>NC_132803.1:19587500-20787500 GCF_048594095.1 Paramormyrops kingsleyae
CTCATTAACTTTGCGTGCAATCACGATTGTTCCCAGCTGCTTCTTATTGTTTCGTCTAGTCCTGTATATTTAAGTCCACGCCAGAGTCTGTCGCCCAGATCTGTCATTGAAGTTTTCCCTGTGTTATGTGCTGTGCTTGCAATAACCCCCCCCCCCCCCCCATTTGTTGGATTTCCGCCTTCCTGACCCTAATTCCTTGTTCCCTGCTCGCTCGCCCTATGCTGGGATACAACAATAACAAGTAAAATAAAGTGCAATAAAGTCAAATAAAAAACATTGCATGGACAGACATGTAGAATGAGGAAGATCAACATTACTGACTTCTGCAGTGAAACAAGTATGTCAGTATTGTGCTTTGAGAGGTTTTTTTTTTTTTTTTTTTTTTTTTTTTTAAATTAAATGGTCAACGTGTTCAGGAGATTGTGTGCTCTGAGCATAGCGTCCTACGTCACCTGCCGTACGAAACAAACACTCTGAAGGTAGGCTAGCTTGCGAGCTACTTATAAATGACCAAGTCAAAATTATCTACCTACTATAAAAATGCAAAACATATTTATGTATAAAATAGTGAGTATTCCTTAATATTATTAATAATAACAATAATAATAATAATTATTATTAATAATTTCCCTTTGGGATGAATAAAGTATTTTTTAATTGAACTGGGATTTTAGTTCCTTCACCTTTCTCTTTCTCAGCTCGCTTTTCGGAGGGAAGTTAATGTCGTAGTTTTTATGAACAGTCTGAAAATGCCGCTCCACATTTCCCTCCTTCGGAATAGTAATGGTAGACTGACAGATAAAGCAAACGCACTTCGAATATGACATGGTGGAAAAAAAAACAGTCCTCCTCCCTTTCCGTATGGAAGTGGCAGGTTTTTGGCTTCTTACTTGGTCCAGCTCCCCCATTCATTTTTATACCGTTTCTTAAGTTTAGTAGAAATAAATTGGAGGCTAACTAGGGGACTCAGTAGCTTGCAGCAGCTGGCGCGGTTAAACGCGTCATCCATCCTCTATTTTTTTTATGCCATAAGATCTACACACACTACCTTTGCAATCGACCAGTACGTAGCGATCGACGTATAGACCATGTATACGTCAGAGTGGATCATGAAACCAATACTGGAACAGGCAAGAAAATTAAAAACGCATGTATCGATATTTATGCGGTCACATCAATGCATCGGATCGTTTGCTGTTGAATCGATATATCGATACAAATCGATGTATTGTTACACCCCTACCCACCACACTTGCCCACTTGCTGTTTGCTGCAATGTGACAGCATGGATTAACCTAAATAATAAACATGTCCTGTAAAGTGTGCTTTACGCATTAAACTATCGGGAACAATATCACTTTAATATAATATGTTTTATACATATTAATATTCATACTGTCTATTCACCACCAGTGACTTTAAGCGAGACAGTGTGAAGTGCAGACTTGCAAACGATGAAATATAGTACAAACATTGAAAGATATTACAGCCAGAAAACTGCATACAAAGCAGACTTTACCGCGATGTTGGTGTCAAGATTTAAACTTGAACCCAAACTACTTTGGGGCTCTGTATACTGCAGCTGATCTGTAGAAAGAAAGAAGTCACAAATACATCACTTCCTACAAATATGTATTTTTATTTGTGCTGTGTAAAATCATTTCCACAAAAATACGGAGCAAAAAAGAGTTCTGCATATTTGTGGATCACTTCCTGCCTGTTTCTGAATCTCATTGCATTTTCATGCATATATATATATATATATATATAATATAAAAATAAATATATGAAAAATATAAAATCAAGGTTTACCGCTTTGGGGGAGGGCAGACAGACACCAACAGGATTCATGGTGTTCATGTGTTTCTTTTAATGGCAGCAGTCAAAAAAACTCAGATATTTTTGTCTGCTTTTCAGGTGGTTGAAGAGACATATTTTCTCACGCACGCTCTCTGTCCGATGGTGGGAGTGCGCTAACCACATGCGTGCGCATCGGGGCGGAACTCCGCCAGGCGCGATACCGATAGCAGAGGAGAATTGTAAACGCGCGACCATGTAGAGACCAAAGAGATACGCTGTTGTGCAAATAAGATAAATAACATCAGGCTATGTAGTTTGTTTAATAAAAGGACAATGTATGGACCTGTTCGATAGGAAAGGTAACCTTAAATGAGTTCTGTTGTGATCTGGTGCTATATAGAAAATAAAATTAACTTCACCTTCAAGGGGGTGTGTGCCGTTGGGGGGGGGGGGGCACCCCCCTAATATAATGGTAGGGGAAACACTACATCTACACTACTATATCATTATCGGGATATGCGATGACTTATATCGGGATATGAGATGACTTATATCAGGATATGAGATTTTGGTCATCGCACAGCCCTACAAGATGCTATTTATTTTAACATAGTTGTTACTGTCCATCTGCTTTTCTGAAAATGTAAACAGAAACATGACAAAATAGCAGCAAGCTTTAATGTAGTGTAAAATTAATTACCTGTAGATTGTGTGCACGATCGAAACAGTCCTCAAAGGGCATAGAGTTCTATAGTGCAACAGAAGTGTTTGCTTCCTAGTGACAAAGCTTTATTTAGAACAAGGAAATAAAGAAACCAGGTGATGTCATTGTTTCGGTTTGGTTTGGTTTGAGCAGATGTTAGGCCCAGTTGTGTTATGTGCAATTAAACAAACATACATGTATTGCCTGCTCAATATGCAAAATACATTTCCTGTGGCAGATATGTAATTAAAAATCAAATGAAGTGTCTTTATGAATCCGAATAATCTGGGGGAAAAAGTGATATCTGCCAGGGTATCCACATACATAAGTTTAACTTTTTATTGCTCTATAAAAGACTAAGATGAAATTTTAACATGCATGAAAAGGTGTTATCAACATTCATAGCATAGGTGGACGATTTTGGCAGTTAAATGCTGCTGTTTTGCCACAGAAGTGGCTCAATAGCAAAAAACAATATATTAATACTAATGTTATTTCTAAAATACAATATTTCCAAGTTTCCTGGCATGTTTAATTTTTAGGGTATTAAAAGTGTGTGTGTGTTTTAAGGGCACAAACCTGGACATATATACCAGGAACCTGATGCATGAAATGATGCACAAAATAAAATAGAAGTCATTTCATTTTTTCTGTTGAAGAGTGATAGTCTAGAGGGCAATTAGGCCAATTATGTCCTATTACTGTGTGTCAGAATCCATACTAAGTCACTTAATTTTTGTAATAATTTACATGTCATCCAATTTGTCTGGAAGATTTGTAGTTAAATTATGTCATACATATATACAGTGCTCAGATTCACATTGACTCAAAAGGGCAGAATAATTATTTGTTTTTTACATTGCAATAATGTCTTTGATAAATCTAACGTGTGACAACTATTAACAAAATAGCTTTTCAACTGATTTTTTTTTTTTCCTTCCGAAGTTAAATTGGTAAATGGAAAAACCTGTATTTTGAAAACCAACAAACAAGGAAAACGTAAATTCCCTGCAGGACTTCTCTGTGCCTGAATTGTCACACATCCATCTCTGTTTGTTTGTTTGTTTGTTTAATTTGTTTATTTATTTAATTTGTTTGTTTGTTTACTCCCATTTCATTACCAAGTGCTCCATCTGAAAATTGTACTGAAAACGTTAGAGCAGATTTATGCCCGAGGTATCATTTTAAATACTATATATTCCTGGAGGTACAATATATTTGATTTCTCCACCTCAGGATCCTAAGGTTTTGTAAGGCTACATAAGGGGAGGGGGGTGGTGGGATGGATGGAGAGATGTTTACTGCTGAGTTTGTGTCTCAGTGAACATACATTCATTCCCCCGATTCCCTTTCAAACAGGCAATTAACCAGCAGTGGGTTTGTAGTGATGTATGCGGTCGGCTCTCTGTATCCACGGGGATTGGTTCCAGGACCCCCTGTGGATAGCAAAATCCGCAGATGCTCAAGTCCCTTATATACAATGGCACAATATTTGCATATAACCTATGTGCATACTCCTGTATACTTTAAATAATCTCTAGATTACTTATAATTCGTAATACAATGTATATGCCATGTAAATAGTTGTTGTACATACATATATAATAGAGTATATGTTCAGTGCAGAAAAAAAAAATCATTCTTTCTCTCACTTCATTTGCGTGGATTCAGCGTAGTGCTTGGCATGCCGCAAGTTCAAGTTTTGCTTTTTGCAACTTTTTAAATTTTTTTATTTTTTATATTTTCCATCCGATGTTTCTTAAACCTGCCGACTGTAGGGCCAGTTGTGCTTAAAAGAACAGAAGTTCTCAGATCTTAATGTTTCTTATGTGTAAGAACATATAAAGTGGATGCTTGTCCTGTTCGTTGGTTTATAGCAAACTAGTTTTTCCTGCTAAGATTGTACATTTCTAATTTAGAAAATCATTTTACTTTTAATGCAAGCCCCTCATTTTCAGGTTTATTTTTCAAAATATGGTAGTTAAAAAGGTTAGGCTATATGTCATGAAACTATCCCTTACTAGTAGTAGGTGTCTTGGGATCATTTGACATTTATAATAAGTGTATGTGTGTGTGTGGCTATTTTTTTTATTATAGGTCATCAGGGACCCTCCTCCAACCCCCCCACCTGCCCCAAAACCTGTGAGTAGATTATAGCCCCATTTCAGAGAATTTTCAGTTCTCTGAAATGCAGATTTCCACATTAGACCTGTACATTTTTATCATTTTCCTGTAGTGCACCTGATTTAGATGGAAACAAGTGCAGTTATACCCGCTAATGAAGGTACTGGTCTGAAAATGACACATAATTCTGTTTGCATTTATTCCTCAAGGAGCCTGAGCCAGATCTACTTCCCAAGAAAAAATGGCCCACTGTAGATGCATCTTACTATGGGGGAAGAGGAGCCGGAGGAATCAGACGCATGGAGGTCAGCAGGCCATGCAGCAGTTCCTTACACTAACAGCTACTTGCAGAAAAATAAAAATTAGGAGCATGTAAATATATGTATGTTCTATTTGCTATGAAGTTGTGTCATGTGTCTTGACAAATATTTAAATTAGATTTTCTGGGTTTGAGTTTGTAACAGGTTTCAGCTTCTCAAATAGTGTGCAGATAAAATATTGCTAGAAACTTCACAAAAAAAACAGAATGTTAGCTCAGCCTACTGTATAGTTAGGTTACGCATAAACAAACAACCAAAAAGCCTTAATACTGAGGGTATGTCAGTCAGGCTGCATAAGATACATTGTACTGTGAAATGCAGTCTTGCTGTGGAAGGTTGTAGGGCTGTAGCACAGCACTGTAGGCGTTAAGGTTACTGTGGTTAAACACTGTGCAGTTCCTGGGTTCAAAAGTTTTAGTCCTTATCTGATGGTTGCCAGTAGTGAAATAATAAACTGTGTTTAAACATTATCTTCATGTCCTTCACTCTAGTGATCTACTGAAGTTTGGTGTCCTAATGAATGTTCTCAGCACGTTTATTCTGGGATAGAGAGCCTCATTGTTTTCCCAGTTGCAGTGTAATTATAAACGGTGTAATATGCTGTTCTTTTTCTTCATTTCAGTATTTAATAACGTCATCCTGCATTTGAGTACATGTTTATTTTTTATATTTTGCATGTATGAGAAGTATAAGTAAAACTATTCATGCTGATTAAAAGCACCTTTTTCAGTGAACAAGTAAAAATAGCATAATGAATGTTAAAGGCTTCTGAGCTCAGTAGCCCGTTGTGATTACTACAGGTTCGCTGGGGGGAAAAGGGCTCCACAGAAGAGGGGGCAAGACTCGAGAAAGCCAAAAATGCTGTGGTGTCCATCCAGGAGGAGGTCGAAGACCCAGTGATAAGAAACCCTCCCCCAAGACCCGCCACCACCTGCCAGCACCATGAATCTAAGTGGTACACTCCTATTAAGGTATGGGTATGTTTGGCAGTCGTGTTAAACATCTCGTCTCTTATATTTCATTGGGTGTCAAGTGGCAAAGTTCTGCCTTAGGCCTTCCTCTTTTTGTAGCCTTGTGGTTACTTCACGATTTGTTTTTTTTTTCTTCTTTCTTTCTTTTCAGGGGCGCCTAGATGCCCTGTGGGCTCTTCTGCGGAGGCAATATGACCGAGTTTCTCTAATGAGACCAACGGGAGAAGACAAGGTAAGCCACAGGCGGCAAACCAAGCTTCCTCCCAGACCCAAATCATACCAACCAAACTAGTAACTGAGTACAAGCCCGTTAAGCTGATATTTACTAAGATATGCAGGCAAAGGCCTCTCTCAAACTCAGGCTAAAGAAGTGCCATAGAATGTCAGACATTAATTCTGCAACACAGTGTGATTTACGAAGAGTGCGGTGTGTTTTTCTAACGCGCGTTTGATAGCTGCTGTGAACTCTCATTTCCTTTCCCCACGGTTAGTGGCAGGGCTTCGCAAACAGGATGCAACAAGGCCTAATATGGAAGTTAAAAGTTCAAATTCAACTACTTCGTCTTATCAGTTCCCAAGGAGACAATAGAGAATCTGCACTTGTGTAAATTAAACGGTAGCCTTTGATTTGTTTTTGTGATTAGCTAAAAAAAATTGTGCTATGTCTATTATATATATTTCTTTGAATTCGTTAAAGGTAAAATTGAAAAGGACATGCGGTCGTTAAATGAAGCCTACTTGATGCTCACCTGAAGTGCTGGCAAGTCCGGCTGCAGGGTTTCCCGTTGCCTGCAAGCCACGCATGGGGCCGAAGTAGCACACACATACGCACACGCGCGGCCTTTGATGTCGGGTGGAAACCCTCCGGGGTCATGAGTTTTTCAGCTACAGCAGCCGCGGCACCGCGAGGACTCGTACAGGTGCAGAGAGGCAGGTTGTCACGGACATCTGTTCCTCGCGAGGGGCCCGCCGTCCCCATCGGCCGGCCCGCCACACTGCCGGATCGTCAGAAGATGTAGTCTAGGGGAGCATGGCGGCCCCCGCTCTCCCCCTCTTTTGCCCGAGGGGGCTCTGACACCAAAGGTAGCGTGGGGGTGGACACAGCTGCACTCCTAAACTTGCCTGAGGCACAAATACAGAGATCCAAAGTAGCCCGGCTGTGTTGTTGGGGAGACGGGGGAGCAACAGAGGCACTTCAGAGCCAACTTAGCGGAGCAACATCTGCCACCGAGTTTCTGCGGAGCGCCGGGGGACAGCAGGTAGGGAAGGTGGCGGCAAGTTGACAGGCCTTATTAAAGGGGCTGGAGTTCTTTTGAATGGCCCCTCATTGCAACCCAGAGATGCGCTCAGCAGGATTTGTGTATTTTGTTACAAAGCAGCAGGCTGCAAAGTGTACTAAAAAGCTCATTTATAAGTGGCACATAAATTAGCATAATTAGCAGGCGCTGAGTTGTCGGGGTGTGTGCGCAGAGGTGGAATGAGTAAAAGCAGCACATTAGCATCGCTAGCAGCACACAGGTGGCTTCATGCGAGGCCTTTCCGCGCCGGGCGTCCATGTACGCGTGCTGCCGCCCTGATCCCACACTCTCCCTCTGCCATTGATGCCGGAGCCTCATTCCCGCATGCATGGCAGCGCAAACTGGATGGAGGAGCTTCGTGATGTGTGGTTCCGTGTGTGGTTTCTCTGGGGAGCCATTTGTTTATGGCGGAGCAGGGCATGTTCATGTACACAAGGCAGGAGTCGAGCTTTAAATGACAGATCTGTGTGGTTAAACATACCTATGGAGAATATCAGATATCAGAGTTGACCTTATGCGCACAGCTTGAAATTTTGTAGATCATGTGGAGGTATTGACTTATGGTAGGACCTGATTGGGCAGATGTTTTACTAATTATTATTAATTATTATTACACATTTTATAACTCCATGTGAATTAGTTCTGAATTAGGACAGCTTTGTGATGTATGAATATACTTCTAAATACTGAAAATTCCTAATAAACTATCTTGAGATTGTCCGCCAAGATTATTTGTACTTTGTAAATTTGGTGTTTCTGTGTACAGTGCTGGTGCTGTAGAGGAACTTAATTAATGAACAGGCCCCATCTGGTTTTCTCTTAAATAACGACATTGCAAGGAAGACAGTCCACTGGTAGCAGTGAGCGGGGGTGTCTGAATTTTACAGCTAGATTATTTATTTATTTATCGAGGGGAGGTGGCAGACCCCCCCATGACAGCCTTGTGACCTTAGGAAGCCAGATCATATCGCTTGTGCCTAGGGCTGGGTTATGATAAACTGGGAAGAGGGCAAACGTCCCTGGAGGTGCTGCGTGCCCCCAGTTCTATGCCAGAACCTCAGTGGACTGGTGATGCTGGCCCTCTTGCACAAGGCTCACACATCTTACACATGTGCGGGAAATTAAAGGGAACTCTGATGGGAGAGGAAAAGAAAATCTAACAGCAAATATGGCGGAAACTGAAATTTTCTGTTGTGTTCTGGGTTTCCTGTGATGCTGCCCAGAGGCACTCAGCCGTTGTCCCTCCCCAGCCCCAAATGTAATCATTTGTCATTTCATCAACTCATTTCCTGAGTGCTTTCCGATCGGAGAGGTGGAATCCTCGAGCATTACACGCAGTGTTTCATGGTTCTTTGCTGTCGCCGTGTACAATGACAGGACACATTATCTTGCTTTTTCCATGTAGAAAAATACGCATCAACTGCCAAATGATATTTTTTTTTGTTATTTATTGAATAATGTGGATTGCATACAGCACAGGAAAGGACTTGTCATCGTTTCCTGACCTCTTCTTGATAAATATGTTGTAAGGCTAGATGCAAGCTGCTCATCAGTTCAATGACTTGTGCAGTTGTTGTTGTTTTACACAATAAAGTCACCATGAAATAAATCGATGTAATATCACTTAATTTTATGGGTTAAAACTGCATGGTGCGTGTGCGTGCGCGTTTGCATGCGTGTGTGTGTGTATATGTATGTATGTATGTATGTATATGTGTGTGTGTGTGTGTGTGTGTGTGTGTGTGTGTGTGTGTGTGTGTGTGTGTGTGTGTGTGTATATATATATATATATATATATATATATATATATATATATATATATATATATATATATATATATATATATATATATATATATATAATATAATATTAATTTTGAAATTTGTTTTATTCTGTTAGTGACAGTAACTGGTGGGAAATGAAGCTTACATGGACTCTTCACAACTGAGTAATTAAACAGTTTTGTAGACTGCAAACTAAAGTTTGATTTAAGACGGTTGCATTTTTAGTGGCATCAGGCATTTTGCTTTAAATGGAAGTATGAAAATGGATGATAAAGACGTGATCTTTCACTGTAGCTCATTTAGCCTTGATGGGAGCTGTTGAATGGGTGTAGCTAGAATTTACCTTGGTGTCACATGATGCTCCACCTGTTTCGACAAAAAGGGGCAAATTGGGGGCAGATGGGGGTATGCTAGAAATCAGCAGGTCGGGCCTAAATCAGCGCCTCTCCGTGGGGCTTTTCCGTGACCCCTTATACCTCATTAGCGATATCGGCGGACATGCCTGTTACGCCTAACAAGCCGTAAGAAGAAGGCTGACAGTTCAATTCGGCCAGAGCTCCCCAGAAGAGACCCGGTGGTTTCTGCAGTTGCTGGTGCGTGGCTTTATGAAACGGCCCCCACTCTCTTAACCAGATTAGCTGCTTTTACAATAACCGCGGAAAGTGGGCCAGATGTCCGTGTGACTGGTTGTAAAGTCTCTAATGTCTGCCATGTTTATCTGGGAGTATCCTTGAGCAGCCCGGCCCGCTTAACAGGATTTCTTTTTTAGGACCCTCTAGTCCTTCAGTAGTCAGGACATGGTGGCGTAGTTATGGAAGGGGGTGGGGGGGGACCATGGCAGGGCCATAATGTCCATTTTCCCTTAAACACCCAACAATTTTTCTTGTTGGATTGACAAGTAGATTATATTTACTGTAATTTTCTACAGTATATGTCAGTGTATGTTGTGTTTATGGAAAACGTGTCATTTGTGTGTGTCTTTCAGTGAATTTAAATTATGAAACGAAAGGTTTTCATAAAGGAAGTTGCTTCTTTCTGCTCTTTCACAATGACACATTTTTTGTACGTATAGTAGTTTATTCATTTTTTTGGTGTCACTGCATCAGCCTCCGGTTGTTACCTCTGTTCCATTAAACCTGGCATTTATTGTTTTAGCCATGTTCCATTTCCCTGCTGTTGCTCAGGAAGTCTGCTACCTGCACTGTGACTCTGGCCATTTGCAATGCAGTGTTTTTTTTCTGTTCCTCAGTTACTGATTGAATCACGCTTGGTGTTCATCTAGGGGCTTGTTTTTGGACTGTCTAACAGTGTCTTTTGTATATTCGTTAGGTACTGATATAAGAATTCTTAGCACTGAAAGTAGGTACCGATTGGGTTTGTGTTTCTTGTCTACTTTATGGAGCATTATTAAAAGGAGTTTTCCAGGTATCACTGAAAGTTTATATATGCATAATATGTGTAAAATGTGTGAAATTCCCTTTTGGTGTTTTGTCCAGTAAGAGATAGATAATTGAAAGTGTGATAATTTCAGTACAAAATACTGTTTACAGTAAAGTGATATGTAACCCGATTGTCATATGATGCATATTTATGTACCAAAACCCCACATTTCAATCATTTTAAGTCATGATAGTAATATCACTTATTCAAATGCCTTTAGAATTTAAATCATGATAGTAATGTCACTTATTCAAATGTCTTTAAATGAAGATGCTACAACAAAGTGTTAAAACATTTATTACACTCCTTGATAAGTAGTAAGGAAATATGTATTTTATTTTTATTTTTTTTTTGAGAGAGAAAGGCATTTATTACCCCACTTAAATAGAAAATATTTGTGGGCCCTCAGCAGCTAATAGGAGAAACACGTAACTTCTGTTAATTACGAAGATGAATAAATATACAGAAGGTGTAGTTTTCCTTCTGGTGTCTATGAGCTTGTGTATGGTACAGGTATCATGAAATTTCTTAAATGTGGATTATTAATGAATTGACAGCACAAATACTGCTAAAGGACCTTAATTAGCAATACCCCAAACAAATTTACAGTGTTATAGAAGAGCTTCAGTTATGCATACCACAAATGAATGAACAATACTACTATAGGGCTGGAATGAACTACATTACTACATAATTAACAGTACTACTATATGATTATCACTACCACAGAATTTACAGGACTATAATAGGGCAGGAATTGACACTAATGCAGAATTTTACAATATTTCTATAGGGCGAGACTGCAAAATTAACAATACTATTATAGGGCAGGAATTAACAGCACTACAGAATTAATACTACGATGGGGTGGGAATTAGCACTACAGAATTAACAATACTACTATGGGGTGGGAATTAATGCAACTACATAATTAATACTGCTATAGGGTGGCAATTACCAACACTAATACAGAATTAACAGTACTACTAAATGTGCTGGCATCTCCCTTTCTGCCTGTGCCTTCTTGTGCACATGAGGGTCTCCTCCCAGCAGTGATGCTAATTAAGACATTCAGTTGGTACCAGCAGGTTTTTCAGAGTCAAACTGTCGATCCCACAAATCATGGTAAAGAATAAACTTAGTGTCAGGTTGAGAGACGAGTAATGCAAACACTCAGCACAGGCTGTGTATCTAGATGGGGAGATTCATGTGGTTTGGAAGTTTGCCACTCTACCGCCAAGAGCACTGTGCTGTTCACCTGCTGGCCAATAACATGACATTTTCCCATCACATATTTTATTGCATCATGTGGTGGTGGGTGAGGGATAATTAATAAAAAATGTAACACAAAGAAATTTTAATTGTGGTGGAATTGCTGTATAAGATGGGCTGCTTCATGACTTATGGAAGTATTATGGGGCTCATGTGATCTCTAGGTTTTTAACTGACCACTGACCTCCCTTAACTTGCAGGTCATTTTATAATGTGCATGAAATGCTTTTCTATTTTACACGCCCTCCTGGACACACAGACATGGAGGAAATTGAGCTGTTTTTATTTCAGTTAGTATAGTTATAATAAAACATGCAAATCATTTTGTTGATATAATAAAGAGGTTTGGGTAATTGTAACAAATTGTCCAAAAATCTTAATATGGAGTGATCTATAATAATTAATTCACCTGTGATATTAATCGTCAGTTTAACCCCAGTTTCTTTTATAAATATGTCAAAGCAGCACACCATTTATGTTAATTGAGAGGTTTTAAGACTCGCGGCCCTTATAATCCGACAAAAGCCTGTCGAGCTGCGGGAACTGGGAGAACTGGGGCCAAACAGGGTTTGCCAGCACCCAGTGATTCACAGGGGTTTGGGTAAAGGGGGGGGGGTGGGGGTGGACCAGCTGCCCAGGCTACATCTAGCCCTTGTCAACACAAATTACTTGCGTTTGACACCTCATCACAGCCACTCCCATTTAGTTTAGGATGTATCGCATTAGAATAATTACTCCCTGTCAGCTCCCATTTCATAGGCCGCGCCTCGCGGAGGAAACCGCTGGCCAGGACGTAGAAACAGTGTGGCCGCTCACGCCATGCTCTCAGCGGAGTGGGTGTCTGTTGCTGGGGCCGCTTTGACGCTGCCTCAGGGGCGGATGGGAAGGAAGGCTGGCATGTACATGCTGAAGAGGCACAACAAAGGCTGTGGAAGAACGAAGCCCGTTTTACATTATTACTACCAACTTGACGTCATATGTCTATTGCATATCCTTATGGATTTTTTTCGGACAAGGGTCTTCGGACAAGGCATTAATACATTGGCTTATTTTTAATTAAACTGCCTAAATATATGCAGGTGTATACAGTTGTTTATATATACAATGAGGAATATTTTTACAAATTGCAAATTGAATGATTGGTTTAGAGTGGAGGTGAATATGTTCCTACAACCAGAAATTAGTTTATTTAATTACAGGTTTATAGTAAACTATCTAACAAGAAATTCCGAAAAAAGATTTTTTATATAGCTATTTCAGAGAACAATTTTTGACAGATTTTTTTTTTTTTTAATTAATCGTATTTTTATAAATTGCATTTTCCCTTCATTGAGTCTTTTTGTATGATATTTAAGCATGCTTAGTCATATTTTTGTCACAATTTGTAACATAGGAGGCATACATGGAAAAAAAATTATAAAATTAGAGTAACACACACAATAACATCAGTGACAACACTATATTTCAGTAGTGTGGCATAATTAAAAAAAGTAAAATACAGGAACATGTATGTATATATGTATTTATGTGTGTATGTGTATATATATATATGTGTGTGTGTGTGTGTGTGTGTGTGTATGTGTATGTGTATATATATATATATACACACACACACACATATATAGACAAATATTTGTCAAAGTTTCTTTTGGGTAGTGGGGAAAAAAACAAGAAGATTTATTTAGACTGTCTGAGGTATTGCCAAAAAAATACCCCAAAAAACAAATGTCAAGAAGCAACAATGGCAACAGTTGTGTGTCATTTTATTATTAGCCGTAGCCACACTCTCATTGGTAGCCACATTAACCATCTGTTACGTTATCAGCCAGTTTAGTTGAAAGGCTGACATTAACGTGTGCGCTGGCCAGGTTAACATTTATGGGCGCTTTTCCACTGCACCAGGTACTGTGCTTTTTGGTACTTTAAGGTGTTTTCCACTGTCGTAAAAGCTAGTACCGGTACTGAATGACATCACAACGCGAAGTGGTGTATTTTGTACTGAATTCGAAAAATGGCTGTAGTATATTATAGGGCTTGGCGATGTGCAATGTTAATACCAACATTGCATATTAAGCACATCCACTTCTTACATTGCTAATCAGCTATATCAAAATAAGGTTTTTTCTTACTTTCAATTTTGTATGAGCGTTATAGCACAGGGGGTTAAAGTTTTGCTAAAATATTTTTACTCTTACTCTGTCAAAAAAACTTAGCAAGCTTTGCAATTGTAATTATTATTCCTTTTATAGATTCTTATATGTTTAAAAATCAGTTTAAAGTTTACCTCATAATTTTAATAATGTGCATGCTTGCTGTTTAAAGGGTTTGTGAAAAACTTCCTTTTTGCTTTATAAATACCGCCATATTTGTTGCAACAAAATCACATCGCCAGGGCAGCATGCAGATCGCAATTAATCATTTTTTTTACTATGTTACAAGCTTGGAAAACGATAAACAGTTTTCAAGGTGGCGCTTGTATTGTATTTCAGTGGCAGGCTATTTGCATAACCAGTTGACAAAGAAAGCATTTCAAGTCCCATCCCAAAGTACCGAAGTACCAAAGAATTACCCCAATTGGTTTTGTACTTTTGGTACTGGTACTCGACTGGAAGTCAATGGAAAAGCCAAGTACCATACTTGGTTCGGTGGAAAGGTGCCCAAAGATACCTGTTTAATCCTTCATTGTTGTTGAAACAGAAGCTATACTGCCCTCGTGAAATTTCTCAAAGACCCGGATGCTACTCTACTTCGTCACCACCACGTCTGTGAGTGTTCATATGTTCAGCTGCTACTGAGTGGAG
Organism: Paramormyrops kingsleyae; assembly: GCF_048594095.1. Classification (NCBI taxonomy): domain Eukaryota; kingdom Metazoa; phylum Chordata; class Actinopteri; order Osteoglossiformes; family Mormyridae; genus Paramormyrops; species Paramormyrops kingsleyae. The sequence goes on from NC_132803.1 coordinate 19,602,014, forward strand.
GGCTGTGTGCCTGCCTGCCTGCAGCGGTGCTTTAAGTTCCGTGTCAACTGAAGGAGGCGAAGATGGCACTGTTGGTATCAATACTATTGATGAGTATCTACAAATGAGTATCTAATTCGATCATTTTTAGTATTGTTTAGTGTCTGAGTATCGATTTCTTTGACAACCCTAATACGAAGTATAGTATTTGCAGTGTCTATGGTGTACTCATAGTAGCTTTGAGATGCATGCTGACTGGCCCTAACATTACCTTCCCCCTCTACTTATACTTGCATGTATAAACCATTTCACTTGTCAAAATATTTATAATCAATGATCATAGTGGATTGATATGAAATGAACAAATGAACTGGTTCTTGTTATTGTTATTGTCACCATGGCATAGTTATACCAGTTTTCTGTGAACCAGTGTATCCCGTAGCTGACCCCAATCGATAGAGTAGCTTGAAGCTTAAATGCAGGCCTAATGAGTGGAGATTTGTTTGTGTGTAAGACTTCCTACCTAAAAACTCCTTCAAAGTGAAGTCTTTCAGAAATGCCATATTCTAAAAACACATTCCATACTTGCATATACTTCTTTAGTCTTTTTTTTCTTCTTCTTCAGTGGATCAAGTATCCCCTGCTCCTTGTGTACATCCATTCAAGAGTATCCAAGCGAATGTAAACAGTTGCACAGGAAGAAGAGGATTTACATTTATGAGGGAGTCTGAAGCATGCTCTCAAAAAAATGTGATGCCACCCAAGGGCTGCTTAATTCTGCTGCCTTTAAGTGAAGCATCCATCAAACAGAAGGCAAAGAGCACTAACATATGGCAGAGGTCTGCTGATGTTGAGCATCTGAAGCCGGCGCTGCTCATTGGGCCTATGGGGCTGCTGTTTATTCCTCGTTTACTTTTTATCTTCTCATAAACACTGAGTAAGCAGTTAGCCATAGTGGCTATGGTACATTGGCTCGATACCAGATTCCCTTCTCCTGTGTTTAGATGTGGCAGGGAGCCAACCACCAAAAATGAATCACTGCTAAACGTGCTCTTCATAGTTGAGTGGATGGTTGCTCTCCTATCCGCCAAAGGAGCCCCTCCGCGCAGCTGCAGCTGCCTTCCCTTTCCGGCAGTGCTCTCCTCTCTGCTGCATATATATATTTTCCTCCGACTTTAAATCCACCATGCTCCAGCATGGAAATATTAACTTTGGTATTACTGGATGAGCCGGACTGGATGCTCTGCCGTTATTTGGAAGCTGGCCTTTTGTGTCTGCGCTCCGGCCCTCTCCAGGATTCCTCCCGAGCCTTCGCCGCCATCTGCGCCGTCCCTGTTGCCGTCTGTGAGCTGGCCGCCGCCAGGGCGGCTGGCATTTTCCTTTCCGGAATGGCCGTGGATGGTGCCCGGAGCTCTTAGCTGGAATTGATGTGGACTCGCTTTGACAAAACTGGGGATGGGGGTGTGGGGGGGTTGGGGGACATGCGGGGTGCTCCGCGGGAAGCAGCTGCGGCTGTATACATCTGCGCCGAGCTATTGGCAGCGCGTGCATATTTTTAGCCCATGTGTCACAAATAAACGATGGCTAAATCAGTGTGTGTGTGTGTGTGTGTCTGTCTGTCTGTCTGTCTGTCTGTCTGTCTGTCTGTCTGAGTAGGACACTCCCAAATGCACAGGAAAATACTCATTTTGTGTCCGAAGGCCTTCCCATATTTTGTAGGACATAAGGTTTCTTTTGGTGACATGTAAAATGAGAAAATAATTATTATCTGACGTATGGAGGTGCTGTTTGTTCATCCTCAGACAGGTTCTCTCTTGGTGCTGTGATGATTTCTCTATGTGCACAGAAGATAATTCCATACGGACCAGAATTTCAGTCCGTGCTACAAATCTGAAGCAAAATATATAATGTTTGACATCTTAAACCAAGTTATTAGCTGTTGCATTTTGCTTTCTGAATCCCTAGTTCTAGTTCCAAGTTTCTTAAACACTGTGCTCGTCACCACATTGGGATTTGATTTCAGAATTTTGTAATATCATTAGTGCTGAGAAAAGCTTGGGAGCTTTTTGTTTCTTGAATACTCTGTATTTTCCACAGTCTCCAGTAACGCATGCTTCTTTTCATGAATGTGATCCACTGACCTCCTTTTGAAGAATACATGCTCCAGCCTATCAGTTGAGCTTGCGGACTCTGATTTTGCTGTCGAAACAGATGGCTGGGGTGTGTTGGTCATATGCAGGCTGTGGACTGCGGGTATGAATTGCTTGTGCAGAAGTATAGACCTGCTTGCAAACACATGTTGACATGTTCTGCATGTTTAGCTGGAGTTGTCACTTTTTTCTTTCCCTGATTAGTTAGAACTTTTAATTTGGTCAGCATGCCTATGGGGGTAAGCAGAGGCTGCATATGTCATTGGTTGCAAGAAGTGTTTATAATGGCTTGATTATCCTTGGGTTCTATTCTCACTTTGATTTGGTCATAAATTAGTTGCAGTATTCTTTATATCCAGCTGTATCAAATTACTTCTCATTAAAGCTTTGTAAAAAAATATAGGTAATTTGGGAAAAGAAATGTATTATAGCGAATATAAGCTGTCAGATTGTTGGGGGAAAAGATATAAAGCCTAGTTTCTAATTTCTGTGTGTTAAATTAGAAAAGCTTGTCTTACATTTTATTTACAGATATACATTGTCATACCTTACCCCGCGCACAGCTCATGATCCCGCAGGTGCTGAAATGCAAATTGCTATTATTTATTTCTTTCAGATTTGGTCAAAATAAAAGACACTGTTGAATGGTCAGCAAGTGCAGCCAAATTTATGTCAGGCTAGATAGAAATGGAAGACTGAATGGTGCAGACAGCCAGATTAAATGTCCATGCCTCACAGCTTGTGAACCGTGTGCTGTTGATCACTGATGATCTTCCGTGGTCTCTTCACTTGGTACCCTGGCTCATATCTTTGGTGTGGCACCCTTCTTGCATTTTAGGCAGAAACCACTATTTTTTTTTTTTTATTTTTTTTTTCTGCTTGGTACCTACAAAAGTTAACCATTTAACATTTCATTATTGTTGCAGTTTTGCTAAGTCATTGATGTATTTGTGTAGGCCCATAATGGGCACTGAAATAAGCTTTTTGCACCTTGGTATTTGATTACACAGATTGGGGCTGTAATTACTTAGAAACAATATTACATGTTGAATTTGAGAACTGTACTGTTATTCATTATAAGTCAGGAGTTTCTGGATGGTTTCTGTCATCTTAACTATTAGATTAACTTCTTCCTGAATCTATACCATCCATCCATCCAGTACAGGGTTGTGGAGAGCCTGGTGTCTATCCCAGGAATTATAGGACACATGGCAAGGAATCACCCCCGATGGGATGCTGAATGGTTAATTAATGAACTTGTAAATTCTGGTTGCTGTAAAGGCTTTTACTGCTGATTGAGTTTCTACCTACAGAAGTCCTTGTATTTAGGCTGAAATGCATGCCTCTGAAGTTTCGCTAAAATAATCTGGTTTGAGCTCAAACGCCTTACAGCCTCAGTATTAGAAGTCTGAGAATCTCTAAAATGCCTAATGTGTTCTACCCTGTTCTTCAGTGTCCAGCACTGCATCAATATCTGTTGATTTTGTCTTTCAGGGTCGTTGTATTAATTTTAATAGAGTCCAAACCTATTAGACTGAAAACAGGATGGCCTTTGAATTACACGGGGAACTACCTGCTGAGGACAATGGACGAAAGGCAGCCCTCGAGGACGTCACAGCTGAAACCCACAACCACTATCGTCTTGTGTTCAGTTCGTAATTTATATGCACTTAAGTTTCCCACCTTACCCAATAATGTAGAGAATTTTTTTCCCTAGTTAAATATTTTAAGCTTTTGATCTTTATATCTCAGTTAATTTGAGGAGGATTTTTTTCTTTGGTGTACAATTTGCAGAAAATTGAAATTTAATGTGATGTGTTCCTGCCTCGTAGTTGGTTTTCCTCTTAAGCACTTATGCCTTAATGTATTATTCTTTGAAATGTGTTAACTTTCATTCAGGCCTTGTTTAGTGAAAAGTAACATAAAAAAAGAATCAAAATATCTTAAAAGTGGATATGAGGCTTAAGGCTTTGGCAGTCATCCAGTGCACCTGTAGGAGGTGCTCATGCTGCCGTCAGTTAGATACACCAGTTCACTTGCACCTTTTCCTCATAGGACTGCGTTTTCAATTATCTTCTGGCACAGTATAACACTGATCCAATTCAGAAGGAGAAAAAATATTTTGAAATAATGTTACAGATGCCAAAGAGGCCAGAATGCTTATGTTCCTGATGACTTTTTGTGAGTCTGGTTTTGTGTCCTGTACTTTTATTATTGGGAAGTATGGTAATCTCTAGATAGACCTGACTATTTAAGTGTTTGCAGATGCCTTAATATGGAGTTTTCATAAGGAGATTTCTGTCTGTTAGTCATCCGCTCATGGCTCATGAGAATTTCAGGTTAATTAATGTAATTAATGACTACAATAAGCAGTAGCCTGTGAAGATCTCATAGGGAGACCTATTACTGTCTATGAGACTTTGATGACCACTGTGTCTTTGCAGTACAATTAAGGGGCATAAGGAAAAGAAAGAAAAGTCTATGGCATCGTGAACAACAAAATATTTGACTATATATTAATTGGAAAAACTTTGCTGGTTATTGCTTATTTTGTAAACATGCTCAGGATTGGGGGAAAATTAGATTAAATAGAGACATGATAGATTTTTTACAAGCTGAATGAAAATGCTAAATTCCTTGCACTGTAAATTATGTGATTATGAAGTAAGGTTTGTTAGCTGCAGCAGTATTGGTGACTGTAATGGGCCAAGTCAACAGCAGTGTTACAATCCCTCAATGAAAAGTAGTGTGAAAATGAGTATCAAAGTATTTGCAACAATATTTATATATCTGACCATGCTTTGTTTTTGTCTTTTTTATTTGTTTTCCAATCACAAGGTAGAAACAGTCTTTAAAATGTTGTTATATTCATAATTAAATCAGATGAGACTTCTTTTTTCAGAACTTCAGATTTGTTTTCACAGCATTAAACCAGGTATTTAAATTTTATGTCACAGCTTTTTTATACACTGTTTATGGTTTTATAGCTTTATTACTACAAATGGTTACGCTCAGTCACATTTACTTTTTTTTTTTTTTTTTTTAAAGTACTGCTATTTGTAAAGTTTGAACACACTTGTATGGGGTCATGAAGTGTACACAAAAAGAATCAAAATAGCATAGTGGATATGAGGCTTTTTGGGAATTCTGCAAGCACCCAGTAGACCTGTAGGAGGTGGCTCATGCTGCCATCAGTCAAAGATACACCAGTTCACTTGCAAGAGGCCAAAATGCTTATTTTCCTGATGACTTTTTGGTTTTATTGTGTCCTGTACTTTTATTATAGGGAAGTTTGGTAATCTCGAGATAGACCTATTTTATAAGTGTCTGGAGATGCCTTAATATGGAGTTTTCATAAGGATATTTTGTCTATACAGATTTCTGTCTGTTAGTCATCCACTCATGGCTCATGAGAATTTCAGGTTAATTGATGTAATTAGTGACTACAATAAGCAGTCATTAATTACAGATAATAAATATGCAGTACTGATATTTGTAAAGTTTGAACAAACTTGGATGAGGCCAAGAAGTGTACACAGAAGTTTGCTTTTCACTTCATTGTTGACCTAAACATGGTAAACCCTTGCACACATTTTGAAAATTACAATCTTTTTTTCTACGTTAATTTCATATTGTTAGACCAACATTGTTTATTAGTGTATTTGCTTCTTCTTTGTTTGTTTGTTAAACATTGAGTGTTTGATGTGTTCGGAAAGATTCCATATCGCGGTGTAGTGCTGAACATGTGGACTGAATAATATTCTGCTAATTCTTAGCTTCCTGTTTTTAAAAGTAATTGTGCATCTACTGTTTTGTCATTGTCTGCATGCCTTGAGCAGATGGATCACATCCTGCATGATGTATTTAACCCAAGGAAGTTATTTCTTGGCATGATCTATCCAAGCATCCATTTTGGGGCCAACAGATGAGCTTCAGAAGCAGTAGGCTTTCCAGAATGAGTGAGGTCCTGGGATTTAATGAGTGCATCCTCGGTAGCATCTCTGACCATATTGTTGGTTGAACAAGGCAGTGGTGCTGAAATTATGATATATTGCAACATACAGAATTTCAAATGTCTGAGTCATATTTTACAGTGAACAGTGTTTGAGTACAAGTACAGACGTTGTTTTGGTTTCACTGTGACTTTAGTGCCTTTTGAGCTTTTATAAATGCTTTTATACCTTAGCATTAACACTGTTTTGTATTTTTGGTATTGCTTACTATCAATCATGCAATGTTAGAAAAATAAAAGCATCTTTCTGATTATGCCAGATGGTTGTGTTGGTTTTTGTTTAGTTGTTCTTTATGGTCTCTATGGTATCCACAATCTTTCACACATTATCTGGCTGAATCGACAGCATTACCTAATAAGTCTATTACTTTGCTCAGTTGAACATTTCACACAGTTGGGACTTTTTTGCAAGTTTAATATTCCTTCAAAATCCATATGCTTTTACAGATCAATTCATTTTACAATGCAGAAATTTGGGAATCTTTTACCAATTTATCAAATGTAATGCTTTTGAATTTTATGCTGTAGTTGAAGAGGAAAATTCCTTTCGGACACTCGTATATTTTGTTTCACTCTCCCTAATGTGAAATTTATGTGTCCTTTACGTAATAGATTTTGATCTATAAATTTAGGACATATGTGTAAATTTAGTAATTTCCTGAGCATGTCCTTTTGGCAGATAAAGGAATTGTTGAAGACCTAATCCAAAGAAAAACATTTGAGATTTTGTGCAGAATTTGTGTTGCATCTACACTTGGATTTTATAAAATTATCTTTCCATATTTTGGGTAATGGGGGAAAAAGTGTGACAATATAAGTGCTAACATTTGAAATTTAGTAAGTTGAAAAATTTGGATGTTGTTGCATAAAAGCATTTTTGATAAGGATTACCTTGTTCTTTCAAGTATAGTAGTAATAATAAAAAGAACAATGTGGGATATCCTGAGCAACATTAACAAGAAGGCAGTATTAATCAAGGAAGGGTGGCAACGTGTTACTATCCCTGGACGTCTCGCTACCCTTCAAGAGCCACTACCCAGATCCAGGCATGTAACCCAATTAGCTTGTAATTGATGCAATTTGAAATTCATTAAGTCTCCTTCTGAAGATGAGACTGTAATTAACTGTCTGCTTTGCATGCCATATCCAGTCTTGCAGTTGGAGGTCCTGCTGCTAATTATGGCCACACTTTACTGAACTGACTTCTAGGTCACATTACTAACTACTGACCCCTTCAGGACAGAAAGGTTAGAATCCAAGTCATAAGAAGGTCATGGTTAAAAAAAATATACAGCATATTTTTAGACATTAGGTATTAATGGACCTTTATGTACTAGAATCGGAAGCAATTGATTGGCAATAATTTTGAGCTTTCTTGGTGTGGTAAAAATGCCTTGGCTTTTGATATTCAGCTCCCCACCAACACGACGTTGTTTTGGCCACAGCTCAGCCCCTGCTTCATGCGGAACCCTCACTCTTGCCAACAAGGCTCATCCAGCAGCGGTTTTTGTTTCAGGTTTGTCATTCTTGCACACATCGCTGGAACAGGTGAATGCATGCCAGCGCCCACCCGCACCCCGGGCTTGTTCCACTGCCTGGTTTGTGATGACTGCATACGTTTGTCGATAGCAAACATTGTTGTCTGATTCTTTTTTGTTCAGCAGCTAGCTACTGCCAGTTTCATGCTTGAATACGGATTGTCGTCCACCCCCACCCCGTAGGAGATGTGGAAATAATGCTTCTGGTGGCTGAGAAGGTGGGTGCCATCAGTAATGGTCATTGATGCTAGACATGTAAAATAATTTATTAAATTATAACTCAAGCTATAGAAAAGACCTTTAGCTAAATACTGCCATTTATAAAATCATTTATAAACCAGAAAATTACTTTATTGCATGTAATTCATAATTTCATTGGAAGTTATTTTTTATAACATAGTTTAAAAAAAAATATTCCTATTGTAGCATATTAATTTTAAACATTTGACATAGAAAATGTTTCCTGATGCTCCTTTACTTTGTGTTTAACACTATTTATTACAGTAAATTATAAATCTGCTTGTAAACCTGGACCACCAGATGTACCTATTGTATGCCCTATATCCATCAAGCTGCCAAAGGGAAGTCGATAAGACCTGGAGAAATGACTGAGCTCTCCAACTGGCATTCCCAGTAGTCCAGATTCCGAGGAGGAGGGGCTTAAGAAGGTTCAGTGAAGACTACCGGCAGCTGACCGATGTGATAATCAGACAGTCATATTTGTTGACCCAGATAGATATGTCACTATACCTAATCTTGATTTAGAAAGGATTTTCAGTCCTTGAAGAATGAATCCTGGCAGATGGACTTGGCACCAGATTGGGGCCCAGGACCGCCTGTTACACTGGGAGGGACTCAATAACGAGCCATACCATTTAGAGTTTGCTTAACCAATATACTCGCTTACACTCTGCCAACAGTGGCAACATGCCCACCTATGCTATTCAACTGGTAAAAGGCCTCAAATTTGAGGTCTAATCTTTTGTTGGCCAGAATCTTTAATAAGGTCGCAATTTTTGCTCTAAGGTTGATTTATTGACACCCCTGTCTTGTGGAAATGTTGATGCTCGGCATCTGTGCTCATGACTGTCATCCCGTACAGCTTGCAAACAAACAGAACTCGGATCAGGAAGGAGCCACTCGTGCTACTTCCGCATTAACGGGATGTCCAGGAGGAAACAGTGACGCCAGCACATTCAGTCAAATAAAAGAGCACATTTCAAGAGCCTGGAAAAAGCCACTGCAAATCACGTAGCTTTACAGGCTAAGCACCACATCCTCCTGTTTAGAGATGCACGTGCAGAAACTCTTTGTCACATCTAGGAGTTAAAAATAAACAATAAAAACAATGCAGTTGTCTGACCATATTAATATACTGATTGTACTCACAGCAAACAATGAGCAGTCATTGTTGGAGGAATCATCAGTGTGGTTGGCACAGAAGTAGTAGTTGCCTCAAAAAAAATTTTAATAAATAAATAATTAAAATATATATATATATATATAAATGTGCTAAAAATATCTGTCCGTCCATCCATCCATCCATATTCCAACTGCTTATCATGGTCAGGGAACCTGGACTCTATCCCAAGCAGCACAGGAGATAAGTTCACATTCAAATAAGGTACACAGTAAGAGACCAGTGACTTGGAAAAGCCCATATTTTGTGGAGAACATGCACAGACAGACACAGACAGACACAGTGGACTAGGAACCACATATGAACCACCAACTCTAAAGGTGTGGTCCAGAGCCTATATGTATTACTATAAAATATGTCAAATTAATAATGGTTGCAGTATAATAGAGCGCTGAGGATAAATTTCTGTGCCACAGCTAATATTTTTCCAATTACATCAATTTCCCATCTAAAGTAAATTCATAAATGATGACCCCGTGACTGTGATGTTAAGTTGAAAGCCCATTGTCAATTTTCACCTCACTCCAATAACATTTTAAGCGTAATATTATGGTACTTGGGCTCCTATCATGGTTAATATCTGCTTATGTCCAACATAAATCTAAAGAAAACTAGTCACTACATGAGCGTTTAGCCATATAATCTATCCATCCATACATGCTAATCTAGTACAGGGCTGCATTGAGCTTGTTGCCTATTCCTGGAAGCACAGGGCAGAATGGGGCACCTCGTATGGGATGCCAATGCATTGCGGGCCACATATTCATGCACCGATAGCAATTTTGAGATTCTAATCTGCATGTTTTTGACTGTATTGGGAAAACCTGTGATAACACAGGAATTGCATGAAAAATCCACAGACAATGAGCCAGCATTTGAACTCCTAACCCATACAGATTTCAGGAGACAATGCTACCCAATAATTTACCTTTAACCATATGATGCAAATGAGTAACTAACTCATATTAATGCCCTGTTTGTATTTAATGTCTTTGAATAGCTTTAAATGTGAAACCAGGAAACGATATCGTCACCAAGTAAATTGTAAAACTAAGACTCAAAATCTGAGAACAGCTTGAGAGGTGTTGAGATTGCCTACTTTAGCCTAAAATAAATGTGCAGTGTAACAAGGACGTTGGCTATTTAAAATGTTCGTGAAGGTAATGGCACTGAAATAACTATTTGATCTGCCTACATCGCTATAACTTTAATGAATAATGAAGCGGTGTCCTTCACATTGATTCATTTTCCATTCGAAGATATATTGTTCTGATGACATTTATTTAAGTTTGGGATAATGTATTAATTTCAAGGTAATAACGAAAATAGATTTTTCTCACTGTTGATATGCTTCATTGTCAAAACCAGGGTAATGGGGATGGATAAACTCTATTTGACATTGTCACATAGTGGGCTAAAAAATATTGCCATATGGGGACATAAAGATGAAAAATTGCTTTATGAAAATAGCTATCCTCAAGACCACCGTATCTAACTTTCTGCTTTTCGTAGGGGAAAGAAGCACTAGGTGACTGTTACGCATTTACGCTTTTTAACATCATGTTGGCAGTTTCAGATAATTTTGTTAATAGAGTTCCTGGCTTTGAAAATGCTTTATTTTCTTTTCTAGTTCACAAAATGTACAGTAAGCACAATTATAGATGTTACATCCAACCATCTTCCAAACACTTATCCTACTCAGGGTCAGGGGGGGGGGCGGCTGGAGCCTGTCCCAGACAGCTTAGGGCACAAGGCGGGGCTGCACCCTGGATGAGATGTCAGTCTATTGTGGGGTTCACACCCCCACACGCAGCATGTACTGTGGGCATTGCTTCATTTATGCCGTTCTGGGACTTCTCTGTTTATGAGTGTCTGCCTTTCAGCACCGATTTACATGGATCTGCTTGCTATCTGGTTGAAAAACAAACAAAAACAGTTACATTAAATTAAATATATATATATATATATTATTTTTTAATTTTTTATTTATAGACCAATTTTCATGCAATTTCTCATACTTTTTTAGTTTTCATGTATTTTTAAAAATACACAGCATGTTTTCAGCACTGTGTTTTGTATGCGTTCCAGGACCTGCATCCGCCTCACTCCCAGACACAGAATTTGAGCCCTAACCCTACAGGTAGGAGATCATGGTACTACCCACTGACCTACCATGCTACCTCGCTCGATGTAGCATCCCTTCCTATTAAAATGTCAAGCCTAGAGGTTGTTACAATAGAACAATTAGTTACAATATTACAGTACAATACAGGTCAATATTATAATTATGATTCAGAAAGACAAATAATGATTTTTATGTATTTTCTGGACATGCATACATGTCAACACACATGTACACACCTAGGAACAGTGATGGGAATTATAAACAAAACCTGATGTTTGAGAAGACACAATAAGGTCAACAGAGCTACAGCGTGTTGTAATCTCATCTTGTGTCAGCCTGATGGGGGCTGGTGTTTAGTACATCTGACATGGCCAGTTTGGAGTGAAATCCCCTGAAATATTAAGCTATTCCTTGCAGCTGTAGCTGAAATCATGAAATATTGAGGGAACATCTGCTATTGATCGAGTGCCTCCTTACAATCACTCACGGCATTTTAGTGCATTGTGACAACCCTGAAAAATACCCAAAGTTCTCAGGAGAACACGTGCAGAATAGAATCTGAAGAGTTTGCTGCATGCACTTAGGATATAAAAGAAAAAATACTTTTACAGGTCACTACTGCCTTGTACTTGTGAGCTGGAGTTTGATTATAATGCTGGACAAGATGACATTCTTGATTTCAAGTCAGATAAGTTGATTTGATATCAGATAAATTGCTGGGTGGTTCACTATTGCAATGTTGTTCCATAATTGTTGTTCAATGTGTGTCTCAGTGGGCTAAGCCTCTTTGCCTGTGGTCAGAAGATTGCTGATTAAAGCCCAGCCTCAGTACATCTACAGGTCCATGAGCCAGAACCTTAACACCCATAATCACGGGTGCCACAGCAGGTGGTCGCCCTTCATGGCCAGCTTGCTCTCACCTACAGAGAGCAAGGTGGGGGAGGCATAAAGAGAATTTCCCCACGGGGATCAATGAAGTATCAATTATTCCTCTTAAATGTAAACTGCTTAGTAGGTGTTACAACAACAACAAAATGGCACATCACAGGTCAGATCCTAACATTTCAACGAATAAGAGCTGTATAATAGTGAAGAAAGAATACTCAGAAGGAAACAGGCAGAACAGATTATGCAGTGTACTGCAAACAAGTCCCGTGTGAATTAATGGAAGAATTAAACTATTACATCCTAAGCTAAAAATGACCTGAAATTTCTATTTCAGAAATAAACTTTCAAAGGTTTAAAACCATACTTTCTGTATTTAAAACCTTCGTAATCCAAAACAAGCCTTAACCTTGCTATCGTGTTCGGGTCGCCACCCGTATGTAGGTTTCCAATGCATAGAAGCACCACATAAATTTGTGTACTGCATCAAGGCTTTTTGACTTTGTCAGGAACCTCTATTTAAACAAAATAAATTAAAACAAAATCAAGGCAAGGCATCCCCATACATGTAAGGCAAGATAAGACCAATTCAGTTTATTTACATAATTCTCTTGAGGTTTATTTTACCCTTATTTTTTTATTGAAAACAAGAGGTATGCTGTCAAAAGAAAGGTCCAGAAAGCCACACCAAAAATAATCAAACCAATCTTTTCATGGATAAGGAAGCCTAACAAGGTCACCAAGAGGTAAGAAACAAATTGGATGATAAATAATTGTTTTGAGGGTATTTTATGGCTGATTTAAGACACGGGTCAGCACTGACCCGTTTAACATAAGAGATAGCAACAGAAAGCTAACATAAGACTTAAGGAGACCGTGTGTGACATGGACAGGCAAGAATGTACGCCTCTAAACTGTATTACACTAATACCAGCAAGTTAAGCACATAGTGACAACTTCATAACAGAGAAGTCAAGAGCAGTGAAATTTGCATTTTTCATCAGAATTCGGTAAAAGGCAGGTTGGTTTGCTGTATGTAAGTCTTGTTATATGACCTCATCCTTTCACTGCCATAAAATGTATTTTTAGCACAGTAGTGTCTAGGAAGTAGTATAGGGAGAAAGGTTTTCTAATTGATTTAGTCACTATTTACTTGTCTAATAAATCGGGGCATAATATTTATGAATACTGTACACAGAAATGCAGGTAAAAAGCATGGTTGTATTGATAATTAATGGCTTTATTTTTCACACATTACACGACCTGTTTGCTAAAGCAATGTCAGCTTTGTGAATAAACAGCTTTATATTTTTATCTTTATATCGCTGCTAAACACAAATTCACAAAACACAAGCACATTACTTCTTACTCATGGGCGGAAATTCAAAGTCAAATTTCCACTATATACAGTAGTGTAGCTCATTAACTCATTGTTTACTGTATATATGACAAAAAAAACATTGAATCTTGGCATGCTTTTGATATATTTTGTAGTGTAGTATGTTTTGTCATATACTACGAGCAGTTATGTTTAGTTATTTAATTTCCTGGATACAATTTGGTTTGCATTTTATAACAGATTTTCATGTTGGATGAACTTATCACATTAATTAAAGCCTAATATGAGTGAAAACCAACTGCTACACACTGTAAATGATCTGGACCTGCTGAAAAACATGTTCATGCTGAAGTATGTATAATGTCATTATACAGACACAGTGTAGCAGTATGTGGTGCCTTTCGTGGGTTGTGGGTTGAACCCCCTGTGTGTTTAGTTTGTATGTTCTTCTCCCCTTCAAGCCGGTTTCCTCCAGTATTCCAGAGACATGCTGCTTATATTAATTGACGTCCCTAAATCGCCTGCTTTGTGTGATTGGAGCAGCCCATATGACAGACTGCCATCCTATCAGGGGTGGTACCCTGCCTCATTCCCTGTGGTTCCTGGCATAGAATACAGGAACACCAAGACACACTACACTAGAAACATGCTTATGAAAGATGGATAGATGGGTATGATACAAAGCATACCCTTCTACAAACCTTCAGCATAACGACATTTATGGACTGGAGCGTCAATTGAAATACTTCTAATTTATTGATGAATCTGTGGTCAATCATATTCAATAACCAGAACTTTCTAAGATTTTTTTATCTGTTATCTTTAATTTGAAAACATTCTTGGCAAACCTGAAGTTAATGCTTCATTATTACATTGTCATTGCTAGGTAATAGACACACAATAGGTATTAGATAAACATACACAACAGACTTTATATCATAAAAAGGATTTTTACCCTCTTACATAATCAGGTAACATTTTTGTTTCAGTTTGCAATGGAATGCTGTAGAGAATATGCCTACTTACTGCCCTATTATTTTCTCAATATCAAAATGCGTCTCACGAATTTCTGCATTTTTAAAGAACATTCTCATGTTGTAATATTTATATGAGCAAGATGGCTCTTATAAGCTTGTTTTTAATTCTTAATGTCCCCCGAATCTTTAGTGCTATGAATGGGTAAGGACTAGCTTTGAACCAAAATTGTATGGATGTTAAGTTATTCACTGGGAATTGTATGTAGCTACTTCCAGTTAGCCTTCAATGATGTGGCAACCGGAATAGAGCAAGAATATATGAACGGGAGCAGCCTGTGAAATTCCAAATTTGAGGTGAAATTCCCCTTTAAACTAACTTGTGCTGTGTATGCAGTATCAGCAAATCAAGACCAGTGCCCTCTAATAAAGATGTAAAGATGAGTACATTGCTACACACAATTTGGCTATCCATGAAATTAATTTGCTTTTATGGCACCAATGAAAATGTTCTCTCTATGTGTCTATCCCTATAATATTACAATACTGCCACAACCCTTGGTCCAGATAAAATTTTACTTAATGTTCAAAGATGATCTTAAACACCATGAATTTAATGGCTGCTGCTTTGTCCTAATGAAGGAGATAAAATTGAATTATTTCTGTTTCTGAGAAAGTACATGGCGACTATAAAGAATGGTCCCATTTGCATGTGCTACCAAGCGTGAGCTTAAGGAGAACCATTTATATGCCTTGTTAACAAAATTTGGAATTTAAATGTGTGAAAATTGTTAATTAACTTTTTTTGAGAAAGGGAAAACATTAGCCAAATAAAATTTTGATTGCAACCTCAATAGTATTGTTTTCAATAGAACGCTGTCTAAAAACAAATTAAGAAGGGCAACTATGTGTGAAATAATAAATACTTTCTCTGGCTTGCATAGGATGCAACTTCTGTACAATCGTTCATTTTATAGTGGGCGGAGTGTGGCTCAGCAGGCTCCGCCTCTGTGCCTGCGATCGGAAGGTAGCTGCTTCACGCCCGGACTCAGCAGAATAGTCACATGTCCATGAGCCCTTGAGCAAGGCCCTCGACCCCCAGCTTCATCTTGGCTGCCCTTCACTGTGATGCCCAAGCCTGCTCTCATCTGTGTGTGTCTCATGGAGAGCAGGATGGGGTAGGCAAAGAGGGAATTTCCCCACAGGGATCAATAAAGTACTATCATATTCTAGATTTGTATTACTAGGTAATTACGAAGTGATACTGCATGTTTTGAGATTTAACATCTTCAACCATGTTGAAACTGAGATTAATTTTAGATTTAAGAAAGACAAAAAATTCTACATGTTTCTGCAGTCAAAAATTCAATAGTATTTTGCAAATGAGATTTTATGAAACTACCTGTTTCAATTGATATGAAATGAAAATACAATTATAATAAATCCCGTATTCCACAAAATATAGGATTACAACTAATTGCATTTGCCATGATGGATTTACTGAAATTATGCATTTAGTGTACACACAAATGTTAGATTTGAAGTACTGTATGGCACATGTACGGATATAAAGAGAACATTTTAAAAATTACTGAAATATTTCCTTGAAATATTTTTTATTTAATAGTTGATGGAGCATCCTGTTTCTTATTATATATTAATATGTTAAATCAGTAACCTCCTACGACATTTCACTCAGAAAACCCATTTATTTAAGGTTAACAACATGACCCTCTTACTATAGTTATAATGAAGAAAGGAATTCAATCCATTACTATATTGTCAACAGCTCTTCTGTAAGGTGTCAAGCTCTTATATGAAATGTAAAAATATTAGGATATGCAGGAGTCAGTTAAAAAAAATATTTCCTCCTTTGTCATCTTAGACTAAAAGTATTTTTTAGGCATTCTAATCATAGCCTGAAATCTGAAACTATAATTATTGTTCAATATTATATAACATAGATCTTCTACAATTTTTATAATGTATATATAACCTTGTTATGGAGTTTATTATTTTGTTGTCCAAATGGATTGTGTGACTGATATTGCTGCTTATAATATCTTGGGCCAATACAAATGAGGATTTAACTGAAAAGATCTTTCTGTGCTTTTCCCTGCTAGCCGCTGTGTATGTAACAGGCATCATACAGCGCAATGAACAGTCACCCAAAATATATCTTTTTTTATCTCATTCATCAATCTGCATCCGCCCCTTTACAGCCTTTTTGCTGATTCTGATACTCCAGTTGTTCTTTTTTATCATGCTATTTTTACGGCGCATATGATTATATTTTTACGTAGGTTGAATTGCCATAAAAATGTCCTTCATTAAAAAAGTGCTAAATTAATTCAGGATCATACCTTTCAGAAGCATGTTATCTTTCTTGTCACAGGAAAGGCTGCCAGATTTTGCTTCCACACTTACAGTAGACTTAGCTCAACTGTGCTGTTACCTTGATTCATGGGGCTGTAATGCCACCTGCTAAGGCACTTTTTAAAAGAGAGTGGTGAATATATGAGATATAAAGCGTATAGTCAAAGTGAAGGAAACAATATTTCTATACAGTACAGTGGACTGACACTGAATGATTTAACATGTAGTTCAAAGGAGAGCTAAAACTATTTCAAAATAACTAATATATATTTTACGTTCTGTGCAATACACCTTCAGGGTTGAAGGTTCAAGTTCCACCTTTGGCTCTGTGTTTGGAGTCTGAATATTTGGCTCATCTTTATGTTGGTTTTCTCTGTGTACTCTAGTTCTTTTGCAAAGTCCAATGCTATGCTGTTAGGTGAGCCTAGCTGGCCTGTGGTATGTGTGTGTGTGTGTGTGTGTGTGTGTGTGTGTGTGTGTTCCTTATGACGGCTGGCATCCAGCCCAGGGTCTCCCCTGACTTTTGCCCTCTGCTTCTTGAGAGAAGCTCCAGGCTGACTCTGAACTAGACAAGCAGTGTAAGCAGTTATGGAAGATGGATGGATGGATGCTCTGCACAGAAATATTTTTATCTATGCTCTTTTCTGTACTGTTGTTTCTTTAGACTGTAGTGTAAACACAAATTTGCAATTTAGGTTAAAAAAAAAAAACCTCATAAAGTCTGGTGTTGCAAAACTAGGTGTTTCTGTAAAGAATTATGCATTTGTGTTTTTACATAATCAGGAACAAAACAATAAAGCAATAAAGTGTAACTGTTTCCTTGATCCCTTGATAGACTGGGCCTGATATTTTGACTATCCTGACAACAGACTCTTGTGGCTTTTTAGCAATATTGAAGAACATCAGAGGTTACAAATGTATTCAATTCCTTCATTTATTAAACAAATGCAGCACAATAATTCATTTGACAAAGACTAAATAATGAAGAAGTGCTTATAGTTAAGAAGTGCTTATGTTATATAACTGATTTTATGCATATTAACAGAATATGCATATTGGGAATTGTCAATTGGTTTATGCAAAAACAAACATTTTGTGTGCTGTTTTATCTATTACATTTTAAAACAAATGCATTTTAGTGTTAGTTGCATTTATGAGTATTAGTTATAACTTGTTAAATATGGACAGAATATAAGATGAGAACAGAGCAGCTGAAAGAATAGGCAATAGCAACGTTACTCAGTCTAGGTTACCTTTGGCTACGTTCTAGAATCTCGTTATTTGACTGCTGTCCTGTAAGTGATAAAAAGTTTTTAATTACATTCAAGAGCATCACTAACAATTTATGAAGTGTGTGTGTGTGTGTGGGGGGGGGGGGGGGTAAGCAGGCTAAACTCCCCTAAAACAGCCCTTACGACACCCCTGATTACATACAGTATATGCTTCACAAGCTGAAGATATGCATAACATATGTTGGCCACCAATTAGAATTAAATTGTTAAAAAGTTTGCTGTTACACTGTTGACACGCTAAGTAGTGTTTATTAGAGAGAATAGTTGAGAAGAAAGCAGATTCCTTCTGCATACTTCTGCTACAAGGCATGTGAGTCACAGCTGTGTGCAGTTTCCATTCTCCTCCTCTGACTTCACAAAGCAGGTCTCCCATGTGAATGGGAGGTGGTTGAGAATCTCCGTCATATGCTGTCTGGCTTGCAGAACCCCACTCTCGGAGAGCAGAAGAAGGTCACAACTGAAAAAAAAGGATGAAAAAAGAGTGGGCTGCCTTAATCTGATTTCACCGGAGCAGAGTTCCATCCCGGGGTCTCCGCCATGATGGATTCCAGACACTGTTCGCCACCAACTTCCCATTCCAAAAGGGAGGACACCCAAGTTACCAGCAAGGCTCAGCAAAAGCAGAGCAAACACAGCTTGGATACAGACGTTACACCCACATAAAAAAAGCCTTGTTTACAAATGGCAGTGCTGCTTGAACCTGGGTAGCCAGCCCACATCTTTGCATAATACTTTGAGACTGTGTCCAAAATGAAACATTTGGTTCCAGCATTGACTTTGGCAACGTTATCATCTTCTAGAAGAAATCTCTGGTCGTGAAGCCAACGATAATATGCGGGTTGCCAAAACGTGGTACACTTTTTGGCAGGAGTCAGTTAAATGTTACTCTGACCCTTCTATGTACTCCTGACTGTCAAGTATTTCCCGTCATGTCATTCCCAGGCAGAGACCTTCTTATGAGACCACATGGGTTCCACAGATGGGAATATTTTCCCAGTAGTTGGAGTACATTAGACACTGTAACCTTGAATCTGTCAGTCTAAAATTCCTAAAATGATGGACAGACTGACTCGCTTCCGTGCCATTCTGTGTTTTATCCCACACTGGAGTGTGTCTCTACCCCTTTCTTCCTCCCAGCTGGCCCTGACTCTCCGCCCCCAGCAAGACCGTCACTCTAGCAGAAAATGGCATACTGTCACAATCCCTGTGCACCCTTTTTAAACATGATATCACAATTATGTTCAATAAAATAACAAAATGAAACCACTTATGGATTTACATATTCATTATATTCAATCTTATTAGTAGTTTAGTAGCAAAAAAGGCTAAAATAAAAATGTACATTTTGACGACTTGTGGAACTGATAGCATATAAGTATAGAGGTGCGCAGACAAACATAGGCCAGTGAACACATAAAGACCAGAGACTTCTTTGAACAGGAGTCAGAGGTACTCCAGGTTGTTATTGGGGAGCCATTGTCCTTGCCCTAGCTGAAAAAGAAGCCAGTGTTGCTGCAGTATACAATGCACATGCCATCTCACTGCATCTGACCTTGGTTATCTTGACTGGGGGTGGTGCTTCCACAGCTGCCAGTGCCTACTGGCACTGGTTTGGTGCATGTGGAGCATCCTGGAAAACTTTGAAAATGTGGCACATTTTCCTAAACACATCCATCCATCCATCCATCCATACATACATACATACATACATACATTTTCTGAAACTGATGTTTTTTTAATGTGCACAAACAGAAACCAGTGGATGAGCCTATCCCCCAAATCACAATCAATGCCTTTGGAAATATGATACTACACTTCATGTGGATTGTTGCACTGCACACAGTTCACTCAACTGATTCTCTTACCATTAGACTCATTCATTCTATTTACAAATATCATTATAATATAGTAACAGAAAAGAAAAGCAGACATGTGAAGATTATTTATTTCCACTGAGAATTACAATGACAGGTGAAACTTGTTAATGTAATCTTGTAGAACTTTGAGGAAAACATGCTTAATTGATGTGCAACATTCAACACAGGCTGATATATTTTATGTGATTTCAATTAAGTATTTATTAACTTAGTTGCATGATTAAATAAACAGTGAGGTCACAGAAGTGATTTTTATTCTTCCATAGTCATTTATGCTGTCCTCTGGGCGAGCAGTTAAAACTCATGACAAAACACTGTAATGCTCTCAATAGGCTGTTGAGAGACATTCACTTATCTCTGGAAAGCTCCATAATTTCTGACAAAATATAAGTAACATTAGTGATTGAGTGAGAGAATTTAATTTAATTTACTGTTCTGACTTTGGGATGAACAAGATGTTTCTGCCGAGTAGCAAACTTACTAAGGCCATCGCCTTACTTCCAGAAATGGGTCTTAAATTTGCCGCTGAATTCATTAAGGTCAAAGGCAGAAAACATATCTAGGTAACAACATCAATTCCTGTTCTTTCTGTACCAAACGCTACTTATTTTCCTGGTGGGTAACTAATCCATCATTAACATTACCAGTGGGAGCATATAGTCATGAGAGAGTTAATTACAGTAAACACAAATAATTGGCTATACATTCCACACTGGGCAAAGTACAAAAGTTGCCATAAATTTACATTTTATTTATTTAGCAGAAGCTTTTATCGAAAGCAAAGCATGATTGAGAAAACAGGATCAGACAGTCACTTGAGCAACTGGAGGTTAGTGCAGTGAAATCACTATGGCAAACGGGATTCGAACCAGCAACCATCCAATCACAGGCATGGCCTCCAAAATAATCGTGTAGATTAAAATGTAAAAAAGCATGCACTTTTTAACCCTGTGCTGTAAACTATAGCATTTGGACCTTTACTTTTAACATGCGATAAATTAATAAGGAAGTCTTTTCAGCTGTTGATTAGCATGAGGTCTTTTGAAGTCAGCTGCTCATAAAGCAGATGAGATCGGTATCTATGTGGGAGTAGCAGCGACCCCTCACTCCTAAAGCCTCTGATTAAGAATAGGCTTGGCCAGCTACACATATAAGCCTATCAACACTTGACATGTGGGGCAGGGATAAACTGTTAGTCTGCATAATGGCACAGCATCATAATGGGGATAGGAGCGGCAAGGAATCTTAAGGATGAGGCTCTGTATGGCAGTTTTTATATTCAGCATAGGCTGATGCTCTATGAATTATATAGATTACGGGAGGTTTATGAGTTAAGTTAACCACCTTGATTTGTTTAATCAAGCATCAGGCTTTAGCTGAAATGGGTTTAAGTATCAGCTTGCTGATCAACACAATTATTTTAAGGGGCAATTTCGCTGATATACCAAAGGTTGTCATACAAAAAAAAAAAAATCAGACAAACCTAAATGCTGTGTCGCATTCTGCTTTTGTTTTTTTAAATAAATAATTTTAGATTTTCCTTTTCATGTTTCTGTTGACCAGTCCCCAATAACATGCTACTTCATTTGACAGTCAGCATTGACCATCAATCTTACTTACACCTATATATATATATATATCCATCCATCCATCCATCCATATTCCAGCCATGTACCAAGTACGAGGTCCCCTTCAGCCTACCTGAGGGAGTGTAGTGCACAAGCAGGATTTACCCTGGGATGCAGTATTTGGATAAATAATCAATGTTTATTTCGACTATTCTAATTCTCAGGGCAAATGAATGTGTTTTCTCAGAAGAATTGCAGAGACTGCTTATACTACTATTATTACTATTGATATATAAAGTAATTTTATTTGTGAGGAAGATAAATAATGTTTCAAAATGCTGGCAAATTGCAGATAGATCTTGACATACCTGGATAATGACTTCCAGTAGTAAATGAACCTCAATGAGACCGTACTATACATGCCACCTAAATATTAACATCTGCCGACGTTATCAATTAAACTTCCAGTCAAGGATCGTATTTTAGGTGAGTAGGTGACGTCGTGGTTGAAGATATGGCTTTTTAACTGTAATCATTGCCTCAGGGCAAGGGGAGAGCTTAATTTTTTACTCATGGGACACTAAATTCTGTATTCTTGTGAAATTAAATGGCTGTAAAAAATGATCAAATTGCTAGTAAAACATTATGAAACTGAGTATTGAAAATCATTTCATATTTTGTGTTAAATATGAGTAAATAAAATCCTTAACTCCATCTTTCAAGGAGTTCCCACACAAAAAAATACGGAATGGTGACATTTGCACGGCCGGTTTTCTATCGCTCATTTGCACTTCATATTATGTCACCATGTGGGTCAATTTACCTGGTGTGAGTGGGTGTCCTGATTCTAGTGTGTGAGCTAGGCAGGCTGCCACTCAGAGGTATGAGATAGGGAGGAGTGTGGGGGTGAGTTAATCCCAGGTCGCCAAACTGGAAGCCCGAGGTCGGGGGTCAAACAGCACACAGCACATTTAATACAATTAGTAAGATCAGTCACACAATGAAAAGCTACCAAGTAACAGACATACTGTTGCTTTTTTGTGGTTTGTGCAGAATTGTTAAGAATGATATAACGCCAGTCAGCACATCGCCAAGGTGAATTTGTTTAGTTTCGACTCTTGGTGGGCAGTGTTTGGTGATGGGTGATGTATTGGTGCTCGAGTGCCAGATTAACACAAATGGATAAGAAAAGGTCAAGGCAGGTGCCCTTATTATGAGTATAATGCAATGCATGTAATGAAATATGCTAGTATAACACTAGTATGTTTGTTGGCCTATAGGGTAATAGTGTAATAATTTGATTCTCTTTTTCTATTTATATACCACAGTTTGTTTCTATTTGTCTATGCTACTTGTTTTTGATGTTTATAAATCTTAATTTGTTTGTTTTTAGATTGAAATTTGATTGTTCTGTATTTGTATTATTCCAAATGACAGTGCTGAATGGTGTTTCTCAGCGTGGGGGCGGGAGATGGCGGCACAATTTTTCTTGGGGGGGGGTTAAGGGTGGAAGATGGACATGGACTTTTGCTTCTGCTCCTTAATATACCTCATATGAATTCTGAACCCTGGAGTTAAATTTTATTATTCGATCCAGTTTAGATTCTGCTTGTTTTGTGTTCAGGCATACACACTATCTTTCTGCTGTGAGTTAAATTGACTCTTCATATTCAAAAATGTAGTTTCAAATTAGTGTTACTGTTTTAGTTGGTTTAAATAATTCTCATTGCTTCATGGCATCCAGGACTGGATTCATAGATGCCGCTGTTTTGGTACTTTTCTTCCATTTGATCATTTTATACCCAAGACCACTGTGATATTTTCTAAGAGGGATTTTGTTTAATAAGAAGCTGAATAAATTAGATTAAATGATAAAAATCATTGTATCAAGAATGGAAATGGAAAATCCAAGTCTTGTTCAAGGTTCCCTGCATGAAAAGGGGCCTAGACTATTTACCCTATGCAAACATTATTTTATCAGTTGAAGAGAGTATCCTATACTTTTGGTCAGCATGCAATTAGGCAATTTGTCAATGTGGAAAATCAGAAGAGGCATATCACTAGATCTGAATTAACAGTTCTGCATTGTTTTCAAATTTTTACATTTGTTTAAGCAGGAGAGAGTTTTTACTGTATCCTGGGATGAATCCATAGCCTGTCATTAAGTGAACCTTGGCTGCAAAATTTCTTTAAAATTGTTTTAGGTTTTTATCGAATGTGACTGATTGCAGTAATCTGTACACTGAACAGTCATTACACAAATCACCTAAATTATTGCAAAAATTAGTCTCATTAACACCTGATTAGAATCAAATTACATTAATGAGTCTTTCGTTAGTGGTTCCCTCCTGTTGTTTGGACAACTTGATCAGTCATGTCAGGTTGGCACTGAGGTGGGTTGTCAGGAGATGCTGCACCGACTGACCGGTGAATCCATGAACTAATGCTAAGTTCGTGGTTAGTTACACATTTAATCTAGGATTTGAGCCTGAAGCAGTTCTCCTGGATGACTTTTGTGGCACAATTTGCATATTTTACCATCCATATAAATCTTAAATTTCTAGTAAGAGTTTAATTGGGTTACGTCATCAAAAATGCCAGCGTCTACAGCTTACTTCAGTTTTTTAATAATAATTTGTCCCTTAAGGTTCATAACACATTTTACCCTTTCTCCTTTTTCTGCATTTTTCCAAACCAATGAAGATAACTGTGCCTCATGATTCTCTTCACTAATTCCAGAAATATATAAGATTTAGGCTTTGTTCTTGTCATTTCTAAATTTAATTCTGCGTGGTTTATGTATTTTGCAAATTATTATTTCACAGGTAAGCTTAAAATGTAACTTAATAATTGCTGTAATGTGTGCTTAACCTTGAAATCAGAAGTTTTAAAATACACTCAAAGTTATTGTCTTGCTACCTTCTGAAATGCACTTTTTGATAAGATTCAGAATGTTGGGCCTGGATGAGTTAATTAACTTAAAAAAGTTCCTCACAGTTGAAAATAGCCAAGGGCAATAGTGGATAACTAATGTGTGGAATATTGCAATTAGCATTGGAAAGTACTTACAAGGATCAAATTAAAAAATTCATTAATGCACACACTTAATTAAGAAACACTTTTCAGTCCACATGATAAATTATGACACCTATTAAATCTTCTCGTACAAGATATAATGGCTTTTTTCCATGTCGGCATAAGTGATTCTCAAAGGACCTGCAGTGTATGTTATCATATTCTTTGAAATAATGTTTCCTTCTCGATATGCAGGACCTTATAAAGTAACCCAGACCCATTTTTGTTTGCATTGCTATGTAACATTTTACCTTTTAAACTGAAACAATACTGTAAATAAACATGCCACACACTGAATTTCCCCATAAAGCAAGAAAAGGCACTGTGTATGTATTAAGTGTGGTAAGCTATGTTAGTTGCATTTTATCATATATGCCCAATGTGTGTTTATGCCATGCTTAACTATTTGTGATGAACGTCTGGTCCAGATAGAAAGGTGCAATTAATTTTTAACTTGTTGACAAAGCTAGGAGCGCATCTCAGCAGCGCTGCTTTTGCTCGTGGCTAATTGTGCCACCGGAATATAAATGGGAACACTAAAGTGGCAAACCACTTCATTGATATACCGCAGCTGTTCATGAGTGCAGGCGCTTCAAAGAAATATTTTCATAAATATATCAGGAAACTGACAAATCTGTACAAACATCAAAGACCCCTTGGAATAACATACCTGGCACAAACCATTTGATTCTTGTTTTGTAAATGTTAAGCTCAACCTCTTCAGCCAGCTGTAACATAGCTGTCCTTGAGGAATGACTTGGAATTACAAGCATTTGTTGTGATTGTTAAGGGTTTTTTTTTCATGTTGAAAAAAAACCCTGCTCCATTATTTCAGAGACAGAAGCTATTTCTCTCTAATTAGTGAAGTTGCTGTTTATGTATCACTGTTTTTTCACAATCACTTTTTAACCAAAAATGGTCACAAAAAAATCCAGGAAATACCAAGTCCTATATTACAAGTTTTTTGTTCCCAAGTACTACTTATTAAGTAAATTTACTGGTCTGGGTGTTCTGGCTGTACTGGGTGTTCTGGCTGTACTGGTTGTTCTGGGTAATGGCTGTGCCTACAGTGAACTGTCCCTCGCCTACTGAAGCACTGTACTATTAATGTACTTTTTAATACATCTTCTAGCTCTGAAAAGCATTCAAGTATATTTGCCAACCTTCTGAACTTGGGTCTCTCCACCTCCCTCAAAATAATTGGCATGCAGCCACTTGGAGGAGAGCGAGTAGCTTTTACAAAATATATTGATATATGGAACAATAAATGTATGGAATATAGGTTAATGAAAGAAACAAGACCCTAAAAATACTTCTTACTCTTCGTATTATCATCCGTCCATAGAGGCAGGGGAGTCAATGTGGGGGGCGGGGGGGGGGGGGGGGGATGATTCCATGGCCCCCGAGTGACATAACTACATTGGTCTGGGTTGGGGCCAATATGGTACGGTGTCCAAAATCTTAGCGGTGCTGCTGCCTGAAACCCATCATAGGTAGCATCAGACGCAACAATAGGTGTATATGACTGTGTATGTGGGGAAGTGAGTGTGTGTGTGTGTGTGTGTGTGCCTTGTGATGGACTGGCATCCCATGCAGGGTGTATGCCAACCCTCTGCTTTGTGCTGCCTGGGATCAGTTCCAGGCCCCCATAACCCTGATCAGGATAAGCAGTTAGAAGTTGAATGGATGGATTTTACACTTGTATTGCTAGAAATTGTTAATGAAGCATTTTAGTGTATTTTTTCTGGGTGGAATACTCTTGGGATTTGCTCTGGCAACCTTTCAAGTATTTAACCAATATGCTACCTTTTCTGCCAATAAATAATTAAAATTAAAATAATAATAATGAGATAAACAAAGTCACTGTTGATTTTTGTTTGACAACAAGACTCCCTGTTGATATGTATACCTTAAACAAGTTTCCAGAAGGATGGCGTGATAGGTTAATTATTAACTCTATGTTTCATAATGCTTGTGACGATATGGTAATGTGTGTTTTTTCTGCAGTGGAGAACAGATGGCTACT
This sequence comes from Paramormyrops kingsleyae, assembly GCF_048594095.1. Lineage (NCBI taxonomy): Eukaryota > Metazoa > Chordata > Actinopteri > Osteoglossiformes > Mormyridae > Paramormyrops > Paramormyrops kingsleyae. The sequence continues at coordinate 19,628,650 of NC_132803.1, forward strand.
TTTGCATTATCTTCCACATCAACTATGATTACGTCTTGCTTCCAAAAGCCACCTGCTTTTCCTCTCTTTGTTCAAATTATTTATGCTGGTAACATGTAACAGAAGTTCTTATCAGTTGGACTTTGTCTTGTTAAATTAAAGTACAGCAACATACTGGCATCCATGTTAAATGCAGAGAACCTGAGGCTGCAGAAGCATCTTTAAAGATTACATTCTTGAATCTGATTGGCTTTTGTTTCTCAACTCTTTTTTTTTTCCCCCCTCAGTCACTCCCTTCTACTGTGATAATATTCTGTTTTAGAATATGAAATAAATATTAAAAACACGCTGAAAACATTTCTGTCTGATTACTTCCATTTTAGCTAAAGTTAAAGTTTCAGAACAAGTATGGAATAGCATGAAATATCATGTAAATCATTGTGTGGAAAACTCCCAGGCTAGCGGTGAGCCCATGAAACACGTATGACTGTACATATGTGAATTAGAAAGGAAGATTACTGTGGCAAACTATTAGTCCCATATAAAAGTCTACGCTTCAGTATGATGCATTTCAAAGCACCATTACTACATTACGGGATCAAACACTGGTCACCCGTGAAGATTTAAACGATTTCACGTACATTTTGGATGTTTTAATCTTCTTTTGAAATAAAAGCAAGGATGTCCATAAAGAATATGCTATAATTACAATTTCATACAGTCGTTCTCTTTTACAATGTGACCAAAATGGTTTTTGGAAATATGTCAGTTAAGATAGAAGAAACATAATAACAACATCCCTTGTGTTAAACGATAAGCTTTTTTTTATCCATCCCGATTAAATACCATAAAACAGGATTACTGTGAGTGCAGTGAAACAATCCACCACTATTTCCATTACAGGACAGAACTAAGAACCTTTATCTACCAATTTAAGAATACAGACAAGAGGGGGTGGGGCCTGCTGGAATAAAGTGAGAACTGCTTTTATTGGCTCAGAGTACGCATTTGCTATTAATCTATCATATCCTTTAGGATTAAGCATTTTTTGTAATGTTTGATTACATATTGCTTCATACAGTACAGTTCTACTAACCTAGGCCGTGCTGCATTGGGCAAACAAGCTAGAAATCAGTGCAGTTTTAATTATTACGGCTGGGTCATCCCAGCTGTTCGAAGGCATGTGGAAAAAAAACACACAAAGACAAACCCACAAATTGCTTCTGTTCTTCAGAAGCATTGCTTTTTTCACATTAAAATGCATCAGTTTATTGTTTTTGTTTTGGATGTTTATTTCTTTTTAAGTGCACTTTAAAAGGACGTTTGCACGTCTCTGAAATATTGAGTGCACTTCGTCGTGTTTGATAAACAGAGCACAAAGTGCATTTCTCCTCAAATCCCTAAACTGAAAGTAAGTCTACATATGACAGCAAGCCAGCTCTGCCTCAGCTCATGAAATGAGACTGAAATCTGGCATGGGAATTATTTAACTGAATAATATTGCCCTACGATGGCACCAAGAGCAAACAAAACAGCCCAAACTGTGAAATGACCATATTAGTCTGTTGCTTTACTTGCAAACGAAAAGCCAAGTGTAGCTTAATATTGCGCTGCGCTGCATGTCCCCCTGGCTCTCAGGCTTAAATATTTTATAAAATGAATAACTGTGCAATATGGGTAATACGTTTTAACTATGTGCTATGTGTAATAGGGTCATGCATTCATTAGAATGTATGAGTGCTTAAATACCTGCTTAACCAGAGCTCGATCTTTCCAAATATTTAATGAAACAATATTTAATGAAAACATTTAGATTCCACTTGTATTTTCATTAACTAAAAGGGTCAGTTATTTTATTGCAAATAGGATGTTATAAAACCTGTGGATTAGAAAAGGAAAAAAGTTTATATGTAAATTTAAAGGTGCTGGATTATCACATAATTTTTGTGCAACATAAAAAGAGCAGACTGTCAGTACTGTCAGTCTGGCAAGAAAATTATAGTCTTTTTGCTTATGTTTGGAATTCAGTTCTTTTTATTAGTGGACTAAATAGTGATTTTATGTGTCCCATAGCTATAGTGGTCATCGGTTGAAGGATCTTGATCATACAGCTGTTTTTGGGACAAGCAGTTAATTTTCTCACCCTGTCACTGCATATCACCTCCCTATTAGTTGGTCAGCGTCATAATTTGATGGCGACTCTCTCATTTTCCTAATGTTCTCAGCCCTTTATTTTTTAAACTATGCTGTCATCAGTTAGTCTGTGGGGGCTATTTTGTATTGATCTTTGCCGTCTTCACTTGTTTAACATCCATTTAATACCCATACTATTAAAAAAAGGCAAAACCAAAGAAAATCAGCCATTCTTTCCTGCTATTTCTGCTCTGCCTCCTGCTCTGGGCCATCTGGTTGTGACCTCAGTTGACCACCAACAGTATCTAGACATCTGGTCTGCAACAGTATCAAGAGAGACATCAGACACTTTCGCCTGATCCAATCTTCTGATCCAGTCTTCTGCAGCCAAACCCTAGTCACTATCAGCCGCGATCAACATGATTTCATGTGCATTTTACAAATGCTGCCTGCAAATTGTGCATTTATATGCATGCTCTCTTCCAGGAATCCTGCTAGGTCATCTTTGGTACAAGACATCCTATTTACAGTGACCTTCAAGTAAAATACAATATTGTCATTGTTTCATAAAACGACGCAAGTATTAACTTGGAAAAAGCAACCGTAGAAAAAAATAATACTTTTTAATGGATTATTTATAATTATTGCATAATATGTGTCATTTAAGGTCAGATTGCTCTAAAATGAAAGAAGCCTATCAGCTTGGCAGTTCTATTTGTTGATAATAGCTATGTGGCTGATCAGGGAGGTTGCTGAAGGCTTGAGTAAGGTCTGCTTACAGCTCCAGGCTGCAGAAGCTGTGGCTTTCACTGCCTCCGAAGCCGGTGCCAGCGACTGAAGTGGGATGTGGGCTGCCAGCGAAGTGAGGAGAGGATGGGAGTGCCTGTTTCGAGACGTTAGCAGCCAACCGCCGCCTGGCAGAGGCAGAAGGTGCAGCCAGCGGCCAGCTGCAAAGCATCCAGGGTGAACAGAACAAATGCTTTCACAAGGGCCTAAGCCGCATAAGTTGTGAAGAACAGGCAGATTCTTATCATATTCTGGAGGAATAAGTAGAGGGCTTCGCTGTGAAGGGGAGCCGAGCGAGAGGCTTCCTGGCAGGCTGGTACAGGGGAGTCACTGCTGGGAGGGCAACTTGTACCTTACTGGGCCAGCAAAGAGCTGCAGTGGCTCACATAAAAGGGTGAATTTAAAATAGCAGTTTGTCCTCTAGGTGCCTGTTTCTGAAAGTCATTCACGGACTGTGTATGTGTTAGAGGAGGAGAAAGCAGAAAATAGCTGGAGTAGAGTCAGAAAAAAAACAATGCTAAGGAATACAAAGGGATGTGCTTGTCATGCAGCCTGGTGGAGGGAAATGAAATATTGAAATCTGAATGAACCCAGTGTATGAAGTCCGACAGATTTCATAGGAGTTCATTCCACTTTTGAAGGGTGACATTCTCAGATGTCACAATGATGGTGTCCCCATATAGTGCACAAAATACATTTCCATACGTGTTTTGTTAACAAATGAATGGTGCTGCAAGAGATGAAATGAGAGGTGTACTGTGTAAATCCTGGAGATGGTATAGTGTGTACCTCATGAATATGGTGTAGTGGGTATTTCAAGAAGACGATGTAGTGTGTACCTCATGAAGACAGTGTAATATGTTCCTCATGAAGGTGGTGTAGTGTGTACCTCATGAAGATGGTGTAGTGGATACTTCATGAAGATGGTGTAATGTGTACCTCATGAAGATGATGTAGTGAGTACTTCACGAAGATGGTGTAGTGTGTACCTTGTGGGGATGGTGTAGTGTGTACCTCATGAAGATGGTGTAGTGTGTACCTCATGAAGATGGTGTAGTGTGTTCTTCATGAAAATGGTGTAGTGTGTTCATCATGAAGATGGTGTAGTGTTTACCTCATGAAGATGGTGAAGTATGTTCCTCATGAACATTGTGTAGTGTGTTCCTCATGAAGATGGTATAGTGTACTGTATGCCTCATGAAGATAGCGTAGTGTGTTCCTCTTGAAGATGGTGTAGTGTGTTCCTCATGAAGATGGTGTAGTGTGTACCTCATGAAGATGGTGTAGCTTGTTTCTCATGAAGATGGTGTTTAGGACTTCAGCAGGAAATGCCAAGGAGAAATGTTCAATATTCTTTTATTATTGAACAGACATTAATTTTTTGAGTGTCCGAGAGACTCTGTCAGGATTAGTGGCAGCTGAGATTAAAGTCATGGATATATTTAGGATTATTGGTGTGGGGGGGTCGATATTCTGTATGTTGTATTGTCTCATGTTCTCATATTGGGAAGTATTTCCAACTAAGGAATGGGTTTCACATGGAAAAGCAGTGTGGTGGTTTGAGTTTTGCAATAATTACATCTCAGTTTGCCAGACATTTAGGAATTTCTGTATTGTATTAAAAAAAATGAAGATTTAATGAGTTGAAATAAGAAGGCCGTCTTTTTTGTAATATGACACAAGCAGTAGATCTTTAATGAATCCACAATTTTTAAAACTTTTTAAAATACATAATAATCGTCATATTTAAGTAAAATATTTATTTTGTGAGCTAAGCATCATTCATCAGCATAGCAGGGATTAAACTGTGATACTGCTTTATTGATTTTGACTGCATCAGTCATATATTTATATCAGATGGCCAAGAAGAATCTTTCTTTTGAAATAAAACATTTTGAAATATATAAAATATTATTATATTGAAAATGCATGTTGAAGTACAATTTAACAATAGCAACTTGAATACATTTTGTTAATGCACTTATCTTTACATGCTATTAAACTCATATGAGAGTGCCACCATTTTATCATTGGATTATTCACTACATGTTACCAGCATATATAATTCATTATAATTGTCATGAAAAACAAATTATACATAGAAAAATAACTTTTTGTTTTGCAACACTGTATTTAAGACTCCAGGTTATCTGAGTTAGCAAGATCAGAACTAGTGAAATAGCATAGTATTTTAAGCAAGAATGATATACAAAATATTACTGTAATTAACCTGAGCAGAACTTTCAGTGCAATTAATTACAATACAGTATAAATATTACTACAACTATCACTACCACTACAAATAATAAAAGCAATCATGGCTCAATAATATAACAGTTTATAACCAACAACACATGCTTCAGTAAAACAGGTGGTGTAATTATGGGATGTGATTGTCATTAAGTTTAGAACATAGTTAACAGTGGCCTTTTATGGCATAATTAAACTACAAATTTTTATCTCATATATTTGTCTAATTACATATGCATATACAACATAAACAACACTCTCTCTGTGTTTCCTTTAGTGCATATCAAGGTTGGACATCATGGTTTTATGATTTAAGAAAGTTTGGGATGTTACTTAAAGTCCTTGTTTGAAAGATGAAGGTTGATGGGATGAAGAACACAGCAATGAAGGATGAAAACGTCACAACTATAAAATTCAATATTGAGTGAAATGGCTCTTTAACATGGCTAATCTACGAGGTCTATTGGTCAGGAGCAATAAGCATTCAGTACTTTTGCACCATGATAATGTGAGACTAACATGTTTCTAAATACCCAGAAGACCACCTGTGTTTATTCCAAAAGACAAAAAGAAGTTGAAACAGAATTTCCCACTGAAGGAAAACTATATGCATAAAATATACTATGCTGGTTTCAGAACTCTACAGAGTGACAATGAAAGTCAATGAGAGTCAATAGAAAAAATGAACAACTTCAATGGAAACACTTAGGTTTTACTACAGTTGTCAAATAACTGGAATTAATGTCTAAATCTATCCACTTTTCATAGAATATATTGTGGGCCTCAAATTAATTTATTGCACTTGCCTCTTGAATTGCAGTTAATTCCCAGAGCATTCCCCCAAATTCAAGCTGTTTCATTATTTGATCAATTATTTTATAACGTGAACAATTATGTTACCATTCTGCAACAACAGACATGAACAGTCTCCCAGCTCTGTTTTGCTCCTATCTGTGAAAAGCTGTGGGAAGCTTTGGCAATATGTGCGGTTACATAAGCTGGTGTTGTTTTTTCACTGTAGGCCCCTCTTTTTTGCTGTGTAACCCATGCCAGATTGCTGCTGTTACTTCCTGATCAGAATGTGGTCATTGATCCACTTGTAAAGGGCCTGGGTACCATGTCCATTACCATAAATATCTTAATTGAGTGGAATAAAGATTTCATCCCTGTGGTTGTTCAACCTCACCTCAAGTGTGCCTGAACATTTCAATGAATAAATCCAGGTAAACAAACAGGCTTTTTTTGTTGTGGTTGGCGGTGTGTTTTTTTTTTTTTCTTTCAGGAATGCCCCCCTCTGAGTACAATCAGCCTGTGACCACCCAGTTGTGTATCTTTCGTGACACAAAACTGCAGGAGATCCGTTTGCCAACAGCTTATTCAAAAGCAGATGAGAGCAGAAAGCATACAAAGACAATAATGAATTCCAAATGGAACAAAAATATGAGTTTTTTTTTTTTTTTTTTACAAAAAAAAAAAAACAATAGCCTTCTGCATATGAAAAGTGTGCAGAATGAGGATGCAGGGAATTTCCATTTACAGTTTATAATTACTTAAAGGAGTGATGCTTCTGCCAGATGAAAGAGGGAAGAAGCCTGTAACATTTTCTTTCCACTTTTTGTTGTTTTGCAAAAAAGAAGTTATGAGTCAGCACTTCTGCTTACTTGAAATAGAAATCAATGTTATTTATTGTGAATAAAATACGAAACTCAAATGAGTGCTTCTCTATAATAGTAATTCTGCTGTATTTATTCATTTTCACCCTTGGGCTCAAACTGTATACATGTAAATGTTTATTTTAACCATTTTCTACCATTTTCTCCAATTAAGACAAAAATTTATGATAATAGCATATGTCATATGGTGCAGACTAATACCAATACTTATATAGTATATATGAGGTTTTTTACGCCTGTAAGCACTTGAAAAAGGTCACAAGTAATTTTCCCACTATGAATATATGGAAAGTGCAAAAGAACAATGATCATCATGCCCAGTGACTGACTGCATCTTCTAAAGTTCCGGAACATTTTTCAATCAAAATTAAACAGTGTCACAGTTTTGTTGCAAAGTAAATTGCGTTTTTTTCTTATGCCATTTTTTTCTCCATTTTCAGGAATGTTTTAATTTTCATCTGGTACTACGCCGCTAACGATATTTTTCCCATAATGGAGTCCATAAACTGGAAGCCATTGTAAAATATTTCCATTATGCCCAGAATGTCCTATGGCAATAAAGGCTTTATACTACTTTTTATGGTTGTCAATCTGTTGTTCTGAGTCATGTTAAAATCTTTTACGTTTCATTGAATACCTTTGCATTGCTTTCCACAAGATAAGATATCTGTGTTTTTTTACAGGGCACCCATATCCAGCACAAAATGACATTTTATTACATATATATTTTAATAAAACTCATGTATCTTTCTTTAACAGGGTAGTAAAGGTTAAACAATCATGCAACCTGTAGTTTAGACAGATTGATATTTATGTCATTACAATTACAAATGAAATGTCCCTTCTCCAGCCTCATATAAAGAAGAAATTAACTTTGTCCGTAGTTGACATCGGCTATAAACTTTGCCATTATAAGTGAGGCAATTGTGCTAAAGGGTTATAAAATTTCATGTCACTCAGAGAGGAGTTCTGCCTTCCTGTTTTGCACAAATGGATGCATGGGCAATAATTAATCCTTTGTTGTGTCTCTGTTCAACCCCTCGGAGCATAATGTTTGCAATGGATGAACTTCTTGTACATGTATGACTGCAAGGTGGATTTTGACGAGTGTTTTCTTACCCAAACTGCACATGCCATGTGAGATATGGCTTAACAAAAATGATCAGAGTTAACTAATGGCACAATGTGTATATACCTCTCAAAATTCTAAAAGTCATTCTGCCATATGTTGTTGCCCAAAGATACCCCCATTTGATAATATTCTTGAGTTACCTCATCAATAAAATCTGCATTAGTGAATTTTATTATTCCCCTTGATTAATATAGACATAAATAGTCTAACAGACCTCCCGCTCGTCTGACATGTAATCTGCTTTTTAATAATAGCTTGAGGCCGGACAGGAAAATCCCTCCATTAACAACATCTATATTTTGGTTCTTCATTTGTATTTAAAAACATTAGTGTCCTCGAACATCTGCCAGTTCAAAGTATGATTTTACATATAACAAGTTCATTTTCTTAAATGTTCTGCATATGAGTCTTACAAGAGCCAAAAAAGCAAACCAGACCAGAACCCAGATTGGCTCATAATTGTTACACACTAGATTGCATGTCTTTCTCCTGAAGTCAGACTTTCAACCTTCATCACTGCATACTTCTCATTTTGACTGAGGTTCAGCAGCCATATGTAGCCCCTTTGTTGTGAGGATGTGAGCAGTAACAGAGATTTCCAATTCCGTCACTTAGCCAGAAAAAAAGCTTGTATTTTTACCCATTGCTGTATATTTAACAGCAGCAATTCAAGACTTGGAAGGGAAATCATTAGGTTACCGGTCCATGTCCTTAACCACCATAATACTCATAATATAGGGGTAAAGGAGCTCTGTAGAATAGCTCTACAGCCAATGACTGAATAAGCAGAGTGATCAAGAGCAGGTCAGGTAAAGTTAACACTGCGAAAGTATTATAAGAACTCACAGAACGCAAATTACTAGCTTTAAGCATTTACATTATTAATTCTTTTTTTTTTTTATTTAGTCATTTCTTTATTTAATGCAGATATGCTGGCACGATCTAGGAATTAAACAGCTTGATGTTTAGTAATAAAACTGTATAGATTCCAAGGACAGCTCTGCCTCTGTATTTCCTGTGAGGGTGTTAAGGAACAATGGCATGTTGCAACCAACAAGCAGACATCCATGAGGAGCTGCCATGCTGTCACTGAATCACACTTGTCTCCTTGGCATGGCCTGGTGTTCTGACCAAAATCTGTTTGGATACATTTCACTATACATTGAATTAAGAAACTGGCAGTGCCTCTCCTCTTTATTCAGATGGTATCAGGCCTTTTTTGTAATACAAAATTCTCTTATTTGATACCTGAGCATCCAACTATTAACAAAATCATATTTAAATAGTGCTTTTTGAAAAATTAATATAGTTAACTTTTTCCACTAAATAAATGACAGGGATTCTGTTTTAAAGTTGATACTGATATTTACATGTTTTACATAAATATATACCTTATATAACAAATACAAAACATGGATTTTTGAAAATATGGGCTCCACTTATTCAAGGCTCTATGCAAAAAAATAACACAATATATGTGAAAAAGCCTATTTTAAATACATAAGATATGAAAGGAAGCGGAGTGCATCTTCAGACACAATCCCGTGATTTTGCAAAAGTACTATATTTTCATTTGTCTTCTCCTTCTGAGAATATTTAGCAAAATATAACGCTGTTGGGTAACTATACGACAGATAGTGTCCCTCTGTGAATTAGCAGGAAAGTCCTTGTGCACAAAACACTAAGCCAGAATTATGAACAGAAGCGGAGGAGCTGACTGGGAATGAGAAAAGTCGCACATGCGAAGAAATGTTAAAGAGGAAACAACAACATTACAGAACAGTAAATGTAATTGTTAACACTCATTCAATAGAGGATTCAGTAGGTAGGTCTGTAACCCCCACACTCCTAACGATGGGGGTTTGAACCCTGTGCTGTATATCCTCCTGTAGTCCAATGAAAAGTAATAGACTGATTAGATGACATGGTTGCTTCTAAATTGCACTGTGCATCAAGGATATGTCCTGGGATAGACTCCAGTCTCTAATGTACTGTATAAGTACTTGGATGATGGATGGGTATTTCAGTTACAACTACCTGCTGTTTGCACTTAATGCTCATTCGTACTTGTTGCTCAGAAAGAAATGGCTGAGGTTAATGTTAGATGCATGTGTAAAGAAGGTCTACATCAGGTACAGTAGATGGAAGATGAACTCAGTGAAGCAGGTGTTCACATATCAATTGCACAACTGTCTTTGTTTTCTTCTGCACGGTTTGACCTTCCCCCAATGCATTTACACTGTTAAGTAAACCTTTAGGCACACTGTCATCAAGTGGTTTACTTACATGAAGGTTATAAACAATCATGCCAGAAGGAATCTTGAAAATCCATCCATCCATCATCCAATTACTTATCCAGGTTGGAAGTTTTTGTTGGATGGTGTTTTTCTGAAAGTGTAAGGCTTACGCTCGCTCAGCGTAATATCTGGGTCTCCATGTCATACATTGTATTGTTCTTTCTCACTTGTTTTTAAAACCTTAGGGAGAACACCCTACATATGTTTTTACTGTTCCTGAGGGGCTTTGTTTTATTATGTTATTTTCTGTTTTAGTTTCTTTTTAAATGATTATAGTCAAGGCATTGAAAGAAAAAAATGGTTCTCATTTGGAAACCATTAATTTCATGATATTTGCTGTTTTCTAGGGCACACAGAATAAACTGTAAATACATGTCCATGGATTCTTATTCAGAGCGGCATCATAAGCAGAGTGGTGGGTAACACAGTTTACATTACAGGTCAATGTGTGTAATCAGTATGATAGATTGCAGGGCAGATGTCCTGCATACTTCCTGGTATGTAACCGTCGATTCATAATCAACTGTTACATTTAAATCCAGTATTCAGAAGGAATAAAATCAAACAGATATGCTTAACCAATCTATTTATTTCTAAACTGTATTCAACGTATAATCCTAATATGTTATTAAATGGAGATCTCAATGCACATACTTAAGGAACACTGGGTCAGGAGATTACAGAAACCCGCTTGTAGGGTAGCTGCAATTTTTTTAATGACTGTATGTAAATGTTTCATTATTTAAAAAGTAGCACAAACTCATCCGAGGGAATGTGCATTTTATTTTATTGCCTTTTTTTGTTTCTACCAATACTGACTGATATCACGATTCTGTTAGGATAGTGTAAGTAGAATACTTATAATTATTATTAGTATTCATTATTTAATAAGTTCATAATTCGCATATTAATTATCAACAGACACTGTAAACAAACACATGAGGAAAAAAAGAACTGCTTGATGTTTTGAATAAAATAAGCTAGATTCTAATTTTGAATCTCTCTGACAATCAAAATATTTCAGTACCTTCTTTATACACAGCTTAGACTGGACTTTATAATCATCTGTCTTAGTATGCAGTTGGTCAATGGAAATCATTCGATAATAGTGGCTGGGCACCATTTTATATTTAGACATCTGCATACCAAAGTCGAGAGTGATACTTGTTTTAAAATATGTAGCCTTGAGGCCAAAGCTAAAGGAGCTGGCAGCGGTAACATGTTCCACTATCTTATCTTGCCACAGTCGCTCCAGTTCCACCCATTGCCATGGAGCGGTTGATGATACTGACTGACACCTTAGGCACAGGGTTACCTGGTTACTTTCTGCAGCCCCGCACTTGTGATAATATAGTTGCTCGAGGGCGGAGGTGTGTTTGTGTGAGCGTATGTGTGAATGCTTAAAAGTCCCTTACATAAGACAGACCGAAAAAGACAGGAAGGCAGACCGGACAAGTTATACCAGCACAGTTATTCAGTGCCTCAGCTGTGGATCGGCTGCAGGAGGGGTGAGGTGTCATCAGCCAAATAAAAGGAGGGGCGGGCTGCTGTGGTGTGATCACTGGTGTCCTCCATGCTGTAGCAATTTATCCAGAAGGAATTTTCGGAACTTAAATCACTTACTTTGGACTGGGATTGGGGGGGATGGGCACAAGTCTTTTTTAAAGATGGAAGCCAAGGCCAAAAAAAATCACTACTTTGATTTTTAAATACAATACAATTCATGTTATCTATCTATCTATCTATCCATCCATCCATCCATCCATACAAACATACATACATTAAATCATTTACTTATTTATTTATCTACTCATTTTTAAAATGGACTTATTTTTAAATTACTGAATCAATTTGTTTATAATATATTGTTGGCGTATATGCAGGTTGTCTCTGTGATACAGTATCTTTGAATCTGCTTTTAGGCAATAGACGCCCTCAATGAAAACATCTGGCAACAATAAACAGATCTGTCAGTGAGCTCTGCTGAAGTGCATAAGCTCTATTCCAGTCAGTGTTTCTCAGCTGTAAGGATGAAATTTCACCAAAGAAACAGCACAGATCTCTCATTCCTTACATGCACATTTTTTTTCAAAAGAGATTCAGGCTGAAACTTTAGGAAATTAAAGGCAAACATCCGTCTTGTAGTTTCACCAGTAGCCGTGGTAAGGATGCCACATGCCACTAGTCATGGCTGTCAGGTACAGACCTCCCTCTGCTGGCTCTTTCTATCACTGCTCACACAGACAACAATACGGTCCCTATAACAGGCACATGGGATATAGATTTTTTTTCCTCAGTGGGTGGGGAAGGGGGTGGCATTTTAATCATAATTTATGACTCATTGTGATCATAATAAACTGACCAACATCATACATGAGTCCAGTGCTGACCTCTGTCTGTCCAAGAACAGGCTGGGAAAAACCACTTTAACAGTATCCACCACAGTTGCATGATGACTTATTTGTAGTCATGTCACAGATTTTTAATCAGCTTGACATGACATCTAACGCTACAGAGGACGCTCATGTGGAGTTTTAAAGTAAAAGCGCTCCTTTGAAGAGCCATAAAAAGATGCCCTCCTGCACAGTCATGGCGACACTCTCCATCTACGGCTATTAATATGTACTTTGCACGTTATATTTGCAAGCGATAAAAATATTATCTGATTGCCAGACACCCCATTTCCATTTACCTCCTACGGTTCACAAAAGTGACATGCTTTACTTAGCACAGCATGATGGCCCAGCAGGCAGGATCGTCGCTTCCCCTCCCTGACTCCAGGTATATTTCCAACCGCGGCTTGAAAACATGGTGACTTAAAATAGCCCCCGATCTATGCTTCTTAATGCGTGTGGGTGTGTGGCTGCCCAGAGGCGGGCCAGCATCCTGTCACTGTGTTAGCGTAGCCAATGACTGGTGGTTATGCTTGAAGAAGAGTGATCAATGAACTTCAGTTCAGCATCTAACGGACAGCTGAGTACTTCACAAATGAATCCAACTGATTATTCTGATCCACTTTTCCTTTTGTCATCCATCAGAGTATGAAATATTGCACTGATTATTGTTCAGATTCAAGGGAAAAAAAAAGTCTTCACACCTTCTTCACCCTCAAAGATTGTAAAGACAGACTTGTTAAATTTTACTGTAGTACTGAAGAACAGAGGGAGACTCAACTAAAAATATTTTATCACATGGATGTTCCAACTGTAATGCCAGTCTATATTATATTATCTTTCCATATATCTGCACTATGATGGTCACCAAGAATACAAGAAGGTGCATCCAAACGGAAAGGAAAAGGGTATCATTGGATGGGATTCCAGGCCACTTCAGGGCACACACTCATATATATAAACTGAACTGAACTAACTGTGTGTTTTTGAGCTGCAGGAGCAGAGCCATGCAACACACAAGGAGAAGCGCCACAGAGGGAGCCCAGGGGGGGCTCAGCCCCCCAGCCATGGAGGTGTGACGGTGGTGTTACCCACTGAGCCACCCACAAAAAGCATCACGAAAACATGCTAATTAATTAAACTCAAGTGCAAACCAAGTATCTGACCGCCGAGACAAAACTGAGTATTAAAATGAATACTATATTAATAAGCTTTGCTTTTCTCGCTGTGTACAAATTAAGGAGCCATTAAATTGATGTATGCTTGAAATCTTGAGACCTCACTGTGTGTAAATTATCTATAGCAAGAGTGAAACTGACAATTTAAACACTGAATGCAAAGTGTTAACCACTAAAAAGAATTGTAATAAAACAAATGTGTAAACAATGATTGCGCTCTAACGGTGAGGCTCTCCCTGCAGCACACTGACACACACAGCATGGGGCTGCATTTTGGCCTCCCTGGTTCTTGTTCTTCACAGATCAGTACCAGCCCTGGAGCCTCACTGCTGTCCTGATGATGTAATTATCTCCCCATGCACCTGGGAGCTCTGCGATTTGGAGGCATCACTCATAACCAAGTGTGCAGATGTTTCAAATTGCTTTCCATTACCAAGAATAACAGCTGTTTATATCTATCAGCAAATAATGCACAAGAGCTCCAGACTGTTAGGATGACAATCCCCAACTGGCTGTTGGGTTTTTGACAGCAAAGGAGGGTTTCCCTTCAGCAGGCCCCGCAGAAAAGTGTCACTCTTAGCAATTTTGGTGACCATGGTCATGCTACATGAGTCCTGTTCATTGAAGGTGCTCATATTTTTGTTGGACTATGAACTGAACTAATCAGTTTGCAACTAATGAACGTGAACGCGGGCGTTGGTTCCCTCTTGCAAGAGCGAACAATGCTTACACATCAGAAGTAGCAATACCAGGGAAAAAACAACTTTCATATTGTAATATGAAATCCAGTGTATTATGATGTCTTTGAATCGGGCCTTGGAAAATTACTACCTGATGGGTGCAGGCCTTGTCTTGATCAGTGTTGATGCGCTCCAATGCACTGGTAACGATGCTAGTGATTTGTTTATATTAATGAAGTAGACAAGTGTCATGTCCTGCCCTTCCTGATCCTTGTGTTTCTGGTATGACTCTAATAGGCGCCACCTACGGCACGTTCCTCTTACCTCTTCTTCCAGCCCCCATTTGCTGCCCTCCACCTCTCGTTACCTTCCCTAGTGGCTCCTGCATTTAAGTGCCTCCTGTCCAGTGAACCCCAGTCCCGCCACGGACGCTGTGCGTCTCTGTTTCCCATACCTCAGCCTCCCCTTTTTCGATCCCCCCATGATCTTGTTCATTTCTCAGTCCTGTTTCTTTAATAAACCTTCCAGCGTTCGCCCCGATTAACGCTTCCGAGGCCTCCATCCCTCACCACACCAACAGCTTTCCAATATTATGTGATGTTAGTGATATTTTAATTGCTGATCAAAATTTTCAACCTTGGATTCAGAGGAGCTCCTAAGAATAAAGATGGGAAGACATGAATCTGAGCTAGTTAGTTTTTGGGGCTACGAACTTAGGTCAAAATTCAAAATTGTGAACTTTGGACATGACGTAGTTGACACTAGTGTGAATTTGCATGAAACTGCTCAATTCATCCATGCCGGACCACTCATCTAGGATCAACAGCTTTGCTATTAAACCCCCACCAGCATTATACTGCATCATTGAATTGAGTTATAACTCTAGCCATTGCAATATATGTCCAAAATGTGTTGAGTTCAGGCAAAAAAAAAGGGGGGGGGGGTGCAGTTAATTTACCGGTTAGTTCTTTCAGGCTCAGGGCCAAGAATGACACAGGCTATAGGCATGCGGTACGATTCCCCACCCTTCTTATTAAAATATTTAGACATGCAGTGGGGGTTATAAAACCTGTAGCCACAATAGTCCATTTCTGCTGGGACCAAGGTTACCGCTTTCGTTCCCGGGGAGTATTGGTCTGCACAGGGTTCCATTCTGCCCTCAGCGCACTTACACACTCGCCTGGATATATCATCTCGGCGTTTTCTTTAAAAACTAAGGCTGGCAGAGAACAAAGTAAAAAGAGTTAAAAAGAGAGCTGTAAAAATGTGTAAACACAGCTGCCCTCCAAGACAAGAAACAAAGAGTGCAGTGCTAAAACAAGCCTGCAAAGCCGAATCATTTCAAAAGTATTTGTTACTGCAGCGCCAAACGATTTAAACACGTTTCTAAATATAGGAGCAAACTGACTGGAGAAGATGAGCTGCAGTTTTGCAGTCAGGGCAGCAAAAGGAATTATGGGAGACGGGGATTTGGCAGTGGGGACCTTTATTTACAATAGTGCCCGTTTTCAGGTTTTTATGGACACAGAGTGGGATTGAGGCTAAGACAATACAAACAGAAATACCACAAGGAGTAGCGGGTTTGTGATGAACATGGCAGCAAGCTGGCATCCAGCTTCATAGGGGTGAAACAAAACAGAACACAGCACAATTTACACCCCCCCACCCCGCGACTGCTACAGGCCAGGGCAGCCCCCACTGCCCACAGGGGTATATTGCTGTTTTGTCCGTGTGTTTTATGAGTTTTATGCAAAGGTCAGGAAAGTAATTTGGGACAAACTTCACTCAGTATACAATAATGCAGCTTTAATCAATTTGGAAAATATACAACGTGTGCTTCACTATTACCCGACATGTGAGATGTGTAGGTCCTCTTAGAGTATGATTAGAAGAATATGCATAATAAGTTCATGTAATGTCCTTAGCAAAGAGCAGTGTGTGCACACTCCAGAGAGACTTATTGTTGCCACAGACGGTTTTATTACAGCGAAAATGATTGGGTTCAGAACGTTTAAAGCGTTGGTGCCCCCCTCATCTATCTCACCCTAACTCCTCCGTGGCTGAAAGGCAGAATCTTCTAGATATTCTTTCTAACAGCTCGCAGTGGAGCTCCGTCTTCTAATCTGATATTTTAAATTCTCCCGGGGGGGGGTGGGGGGTGGGGGTGCCTTTCCCCATTACAGAAATGGCAGCTGAAGAACGACAACATCTATATCAAGATCTGCAGCCTTATCTCGCCCCCTCTCCTTTTCAATTATTTTGCTTACAAAGCACAACATAGCTTTGTTGCTGGGCCTTTCTGCGGAGCAGCGACCGCTGGGGGTGAATTATCTGACAGGAGGCAATGCCAAGAGGAGCAGAATGTCATTACGGGGGAAGGCTGCTGCCGAACTGCCACCGTCCCAGGGAATTCATCACCAGAAATGATGATGATAATGGGCCGCGCTGCAAATGACTTTGGACGAGCAGCGTCTTTGGCAAGCGTTGCATATTTAACAAGGAAATTGAAAAAAACAGGCATTTGCATACATCTCAGGGTGGACCCATCATGCGCTTTGAACGCTTTGGCTTTTTTTAAGAGACAGTGATGTGGCGCCAAGAGAGTTTTAGTTCATTTTGCATCCATTTACAGATTTTCCGTTAAGCAAAAATGTTTGCGGTTTCAAGGTCTAGTATGGAAGTACTGTCATAGCCAATAGACAGAAGAGTCAATGAGTAAAAGGATATGGAATCTGAAGCCGGTATAAGTATGAACTACAAATTATATATTAGCAACTGCGTTGGCTGGTAATGCGCCATAGCGAACTGTTATCATCCGAATGCATCAATCTGCGGATATTCTGTGATTTACCGTTCCATAAAATATATGAAATGGGAAGCACGTATGTCATAAGAGGCAGTGATGAATCCTATGAAATCTCTAGAACTTTTGTGATATGCCTGAATTTTTAAAAATAACAGCAAAGACCTATGTGAGCAGGTTCAGTACTCATTCACAACTTCCCCATACTCACACCACGGTAAACAGAGCCTTCTCTTCGCAGTCTGGCTTTGGAGAGGAAATAAAGTCCTTCGACACACTTGTGAAAAGATGCTGGTCAGTATGGTCCTTCCGGAAGCCTCCTTCATAACAGTTTATGTTCATGCTCGAGGAATTTCCTGACTGCATACCCCACCCCCCTAATTAAGATCACTTTGGCAACCTTCCTGTCTCCCAGTTACCAAAAATGCTTTCAATAAATCAAAATTAGATTCTATTAATTAAATGATTGTTATCTTTACTGTTGTTTGTCTTGATTTGAGTAAACTACTCTCGCAATGAGTTCAAGGGATGTTGACATGAATATTATCATTTCAACAAAGAATGAATATACATATTGCCTATTTTGATAGCAAATATCAGATTCTGAGAAAGTAGAAAACTGCAAAACCTGAGTGTTCTTCACGTTTCAACAATTATCTGATCAGACTTTTGTAGACCATATTTCTGTTGTTAGGATTCAAAGTGATTTGACCTCTTTGCATAAATAATTGCCTTTGTCAGTAAGAATTCCAGAGACTAATCACTAATCAAGATTACAGACTTTGAATTTGGCATTCCCAGAGTTCGCAGAGTCATAATATTTCATCCAAAGCCATCTGTGCTCTAATACTACAGACGGTAAGGACTAAAGTTATGTAGGAAATGCACCAATAAGCCTGCAAACATAAAATAAAGTTTATTAAATCACGGCAATATAAATTAATTCTTGAATCATGTTCTTCAAATGTATAATATTTCTAAAACTTTTTTACCATAATGTAATGGTACATTTTTATTATGCTCAGGTTGTTCCTCAGCGAGGGCTGACGATTGGAGCTCATCAGCGACACTGTGACACGGCAGTGAAATGCAGCCCCAATACTCTGAATGTGACTCGATGTGACCGTGTGAATATCCAGGTCCTGCAATATGCCACAGCACAAATAAAATCCCTCCATTAAGTCCAGTCCTGGCTATGAAAAATACAGTATAAAGTTATTATACTGCGTTTCGCTATGACTCTACATCATACACAAACATATGACCAAAAAAATCTATGTGCACTATTATTACAAAGCTATATAAATAATTGTATAAGCAAAGCAATAAAATGTAGGCTAGTAAATTATATTAAAATATTAAACTTTAGAAAGGGCCAAGATTTATCATTCTATAAGCAAAATATATGACCTTTTCTGCAGGCACTGATCAGTTTGTATAAGGCCCATGATTATTGACCCTAAAGTAACGAAATAATTATTTTAAAATTAAATGATGCAAGATTTAGCCATAAAATAAGCCATTGGTGCACCACACATTTTCATGTATATAGTTTAATTACCTTTTAAATAGTTTGCAGGGTTTGCAAACTACTCCAACACTTTTGATGTTACCAATTTAATGTTTATAATGGAATAATATAGATTTGCTGTAAGATTTCTAGCGTGAGCGTGAAAGTCTGAAAGATTGTGTGTCACGCCGGATGCGTTAGAGGTAGCAATCCTGTATTTTGCCATTGTATTGAACATTTACATCTGTAGGTAATCGATCATTGACTATGTCATTTTGTTTTGACTCAGCAGCCGCCTCAGAATCGTCGAAATTTCTTGATCGGCCGTAAAGCTCCAGAGATCGGGTCAGTTCGGAGTTTAGCGTCTGGATCCGTGGGTTTGTTTTTTTCGGATTCGCGGTTCTGTTTTCGTCAGCAAATTGTTTCCGTCTCATTCTGCGCATCTCATCCTTTCATGTGTCATTCCTGTGGTGTGTTGTACCCTGATCCCGGGGACCAACGGACAGCCCGGTTCGGAGTGCGCAAGCTAACAAACGTGTTTTACTGAGTGCATGTCGTGGTAAACAGACAGACGCATTCAATACCACAAACCAACAGAAACAGTATATGTGTAATTTACGGTTTGCAATTTATTTGCAAACAATTACATTGATTCCTCATCAGACTTCTGGTTTTAATTTATAAGATTTTTTTTTACCCATCAATAGATTTGCATAGGCTACTGAATATACAGCAGTACTGTTAATTTATTAAAATAAACTCAATGAACAGTAAATGCACAGTTATGTCACTTTTTTACTTCTAAACTTGAATACATATCCCCATTATATGAATATACAATATATTACAGCATGAATCACATTAGATATTTCATAGTTTATCTATTGTTTTTTTTCTTGTAAATTACAATGCCTCTTTATTGTTCCCTTGATCACAAAGTATGAGCAACAAACCGAGAATTAGCCTCAGTTGAATAAAAACACAGCCAAAGTGACAGGGGCGTCAGAAGCATTTTGAATGTGGGGGGGGCACACTGGCATGAAACTAATATTTCATGTCAAATGTGGGGGGTCCAAATGAATAATTATGAAATGTGAGGGGGACACGTCCCCCTCAGATTTAATGGCGGCGACGCCCATGCAATGTTAGGTCAAATAGACTAACCATCTGCATATATGGCTTATTGACTGAAGTTCAAATCTTTGGTATCAGAAATGGACTCCTTTGTATGCATTTTTGTGTCCTACCAGGAATCGCAAACTCCTCCATTCAACCCAATAAGGCAAAGCATCATGCATCGATGCATGAAATATAATAACTAAACCTAATATTAAAAAACATAACAAACATACATAAGACCCAAATATCTCAGCATGGCATGGAATATAAAATTAAGTTTTGTTGTTTTCATTATATTATTTATTCACTGTAAAAAATGTGATAAATTCACAGGGCAGAATTAGGAGGATTTTTCATACAAAACATGAGAGCTTGACCAGCCCTTTCATAAACTAATTATGTCCAGCAGTGGCCATGTTTGTGATGAGTGTAAGTTTGTGATGAGTGTATAGTGTTCCAGCTATATAAGTCATATAGCTGGAAGACTGAGGACAAAGGAGGTAGGAGTTTTGTTTGAGAGAAAAAGCAAAATTCCCTGCTATCTGTTATCCCCTTGGTCCCCTAAGCTTTTTGTAATGGTCTGTTCCCTAACTGACCAGATTTCATTTTGTTATATTTAACTTCTGTGTGACTGATGTATTGTGCTTCAGTCATTTGTTTAAAACTCACACGATCGAACTATTAAATATTAAACAACTCAGTTTCTGTATTTTCTGTAGTTGATGGTGTCATGCTGCATACCTGCCTACTACATGAAAAATAAAATAATGTATAGAGTCCTAATGTATATGTATGGCAAAAAGAAGAATCGTAAACTGTACCAATAACAAGTATTTGTTATTATGCCTGGTCAAAAAAAAAAAAAACAATAAAACAGTAGTATCACTAGAGAATAAATGGGGTGATTATTATGGACTGCTTGAACTGCAATTAGACCAGTGAGGGAGGCAACAGCGGATTAGACAGCAGCAATTTGGGAGACTGCAGCTGGTGCCTGTTTTATTACCATTATTGATAGATTCTGTCAGTCTCTCACGAGATTAGAATTAAAAGTTAAATGACAATTATCAGTCCATAATTGCAACCTGAGTTGTTCAATCATAACTGCTCTTATTTATTATCATGAAATAGCACTTATGTAATGCAGTTAACACTATTTCAAGATATTATTCAAGTATAAAGCAAACAAGGGTGTTTTAATATAGTTATTTCTCGCTAATCAGTGACATTGAGAAAGGGATTTCACTATGAGGAAGAGCAGAGAGGAAAGCTACAGTATGAGTCCCATCAAAATCAAACTGGGTCTTCTTTAGCAGAACTGTGGCACAGTCTTCCTTAACAATTGTAACAACATTCTAGATCTCTGAGATCTAAGAGTAATAAGTATGTAGAGAGAATGGCTGTGATAAGCAGTTATAAGAAGCTTCATTGTCACAAACATCTTTTCATATAGTTTTTTATCTGAGCATCCTTCCATTATCTGAAATGTTCAGTACAGGGTTAGGATACCAGAGCCTAGAGCATATCTGAGTGATGTACAGAGCATAAGGCAGGGGAAACCTTGGATCAGGTGATGATTTTTGGGCATAGTGTTTATCATAGCAAACCTGACATCCATCCAGAATATGTCTTTATATTTCAGTGTTAGTGAATTGAAACATATTATACATTGATTTTGCCCTTGCCCTTGTATCCCTACCCCCACCTGTTGTCACATTTCCAAATGCACCTTTGGAAACACAATATTTCCTTTTGTGACGTTTAAAACGCAGACCAGTTGCAATCAATTAATTATGATCAAGGCAGAAATTGCTAGGGCTTAGAATTAGAAGGTTAATAGATAGACAACATCTGAGATCCCATTTATCACTTTCTATTTACCGCTTCTTGGGTGGTGGCAGGTTTACAGTAAATACCTTCTGTCTCCCTAATTTCCCGATGTTGCAGATAATGACGGGAATGGTGCAGTCATTAGCCACCCAGACTCTGTACATCCCTGTCAGTCACGTCTGTCCACACTCACAATGAAGAAGTGGGGTCCAGCTGTTCCATGTATTTCATACCACAAGGGTGTTATAAGATACTATCACTTAATAAATACTAGCATCCTTTTACTCAAACACACCTATTGTTTTTAATACTAATAGTAATACCCAACACTAAGTTGTGAGTAATTATTCTTCTTATGGTTCAGTTCTCCATGATCCTGCTTAGGATAAGCTGTTGGAAGATGGAATGATCTTACAGTAAAACACGACGGCCTCTCGCCACTCCTTGTGAGTACGAATACCTCTGTCTCTGCTCAGGTCTTGATCTGTTAAGTTTTCATGAGACATTTCCTGAATCTGTATTATTTCCCGTAAGATGATTATGACTCATCCTTTGGATGATTTGTCTGCAATTCGGCTGAAATGGAAAAAGAGAATCACAAGTAACAGTTCTGCATTTTGAGATGTAGGAAGTTCCATTCATCTCGTGATAAACCTGTGTTGTGATGTGCTGGTTAGAGTCATAGGTCCTTCCTAAATGTAGGGGAATTCCCATAGTGCTGGGAGGGCATTTAGTCACCTATGTTGCGTTAATGATAATTATTGTTATTATTAATCTATTATTAGGAGATAGTCTGAACTGACACAAGACAGTGTATGACCTGTAAAGCAAGCGATCAACCAAGATGCCCCCCCCCCACCCCTTTCCCTCCCAGGTCCAATTGACAGCTAAAGGGGAATCATAGAAGGGTTAATAACATACAGTATGGTTCATGGAATGTTTACATATTTTGTGTCCCTTGTGTGTCATTCACACCAGTGCAAACATATTTGTAACCAGGTGAACCATGACTTCTCACTTCACACACACACACACACACACACACACATGTAGGGTAAACATATCCTTATGGGGACCGCTCATTCATTTCAACGGGAAAAATGCTAACGCTAACTACTGTATGACAACCTTAACCCCCACCCTGCCCTAACCATAACCATGAGTAACCTAACAAAATACAAGGGTTTTTGCATTTTTAGTTTTTTCATAGCAGTCACCGATTTTTATAAAATAGAGTTTTCCCTTATGGGGACCAGGAAACCGGTCCCCATAAGGGGAAAAAAAACGGATATTTATCACATTATGGGGACATTATGTCCCCATAAGGATAGGTGAACCCGCTCGCACACACACACACACACGCATACTGTATACAAATTTCAAAATGTAAAGTTACATGTTTTGCTTGACCTTTCAGTCTGAATGTCTATTTCTTTTTTGCAGCATATGGCACATGGCTATCATTAGATATTACAGCAATGCTGCTTTCTAATCGCTTCTGGTTTAGCAGTAAACAAAATCAGCTATGAGCTACATTCATTCAAGATATTTAAATGGTGCAGCCTAATGATATGAGCCATTAATCATTGTAAGCGATGCAAGATAATGATTAGAAACATTAATTTCGGAATAATCCCGTTTTGTGTTATTTCCATGAATTAGGGCATCATTACAGCTGTAATATCAATTTTTGCATTGTAGCCACCACTATTGCTCATTTTTCAAGAAGGTCATTAATGAGGAGCTGTGCTAGTAAGTCGTGTATCAGCATAGGAATAAAGCTCTGAGTGGATCAGCCTAGTGAACGATGCACACTGACATTTTCCCAAACCGCATGCTGGCTGCACCAAGGTGAAAAAGAGCAAAATGGAGATCATTCCCAATTAACCCTGGGATCAAACAGGAAAAATCTTTGCAGGCTATTTTGCAGACGTGAACTTGAGGAAAGGTCAGGTTCCTGAAAAACAAAATGCACTCACAGGTCTCATTAGCACTAATGAGAACTTTCGCTGTATTAGGTACATTTCTGAGAACTACCCTAACACTAAACATAGCATATAACTCAGAGCAGACTTGTATTTACGTTAATAAATAAAGGGGGGAAAAACAAGACCTAGTGCTAATGATGTAAGTCAATGCAAAACCAGCAAATTTAACTCCAATAAAAGTTTTCTAGTTTTTTTTCTGCCAGAAGTTTAGATCAAAGCAGGTATTGTCATTTTTAGAGGTGTAACCCACTGGCCTAGCCCTTAAAATTAATTGTGAATGTTGAATTATTTATGAATTATATATGAGTTCATAATCTATTAAGACCTATATACAAATCATAAACATGTATTCACTATCAAATGTGAAATTATTTCTTCTTGATATACCTATCCACTATAACAATGGCAAATCAATTATTTATTTTGGCTTTTACAGATATTTTGGACCAGATGTTCAGAGACTTAGCAGCTTGTCCCACTCTAGGCACTGAGTGATATAAAATGAGATTGAATGTTTCAAATCTAAGGGTAAAAATATGAATAATAATAGTAGATACTTTATTGATCCCCATGGGGATATTGTCTTTACGCCTCCCTCAACTTGCTCTTCTTTGTAGAGTAAGTTGTCCGCGAAGGGCAGCCACCCATAGTGGCGCCCAGGGAGCTGGGGGTTAAGGGCCTTGCTCAAGGAGCCGCAGACGTGCTGAGGCTGAACTGGCAACCTTCTGATTACAGGCACACAGGCTCAGCCCACTGAGCCAACGCTGCCCCCTATGACAATTGAATGACAACTGATTTAAAATGGCCGCACTATGTATTGCTCAAGCTGTGCTTTTATCTGTTTGGTTAACTTTCTAACTATTTTCAGCCTTATATGAATGCAACAATAATTTAAATGTTGGTCAATATTGTCGGCAACAGCAGCAAATTAACCTTAACAAATTAGGCTTTCATTTAATTTAAGCACCAGATCCTGCACTTAGCATAGGGCATAAGGCAGGGTAACACCCTGAACATGATGCCAGTCTTTCACAG
The DNA here is from genome assembly GCF_048594095.1 of Paramormyrops kingsleyae. Lineage (NCBI taxonomy): Eukaryota > Metazoa > Chordata > Actinopteri > Osteoglossiformes > Mormyridae > Paramormyrops > Paramormyrops kingsleyae. Next base: position 19,653,436 of record NC_132803.1, read on the forward strand.
ACATTATCCTTCCACCAATGAACTTGCCTCTAAATGTGACAATGTTGCAAGAATAATTCCAAGGCAGTATAACTCAGTTCCCATTTGATAAGCTACCTAACAACATGAGCTGTTGTCCATCCATCCATCCATCCATCCATCCTTCTTAAAATTGCTTATGCAGTGCAGGGTTGGTTGGATGGCTGAACCCCAAGCTAGCTATCAGTTATGTTATTGATTTATGTTTGGATATTCTTATTTCTCGTGCAAAGATAATAATAAAAAAATAACTGCCCCATTACAGTCAGCAGAATTTGGATGACGTTCTTCTTCATTTGGCTGCCACGGTATTTGCTGTGTAAGGTGCAGCTCGATTTATCCTCACACATCGACATCTTTTATCTGGCCTGTAAGTCCTCCTACATTTTTTTTTCGCATCATGGTGATGAGAAGACATTATGGATACATATGGCACCTGCCACTTTTCAGATTCTTTGTGTGTGTGTTGTAGTGTTTTGCTAGAGCATATTGATATTATTCATTGTGTTATTATGTTAGTTAATGTGGAATATTCTTATTATATTACTGGAATGCTGAACTGATTAAGTGAAGATGGCTGAAACAGCCTTTTCTATAAAACGGGTTTGTTTTATGAATTATAAGCATATTTTCTGTTTTACAGATTTTTTGGTATATTGGAATCAGAGGAATTATCCGTTCTTAACTGTAAAAGAGCCATAGAGCTTACAGCAATGCATTTGCACTTCATTAAACCTCTCCAACCAGTCCATAGTCAGAATTATTTCAGTAGCGTAGCCAGGAAGGCCAAGGTTCCAGCTTGTGAAAAGGCACAGGGATGGCCTTAGAGTCCGGCAGTGTTGACAGCTCTGTGTGTCATGTGGGTGACTCGGGGGGGCAGCGCGCGGAATGGGCGCTGAGACGGAGAGGCCCTTGCTGGATGGATAGACCCCTTAAAATGGGGAAGGGGAAGTCAAGCTTAGCGAAGGTGGAGGTGAATAACATGGGGGGGGGCGTGTCACATTCTCCCCATTGCAAATGAGGGCGAGGCTGTTGTTTCCCATGTGTTTTCCTGCTTTTGGAAAGACAACTTTGGTCGCGGCTTTGCCCCCCCCCCCCCCCCAGCCGGCCCAGCCATAAGGCGGGGTGGTGCCTGAGGACAATGGCGGCAGACGGCAGAAGAAAGTGACAGCTGGCCAATGTTCGCCCCAATATGCTTTTCATGCAAAAGACAAGGATGTATCAGAAGACACGCCTGATTGAATTGTTCCATGGAAACAAGGAAATTAAAAACAAAATTTGTGTACATCATGTCAGTTTCACAGCGTAATCTATTTCAGCATTGGGACTTGATTAAGAGGGCCATTTGCATGGACAAATATACAAACACACACACACACACACACACACACACACACACACACACAGAGGTTTCTAATTATATCTTTGTGGGGACCCTCCATTCATTTCTATGGGGAAAACTATAATCACAACATGACGACCTTAACCCCTACCCAGCCCTAAGCCCTAACTAAACAAAATATGAGACTTTTCGCATTTTCAGTTTTTTGATTTCATTAACACTTCTTTGTGGGGACCTGAAAAACTGGCCCCACAATGTCAAAAAACAGGTGTGTGTTTGTGTGCGTGTATATGGCTGGGTACGGGTTGTCATTGTTTAGGGTTATGCCCAAAGAAATAAATGAGTCCCCACAAAGATATAATTACGTACAAATTACATCAATTATAATAACATATTAAGAGATAATTATAAAACCTGTGTGTGTGTTTGTATTATGTTTACAGTATATTACATTGTGGGGACCAAATGTTTTTGACGTTGTGGAGACCATTTCTCTGGTCCCCACAAAGATCTGTGAATGCAATAAAAAAAACTAAAAATGAAAGCCAAAAGTCTTGTATTTTGTTTGGTTAAGGTTAGGACTGGATAGGGGTTAAGGTTGTCATGTTGGGATTAGGGTTTTCCCCACAAAAATGAATGGAGAGTCCCCACAAAGATATAATTACAAACTTGTATGTTTGTGTGTGTGTATATGTGACAATTTTACAAAATATATAGGCCACCACATTCAAAACAGCCAGGTTTGCCTTAACAGGCTTTATTTTTTACACTTTCTTCCCCACTCTTCCTGATCTGATCCCAGTTTTGATTCCTGGGCCTACATTTCCGAATCTGAAATTCAGATGGATGACTATTTACTTCTACTCACCATACCTCTAATGAGCTGGAAAATATGCACATTAATGAAAATGTTATTTAGTTCTGGGGGAGATTTAATTGCCTCTAATCACTCCTTACATCCATCTGGTTACAGCAGACAACATATCTCTACATCCCGCAATCTTATTTAGATACACTGTAAATCAGCGTGAGGAAACGGCATCCCACATATTGCAGTTGAATTAGACAAATTAGGAGTCATGGTCCGTCAAAAAGCAAGAATTTCTGAATTCTTGAGAGCTGTTTTTTGTGAGGGGGGTATATAGCTGAGTTGTCACATTTTTTATTTGATAGCAGCAGCAAGTACGCATATTGTTATGAAGTTAAAAAAACAGGCTTTCATCTAGTCTTCTATAATCTGTCATACAATTTGATGTGAGAACAGTATTGTGTCTTCAGAAAACACTTCTTTCATAACATTTTCTTTCGATTGTGACTGTGTTTTAAATGTATAAACAATTATCGCATTCACAGGTTTTGTCCCTCACGATGTTCATACTTACACAATGAAAGCGGCAAGACACAAATTTGACTGTCAAAAACATCAGGGAAAAAAGACACTGCGACAATGTGATTAAAGAGGCTAATTATGGAGGTGACTGCCAAAAATGCCTATAAATCATTTTCTATATTTGTGCTAAATACGTTTATAGGCATAACTTGCATTTCATGCAATCAGGATGCAAGTAGGACACACTTTGGATTAGATTGTCATTAATCACAGGCCATAACCTATGCATATAATTGTATTGGATGGGCTTTTGCTTAACATTAAAATGTTTATTATTAGTTACCAAATGCATGTTTGAGCATCTGGCTATTCAATGCAAGCTTTATTTCAAATAACAGCTTTTATTTTAATTATAAATCACCATTCCCAACGGCTACTCATGTGCAGCAGCAATATATATATACAGTATATATATACTGTATGTACACAAGACACACACACACACACACTCTCCATTCATTTCTATTGGCAATACGCTAATCCCAACATGACAACCTTAACCCCTACCCAGCCCTAACCTTAACCATAAGTAACCAAACTAAGTATGAGACTTTGTTCATTTTTAGTTTTTTGATTGCATTCACAGATCCTTTTGGAGACCTGAAAAATGGTCCCCACAACGACAAAATAACAAGTTTTTAATTACATTGGGTCCCCTCAATGTACTAAAAATGTAATACACATGCACACACACACACATATATATATATATGTTTATATATATATATATATGTTTATATATATATATATATATAACAATAATATATATTTAAATAAAATAATAATCCATATATATATATATATTATGAGGGGAAAGAGATCAAAACAGCAGCCTGCCTGAGGCTGCAGGAGGCTGATTGTTGGGGATGGATCCAGCCCTCACTCTGAAGGGGTGTCCTTAGCACTTGCCCCCTGCCAGCCCCACAGCCTAGAGGTCTGATGGAGAAATACGTCACTACATGCAGTTTATTTATTCATTCTAGGAATCATACATTTGACGATATGTAGCACATCAAAAGAACAATGGCTAAAGACAATAGCCTCCTAATCTTGGTCAACTTCATAAAAAACTGTACTAATGATACTGAGTCATGAGACTCCAAAATCCAAGTTATTTGTTTATGTGCTCATAATAATAATAATAATAATAATAATAATAATAATAATAACAACAGCAATAATGATAATCATAATAAATGTTCTAATACAACATGCACGTTGGATTATTTAATATAATACAATAATGCACAAAAATAAATCAGTCATTTCTCTTTTTTCATAAAAACTACACAAAAAATGCACAACATTATATTTGGTGGAATTCCCAGGTTACGTTTTTTAATGATAAATTCCATAATTGAATAATTTATTAATAGATTAATTTATAAATTTAAATATTAAATTCTTAAATAATAAAGATTAATTTTACAGAAGTATGAATGTCAGAAATGTCTAACTTTGTTCTAGGGTTAACAGCAATTCTTGGTAATAAATTTCAGAACCGAGTTTATGGTTTTACACCCATTTTGACACCAGACGATTTACTGGAGTAATTCACATTGAGTACACTGGTGAAGGATACTGCATTAATGCCCCCCTCCCCCCGGGACTTAAACCTATAATCCTCAGATCCCAAGTTCAGTTTTTTAACCACTTTCACTTTCCATACTGCTGCCAGATCTTGGTTCAAATAGATTAAGATTTAAACGCAAAGCTGAAACCCTTAAGTGTTCCACGGTTATACACAGAGTACTGACTTGAGCTATATATCTTAGTAATGGTTATATTAGACTACAAAACAGAGCTGAAATAAGCTGATGTTAAAGAAATAAGTCTATCCCACTTGTGCAATGACTCATTGAAATTCAAGGTGAAGACTTATATAAAGCAAGCAATTGTAGAGGGTTCTACTTTAAGGACAACGCTGATGTCCCCAGAAGCATATAAGAGTTTTGAATGAGTACCTTCAACTATTTCAATTTCCCCAAATGACATTTATGAGTTATGATTCTTTAAAATATATTTATCTTCAAAATACAATTTATATATCTTTGCGTAGTTGATATTTCCAGATATTATATACAATGTTGATCAGAGAAACAGTTATAGGTTGGAAGCCGTATTATTTTGTTATGTTAAAGCATGATAAATCATTATCTGTATAACTGAACTGAGCCAGTATTGACATGCCTCATTTTGTCCTCTCTCATAATGGGTCCGAATGGCTGGCCCTGTGCCAGTGCATGCATGATAGCATGATTAGGCATAATCATCTGCTATAATTATTCTGCAATACATCCAGACATCCATGAACACACATAGGGTGGAATCCCTATCCATTTTTGGGGGCAGCTAAAATTTTTATCTGGTGATGTCATAAATATACAGATCTCCGATTTGATGCTTAATGTGAATCGATAAAGATTGCGAAGATGTTTCAGTGATTTTGTTTCGGGATAGTTTGAGGACAATGCATATTCTTTGTTAAACTTACAACATACATACAAAATATTCAACAGAATCAAGACGGACATTTTTTACACTTGAATTCACTTGCTAGGGGAAGATCATTTTTTATGTTACTATGATTCATATCTGCAATGTTAACACTTTTTGACTTATTTTAATTTAGGAACATGGAGGCTATGATGCCAGAAGTGACAAAACCACTTTTACAAAAAGTTATTTTGTCATGGCCAGAAAATATAAAAAGTCTCCACACCACTCCTGTGGCTGATGATCATTTGCACACTATCTTTCCAAGAACAAAATACACTTGAGAAGCAATGTTGTGTGGCTGGAAGCGAAGACCCCCGCTGATCAGACGGATGTTGGGTACATGCAGGCCATATTGATGAGAATCCCAGCGAACCAGGAGAAGTAATTCTCAAAGGAGGTAACCTGCACCCACATGCTTACTTTGTTGGAAATTATGAGCAAAACTCAACATTTAAATTCTGGCACACTGCTCTGTAATACAAATAAACACCTCAAAATTAAAAAAAAAGAAAAAAAAACAACGTACATTTGGAATCTGGGAGAAGAAGTGAGATTCCCCAAAGACAAGAAGGGTATCTTTTTGACATATATGTCATTGGGTGTAAATTGCATATATGGGGGAGCTCTCTCTGAAGTGAGGAGTGCCTTCCTAGGCCAGGACAGTTAGCCAAAAGTCAAAATGAAGTGGTCAGGAGAGAGACGGGTGTCAGGAGGAACAGAAGGCGTCAGCGCCACAGGCAGCCCACATGGTGGTGGCCAGTCCAACTCAGCCCAACGCCTGAAACTCAAAGACAAGCAGACTCCGCATTTTTTTCTGTCTTTTCTCACCCAGGATCTTATCTCACAGTTCATCTGTTCCTTTCAAACCATCAGGTGCCAACAAGCCTAGTGCCCACATTTACATCGCTATGCCAAATGTTAACATGGGTGTGTGTGTGTGTGTGTGTCTGTATATATATATATGCACACACACACACACACACACACACACACATTTACATTTGTCTATGTACATAGACATACCCTATAAGGACACAGGTTACTGTAACTTGTCTCAAATACTTCCGTGGTTTGTTGTGTTTGCATATTTTTAATGTATCTCACATGTAATGTATACAGTCATCAGGCACGTAAGAAGCAACTTTTACAATAAATAGCAGGTGTGTGTGTGTGTGTGTATATATATATTATATATATAATAAATTGTAAACAAGACCCCCGGTTTACATGTTTATTATATTATATATAATAAATTGTAAACAAGACCCCCGGTTTACATGTTTGATCCTGAAGCCTATAAACATATTATTGCAGTGTAATGCTACTTGGCAAATCCTCCATTGAAATCTATTTTCATTGTCAACTTTTTTGCTATTGTGTAGGAATATTTCAATTCGCTTCAACCAGGTTTAATACACAACTGAAGAAAATATAATAAACAATGACTTAAGTAAATATGCTACAGAAATAGTAACCTAATTATATAAAAATGGGAATAAAAGTTTTATATATTATGTATCCTCAAAACGCTTTCAATGGAATTCTAGTTGGCTACTTAGCCCATTCCCGCCTGTGCACGTGTCCTCTGGGTGACAAAGGAAAGGTTTATATATAGTGTCAGCAGAGTTCCACAACATCAGCTGTGAGCAGAGGGCAATGATTTAAGCTGTATAAAAACTAATTATCAGCACAGACAACCCAGAGTTTCTGTGTAGAAATGAACTTTTTCCAAACATTAATCTGCGGCCTTTATTAGCTTTATTGGACTAGACAGTTAAGTTAAGCCTTTTCCAGCAGCTACATAGGTTCACGACAGTTAGTGTTGCGAAACGTTCTGCCGCCCAGATTTGTATTTATTGTCAGTGTAAAAGCAAGGTGAGCAGATGACTGCAGATGGAGTTTCAAGGTTCTCCTGCTCTTATCGGACACATTCAAGACACATAAATCATCATCCACATATCAGACACTCAAATGAAACACGTGTAACCGTACAAAACAAAGCCAAATAAACAAACTTACATATTCATATGTGCAAAGAACACACTATATTGAGCACAATGGTAGAGACGATACCCATTGTATCAGCCACCTTGAGAAGCCAGGGCTACATGGATACAGTGTGGCATTGAGTTAACAAAGATCTGGATCTGTTTAGCAGGAACAGGAGCTGTTCTGGCTCTATTCTTCCACAAGGAATTCCTCCAATTCACGCCAATTTGATGGAGGCGGAAAATTCTGTCTTAGGCACGTCTCCAGACAGTCCCACAAATGCTCTGCAGGATCGACGATTGACGACTGGGAGGGTCGTATTTGCCCCAAAAATCAGCCATTAATGCATGTTCAATGTAAATTGGAGCACTGTGACAAATAATGTGACATAAATGATCTCACTGTCACTGCAGTCTTTTAACCAGTTGATTGTATAGAGGCAGTATCTTTGTGTATCTGTGAACCCCAGAACTCGGCAGTGACTGCTTATGGGTTTTTTTTATTTGTTGCTTTTTTTTGTTTGTTTTTAAAGCTACCAGCTTATTGTGGAGTGCAATCGGCTTCAGTTGCACCCACGTCAATTTCTACATTAAATACCTACCCAATCATTTTGCTCTCTTTCTTCAGCCATCTGGTCTGGAGCTGATAAACCAGCAATGCTGCTCAGACACTGGCCTTGCGACAGCATCCAGAGTGAGCATCCAACTCCGTAGGCTGATTCCAATACTTTGCTTCCAACCCACACCAATGTCCTGAACCCAGTCACTATAACGTGTGTTCAACAGACTTTGGGATGTACTTTATAAATGTGCTCTGTGATTGGTACATTTGCAGGCATGATTTTACAGGGGTATTGACTGCCTCATGGGGAGGTCTGGGACTGTTTTTCAGTTTCTCTAATGTTGGCTTTGTTTTTCGTGTTTTCTGATTCCCTTTGGAAGATAAACTGACAAATACTTCGTGGCAACTAGCTGAGAAAATCTGTAATAGCAAATCATTTGATTATTTCAAGGATTTGCTTATTTTTACTTCTAAAGCCAGACTCTTAGATGTGCAGAATTGCTGGTGAAATATTATAGAATTTGAATTTTTCCAAAATATAGGAAATTTCTTATACCATTTCACATTTCTCTGTAACATTAAAATACCCAGTAGGTTTTTGTAACATGCTGAATGGTTGTTCTGCTCACCGTTTGACACTGTTGAACTTAAACTATACATAACATTTGTTCATATTTGGTATTCTGCTGTATTGCATGATTTATGGTAATTCATGTTAAAATGCATATTAAATTACTTCAAATAAGCAAACTTACAATAATACAGATATACGTGTATAAAGGAAATGCACTTCATATTATGAACTTCAGTAATGACAAAAGATTAAATAAGATTTATTGTCAGTCAAGGAAGTAGAATGGAGATTAAATCTGTCATCTTTTTCATAATTCTATTTTCAAGCACAGCATATAATTTTAGTACATGATTTTAATGAACAATTGGCAATACATATATTGTTTATTTGAATGTCAGGGTGTTTATTCATTTGTTTAGCATAATAGTACATCATTTCCCCAGCTGTGCTGATAAGAAGCATACATATTTGAATCTTTTCCCACAATAAGGCTGCATATCAGTGCCAGACTTCCATTTTTTCTGTTTTTATATTTCAGAATGAGCACTTTCAGAGATTTACGGCTCACTGGTTTATAGTATTATCAGGCTAACAGGTCAAAATTTGCTTTTCCCTTCCAAGGTTAATTAAATGATTGTGTCTTTAAATAGTGTCCCTCCCCCCACCCCTTGTCCCCCCTCTCCCCCTCCCTCAAGAGGGCCTTCAGTGTCCCACGTGGAACCTGCCAACTTTTTAAGAAACCCAGGCACTGAGCTCAGCCCAAACCGAGAACTTAAGTGAAGTTGTCATTCAGAGACAGCAGAGGTGCAGCATGGGACGGAGGAGATAACACTTCCTGTGCTGCTTCGAAACCAGACCATCTGTGGCCCCAGCTGGAGCGACAGTGATGGTCTGGCATTACTACCGCGCCATATTTACAGATCTAAACACAAATGGCTACTGCCTGATTGTTTCACGATTCATTAGTGAGACATGCTCCTCTCTCTCGATACCCAGCTGTTAAAGTAAACCTTTGTCAATTAATAGGGCTGATTTTGGGTTTGGTCGAATGTGTTGATCGCTGGAACCTTCTTTAAGGGTGAGGTAAGAGCAGGAAGCATATCTGGTCTGAATGGTGTAGCATTGCATGTCATCCAACATAATGCATTGTCTTTGCAGAACAATGGAAAGACAGATAAGGCGATTATAAGCAAGCATACCTTTAGCATAAAGGATACATTATCACACGGGAGAATTCCAGGATACACCTAGGTCACTTGTAACAAGCACTCCAACATCTGTGAATTACTCAAGAGTGGAGTGCTAATTTAGCCGAATAAATCTTGCATTTTTGACCTCTGCAGTACAGTGCCACACTAATGGAAGCATTAATTATGCTGTTAATTACAGAAGGAATTTAAAAGCTTCTTCAGTGTTTACAACCCAACGACACCATGGAAACAAGCATTTGTTATGTTTTTTTATAAGAAATAAGAAATTAAGAAGTCTTGAGTTTACAAAGCAATGACATATGCTTTGTAAGTGCTGCATTTTCACATATAACTTACAGAACTGAGCTTACATAACTGTAACCTCAAAGTTAGGAGTAGATAAAGAAGTTATATAATATATATATATAAAAAAAAACCTCAGGTCAACTGTTTTACACCACTTGGGTGTATCGATTTCCCATTAGTGAACAAAAACAGCTCTGCACTATCAAAATAATTCATTGATCATGTGCAGCCAACATACTTCTGTATTGATTTTCTGTTGTTCTCCATTCTCTTCAACACTGTGAATAGCAACCCATTGGCATAGTGCAGATTACTTTTATTACAACATTTTTTTTCATGGTATAACTGCACTGTATGATGCACCCACACATCTGCATTATTTTTATTTGTGCTTGTTAATTCATTATTTACCTGAATAATCTGTAATGACAGCATATTTACACATTTAAATGTAAATAATTTTATCATAGTAAATTTAAATCTTTATTTCTAATCAATTCTAAGGATCAGATGCTTCCTTTAAAGGTTAGGTAGGCAGTTAGTTTTTCAGAACACTTTAATGTGTAATTCATTCACTCACAATCTTTGAACTCAACAAGTCATTCTGTTTGGTTAAGAGAGGTTCAAAAAGTGTTACGCCAAAGATTCATTTCATTGTGAGATGTTTTTGTGTCACAGTAGAGTTCCACAGGACACTGCTCAATCAAAATACTTTTATTGTTGTAGCTCTACTAGATTATTTGCTTTCTAATGTAGTATATCTACATCTATATCTAATTTACAGATCATGATAATGAATTTCTTGGACAATGTTCCAGGATAGTACTTGATGCAAATGATGGTACAGTTTGCTCTGGCTGTCTGCTGGTCTGGACAAGAACGTGTAGAGAATGGCCTGTTTCTTTGATGTGAGAAGTTAACATAGTGTGTACTTCTCAAATGCTTAAATGTTTACAAAAATGGACATAAATTACACCCGAGTTCCACGTGGCAGATGAATTTATACTTTGTTCTTTGGTGTTTCGTTTTGCTAAAAATATGGCAATATATATCATAAACAATAGGACAGAATATTCTGTTAGGGGAAAAACAATGATGAAACTGCTTTTCAACATCTGTACTGCAATTCTCAAGCTATAGTTTGGCAATGATTTCAGTAATGAACTATAGATCAGACAGGTAATGATATTAACCTAGACAGCTATACCAGCTGTTTGTGGGGGCTAATATGGAATTTGAGCCCAATCGTGTAAAGAAGACATCGTTTTGAAAACTATCTTGTTGAATTTGAGTGTTTCATGGTTTCATGATTTTCTTTAATCAAACATGCTTCAGCAGGGAGATGATATGAAAATAGTGCTGCAAGACAGGAGATGCAAGACAGAAAAACCTATTAGCCTGTGTGGGAAGATCTAAAAATGATTCGCTGACCCCTAACTTGAAAGCGATCAAGTATGACCCCTGGAAAATAGTATGTGCAATGGAGGCGACACGAGTTATGGCAGTGGTCCTGAGCGTTCAGTTAAATACCATTGGAAGACAGTGGCATATGGGAGATATACTGAAATGGAAAGGGAGTTAATGTCAGCCTGTGTCTGGCACCAAGGTCTTGAATTTCTAAAATTGAAAATGAGTTGGTGAGTCAGTGATTGCATTTTTTTATAACCAGGGATGTGGGAGGCTTTGATGATGAATGGTTTACATGCAGAAGTCCAGATGAGACTGGAAGGAAGTTTTATAATGAGGTGAACCAGAACGTTCCTTGTTACTGAGATGTATTGCAGGGGTGTTGCATGATTGTATTGTATAGATGAAATTCATATTTCCCTCAAAAAGAGGACCCATAGCAACCACTTAGAACAGGGCAACAATGAAGGCCATGCAAAATTGCATTTACAATTAAGTCCTATGCCAGCGTGTCAACTGTTTAAAGCTATTTTATCTTTGCCAAGTTAAATATACATTTCAATAGTCTCATCAAGCTCTCACAGTATCAGCTGAAAATATTCAATCTAGTGTGAAATTTCCTTGTCTCTACTAAATGGCTTGCAGCCATTAAATGGGAGGGGATATTTTTCTCACTGCTAATGACCTGGCCCCAAAGCCAGCCCACTGAGGGTTATTTACTGCCCAGATGCTTGGCCTCAAAATGAGTGGTGAAGCCAGTGGGAGCTGCCTCTCAGTCTTGACTCCATGATTAAATAAGACTGATCCTTTTGACATTGACTCAGTGACTGCAGATGCTATTACCTCCTTTAAAAGATGATACCCTCTTCATTATTACAAAATCACAGCTGATTAGCAACAAATTACCAGCACGGAGGTGAAAGAAAGGTCTGAAGGATGGGAATTTTTATGCAACTTTATAAACTGCATACCTTTGCGTACAGCATGCTATATAATGCATTAGTTTGTATGGTCTCAACGTAAATTGATTACATGGTTAGTAGCAATCAAACATCCACTGCTTTTCTATGAAGCACAACAAACAATGTAAAACACAAATTAATATTCTGGCCACACGCGCAATGCTGAAACATTAAAACATTTTGCTTTATATGAATGAGCCTCTGTGTTGTTTTATTAAATTTAAAGACGTCTTCATATTTACAATGGATAGCCATTCAAAATAAACAAAATAAGCAGAAGTATATAAAATGTATGAAAGAAGACTATATTTTAAAGAAGTGGGGGACTATAACTGTGATATGCATATTTTTATATTATAAATGTAAAAACTTAAATCCTTCCAAAATGCTAACCCACAAGCAGAGAAACTTACGTAAATGGCAGTGTCCTTGAGAAGAAAGATAAATACTGTACTTTTAGTCTAGTTACAACTGCACCTTATTAATTTCACCATTAAGCATTTAAATAGCAACAGTGTCATTATACTTTTTACTGATTGTTTGCTTATCTTACATGGTCTCCCTACTGTAAGCCTTGTTTGCTTTGAAGAGCCCTTTTATCATTTGGATACGGTTTCAATTTAAGGGGCAATGTAACCAGTCTTCTTGAGCCAGAGAACTCCACACCCCTCCTCCTTGGAAGATTAATCCTGAATGCATTATGTCCAGACTGACAAGTCAAGTGCAAGATTAACCTCACCCTCAATTTTTTGTCCCCTGCTTCCTGATAATGCTCATTTACATAAACAGATGATCCCAGATAAAAATTTCCATTAGAGAGAGGTGAAATGGATCAATTTTCTCTGCCAAGATAAATCTTACATTGTAAACCGACAGGGTCATCACACAAGCCACATTTCAGAAATAATGTATTTAAAATTCAGCCGATAGCGGTCATTTTCAGCTTTCCAATTACCTTTAAGACAAACTTATTCTGCAGACAATACAACACATTACTGCACAATATGATAGAGTCTATAAAGATCACAGCACTTGATGAGAGGTTAGACATAGCTCAGTCTATTCAGAAGAATGTCAACACCTTGTGGTTACCAGTAAGTGTGACATGCAAATGTGCTATTACTCACAGTCAAAATATATTAAGACTCTCTTCAAAAAATATAGATTTTTTTTCTGATTGACAGGGCAGCAATCTGATGTTTTCTATATAGAATACAGTAAATCAGTTTTTTTAACCACAATCATAGAGTAACTTAGACCTTGAAACTTCCATAAGTTAATAAAAACTAAGAGAGGGGGACATTTCTAATGTTGAACAGATCTGAATGTCAGGGTATGGCTTCTTTTAAGTCCAAACTGAAAGAGAATTACGATAATTTATAATTACACATGATTTAAACATAGTGGAAACAATATCACAGATCAATTCCAAGTCAATAATATGCACCCCCTTCTGTCATTTGTGAAACATTCCCAAAAGCCATGAGTGCCCATAACAGAACCCAGAGGATAGATAATTGATATGGTAAAAAGGCCCAAAAAAATGAACTATGGGGAATGCCATAAGAGATCACACAAGCTGATGCAGAGTCACTCTGTGTCAACTGATAAAAGGCAAGCTACACTTTGTTACTTTTTGCAAGCATTAAGCTTTTTTTATGTAAAAACCATCAAATTCATAGAGGAACTATAATTTTTGTTTGCTTCCTTTCTGATATTGTTACATTTAAAATTCATACTTTTACATCTAGTATGAAATTCGTGGCAGTTTTTTGCCCTTTCAAGCTATGCCCTGCACCACTCCCTCAAGATACCAATAATTTAGGACTTCGGGACTAATTTAGGGCTAGGAAAAAAACACTTCTATTCATAGTTCTCTAATGAATAACATAAATCAAAATGTTTATCCATAAAATTTCAATAACTTCTTATTTAATTAGATTTCTGATGATTTGCAGGTCCCCAGGAATATAAGGACACAAAGGGTACACCTTGGAGAAGATGCCAAACCCTCTCGGATAACATGAAAAATACCTTAACAAATAATAGTTTAATGACGGACTAAAACCGAGCAGATACCGTCTTCAACAGTTTACTGACAAAATACATAATCACACACAGAGATGCAGTGACACCTGCAGGAGAAGCGTGCGCCCTACTCATATTCAGCTGTCAACAGCAGCTATGTAAATTAAAAAAAATACTCATTGGTGGGGATTCAATATTATTCAAGCAGTAATGATGTGAAGAGTGAATTGTCAGTTAAACAGAAATTGAAAGACCTTAAAAAAAACACATTTCACAGGATTAACTTACATATTTAGTGCGTAGAATTATAATAACGTGGGCCTCACATATACAAGAAGTGCGGTTTTGCTCATTCCTTTTGCTTACTTGGAGTATAACTTACATTTCAATAAATATCATTGAAAAATCTGAAACACGAGTTAGTTTTCTTATTGTGCAAATAAATGCATGTTGAAAAATAAATGGACTATTTTCTAGTTTCTGTGTGGGTTGAATTTTTATAAGGTGGATTTATTGTGCATATTATTCAAAACACAACTGACTTAAATGCTTAGTTATCTTATTACAACAGTGACAGAACAAAAGAGTTATTGTTGAATAATAATTTTAAAAACAGCAACATTAATAATTATATTACAAGGAAACGATAATTTTAAGAGTCCTCAGATGTATTGGCAGGAAATTCAGAGCTCACCTGCTTATAATGGTTAAACAATACCTTAATTTTATTTAAATTCTAAACCGTACTTTTACTCGAGTTGTTTTATTCACTCCAAAACAAAAACGCAATTTGAGACAATCACCATTGCATGGAAATGGGACATCCCCCAAGCACACCTGAAATTGCCAAGAATGATGTCCAATTTTATCTGACAACCATAGACATTGGAACATAAATAAATATCACGTCGTCAACGTAAACTTTCCGCGTATCAATAATTTTCCGCCATTATTTCAACATCAGTGGGCTTAATATACCCGAGAAGCAGTTGCTTAAGTGCCATTCATTGACAGTTTGCGAAGTGTAAAGTAAGAACACTGAGTATCGTGTTTTTTAAAACTGAATGAAATGCGTACGTATTACTGCTGAAAGTGAGAAAAGTTGTCTATTTCTTTTCACTCATACTTCGAAAAATGCAGTATGAAAGATTATTTCTGGTCATGCAGTATCGCGGGCACCACGGGGTCCTGACGCGAGCACGTCGCCGTTTGTCTGGACGAATCCGGTGGCCGACGATGACGCTTAGGTATTTTGAAGTTGTTGATTTGGACCTTAATAGTTCATCTTATTGTTAATAATTTTATATAGTCACAAATTGAAATGACACAATAAAAGAAATATTATGGAACTACGGTGATTTTCATTTTCAAAGGTATAAGATTATTTTTTTTTGTATGCTAAGGAAAATATATGACAATGTTAGTGGTAACTATTGTTCGAATGGTAGCTAAATATGCAATCGCCTGATAAAACGACGGAAATATCGTAGCAGCAATAAAGAATGTAAAATTGTTGTATAATGATATATTTCCAAAAATGGAACCGTTTTCTGTAGTTGTCTTGCTAGCCGGATTGCTGAGCCGACTGTGTTTTTGCGACACGTGCTGAAATGACACGCTCTTAAATCATGGTTACTTATATATAGCAAGCTTTTTATTCTGATTTTAGGAACTTATTACAATTCAACTCGTTCATAAAGCCAGACTTCCGCATTATTAATTGTACAATATGTACTTGTCCTACGGATATAAAACGGATTATGGAACTGGCTTTTTAATTTAATGAAGTTGTTGTACTTCCAGTTTATTCGTTTGACGCAGTGACAACAGATGACTCCACCATGCCTCAAAAGATTTTAAAAAGTGCCCATTACATAGAGTTAGGAAGCTACCAGTACTGGCCAGTTCTTGTACCAAGAGGGATCCGGTTGTACACATACGAACAGATTCCAGTCTTCCTGAAAGAAAATCCATACATCACCGATGGGTACAGAGCTCACTTACCCTCCAGTCTGTGTATTAGAAGGTGAGCTTTGATAATCCTGTCTTCGTACATAAGGCCTTTTAGTCAAAATGCTACTACTTTTGTTGATAAAATGTACGCAGTATTTATTATGTAAATATATCCACGTGATGCTGTCACCTAAGCTGCACAGATAATGAAAGGTTTATCTAAACTTGTATGCCAAGAATTGCTATTTTGTAAAGTATAACGAATTATGTACATTGTCCACGATGAAGTTGCAGATAATGTTTTGTGCAAGTGTTTTGAAATGAATGTAGACTATGATGTGTCATTTGCTAGATAGAGCTAATTGTGCAATTTTGCTGCCAGTCTTTTCATTCTGTCCAACGAGACGGTGAATATTTGGAGCCACCTGCTGGGATTCCTCCTGTTTTTCTTGTTGGGTGTCTATGACATGTCAGCAGTGCTGCCGGGTGCAGGGGCTTCAAGAGAAGATTATGTCATCTACTCCATAGGGCTTTTTTGCTTTCAGGTGTGTAGCACTCTTATTTTGTAAAGCTTTGCTCGCTATCTCAAGAGAAACGCTTGCAGTTTGTAACGTGAACAGTTGATTCAACTGTTTCCTATTATGGTCCTCACAAGTAGCTCAAACACTTACTGTGTAATCTGTGTTAGTTTTTAAGGAAAGTTAAGCTCTGAATGTCTGGGCTGGGGAAGTGCACATAAGAAGGAAAAACTCTCTGCAGTTGCTTTGCATTTTACATTTATCGTGTCTTTTTATGTTTGATTATAAAAATATAAAAATACTGTGCAGAACCTGGGGTTTCAGTTACTTTAATGACCTTGACTCTAGAGTCAGATGCTCCCGGATTTGACCTGGATTTTGCTGATTTCATGGTGCCACTGGTGTGCTCTGGCTCACAAAGCCTTTGTATCCTTGTACTCAGGTATGCATGTTGTGCTCAGTGGGCTATCACTTGTTCTGCTGCCATCGCTCAGAGAAAACCAGTCGACGTTGGATGGCTCTTGACTACGCCGGAATCTCCATTGGGATCCTTGGCTGCTATGTTCCGGGGGTCTTCTATGCTTTTTACTGCAATGATGTACGTTAATCTCTTAATGTTAGTGTAAATACAAAGATGTCATTACCACTTGTTGAAGATGAATAGGTGGAAGTCATAAGTATATAATACTAGCTGGTATGAGGGCTGATCTTCAGAAAAGTTTTTTTTTACATGCATTTCTCAGTGGAGGGGCTGTCAGTCTTCTTGAGCCACAGTTCGCTGCTATTCGGTGTGTTTTTATTTAGGTTGGTAATAAACTGTGGATTTACCTTATTCATCCCACATGCTCTGGAGTGAATGCTGCACATTTATCTTCCTCAAGCTAATAAATAAATGGCATGTCTGTCCACCCTCAGTACTGGCGGCAGGTCTACCTGGTGACCGTGCTAGCCATGATCCTGGCGGTGTTCTTCGCCCAGATCCACCCACACTACCTGTCCCAGGAGTGGCACCGGCTGCGCTCCATCATGTTCTGCTCCGTGGCCGGGTACGGTGTGATCCCCGCCGCCCACTGGGTGTGGCTGAACGGGGGCTTCAGTGCCGTCATCGTACAGGTAAGGCCACGGTTCCTCATGTGCTTCTCCGGAGCTTACAGGTAAGAGATGCCATTTGCAGGAGCCTTAACGTTGCTGTTCTTGCCAGGTGTTTGTGCCCCGTGTTCTGGTGATGTACCTGATCGCCGCAGCAGCCTTTCTCTTTTACATCACAAAAGTCCCTGAACGCTACTTCCCAGGTAGGCACACCATCCGTCTGCCCTTACTTCTGTCATCCATCCATCCATTAATCCATCCCTTTCTCTTCCTTCCTTCCTTCCTTCCTTCCTTCCTTCCTTCTTTCTCCCATCCCATCCCCCCCCCCTTCTCTTCTCCCCTGCCGGGATGATTTAGACTGCATCCAGTAATGTTTGTGTTATGAAATTATTACTTTCAAATATTTTTCATAAATACTGCATGTAATTTCAGTAATGGACTCTTTTTTAATATCTCTTAACATCCATAACTGCTTGTCCAATGTTTTGCTAATAATTAAATTGTTGCATAAAGGGATTCTTTACCAGTATTAAGGCAGCACTCAGTAGCCATAGCAGCTGCACTGTTAAGTACAAACTATGGTGCTGTCTATGCATGCAGGGCAGCTGAACTACCTGGGTGCCAGCCATCAAGTGTGGCACGTCTTGGTGGTGTTGATGTTCTACTGGTGGCACCAGACCGCCGTGTACATAATGCACTACCGGCACAGTGAGCCCTGTCCAGACTACCCAATGCAAGGGTAGAGCCACAGAAGCTGCCTGTCACTCTTTCTGCAGACCGACATCTACCACTTACGACCCGTCGTGGTTGCAGGGGCTTTGCACAATCAGATCCCTCATCTGTGAAGTCTTCTGGGTAGATTCTCCTGTTCTACAACCAGAATAATTCTGGTAATTTGGTTTAAAGCCAGTTTAATGTAAAAAATAAACCTATTTCTGAAACATCTATCAGACCAGGTAATAATCAGAGGGCATATGGGTGCTTACTCCTTAATTACTCACTAGACAGCATACAAAGTCAGTGCAGTATTGGCATCACTTCTGAAGTCAAGCATCCGGATATGTGTCTTAAAGATTCTGTGTGGTTTTCCTGCTATTTCCTTCAGGAATAATTCTATAGATGAAGTTTAGTGGCCTAGATTAGAAAACATAAATAGGGCATGTGGATTTTTTTTTGTTTGTTTTAGTTGAATTTGTGTATCTGTGCATAAGCACTCTTGTGCTCACCTTGTGTAACTCCTAGTCGTGTGTTATATCTAAATGACTCCTGTAATTTAAAGATATGTAGCAATCATTAGGCATTATGGCAGACTTTCTTACACATTTTTATTGATACACAAGGACTTTGAAGGGTTTTCTTGTTTGTTGAAATATCTTTCCTACTGATATAAAACCACATAATGCAAAAATTTAATGTGTCTATATGCACTGTAGTAATTCTATATGTGCTTGTCAGTAAGTACTACAGACTTTGGACAGGCAACGTAAACTTGAACATATTTATGTCCTGTTTTTTGTGGTACATTAATATTGAGCCTGAAGCTCTGTTTTAAATTTTGCTACACTCTGCCTTATTCTCTATATGGTTAGCTAAAAATAAAACTGTACATATACGCAGTAATGTTTTGTTTACATTTTGTTCTTATTACATTGACGCCCTGGAAACTACATTTTAGAGCGTTCTAGAAGGCTGCCTATCTATTTGAACATATGAAGGGTTATGTGCAATTTTATATACAACATCATGTTAATTTTTTCCGATATGGTCTTGACAAACTGCTGTATTGTTTTTTTCCCCCTAACATTATATTGTGGTCATGCATTTGTTTAAATTTTGAGTTTGTCATTCTGTTATCTGTCAGTCGCCTTTTATTCTAGGTGGTCATGGAATAAGGTTTGTAAAGGTTCATTCTATGTTTAAGATTTATGGTGACTCCAGCGTATGGGAAAATGTTAGTATCAGCATATTAGGTCAACTATGAATGGTTTTGCAGTGGAACTGTTTTAAGATGTCATTATTGCCTACTTTTTGTGACATGTTAAGATGTGTGAATTTTTGTCTTTTGGATGGTTTTGGGATATTTTACCTAAATTATTCTCATTTGCTGATGTCAGGTAGAACTTGATATGTGTAAGTGTGGAAGGTGCTTTGGTAAATGTATTCACTTGTGTCAGAAGCACTGCTGACAAATGGTCAGCTGCTAGGCTTTTACCTTTGACTGCAGTCATTACATGTTTTACTCTTTTATAATCTATCCTGAATTACTATCCTCTATAACATCAGTTCAAAACATGAACAAGTATGTACATAAGTAGCTGCTTTTTTTTCTTATGAATGATTATGTAAAATTTCCATCAGTTTGAGAACCATTTGAGATTTGATGCTGATAATTCACCCTAAATTCTTGTTTTGATTAGTAGTTGCATATGGAAGTTTATGTGCTGAAACAACTCTCAACTTTCATTTACAATTGTGGTTTCAAATTTGACACTCAATAAAATTGCCACATTGTTCTTGTGTAATGTTTTCTCTTTTATTAATTTAAATGACATCATTTAAATTGAACAATTACAGATGAACAGCCTGGTGTAGATCAGGGTTCCCCAATTTTGGTCTTTGAGGGCCAGAATCCAGCCTAGATTTCCCTGTTCGAACACTCCAACTGAACCAGGTAATTAGCTTGATTATACCTCCCTGTATCTCTGTATCTCTCTCTGATGATGTTTTATGTATCACAACACATCCACATAAAGTGCTTTGGGACAACTCTGTTGTGAAAGGCGCTATATAAAAATGAATTCAGTTGAAATTGAATTAGGATGTATGTCAACAGGGAATTCTGCAAACTGTTGGACTCTGGCCCCTCAGGATAAGAATTGAGGAATGTCAGCTGTTTTGTTATTGTAAAGTAGAAGCGTTGAGGAGCAACACAGGTCATCTTTGCTATTTTCGACTTCCTTTTTCCAAGCTGACAGCGAAGCTGCAGAGAGCTGAAGATTAAAAACACCACAGAAAGCAGTGTCAGTGCAGGAACGGTCCTTTAGCAGCTTTTTGGACTTCGAGTTGGAGTTTTTATGGCCGTGGTGGAGTTGCTATGTGCAATGCCTAGCGTTGATTCAACTAGTGTAAAGCATGTTTCCATTGGACTGTTGGGCAGCGGAAACTTGTTCTCTGGAGTGATGAATCACGCTTCACCGTTTGGCAGTCTGACAGATGAATTTAGGATTGCTGGATGCCAGGACAGTGTTACCTGCCTGAGTGCATAATGTGCCGGCCCAGTGGTGACCGCATGCGGTCGGTGCAGATTCAGTGCCAGCACAGAAAGAAAGTGGAAAAATTCAGTGATCTCGCCACTCATGTATCACTTCTGTACAGTTCTGTGGATCATTATTCAGTGTAGCTGTTTCATCTATATTGGGTTGTCTGTCATATTACCAATTTCATCCATTTAGATGGAAAACTTGACATCACTCATTAATTTAGCTGTTAAAATATTTGCATTTATTGAAGTTTCCACAGCTAGAAGCATTGAATTGTCCAAAATGTCTTGGTATGTTGAAGCATTAAGAGTCCCCTTCACTGGAACTAAGAGGCTTAGCCCAGCCCCTTAAAAACAACCCCATACAATTATCCTTCCTCCACCAAACTTTACAGTTGGCACAGTTCAGCCAGACAGGTAACGTTCTCCTGGCATCCACCAAACCCACATTCATCCATCAAACTGCCAGACAGAGAAGCTTGATTCATCACTCCACAGAACACGTTTCCACTGCTCCAGAGCCCGGTGGCAGTGAGCTTTACACCACTCCATCTGACGTTTGGCATTGAGCTTGGTGATGTGAGGCTTGCATGCAGATGCTTGGCCATGGAAGCCTGTTCCATGAAGCTCCTGGTGCACGGTTTTTGTGCTGGAGTTAATGCCAGAGGAAGTTTGGAACTCTGCAGTTATTGAGCGAACAGTGTTGGTGACATTTCTGCACTATGTGCCTCAGCACTCTGCAACCCCACTCTTACTTTACGTGGTCTGCCAGTTTGTTTCTATTGCTCCTAAACACCTCCACACAGCAATGATACCATTTACAGTTGACTGTGGAATATCTAGCAGGGAAGAAATTTCACAAACTGACTTACTGCAAAGGTGGCATCCTATGACAGCACCACACTTGAATTCACTGAGTTATTCAGAACGACCCATTCTTTCACAAATGTTTGTAAACCTGACTACACCTGTGGCAATGGGTCTGAATGAAACAGCTGAATTCAGTGATGAAGTGGTGCATCCCAATACTTTTGTCCATACAGTGTACATCTCTGTAATTTGTCAAACACCTGGCTTCTAGTTCTACCTTCATTCTATGAAGAATGGGGGTGGTGAGTAGACCAGTGGGCTAAGTCTCTGCCTGTGATCAGAAGATCACCGGTTTGAGCCCTTGCCTCAGCAGGACAGTCCCATGTCCGTGGACCCTTGAGTAAGGCCCTTAACCCCCAGCTGCACATTAGCTCACCCTGCAATGTGACCCTGGAAGCTATGGAGAGCCAGATGGGTCAGCAAAGGGAAACATCCCAATGTACCAGTGCTTTTGTTGATGACAAATAAAGCACTTTGTTATATTTGATCCCGACTGCGAAATCGGGAGGACTGAACCATTGGGTTTATTTCAAAGGGGGACCTACGTTACAGAAACTTCCAAATAACTGCCATTTTTGGCGGGAGGTTCTGAGTTTGGTGCAAATGCTTTCTACTTATGGTAGTGTTAGCTGTCAAAAAATTGTACTGTGCTTTTGTTTTGTATTTATTGATTGCTATAATTAATTCTGTAGGAAGTCTTTTTTTCCAGTTTGTTTTTGGAGGACATATTGGTTTGAGCAGAGGGGTGGAGCTACTGCTATCAGAAGGCTGTAATAGGTCACCATGGAGTAAGACTGGATATGCTGGTGTAGAGCTGGGGTCCAATCACTAGCCCTCAAGCCATTTTTATATGTATATTTTCTTCAGTTTGAATTTTATACAGCTTTTGTTTGGATTGATTTGGAGTTTTGCTTTTGTTTAGTTAAAAAATAGATTGCACTACTTGGAGTCCTTACTGCCTCTGTCTTACAGCCCTACAGTAAAGCTTCACAGAGGGGGCATAATGATTTAGAGCTGCTGTTCATGGTTTAGTTTAGACCCCTAAGCTGTAATCTTAGTTTGACAATATAGATATTTAAGATAATTGTGTATTTCCAATTTTGAAGTTTGAAAAAGACCCTCTCGTGTTCTAACATCACTGCAAAACTCTTATCAAAGCCAGGTCTATAAATCCATAGTTAGGCTTGGTTGGTGTGGAAGAACATAACTGGCCTGCACAGAACCCTGACCTCAACCCCACCGAACATCTTTGAAATGAACTGGAATGCCAACTGCAAGCCAGGCCTTCTCGCCCGACATTATTTTCCTCACCCACACTCTAAAATCTAGAGGGAGACTGTTATGGGGGGGGCGGGGGGAATCTGTATTATGGTACTTTTCCACTGCCACCAAGAACCTAGACATACCTGACCTGTACTGTGAATTAGTGCTTTTCTATTGCAAAGTATGTGAGCAGTACCTGACCTGTGTTGACATGGTCCTGCTTACTAACAGGTCCAAAAGCATGACCATACCTAGCTGGGTGCATCACCACCATCTGATGCACAGACACCGGTGTTCTGCACATTGAGTATCTGAAGGATATTATTCATTATTAGTAGTATCGCACATCGCGAAGCATTCCTGAAAACTCGGAACATGAACGCTACCAACCTCCTGCTTAAGAAAGTACTATGGAACAGTTAACTGGAATGGATTAGTAATGCAAAAAGTATGCAAACGAATGTTAATTCCTTAATTGCTTAACAGTGTTTCTCACAGACATGATAGCAGAAATGGGCACACAGTAAAATAAAATAATAATAAATGCACATGATGAACACCGTGTGAACAGTAAATGTGTCTCTTTGATTTTATGTCACTATTGCTCTCCAAACTTGGCAGCCGACCCTTCTGCAGTGGAAAACACAAGCTGGAACATCCTGGACTTGTGCCATGGCTTAGGGATGGGTCAGTTCCTGTATGACTGCCAGTGGTTTTGGAATGAGATGTTCAACAAGCACATACAGTATATGTGTGGTGATCAGGTGTCCACATACTTTTGGCCCGGTAGCTAAAATCTTTTTTATTTAGCCCTTATTTCCGTCAATGTCAAATGAAGATGGCTTTGAAGTAAAGCTGCAAGAAAGTGAAATAGCTGCCATCAAAATCAAGTACTTCAACCCGGTGCCTCATAAAATCCATAACATACTTGGAAGAGATAAAAGATTATCAAGATGAATCACTTTTAGGATCATTTTTAAATTGTAAAACTGGGGAACAAAGGAGAAGAAGATGAGAGCATCTGCATTCATGCACTGCTCTTTTCATAAAAGGGGAATACAGTACAGCGTCGTCTTCTTTAATCATAAAAGATGTTTTTCCTGACGTTCTTTTTCAGTTTAAAAAGCTGTCACTGCTCTTGTAAACTGTAAATAGCATCCCTGTTGCTGGATTTAGACATGGGGGTGGGGGGGTAAAATGGCGTTGGCCACATGTCTGCTAGGGAGATTAGGATTCTAGGGTCGCTTCTTCCCTTTCACTGCCAACATACAAGACAAAGGAAATTAAAAGATTTGTTATGATTAATTTCCTGACCTGACGTAAAAAAAACAAAAAGACAAAACATAGTACAACCATATTTAAGAAGTGGGTTAAGAACCTTTCACTGCTCAATCACGTATGGCTTTACTGTCTGTATAATCTTTTGGGCAGCCACAGGGATTAGGGTCCCAAACTCTGGACTGCTATACAGTGCTAATGTTCCTGAGAGGGGCTCAACCGTACAAGTTACCAATTCATGATCAGATAAATCGGCTTCAGAAAGACTGAGGATTAATTTTATAGGGATTCCTTGTTTAAATGTGCTGGATATTAGAAATGTAATAAATTAAGTGATCCTATTGATTTATCACATGTTTAAAAAAAGAGAATTAAGCATGACATCACAGATGCACATTAAGAAGCTTCTGATGCTCATATTTAGCAAAGAAATAAATGTTTATTTATATAATGTTTGCTTAAAGACACAGTAAACATATATTGTCCTTATTGCTGCGGTACAAAAAGTTTTTGGTTTGCAATGCTTACACTGGAAAGCTATAGGAGTACTGATAATTTCCAAAAACAAAAAAATGTACTGTATGTGCTGGTCCCATACAAACTTAGATGCCCTAATTCAATGCTGAAGGTCTGGAAAAATAAAACAAGAAATAATTTCAACATAGTATCTGAAACTGAGTAGTAAATTTCTTATTTTGCAATACAAACAAACTGCTATGACAATGAAATGAGTGATTTTTAATGCTTTTGTACAGTGTATAATCAAATTGTAAATCCTTAAAATCAAGCAATTTTAAATGGTAAGCAGCATACTAATGAAAGATTAATTGCTCATTTCTTATTAATTTCCTCTGCATTCATAGTTCTGCAGTCATGCATGAAGATCAGAAAGAATCCACATCCTGTAACAGGCTTGGTTTGTTTGGAACAACAAATCATCAGATCCAGCAAAGAATTTTGAACGATGTCCAACATGCATTTCAAAACCAAGGCCAAAAAAGTGCATGAATAAACATTCTCGTCCTTCCATATTCTTATAGCAGCAGAAGAATGTAGTAATAGCTTTAAATGCATTGGGATTTCTAGTACTGTTTTTTCACAATGTTTTTTTAAAAGATTTTGAGGACTATGATTTAACAAAGGATCATCACACCATCAAGAACAGAATACATATGCAAACATGAACAACCTCAGTGCGTAACCTGCAATATAATTCAAAAAACAAAAGACAATTTAGGTGTAATACACCTACAGTACAAGCTCACAATCACAAAAACATCTCCACTGCAATCCTGGCTGAAAAGTCACCTTAGAAAAAGAAAACTACTAAATTCTAACTAAAATATTTTCACTTGATATCCACATATTCTGCCTTAATCTTTCTAACTGGATACTGCATGTCACCTTTACTAAGAGAAATTAGACACCTTCTCCCCTGCTAATCCTCAGTTGATGAAGTGCACGATGAAACCAGATAACTGTTAAACAGCCCCAATGGGTTTCCTAATGTCTCTCCAGCCTCCCTACTTATTGAATACAGTATATGCCTGTTATTGCTGATGTTTCAAGTATTAATACCCTAACTTTCCTGCACTTGAGTAGTAACCAGGTATTACTTTATTCTTTGCTTTGATTTTGCAGACACTTTGTGAGAGAAACCGAAACGCTGACACTGCAGAGCCGTCCTGTGACGGCGGGTCTTAATCCTTCTTAAAACTTTCCTGGGATGTAGAGGAAAGGGGAAGGACTGAAGAGGTCCTCCAGTGAGCTTTTCTGCGATGACTGTTTTCTCTCCAGGTCAGAGCCTGGAAATCAGGGTGAAAGTATCTTTGTTAAATTAGAACATCATTAACACAAAACATACAAGTGAAACGATTTCCAAGTTTGGGGCTGTGGGCTGAAAAGTTTGGGAACCCATGTGACAGACATACTGGAATTGCCAAGATTGGAGAGCATATTGGCAATGTTGGAATTGTTGGAATTGTGTTTTTTTTGGAAAAAAACTACATTTAAATGTATAAAGGGACACAATTTAGAACATTTTAAAATGGAAAAAAGTACCAGAGTAAAAAGTATTTAGCATTTTTTGTGAGATTATCAAATGCACAACATACAATACTGTGCAAAAGTCTGTTTAAATGTGTAAAATGATGTTTAAATCATCTTCATTTGGTGCAAAACTATGACGTCTAGCCATTTTAAAACATCTCCTAAAATTCCCTCATGAAATAAAAATATATGGCAATATTTTGGAAAATAAAATGCAATATATTACATAATACATTTCCATATATGGGACACTAGTGCTTCAATATACTGTAATATACGTCTGGACCATGTATGGCTATATATTGATACATATAAAAAGTATATTGCAATGAAGACGAAAACTGCACTACATAAAATAAGCACCTAGCCATGATAGATAAATGAATTTTCAATAAAACTTTCATGAGTTAACTTAATGCCTGTGTTTATGCAAAGAAGGTATATTTCCTTAAATATTGAATGTCGATGTATTAAATTAATTAGTGTTCTGATTTACAAGTTAATTTAAAAGATTTAATATAATTAATATTCTTATTGGTTACATGAACTAATACTGATAAATAATCAACTGAACAAAAGTATTCATATCTTAAATATGTATATACAGAGTAACATATTGTGTAATATAATAATCAATATATTACAATGTAGTGTAGAATACGTAAGGAATTGGTGCTTCTCATGGAATATGAGTATGTAAAATATAAATACTGATGTATGTCATTGCAGGGTCTGGGCATCCCTGCTTCCCCCGCAACCTGACCCCTGATAAGCAGCAGTCTCCTCACAAGGATAGTGGAAGGTTTACATGCGTTTTATGGTCTTGGAAAAGGGATACGATCGACACCCTTGGGGGTTCCTGTGGGGGGGATCCAGGAGTATGAGGTACAGGGTCCATTGCTATGGACCTTCCCTGTATAAATGAAATAAAAGTTTGGTTGGCATTGCCAGCAGTGAGTCAGACTCTTTCCTTATGCTTGGTGGGTGCTGGACTCCGCCTGGGCTGCCCTTTGTCACCAGTTCTGTTCATCACTTTTATGGACAGAATTTCTAGGCGTCGCCAAGGGGTGGAGGGGGTCCGGTTCGGGGGCCTCAGGATCGCGTCTTTACTTTTGGACTTTTTGCAGATGATGTGGTCCTGTTGGTGTTGGGCTGTGACCTGCAGCATGCGATGGGGCGGTCTGCAGCGGAGTGTGGAGCGACCGGGATGAGGATCAGCACCTCCTAGTCTGAGGCCGTGGTCCTTGATGGGAACAGGGCGGAGTGCCCTCTCCGGGCGAGTCGCTGCCTCAGCTGGAGGCAGAACTGTTCTGCTGTGGTGCAGAGGAAGCTGAACTGGAAGGCAAAGCTTTCAATTTATCGGTCGAGCTACGTTCCTCACCTATGGTCATGATCTCTAGGTAGTGACCGAAAGAACGAGATCGCGGATACAAGCGGTCGAAATGAGTTTCCGCTGCTGGGTGTCTGGGCTCAGCCTTAGCGATAGGGGGAGGAGCTTGGACAATCGGGAGGGGCTCAAGGTAGAGCCGCTGGTCCTCTGCCTCGAAAGCAGCTAGTTGAGGCCGTCGGGGCATCTATCCAGCATATGTCCTGGATGCCTCTCTGCCTCCCTGGGGAGGGGCTTTTGGGCATGTGCAACTGGGAGGAGACACTGGGGCAGACCCAAGACATGCTGGAAAGATTATATCTCTCGGCTGCCCGGGGAACACCTTGGTATTCCCCAGTGGAGCTGGAGGTGGTGGCTGGTGAGAGGGAGGTCTGGGCATCCCTGCTTAGACTCCTGCCCCTGCGCCCAGACCCCAGATACGTGGCAGAAGGCGAATGGATAGGTTTTGAATGAAAAAAAATTGTCATATTGTCAAGCATTTTTAGTGTCAATATGGAATTATCTGGTTCTTTAATTGTCTTTATGAACTTTAATCACAGCAAGACTGCTTTCTCATGATTTAATGTAGATATCATGGATATTATTATATTCCCTGCAGTCTTTTGTAAATGTCTAATTATTTGTTTTTGTTTTGTTCCACAGATGCTGTTGTACAGCAGCGTCCAGGGGCCAAGATATCGGACACAAGAAAAACAACTGAGACAAGAATTTGTGAGTTGAGGCACCAGGTGAAGCGAATAAGGAACATGGACAAATCCTGATGGACTGTTAAATAGGCTAACAGGCTAACAGACTAACAGGCTAACAGACTGTTCTTTTGGGCCCTTTATTTGTTTTCTTTCCTTGTCTGGGACCTCTAGCTCATGTCTAAAGATTGAAAGCACAAGCAAGCACACACACACACACACACACACACACACACACAAAAACACACACATATATACACTCACCTAAAGGATTATTAGGAACACCTGTTCAATTTTTCATTAATGCAATTATCTAATCAACCAATCACATGGTAGTTGCTTCAATGCATTTAGGGGTGTGGTCCTGGTCAAGACAATCTCCTGAACTCCAAACTGAATGTCAGAATGGGAAAGAAAGGTGATTTAAGCAATTTTGAGCGTGGCATGGTTGTTGGTGCCAGACGGGCCGGTCTGAGTATTTCACAATCTGCTCAGTTACTGGGATTTTCACGCACAACCATTTCTAGGGTTTACAAAGAATGGTGTGCAAAGGGAAAAACATCCAGTATGCGGCAGTCCTGTGGGCGAAAATGCCTTGTTGATGCTAGAGGTCAGAGGAGAATGGGCCGACTGATTCAAGCTGATAGAAGAGCAACTTTGACTGAAATAACCACTCTTTACAACTTAGGTATGCAGCAAAGCATTTGTGAAGCCACAACACGCACAACCTTGAGGCGGATGGGCTACAACAGCAGAAGACCCCACCGGGTACCACTCATCTCCACTACAAATAGGAAAAAGAGGCTACAATTTGCACAAGCTCACCAAAATTGGACAGTTGAAGACTGGAAAAATGTTGCCTGGTCTGATGAGTCTCGATTTCTGTTGAGACATTCAAATGGTAGAGTCAGAATTTGGCATAAACAGAATGAGAACATGGATCCATCATGCCTAGTTACCACTGTGCAGGCTGCTGGTGGTGGTGTAATGGTGTGGGGGATGTTTTCTTGGCACACTTTAGGCCCCTTAGTGCCAATTGGGCATCGTTTAAATGCCACGGCCTACCTGAGCATTGTTTCTGACCATGTCCATCCCTTTATGACCAGCATGTACCCATCCTCTGATGGCTACTTCCAGCAGGATAATGCACCATGTCACAAAGCTCGAATCATTTCAAATTGGTTTCTTGAACATGACAATGAGTTCACTGTACTAAAATGGCCCCCACAGTCACCAGATCTCAACCCAATAGAGCATCTTTGGGATGTGGTGGAACGGGAGCTTCGTGCCCTGGATGTGCATCCCACAAATCTCCATCAATTGCAAGATGCTATCCTATCAATATGGGCAAACATTTCTAAAGAATGCTTTCAGCACCTTGTTGAATCAATGCCACGTAGAATTAAGGCAGTTCTGAAGGCGAAAGGGGGTCAAACACTGTATTAGTATGGTGTTCCTAATAATCCTTTAGGTGAGTGTATATCAGCAATTCTGTATATTTCAATGTACTGTAATATATTTTTTCAATACATTTTGCATTGTATTTTGCATATAATTGGAGCAGACACTTCAATAAAAAAAATAATAAGAAGAAAATGTACATAATTTTAAATATATTTTTGACTTATCCCGGTATTTGCAGCAACCATGCAATAAATATGCATTTTTGTGACTTGACCACTACCTTAACCTTGTTTGACTAATCAATACCTCATCGAGGTAACTAAATTTATTAAATTCATTGACCTGATGTCAAACTTAACTAATATATGGAATGTCTGAGGTGCCCCTGAGGAGAGGTTTGGGAACTGAAGCGGTGTTCATCCAACAAGATATCACTAACTTTTTAGAGAACAGAAAATATAATTGTTAGTTTTGTGTTACTGTAAATTTGTAACCTTCTCATGTTACACTGTGTTTTTGTTCTGAGCAAAAATATACTTGTTTCCCAAATAAATAGCTTTAAATGTTTACTTTAACTGCTCATGACACATTAAGAAAATCTGAAATTAGCAATGCAAGTAATTAAGTTGAGCAAGTGGTTTTAAAAATAAGTTCAGAAAATATAGACACCTCATGCTTGTTAAACAAACAAACAGATCTTACTTGCTCCCAGAAGGTCAAACTCTTTGCTCAGCAGCTCCTCTTTCGTCAGTGTCGAGAAATTATCCTCTCCGAAGGGGTTCAACACATCCAACGGGCTGCCGGCCTTCTTCTGAGAGGGGGTCAGCACCTCTGAGCCCAGGGATGATTCCCTGACACAGGTAGTGCCACAGGAAAAAATGGTTGGTCAATTTTGGTTCCCATACTAACATACTTATGAAAAGGCAGCAGTTTATTCATGCAGTCTGCCAGAACAGAAAAAACCAACCAAGTCTGCAGTGAGGTCTTGGCTCCCAAGAGCAAAAATTTTGAAATGTGTATTATATAAAGACAATATATATATTTATTTATATCTCTTCCATTTCCATGCTTTATATTTGTAACATGCTTTTTAGTTTAAATGCTCATTAAAATATTTAGTGTTGCAGATACACCCAATGCTAAGTTTACAGGTATTACCTGGAGGTGGTGAATGGGGAATTGAGAAGGACTGGTCCAGTGTGAGCCATGCCAGCTTGGTTTAAGGTCCCTAGGGCTGTCTGGAGCTGGATGGTGGGGGTGGATGGGGAGGTATGGAGAGATCCCTGATGCTGAAGGAGCTGCTGCTGAGCACAGGCCATGTGGTACTGCTGCACCTGTTCAGGGAAAGCAGGTAGATACTTATAGAAATGCTATTCTCCTGCTATAATGGAAGGGCCAAGCGGCTATCCATAACTGCTGATCCAGCAGAGTCGTGGTGAGTCTGGGGCCTCTTAAAGAGCACAGGCTATAAGGGAGGGGACCACCCTGGGTGGGAGGCCAGCTCACCACATGGCAAGCACACACACACACAAACACACACATCTTTGTGGGGACCCTCCATTTCACATCTATGGGGAAAACTCTAATCCCAACATGACAACCTTAACCCCTACCCAGCCCTAACCTTAACCATAAGTAAGCAAACAAAATACTTTTGGCATCTTTAGTTTTTTGATCGCATTCACAGATTTTTACAAAATCGAGCTTCCTCTTATGGGGACTGAAAGAAATGTCCCCACAAGATCAAAATAAGTATATTTGGTCCACAAAATATAATGCACATGCATGTGCGTGCACGCACACACACACACACACACACACACGCACACACAATTTGCCATTTGGATTCATTGAATAAATACATGTTTTTGGACTGTGGGAGGAAACCCATGTGAGCACAAAGAGAAGATGCTTCCATTCCATTAAATGGCAACACAATGGCAGGATAGGCATGAAGAGCAGATGCTGCTTAGTCTTTTAGTGTAAAATTCTGTGTGTGGGTGTGTATGTGCTTTGTGATATACTGGCATCCCATCCAGAGTATATCCCAGCCCATGTGCCCTGTGCCGCCTGATTATATACAATGCTCTGAACCAATATCGAGCACAAGTACCAACTTAAATCTCTAACAACAACAACATATAACAGGATGAAAATATCTTTTATCAGGTAGTATAATGTGATTCATAGCCAAGAGTACAATTTTCAACTTCATTTGCCAAAGGATTATAAACTGTGCATTATAATACACTAAGGGTCTTTTTACTACTCTATATAAATCAGAATTATTATTATGAGAACAGAAAGGATATGGCATGTTCCAAATAGTGATGACTATTGTCCAAACCAGGCTTCATCTGCAATATGATTATGGGGCAAAATTCAGATGAGGCCCCCCCCCCCCCCCCCCCCCCAAGTATAATTGCATCATACGTTATCATTTAACACAGATCATTGAACTCCTTTTTAACTGCCCTAGCAAACCGCATCAATGATTGACAGATGGTAACTGTTGGGAGGAAAATTAACTAAGATTATTGCCTTGACATCAAGAGGGAATTTACATTTGTATTTTTGCATGTGGTGCTGCAGGATGTTAACGGGATAGTAAAGATGATTGCTTAACAGTCACCCAGTAAATACCAGCATCCTAGTAAAAACTGTTCTGCACTATATTGGAAACAATC
This sequence comes from Paramormyrops kingsleyae, assembly GCF_048594095.1. NCBI lineage: Eukaryota > Metazoa > Chordata > Actinopteri > Osteoglossiformes > Mormyridae > Paramormyrops > Paramormyrops kingsleyae. Next base: position 19,686,145 of record NC_132803.1, read on the forward strand.
TCCAGTGAACATCAAAAGCACAAATGAATTTTTTTATTTCAGTATTTACAGAACAATAACAAGAGAGACGCAGCTCCCACACTTAATATAAACCGCATGCTTGCATCCTTACATTTCATCTGCAACCACCAACTGTGCAAAATGTAAGTCAAGACAGAATGCAATGATTTGCAAATCATATAAACCCACATTTCATTGAAAAGAGAACAAAGACAACATATCAAACACTGAAACTGAGAAATGTTATTGTTCTATGACAAATTTATGCTCAGTTTGAATTTCATACCAGTAATATGTTTCAAAAAAGTTGGAACGGCGCAAGAAAAGACTGGAAAAGTTGTGTAATGCTAAAACAAAACAGCTGGTTGAATATCTCACAACCAGTGAGGTTAATTGGCAACAGGTCAGTAAGATGATTGGGTATTAAGAGCCTCTGTGCAGTGAAGATGGGGAGATGTTCACCACTTTGTGAAAGACTGTGTGGGCAAATAGTGCAACATTTTAAGAGTAATGTTCCTCAATGTAACACTGCAAAGAATTTGGGCATCTCATCATCTATGGTACATAACATAATTAAAAGATTCAGAGAATCCGGAGAAATCTCTGTACCCAACTTTTCTGAAACATGTTGCTGGTATCGAATTCAAACTGAGCATATGTCCATCATATCTGTCAACAATAACATTTCTCATTTACACATTTCCTACGTTGTTTTTTCTTTTCTCAATTAAATATGGGTTTATATGATTTGTAAATCAAATCAGATTTGTGTCTCAACGTTTTTTGGAAACGGGCTTGTATCTTAGCCCATATCTGAATATTGAGCCTGCCAACCCTCTACGTCCCTCACCAAACTGACCGCTGAGTCTGGATAGTTTTAGTAACCAGAGCTGAGTTTTCTGACCCATCATGATTTACAGCCATGGCTCAAAGCCAAAAGGCCAGTCTTGTAAAAATGTGGCTCAGGTGGATTTTACCTTGGAACTTGTTTACCTTGAGAATAGCAACAAGGTTTTGGGAGCAATCTGACCACTGTTGCTGTAAAGATTAAGGTACAATGGCACGTCTTTACCTTAATTCAGGGTTCGGCACTTGGTTTCAAAGACAGGCCAGCGCTCAATAAGGGGTCAGTATAGTTTTACAAACACATGAAACTGCAGCTATATGTTTGAAATAAATTTAGTTTGAATAATGTTAACTGTTAAAATAAATATTATATTATCGGTGTCCATATCAGATAACATCTGTGAGATACCCTGTTAGATTTTTTTAAACAAAAACTAAAAAGGAAATCCTCTTTTAGGGGTCCAATTATTTAGCATTTTTCTAGGTGGCCCAGTTCAGGCCCGTAAGACTCCATTTGCTGACCTATGCCTTAAATCAGGGGTGTCCAATCTTATCCGCAAAGGGCCGGTGTGTATGCGGGTTTTCGCTGCAACTCCCTAATTAGATTACTAATTAGAGGACTAATTGGCTGAAGAGTCCTCACACCTGGGTTTGAACAGCTGACCAACAGGTTATCCCAAAAACCTGCGTACACACCGGCCCTTTGCGGATAAGATTGGACACCCCTGCCTTAAATGATTAGTTTGAAGCAGGTTCTACAGAAATTAAAAATCAGTTAACTGGAAGATACTGCTGCAGAGTGTGGCAGAATGTAAGAATTTAATTAAAATGTTAAACATTAAAAATCATACCCCAAGTACATTAACCACACTTCTCAAAATGTTCCCAACAAAGATTTCAATGTACATAGTGCTCTTCTAAAATAGTGTCACTACAGTGACAAGCCGCCAGTATATTATAGTTTTGATTTTTTTATTTATTTTAGTAGTTTAAATAGTTTTTATTTTAAAGAAACATTTGCATTTAGTTTTTTTTCTGTTTCTTTTTTAAATAAATTTTAGTTTCAGTAGGAACTGTAAAGCTGAACAGCTGCTGTACGTGTCTGATCTTTAGAGAATCCAGTGCGTAAACATGTACAGGCATGTTTAGTGGTGATTACGGATGAGCAAATTATTATTTAAGCTAAATAATATTTAAAAACGAACAGACAGTAATTGGTGTTTGTTTTTATTTTATTTCAGTTTCGAAAGCAATACTTATAGTTTTTTTTAGTTGTAGTGTTTTTATTTTATATTCGTTATTTCAGTTTACAAAAATATATTCATATTGTTTTAATTTTTGCTAACAATAATTACACTGCAGTAGTTGCAAGACTACTGCAGTGAAAAAAAGCAACTGAAATGTTAAATGGACTTTGTGTATAAGTGCTTACCAGGGACAGATCAAGAGTATGAAGTCTTCATGGGCAACAGCACACATGACATCAAGTCAGAAAGAAATTGAGCTGATTGCTCACAAACAGAAATGCATTGAACACGAAAATGTTAGAATGGCTTTTCAGTAAGTGCCATAGTACAACAACATACATTCATATTAAATATATTAGATAGTAAATCACATAAGCTCATTGAAAGACATTTGTGAATGGGACGGGGGGGGGGGGGGTTGATCTCTTTGGCGCCCTCCCGAGGACGTGATGCATGATACAAAGGCAGCAAAAGAACAAGTCATTTGGCGAATGAATACCATGTATCCGGAAGGAGCTGGATTATTCCCACACACACACACACACACATCTTACCATGTTAACGTTGTGGATCGGCTGATTATAGGTGGGCTGCATCATTACCAGCTGCTGGAGCACATACTGCTGCTGTTGCATGGGGTGGATAGCCTGGTAATACTGGGGGGAGATACCATAGACGTAAGTAGAGCTCCCCCTTCAGGATACTGGGGGGAGATGCCATAGACATAAAAGTAGAGCTCCCCCTTCAGGACACTTGGTGTTGATTTTGGGGAGGAATTTGCAGACAACACAGGGGTTCACCTGCAGGGGCTGGACATGCTGCTGCAGGGGGTATGAGTGTTGATGCTGCGGTGGATTCAGCTGCAGCTGTTGCAGGTGCTGTGGCTGCTGTAGCCGCAGGTCTGCCGGCATGAAAGACTGCAGGCTTGGACTCGGTTGCCCTCCCTTGTGACAGTGCTGGGCTGCCTTTGTGCTCTCACAGGGTGTCATCACTGCAGCGTAGACAGAAAACAAACCAGGACCACTTCAATATCCAACAGGCATCTCCTAGCTTGCTTGACCCATTTCAATGGAAATTTAAAAAATCCATGAATATAATTAATATTATACAGACAGATGGAGGGAACATTAGACAAGTATGGGTATCATTTCTGGAGGTGAATGGGCATGCTTTGCTAATTCAATACACTTTGCTTTCTTAATCAATACAAATATGTGCCTTTTTGGTCTCTGGCAACTACAGTAAAATGATATTGACTCACATCCTGTTCACTCACTTCCCCAATGCCCTTCCAAGTATGTCTTTGTCCGTCTCGCCATGTTGATGTCTTTGTTTCCCCCCTCATTCGCATCTGCCAGCTCTGCTGTGATGATCTCCCCTCTCCCAAATAAAACCCAATTCCCTGCGGCCGTCCCTGTCTAATGAGGTTCTGCCCTGCTAATCTCGCAAGTATTGCATTCGATATTGAGCAAAATGCATCACAGTCACCTATAAAACTTTGCCTCACATCTAGTTATTTTTATGGCTACAATGAACATCAATAATAAACAGCCCGCCCAGGGAAACACTGTTGGGAAAAACAGCTGAAATGTGCTCCTCCGTCTCACATTCCTGCAAGACCACAGGTTTCTTCTCATGAGGGGAATCACCTTGCAGGAGGCCTCAACGCCCAGCGTAGGGGTGAGGTAACTCCCATATCCAACAGGCAAACCAGAACCGACTTGATGCTGCTACCCTAAACTCTCTCCGGTCTCATACTGCACCTCCCCCAAGACACAGGCAGCCCATGACCAAAACAGCGGTACAAACTCCATCACCTTTCTGCCCAGTGTCTGCTGAAGAAGGAGGTAATGTTACAGGAGCTGTGGCACTCGGGATGGGAAAAACATTGGCATTCACAGCCTTTGGTCTCTGCCTGGGGGCAATAGAGGTTTCTGTAGGTCCAGCTCTTTCAAGCAGTCTGCAACAAAGAGCATGGAATTAGAGATTAACTGTTTTCTATACAGTCCTCAGATATTCCTCAGATCTATTATACTGAAAAATCAAGTCAAATTGATTGTCTCTGCCTGTCATATATGCAGATTGAACTTAATTATCCATCCATCCAACTTGTGTAACTGCTTCTCCGAGTTGCGGGGCATCCGGAGGCTAAAGGTGCAAGACAGGAAACAGCTCAGGATGGAGCGCCAACCCATTGCAGGGCACATTCACTCACACACATTCACTCACACGGCATTCACTCTCTCTCTCTCACACACACACACACACACACACACACACACTCACACACCATTCTCTCTCTCACACACACACACACCTACAGGCAATTTGGCAACTCCAATTAATCTCAGTATATTTTTGGACTGTTGGGGGGGGGGGGGGGGACTGGAGCAACCGCAGGAAACTCATTTCCCCACAATGACATGGGGAGAACATGCAAACTCTACACAAGGACCGCTTGCGGAAACTTGAACCCTGACCTCAGAGATGTGAAGTGACAGTGCTAACCACTGCACCAGCGTGCCGCCCCCTGAAATTAACTATGATTAGTTAATTTAGCGAGACATCAACTCTCCATCAACTTCCAACACATCTGTTACAGCAGTGAAACCAGCCAAATGCAATGTGAGACCAACAGGCCTGTATCTCCAGGTTTGCCATGTTAGTCCATGAGGGATGGTGACTGGGAGCAGAAGGTTACCTGGCCTTGGTTATGCTTTTCTTAGCCGCTGCCTCAGCAGCCGAAAGCGGCTCTGGGAGGGATGTGGGAATCGGGGAGTTCTACATTAAGCAGAGAAAAACACAAGACAGAGTTAGCTACCATTCATTTATGCATAATTGCATACATGACAATTATACTGGAATTACTGTAGTTTGCACATATGAGGTTATAAGTGATTAAATTATTACAAGTAATAATTACTACGGCCTCTGGCAGGTCTTTGAAATAATGTAACTTTAAGACAACAAGAACTTACAAAATTACATCACTCCTCATAAAATAAAGAATAAAAACAAAATAAATTAATAAAAATCTTTGACATTAAGTCATTATGGTTGATGGGGGAAAAAAGTCCTTACGAAAACATTGGGCACAGGGCAGGTCCTTCCTGCTATTTCAAAGGCCAGGTGAGAGACTTGAAAGATGTCGGGTCTTTTCTCCTGATCAGGTTCTAACATATACCCTAATATTGAGAGGAGGAAATATCAGTTATACCCTGGAACAGACTAATATTAAAGCAATCCCAAAGAATACATTTCCGATCTTACAAAAAAAAAAAAAAACAAGTTCTCTTATTTTGCCACAAGGGGGTGGAATATACCAGTAATGAAAGTTAAAGTAAAGACAGAAGAGGTTAAAGCAAACTTGGGAAAAAGCCAGGTATTTTTACTGGTCTGCAGGATCATTAACATGGAAAAAGCGGGGGGGGGGGGTTATTTATCTAGTTCCAAGAATAATAACTGCAAATGCTATTGTTACTTTAAAACTGGCACACAAGGAAGGCTGCATGTGATGTCACACTCTACTTTTCTTGGGACGTGACAATAAGTATGAAAAAAGGTCCCCTTGTATTTCGCCCTCTGTGGATATTTGTCAACATTCATACAATGTTCAGGAAGTTGTAAAAGGAGGCCTACAAATTTAAAACTATGCCTTTTATCCTTTTATTTTATCTCAAAATGGAAACAAATACTTACTGATTAAACAATGCAACTTAAAGGAGAACTTGGAATTGTCAGGAACAGTAACCATTCCATCAGAAATGGCCACCTGGCTCTCCCCAAATGGAAGTGTGAAGAAACACAGCTTATACAATAAACACCCAAGTGCCTAAAACAATAAAGAAAAAGTATTAAATGAAACCATTATTAACTACAATTATACAGTATATATAAAAAAATTGAATGGTTTTACAGTTTGACACAATCAAAAAGCAATACATTTCACTAGGGAACTGCAAAGGAAATGCACTGACAAATGTTAAGGTCCATCATCATGTCACTCCCTAATTAACACCAAAAATTCTGTTGCTGCATCTATGCAAGGAGCCTTCATTCAAGCTCCTTTGATATACAGTAATGATGCAAATAGTACATTGGCAAACAGATCTAGAAAGAAGAGGATTCATAAAATCTGCTTTAGCCTCTTTGGAAGAAAGCTACTTATTTCTGTATACTAGACATAATATATGCAAATATATTTTATGTGTCAAAAGGTTTATCACCCTGGTTTAATGTTGAGACAAACTTTCAGTGACAGTCAATTCCAGAATCCAATATATCTCACCCATATGTCAGCTTTAGTGGTGATTGCTTTGCCTTCATGAAGATTAATCATCTCAGGAGCTCGGTATGACAGGGTTGTGTACCTAAAAAGGAAGGGCCATGTTAGGGTCAAGGGTCAACAAATGTAGACTGTAGTGTATAAGCTGGTATTAAAAATCCTTACAGAGCTATTGATCCACTCATGAACTGTGAAAATCTTTACTTACAGAACAGATGATTAGTATAAAATTTGCATGTCCGTGCAGGAGCTTAGATCTCCCAACTTAGGTATTAAATGAAACTACTGCAACATATACACAACTTGTGCACACCAACTCTGGAAGCAGATTAAACTAAACTGAGAACTTTAGATGGAGGCATAATATGAAACATCTTTCATGCAACTGGGCTGCATCAGTAACTTGACTTACTTTTTAATCTCCTCCTCTACTGCAGAGACTCCATCTTGGTTTGGCAAGAGAATTTTGCATGTGGCACTTCCAAAGTCACATAAGACGTAGTTCCCCAAGTCATTTAAGAGGATGTTCTCAACCTGAAACATAGTTAAGACCATCACAATAAAAAAGAACATGGAGGACATACTCTGAGACAACACAGAAAACAAAGAAAATTTTTGTAAATGTCATTAAATTAAATTATTCAGCTTGATTGTTTGATTCCCAGCCAAAGTCATTATAAGGGGAAACAACATTTCCTATCATAGTGACTTTGGATCTTTTCTGGAGGTTTAACCTGCAGTTGTAAGAAATTCAGTGAAGTTATGTCTCAAAACTGCACCTGATGTGTGACTGTGTGTTTGACAGACAAACAATGATCAGCAAACATGTGACTATATCGATGACTGACTCGTGTCCCCCCAGAGTGCAGCTTATACCAGCCTTTAAGCATCACAGTTACACTGATTTATTTAACAGACATTTTGGGATGTGCTCACTCTGCTGGACACAGGATTTGACCTCAAACTTACGGACAAGGATCCCACACCCTGAGCTACACACCACACCCACTCCTGATATACTGTACACTCTGGATCACTGCAACCTTAATCCCAAGTAGGTATTAAAAATGGATGGACATTCAAGTATAACATTATACCAGTGACTTACTTCAGATGTGCTATTTGTCCTCATGAACAGAGAGGATAAACCCTGTGAGCTCGCTTTCTTTGCCGGCATTAAGTTCTCTCACATCTATCAGAAACACACGCAGCAAAGACAGAAGGCCTGAAAGGACCTTTATTTCTCAGGCCTGATTTCAATGATTAAAAAATAGAGTATCTACCACTATGTAACCAGGCATATATATTTTATATAATGTCAGCAAATAGCAGCCTAGTTGTATGCAGCTGAATTCGCAATCGAGTCGCCAATATAATTCTCCGGTATCCCAATGTTATACCCTAACGTGAACTTCCTCAAGCTGCAGCTGAGTAGTACTGAGGTTTATTCAGACCTAAATCAAAACCTAAAACAGGTACAGTTCAGCTTACATCAGTAAACATTTTAATACTTTTTTTAATAAACGTGTGCAGTAACACAAAATGTGTATCGGTGTATAGGCCCAGAGCACCAACCACGTCCATCCTCATTACAGAGCACACCTCAGATGTTTTTGCTAGGCATCGAAGTGAAATTCACCATGATGTGCCAGGGAAAGGTGCCATACAAGTTATTTGGCCGTGCCCTACTTTTGATAAACCTGAAAATGACAAGCTAGCTTTAATCAGTGTTCATAACCGCAAACTTGTTACTTCAAATGAAAATATCCAATTACTTCAACATCTCATTCAATTATTCAGTTGTGGGTCTAGGAACCAGGTTAGAAGTGGTTGGCTATGAACTCTCCCAAAAACAGCTACTGATATTACAGACGAGTTAAAGTTTGCAACTCCATACACAACAAACTCTCTGGCTGGATGATATGATGTATGCTGTAACCAATGGAGAGGGTATAATTATTCAGTATTGTATACATTATGTGTGGTCTGTGCATGCTTGGTGCAGGGATCTGGCTACTGGGTTCACTCTAGTCCATTGCATCAGGCTACAAAACCACCAAGGAGGACAATATGAACAGAAGAAAAAGTGGGGTAACACTACAGAATTATCTATAGTGCCTTATAGATGAGATCTTCATAAGGCAGTCATAATGCATAATGAACATGGCTATCATGTGTTATGCCTTTATAAATATTTATAGGCATGTTTATAATGCTTTATGGATGCATTACAATGCATTATGAATGTGTTTATAAATTACTAAAGTGTTACCAAATAGGAAGCAGAGAAGTGTGGTTTATATAGCATTTATACAGTCATGCATTATCATACATACATGCACAGAGAAACATGTCTACAGGTGTATTTATACCTTCTTAACAGCCACGAAAGATCCATACCTTCAGATCCCGGTGAATGACTGGTGTTTTGCACTGATGTAACCTGGCAACCGCCTCGCATATGTCACAGAAGATGTTGAGGACTTCAGCCTCACTGTACCCAGTATGGAGACGTTGGTTCATCTGCTTCACCACCTGGCCAGCTGTGGGCCCAGGAACACAAGAAAACATCTGAGTCACACCAAGTGTTGGGGAATAATCAGTTACACGCAATGGCATTACGCAAATAAATTACAAAATAAATGTGAATGTAATTCGTTACAGTTACTGAGAAAAAAAATATAATTAAATTGCAGTTACTAATCAAAATGTTGGTGATTACAAGGGGGTTATATCCAAATACATTATTTTCATTAAAAAGCTTATATGTAGAATATAACATTCCCTTTGTTGCTTTGCATCTCTTTGAGATGCAGAAATGCCTTCTTCTGGCCTATTTCCAGACAGTGTGGGTCAGCAAAGCCATTAAGACTTTTTAGCTTAGCCCATTTGAAATAATTTGTTAGAAAAAAAAAATGTCAAAAAGTAATCAAATAATAAGTTAGATTACTCTGATGAAATAATCATATTACTTACTATATTTTTAACAGGGTAACTACTAAATCGGTAACCTATTACATTTCGACAGTAACCTTCCCAACACTGCTCAAACATTTCCAGATGTCAACACGGTAGTAACACGTTAAGACTCTCTGAAAGCTCAGTTCATTTCATGTCAGCAAAGTTTGCAGTATCAGCCCAGTCGACGGCAGATTGCAGAGACGCAGTGAGGAGATGCATTTTGGAAGAGCTTACCTTTGCAGTGCTCCATGAGAATAAAGAACTCCCATACACCTTCCCCAACTGCACTGATACTGGAATCCAAGTACGTCACTATATTCTTATGTCCAGACAGCTCTTTCTACAAAGTAAAGCAATAATGTCAAAGTGATACGTAGTCTTATGTGCATCCCCTCAAAGAAAATTTCATTCTAGGAACGTTTACCGAACATTACGATTTAAGGCATGGAAAAGTTCAAAATAAACATCGTGTTAAAAGTTTGTTCGGGAATAATGCTATCATTGACAGAAAAACTGTAAAACGTAAAATTGCATTTCATGAATGTTACTGTAAGAATGTTCTCTGCCAGCTCTGTGAAGACTTTCACGTAACGTTAGCTACACTTCGGGAAAAGTTGCCCTTAAACTGGGATTGTATGCTGAACCCTAATGAATGTGGTGGATGCTGTGGGGGAAACTGCTTGTAAACTCTTCATTAGCGATTTGACACCATGAAAAATGAGAATGGCCGGAGGAAGCTTTCAGAATTGCACCATAAACACAGCTTATTTTAGTATATTTTTAAAGGATGTCTTGCCCGGGGAATCCTTTGTCATAAGTTAAGATTCTTGTCAACTCAGTCACCAACAGCTGATAGTTAATTTAGGTTTTGAAGATAACTGATGATGTTTACTTTTTAAATCAATAAATGAAAAGGAAAATAATACATTGCAAGCATTTACACGTGAAAATGTTTAAAGTAAACAAGGCAAGGCCTGTGCACTCAGACACAGGCATGATTTGGAAGCTAGGTATAGATTTACTGCTGAAAGGATTATAGGTGTTCACCATAATTGTGATCTCTCTCTTGTAGACGTTTAGATCTGCATTGTTGTTCACACACATCCTCTTCAGGGCACATTGCACGCCGGTGTTAGTGCGGGCCAGGAACACCACAGAGAATCCCCCTCCAGAGACAGAAAAACAATTTTAAACAGCAGCCTAGCATCAAGTAATCCATGCAAGTGAGCACTGTCTTTGAGATTCTGAAGCAGGGAAAAAATCCCTAACAGGACACAATAACCCCCTTAATTACTATACCAGACATGCTTAAAGTCCTGGAGACAAAGCATTTTAAAGTACAGGTGAAGATTATCACAAAAACCAGGACAGGAATGGGGAAACCAGGAAAGTCGCATTCAAATACAATACGCAAAAATACCAAGGTGCCATTAATTGAGATAAAGGATAAAGGCATGCGAGTCATGGTTCTTCTTAAAGAGGGATTACAGAGGTACAATGGTGTTCTGCGTTAATACATAATAAACATGAGCAAACAGGTTTGGCCTGTTTGGGCTGTTTTTTTAAAGCTTTGCACCATAATGGTCTGCAAAGGTAACAGGGCTTAGAATGTTTGTTTAGTTAACGAAGCACGACTTGAAGTAATACATGGCAACTGGAACAAGCTGCACATGGTTGAATGTGAGCCGGTGACAGAAGCACCATAGCTGAAGAGTTGGATCCTGTAGCCTGCTTTAGCCAGGGACTGTGTGACACCCGGCAGGTGCTTCACTTCATCAGAAACACAGCAGGTAACGACTGTCCACAAATATAATTAGCCAGGCTGGCAGAAACAGGGGAACAGATGACCTGTATGTCCCAAATTCCCCATGCCTACCATTTGCCTGGCTACAGGAAAACACACACACACACGTAACACATCCCTCAGACCGCAGCAGCATGCAGACATTAGCTAAGAGACTCCTGCTCCACATTCACATGTGCAGACAAAAGAGATGATTGTTTTCAATAGGATAACAAATAGAAAAGTCTCATTCTGAGCATTGGAGGCACTGATAGAAGGTGGGATTATTGATTATTTTCACGGTTTAAAAACCACTTTAAATCCCACACGGCCCTTTGTAGACACTTTTCATACAACAGCTAAGCATCCTGTTGCATGTTAATTAGCTAAAATAGTCCAATTACATCACCATCAAAAAAAGGATCATGGGAGTCATTATGTGTCAGGGTTGGGACTGTCTGCCCCGGCTCCTTCTGCATCTTCCCCATTTGGCCTGTAGGTGCTGCTGGCCATCCTGTCCTCTGTCATTCAGTCCTTCAACCTTCTGTGTTTCTCTGCCTGCTGGACCGCTGCATACTCAGAGGGCTGAGCCTGCTGGTTGTGGGTTTGAGGCAGGCTTAACCAGTCTCACTGGTAATTAGTGTCAATTGATTTTCTGGTTTCCAGTATTTGTTATGTTTTCTCCTTTGGTCCTGTTTGTACTTTTGGTTCCATGTTAATCATTCCTAGTTTGATTTGTCTTATTGTTTCCAGTGATTGTTAGTTCTTAGTCCCTTGCTTATTATTTCCTATTACAGTTTTTCTGTCCTTGATTCGCCCTCCTTGTGTTCTGGTTTTAATTGTACCCTTTTATGTATTAATTGTCTTTGCTTTACATCCCTAGTGGCAGGTTAGGGTTTCCTAGTTTGCTTTAAGCCAGGGGTGGCCAGTCTTATCCGCAAAGGGCCGGTGTGTATGCAGGTTTTTTGGATAACCTGTAGGTCAGCTGTTCAAACCCAGGTGTGAGGACTCTTCAGCCAATCAGTCCTCTAATTAGTAATTTAATTAGGGAGTTGCAGCGAAAACCCGCACACACACCGGCCCTTTGCGGATAAGATTGGCCACCCCTGCTTTAAGCCTCTTAGTTCTGTGATCAAGTTTGATATTAATTCCACCTGTTGCCAGTTGATTGATTGTTCTACCAGTTGCTTGTTGTCCTGTGCCCTCTGTTAATTGGCTAATTGGGTCATGTTGCACCTCTGCTTTCGTCACCTGGTTTAGTTTGTGTATTTAAGTTCCTGTGTTGGCTATGTGTCACTAGTTATTCTGTTTGTCTGTAGTGTCATTTCCGGCCCTGGACCCTTACCTGGTTTCCTGTAGAGTGTAGAGGTCTTGTAGTTAGTTTCAGTGTCCTGATTAAGTTTAGTTATTACCTTAGTGTTTTTTCCTCTGGTATATTCGCTGCCAGTGGATCATCAGCTTTTTACCGTCTATGACATGCTGTAACAATGTATCAAGGTATTACAGTACATACCTGAGCTACTGATGTCACCTCCCTCCACTTAAAATTCTAAAGTGTGATAAAAAAGTACTACATCCCACCAGAATATAAATTCCAGAATGCTAACAATGGAGAAATATATTCCTACTGATCGATTGTAATAAATATGCTTCTGCTCCAGATAAGAGACAGAATGGCCTCACTCTTGCCATCCAAATGATCATGCATTACTTACCAGCAGGAAACTGGCATCGTAAGACACTCTACAGAAATAGAGTGATTATATTTACTGATTATAACAGGTGATGCAAGAGTGTCACCCGGAAGCTATTCCTACTGCACCAGAAGTGATGATAAAGTGGAAGCCTTGATATTTTATGCTCCTACTTTGGGAGCTGTGACTGACTGCTGGAAAATGCTATTCATCCATCCATTTAACATTTATGTAGGGCCTCAGGGAGTCTGGGGCCTAGTTCAGGAAGTACAGGGCAACTGTCCCTCCCCAGGACACACAACAGATGGCTTAGACACACCAGTTCATCTAAACTAATGTTCTTGGACTTCAGAAGAAAACTGGACAGCCCAGGCCTTCCGAGCAATAAACTTATAAATGTACACATCTTGAATACAGGGCTAAGCTTCAGCCGCTTTACATTAGCATTAAGGTTTATTTGTAGCACAGCTCTTTAATCAGTATTTATAAGAAACATGCAGTATTTTCCTCCTTTGAACAAAAAGTAAATTCAGGGCTGGCTAAAATTTCTGGAACGTTTAGCCTCCTCATAAAACAAACTACCGACCTCAAAACTCGCAGCAGTGTACCAGTGTAATAAGCTACCTTATTGTCACAGATAAGCAAAAACATGTGAATATTTCTAAGAAAAGTTCAACAAGTTATTTGTTTCTATTGCTAATGAAACCTTATTTCATGTGTCGTAAAACACATCAGTGAAAGGTATAGCTGGTATGTGTGTCACATAAAAAGGCAGTTTGGTCACTATCCAAAGATTTTCCTGGAAGTTTAAGATAAAAGGAATAAACAGAAGATACAGAACTAACTTGTTTTTTTCTTCCTTCCAGAAATTGACTGTGTCCCGTAACTCTAAATTTCTTATGTTCTTATGTTCTTATGTTTACATGATCTAGCTCATCCATGGAAACATGTCATGTGGAATGCAGAGAGATCTTTTGTCTGATTACTGAATTAGACAACATTTGTTTGAGTCATTACTGCAATGACAGATGTGCTCCTCTCAGTAATTAACTAATTCTCAGTGATTTGTTATAGTGCATTTATCTTTAATTCAACTTTTAAGACTAATATTTCTTTTAATGTATCAACATACACAAAAGATATTTGTTGACTGAAAACATTGGATCAGCATACAGAATTTTACAAATGATTATAGACACTAAATATGCACAAGACTGAGCCAAACTAAAACCTCAAACCAGTTATTTACAAACCAAACGCTGCAGATCTAGCAAGGTTTGTACAGAGTTACATTACAAAGTGAAACCCAAAGTTTTCTAGGTCAGGTGCAGACTTTCACTGATTTGTAACACAGCAAAAGAATCAAGATCTTGAATACATTATTTGCCGTTTTAAAATGTTCTCCAAAAAAAAACAGACTTGTGAAAAAGTTAAATTTCCCCATACAGGAAAAATAGAAATGTTGAGCTTTGCAACAGGCTACAGCGGAACCATGTGGCTATACTGTAACAGTAAAGAAGTTACAACTCCTAAGAAAACACTCTGAATTATCAGTGTTTTTGCTACCCAAGGTGCAGAAAAGTCACTGCATCTCAAAGTATTATATTTTTGTATATTTTTAAAAATAAACAAAAAATATTTCTGAGCTCTGGAAGGGATGCAGAATTCATGCCAAATTAAACAGAAAACAAAAATAGTGACACACAAAACATATTCTTTTAATTTGAAATTGATTGACCCGAATGATACGATCTCCAGCACTTTCATTCCATACTATATGCATCTTCCTTGACATACTACAAATTGTGTTCCATCAGGAAAAGCACTAAATATGCTTAAAGAAATTTGTGTAATCTTTAGAAGACAATATTATACATGACTGGACACTAAACCGTACAAGGTATCTACAAAAAGAGAGCAGGGAACAATATACTTCATCTGTCTGACTGCTGAAGGACTCCCTTATTACAGGTTTGTCCTGAAGTTACAAGATCTAGGTCTATTACATCACTTGCTTCAGTAAATGTCAAAGAGCAAGAATGTATCTTAAAGGTTCAGATGATTAATGAATTCAGCATTGCAGGATTCAGGACACACTTTAAGGAATGCAATGCTTACAGATTCCAGGAGCCACCTGCAAGTTGCATATCATTTATCTTCAGCACAGGATATTTTGCTGAGGCATCATCATGATGATAGCAGTCAAGGAATGAGTGTTATCCCTAAAAAGCCTGGCAGGTAAGCAAGAAGATGCATTATGCCTTTTTAAGACATTTTAGGAAGGATTCCCAGATTAACTAAAACTATTCTCTACTTTTACATAAAATATTTTTAATGAAGTAACCCATGAAACACAACAATAAATTATCTATGATAGTGTGAGAATCTGTATAAGGACTAGTTTTGCTGAGATTATTATTGTAAAGAGGCTCAACAAGCTAAAGTTTAATAATCTATATTTTTCTTCTGCAAATCTCCCTGTCCAATAAAATGAAAACTTTGGAAATCAGAAAACTCCATGTTTTTTTAAGTAAAATATGTTTTCATCAACTACAAATAAAGGTATAATCAGTTCTTACATCTGATATATTATATATAAAGCAAAAAAAATCAGAAACAACCCAAAAAATACAATCCCTGTAGCTATACCTCCAATAAAATTGGACCAAATATCGCTCAAATGGGTATCATTATAAAGAAAATCTCTCTTCAGGTAGCAAATAGGCTATTGTTAGTCATCAGAACAAGGGCGAGCACAGAGCCACTCGCACTAAATAGGTCAACATTTTTAGGTCATAAAAAAGGATGAGATAGAAATAACAATCTGGATCTACCTGGAATCACCAACTAGCTGAAAGGTCTGTGATATTCCGGTTATCAAATGACATCTCACCTTGCTGAAGATCAGTTAACAGAAAATTATCACAGTTCAATTTTTTACTTTAATGTCAAGGAGGCACAATTATATTATTATTTAAATATTGATAACATGAGTGTATTGTAATGACTATACTGGTTTTGCTTACTGCCACATTCCATGATTTACGATGCATAATGCTGAAGTGTGTACAGTTCAGCATTATCTTATTTTACCAGTTCAGAGAGATAGAGGTGGGAGTCGCGTAAGTGGGCCGATTCGTACTGATGCATCCCATCTGTCACATGTTCCAATCACATGCTCCTGTTTTATTTCCCACCCTCAGTAAATCTCTGATGTATCCATCACCAGGTGACGGACTGAATCCTCACACGCTGAAATTCTGCCCTCCATTATTAGCAGCCGTTTATCTATAGAGTAACATTGATCCAGATGCTACGCTGTTAAATAAGTAAGGCACTCCTCGTACTGGGCACCAGTCCAAAGGGATCTTACACTATGGAGAGAGGCTTGCAAGAGCAAAATTGAGGTATAAGGCCACTAAAACCACTTACTGAGCTACCCCAGATCCAGGGATGGCAAAGGACTCTATCAGCATTTCTACATGAAACTCTCACATAACTCACGAATAAGACATCCAAAAAAAAACCATCTGAATAAAAAAAAAAACTCTACATCAGTAATTATTTAACCAAAAATTTAAGTTCACATTACATTATATTTATTTGGCAAATGTTTTTATCCAAAGACACAAACAAGCATAAAACTGTCAAGGAGCAATATGTAGCAGAGATGTAAGTGCAGCTTGACTGAGCTTCCAGCAAATGACTAGTAGCACTGGAATAGGAGATATGCAATACAGTACTTACAAACATAGAAAAAACTAATGAGATTCAAATCAAGGACAAAATGCAAAACTAAGAGCATTCAGTCTAAACATGAAAGCAGTGAATGGATCACAGAGCAAGATATGCTACTTGTCAAGCTAACATTTTGGTCACAATGCCCAATAAAGTTGCAACAGTCTTCAGGTAAATCCCTGAAAACTACTATTCTTAACATATTTATATTAGGACGGTTGAAAGATCACCTTACTTTAGAAGTACTCCAAATAATTTAGTAAATCGACAAACAACAGAGCATGCAAATTTTAGCTCATAATTGTAAACAGTATAGGTCATGAACTAATGCCATGATGGATCACGATGGTGACAGAATTCATGGTTCTCAGAAGGCCAAATTATTGTTTTCCCAGAGCTATATAATACTTTTTCATCTCCAAACATTAAACTAGAATAAACTATAACATTATGCAATAAGAACCCCTTCAAAAGCTAATAAGATTATTATTCTCAGTTTCAGCTTTGAATGGTTTACTGTAGCATTATTATGGTAGTATTTCAAACATGTATCCTCAGATAACTCTGCACAGTAGTAAAACAATACTGTTTATTGTGTACAAAGACAACATTTCTCCTTCACAATCACAAGCCATATTTTAGAGTAGAAATAAAATAGTCATTACCTCAGCACCTGCTTCTATGATTATTGTTCCAAGGAACAGAAAGTTAAAGTTGCTGACGAGTATCAGCTAAACAAGTGAAATCCCTTATCTGTACAGCTGCTTAATTACTCTTACTTCCACTTTCACTTGAAAACAAAATTTTGTGTTCTGCTTAAATTTGGGCACAATTTTGTTTTCGGACACCAATAAGATGAAAACACCATTGCCTCATAACCTTACATATAGCAAGGAGACCATTACTACCCCTGATCCTAATACATAAAATATGCCAAATGAAAATGACTGCAAAGTTAAAACATTAAATCTAGTTGTACTTCATCTGTTATTGTACAGTAGCTGTCATTATAAATCCTGTGTATAAGTCCTGCAAAACACTGATTTTCCTGTTCATGGCAATGATATCCTCTCATCCTAATAGTAGACCACTTTGTTATTGCACAATTGATAAAATGTTATATATACTACAGAACATTCCATGGGATTTCCCAAAAGTATTGAGACATCAATTTTTTTTTTCTTGTTTTGTTTTGTTTTTTTTTGATAATACCTTGAAACACACATCTGGGGTCTAACTGTATGCCTACTTAAATAGAAAATGCGTATGTGAAGCCATAACTATGATAAAAGAAATTATTTATACGGAGTCCCAATGATGCGCTCCTCCTTTGGAGTAATTGCATTTCCCGATTCACCATAAAAATACCCCACATAACATTAAAATTATTAACAGGAAAATGTTTAGGTAATTCGACATCAATACAATACCTTCTGCGATAAGTTTTTCCACCGTGACCTGGTATCGTCCGACAGCAAAGACTTTCCCAATATAGCTGCCCAGTCCAGAACCAAATCCCGATGTGCATCCAGCACCATGCCCATCGCTTTCCAGTTTAGGTATACGAGAAAATTTCCTCATTATTAATAGGCTAATATAAGCTTTTCAATGTAAAGCTTGTTTTAACAGCCGCTGACTTTCCCTATCTGTCCATACACACTTCCGTCACGATCCAAGGTAAATTGCAGCAAAGTAATTAACTGCTGTCTCAGTGGCGTAAATTAACAACCGCGGTGTTAAGACGTACAGGTCAATATCTAACCTGGACTACAAGCCGTTTATACCCGACGATAATCAATTTAGATCCGTGTGCAGTAACATGCTAGCAGATCATTACGATTGCGTTTGGTTCCTCCGTCCTCAGACTGAAACTACAGCTCCTAAAATCACCGCCTGTTTCATTTACTGTTTAAAAAGACCCTGCATTTAATTATCGTTATATCCTACGGAAACGATTTTAAAAGGTCAATGGATAGCCACGTAACTGATCAGACTAACGAGCAGCTTCGACATAACAGAAACACAATGTAATGTTTAGTTATGGTGCCAGTCAACGCGTGGAGGACAACCCAGTACAACTAGAAGGTGAACCCCCTTTTTAAAACCCTTCGAGAATGAATACCATGCCCTGTCAGCTAAAGTTATTTATTACCGTTTATAATAGACTATTTATTTACTTTCACATATCATTGAGTTCGCATGTTGTGGGGCAAAGTCTCTCGTACTGAAAGTGCCACTGCTCTGGTCCCCCCCTTCCACTTTCATGCAGGTCTGACATCGCATAGATTTTCTTTCTTTTCCCAGCACTACAGGTGCTGCGTTTACTATCAAACCATTTTTGTCGCGTTTCAAATAGGGGATCACGGAACCCTCTGTACAAGGTTTGCCCCGAAGGCATCTATGTGATTAAAAGATACAGATTTATGAAAATATTAATTCATTCCAATTATTCCACGTGTTTCGCAATTAAAGATTTCTAAATGGAGAAACCAATACAACCAGCAGAGGCATGCTGAAGTGCTTAGTAGGAGAACCATTTGCCCTTTGTTGGTTGTACACGTGCAAAGTTCACTTCATTCTTGTGTTATGTTATACTGTTTTCTGGGCATTTGCTCTGTTATCACAATTAGTAGTCATTAATAATCATTATTTAAAACATTAATTATTATTGTTGTTATTGTTCTAATAATAATAATAATGATGATGATGATGATAATAATAACAATTATTATTATTATTGTAGTTTAACCACTAAATTATTGTAAACGACAGACTTGTCATAGATTTGCAGTAAATCATGTCACTTAAATTAAGTATTGATACTTTATAAAATGCAAGACTATGTTTACAGTCATATTTCTATTTTCAGCCATACATTCAGGTAGTTCTCAGTGTAGTTGGTATGCTTGCAGAAATTATTAGCCTTTGTCTTTATTAATACATTATGGATGTATATCATCAGACTAATTAAAATCGACACTGTAAGACCTTACAAGGGCTTGCATGATTGGTCACTTCCAGAAAACCATAATGTGCTTTGAAGATTAATTTTCTTGTGACTGTATAGGGGTTGATGAAGATCTGTTTAGCTTTCAGGGTGTGCTGTGTTACACTGTCAAGTTTAATTAATGTTGGGATATTCAGTTGTCCTTGCTGTTCTGAGTGATTTTGTTTCAGAGCAAGATGCACATTATTATTGTGTTATACTGTAAATGTCATACATATATTCTATTCACATCCATCTTTCTTGGGGGGGGGTTGGGGGCTGGAGCCTACAGTATAGCAAGCAGCACTGGGCTCAAGGCTGGGGAACAGCACATGTCAATGTCATTGTCTTCCCATTATTGCTGGAATCAATCCAAACCCAAACCAAGACAATCACAGCATCCTATTTTACAGTAAACATTACAACTTCTTCAACACAATCTTCTCCCCTTGGAAACCAGGTCTTCTTGATGTCTGTTTACTGGCCGGTATGACTGATTCGGACATTTGCATTCACCATACAGCCCCTCTGGGTAATGTCTAGGAAAGTTCTGGGTTGCAGTGCGGGAAAGTGGCTTATATTTGTACAGTATAAAAGTCATTTTGTGCCACTTATCATGTTAACTGATGCCAGCCATTTCTGTATTCCCATTGCTTCTTACAAGGAATATATTTGTGTATGTTCAAATCAATATACCGTGAGAAAAATACATTTTGTTGAATTTTGGTGCTTTTCAAGGATGTGAATGAAAGAGGACTGTAAGGTCACACTTCAAAACAACAAGCACAGTAAAACGTAAAAAAAATCTTTTTCGTAATCAATAATTTGAGCAGTACATACTTGCATATTTCAGGTAAATTAACCTGCCACCTTATTCTACATCATACATCTGTGTGTACTTCAACAGTTTAGACATCACTTTACATACTGCTTATAAATCTAAACATAACTAACGCCCGTAAGTACTTTTGACTCCAATACCGTGTTCAGGTTTGCAGACAATTCAGCTGCAGTAGGCCTGATCAGCATTAACAAGCAGGCCAACCTGGAGGACTTTCTCAACTGCCCACTTGACACACACACGTCCTTATGCAAATACTTATTTCTGACGTCTTGCAATCTCCACTTGCTGCCAGTTTTGCCCACCATAGATATTGAAATAATTATTATGCAGTGTCTAATGCTTGTATATCTTTTTTATGTCTTGTTTATTATGTCCCTTTTTCATTCTGGGGCTAGGCAACCATGAATTCCACTGCACATTTAATTCAATTCAATTTTATTTATATAGCGCTTTTAACAACAGTCATTGTCACAAAGCACTTTACATATAACCGGCCTGAACCCCCAACAAGCAAGCCTGAGGTGACAGTGGCAAGGAAAAACTCCCTCTAGCAGGAAGAAAGCTTGAGAGGAACCTAGACTCAGAAGGGGATCCCATCCTCCTCTGAGCAACCGGGGTGCATGAAAATGTACAAAAATTAACTTAGTTCAAGATTAATCATTAATTTATCATTTTAAAGAAGTGAAGTTCAGTTAAGTTCAAGTTCATATACATTGTGCTCAGTAAAACTGATTACATGAACACATTTGAAATCTCTGTAAGTACGTATATGGTGAGGCAGAGGATACCAAGATATTGTTCAGAATCTGGGAATATCAGGAGAAATTATTCACCGGGAGCATGGACTGGGCCTGTCTAGGTGTATGTATACATTTTTCTTATTTGCCACTGATACTATTTTTCACAGCTAATGGAAAATATATGGGATTTCAACAAAATTCATGTGATTTTTCACATACATTTTATTCATGCATGTACTGTAGTCTTTTGTACATAGTTTAACATTCCATTATGTATAAGTAATTTTTTCATGCATATTAACACACACGTTAATGAGGATTTTTTTCACAATTTTATTTTCCAAGAAAAATATTTTCATGAATTTCCTTCATTTTATTTTTACTGCCATCTGCTGGATTAAAAAATAACAGTCATATTCCTTTACATAGCAATACATTGTGTGTTGTTCAATACGGTTATAAATTCAATTCAGTTAATAAAGAATATTATAAATTCATATATAATGAAATTTTCCATTTTAAAAGTTTGGTATATATACCTAAAAATAGACACATGTATGCACACTTTTTAGTGAATAGTTAATAAAACAACAGCTGTTTAAATACTTTGTTATTGTTTCTACTCTTAAGTTAGTAGCTCGATGAAAACCGCCCAGAATTTTCATCATGCTTCACAGTTACTCTCCACCACAGATCTTCAGCAGAGTTTTGCGATATTCCCCAGAAGTTTCAGACTGAAATTCAAGGAAAAGAAGTGAAAAATTATATATCCATCCCACTAATTCCTAAATACCCGCACTAACACAAATGAAACAGAATAATTAAAACATGTGATTTTGATATTTGTGCTTATAGATTTAACTTGATAACAAGATTAGCTGTAGTCTGTTTTTAATTGGCAAGCCACACCAGGCCATTTCCCATTCAAAAGGAAATGTTTAATCAAATTATTTTAAATAGAGGGCTGCATAATCTGTTTCAAATCATAGTGAAGATTGTTTATTAGATTATTCTATGATTTATAGCAGAGCTGTGTTGTAATACTGTACTAGTCTGATATATTATACACATTAATACGACTCTGATTTTCTGGGGGAATATCCGTGACCAGAATTCAGATTGTATTAGCAAGCCATGACTTATGAAGACATACCTCTAAAGCAGAGTGCAGTGAGTAGCCATACATTTTTTTGAACTCAGCCTTGATGTCCAGCATGTCAATCTCAGAGCGACTGACCATAATTCTCCTCAAAGTAGAGTCAGCTGTCCCAAGACCCTACAGAACACCAGTAAATTAATGCCAGTGCGTCAGCAATCTGTATAGACGATCCCCAAGACTCCAGAAACACCTGATCATGTGACAGGATGTAGCAATAATACCTCATACAACATAGGCTGAAAGGAGCATTGTATCATCTGTTATGTGCGCTGTAAATGGCACCCACTGGAATGGGCAAATTTAAAAGGTTGATTGCAGAATGCTGCACTAACCTACCCACCTTCATGCATGTGTGGAGTCTTTCAGCCATGTAGGCTGGTACACTTTTCACACATTTCACTGCAACCAGAAAAATTCACAATCAATCAGATATTACTCTGAACACATTACAGTGATGACATACAGTACTCTGCAAAAGTCTTGCACAATCAAAGAAAATGTTCACGGCTTCTTCTCTGGGTAGCATATGTGTATTTGCTCAGAAAAAAGCTAAATTAACAAAATTAACAATAACACAGTGAAAAGTAACCTGCATTTCTTCTGTTCTCCAAAAAGTTACTTATATCTTGTTGGACGGCTAGATAAACACAGAAACCGCTTCAGTTCCCAAGCCTCTCCTCAGGGGCACCCCAGCCTTCCATGTATTTGTTAAATTTCACCACCAACTCACTTAACTTAATTAGATAATCAACTCAATAAGGTATTGATTACCCAAACAAGGCTGGGGTAGTAGTCAAGTCAAAAAATAAGTTTTATTTTGTGTGGTGGCTGCAAATTCCAGGGTAACTTTAGGAGTGGTTTTAAAATGGCTAAGCTGACACACTTTGACAGACATAATATCATAGTTTTACACCAAAATGAAGATCATTTAAAGATAGGACCTAGGACTTTTGCATAGTACTGTATATTAACCATTAAAGCTTTCTGTTATATAAAAGCACGCATTGTAATTCAACTATATCAACTATATAAAGGGTACGATGATCTACATGGTTCTTCAAGTATATCCAGACAATGCTCACTACTGTACATGCATGCAAAAATGTGAATTTTGTCACAATTGTTAAATAAATACCTATGGCCACCAGCAGATCCTCTAAATGCCCAGACATTTCACTTTCGATGCTCTCCTGCAGTGTCTTTCCACTGATGTTCTTATATTCAATCAAAACTAAAACGCAGGAGAGATTTTTAGAAACATCCGAAAAAACAAAAAGATGAAGACAAGACTTAAACGTGTGGTGAGGGCAGACGGCTCACCTTGCCTCAGTTGAGCTAAGCTTCGGTGGCACAAAATATCGATAAATTTGTTTTCATCTGTTCCCCATCTCTTCTCTCCCGCCTCATACAGAACCTGTTGTGTTAAAAGAAAAGAAATGCACACAGTCCTGTAATCATACTGTCTATTCATCCAAAAACCACACCTGGGTTACTAACAGGAAATTCTGGCAACCCTCTTACTCGATAAAAGTGGTATTATGAATATATTTAATAGATTAATTAAATATTTGATACAACGAGGAATACATATTTTAGCATGGTGTTCCCATGCCAGGAATGGTGACAATTTGCAGACTGCATATACTTAGCTCTCAACGGATCTCAAGCTAAAACTGATATAGATCGTGTAAGCTACTGAAATGGCTTGGAAAATAAAAAGCCAGTTTTCCATTCAAGATGTATATAACTTGGTTTCCTTTGGATATGTCAGAAAAGGTTCAGTGAATGGAAAAAAAAGATTAACGTGATTCACATCTAAAACAAGAAGGACATTAAAAAAGGAAAAATGTTACAGTGCCTACAAATAAAGAGGTGTAACAGGAAGTAGCAGATAATCAGCACACCCGCTGTACCTTGGCTTCCTGTCTGGCTTTTCCCATATCTACAGCAGCGCTGTCCTCCCTTGTCGCCTATAATAATAAAAAATAATAACCTCTGCACATTACAGATCAATGGTTAAAAACACCTAAAACTGTCTCACAAAATACCACCAAAACGCACCTCAGCCAAAGTGAGAAGTGCCTGGCCGTAATCCCCGGAGACTTCCGTCTTGAGGTCAAGTGTTACTTTCTTCCCCGTTTCTGTTTAGGAACAAGAAATATAAGAGGTAATGGCTTTGACTGGTTGGTTACTGGATAACAATAAAGTTAAACTGAATGAACAAGAATGCAAACCTGCCAAATATGCATCTGAGAGGGTCTTTACTTGTTGGGTGGTTCTTGAAGCAAAGATTTCTATTAAAGTATTATCAGTCGTCCCAAGTCCCTGTTACACAGAAATAAATCAGAAGTCACTTCACCACCCAGCCCAGCTCTTCTTGCTCTTACTGCCACCTAAATATAATGGCAAGGATGACAGGAAACAACCACTTTCCACAGCCGCTTATCTAATACAGAATTGGTGTGAGCATTGAGCCTGTCAAAGGAAACACCGGCACGAGGCAGGGACACCTTGGACCTTGCACATACATTATGGGCAATTCAGAGACACCAATGCGTCCACAGTGAACGCTCTTGGGGAGGGGGAGGAAAGCAGAGACCCCGGCAGAATGTACCCCATCGCCACATGCAGCTCAAGGCTGCTACCCACCAGGCGGCACTCACACTGCAGACTTTTTGACATGCATACATTTTCCCAGGATACAGAAGTAAATATGAAAAATAAGCAACTTCTTACTAAAGCAATACAAACGTATGTGTGTGTATTTGTGTCTGTTTTTGTAATTATTACAATGTGGGGACCAGATTTCCCCAAAATGTGATAAAAACCAGTAACTTTTTACCTTGCAGGAACAGGTTTCTGTCCCCGCAAGGATAACCTCAATTTTATAACCTCAAGGTTAGGGCTGGGTAGGGGTTACGGTTGTCATTGTTGGGATTTGGGTTATGCCCTTAGACATGAATAGAGAATCCCCTTAACGATATGAATACATGAAATGTCTGGCTGTCTGTGTGTGTTTGTTGATATACAGGTACATCCTGTGGTCGGCAGAGTGATCTGGCTCCTGAGCAATGCCCCTAACCCACACTACTCCAGCAATGGGCTGGCCCAACCTTTTCTATAGTATGTCACTTTGGATATAGGCATCTTCTAAATAAATCAATGCATATGTATTCACTTTTGCTTCTGGATTAAAGAATACATTGATGTCAGAGAAGCGCACGTCCGATCCTGCCTTTCGTGTTTCCTCCCTGTTTGGCCAGCAGCTGTTGTTGGCCATCCTGCCTTCCTCCCCGTCGCTTGCCCTTCAGCCCCAGTGTGCATAATTCCCTAGTGTGTTTGCCTTGGTCTTTGGACTGCTGTGTAGGCATCTGATCTCGGATGATTTAAGCGACGTATGAAAAATACCGCCCTGTTCTCTTCTAGCCCTGTTTGTACTTTTGTTCCTTGTTATTATCTTAGTATATTCCCAGTTTGTGGTTTCCAGGTTCAGTGCTTGTTAATTGTTCCAACTGTTGCTCATTGTCCTGCGCCCTGTGTCCTGCATGATTGGTTGATTGTCTGATGTTCCTCACCTCGCCCCTCTCATTATCCCAGTTGCCTTTCGTATTTAGGTGCCTGCCCCAGTTCAGATCTTTACTCAGTCATTGTGTTGCTAGTTACTGTGTATTTATGTGGCTGTGTGTTGGAGATGCTGCTTGTTTTATAGTCCTGCTCCTTGTGTTACCCTGTTTCCTTGTTATGTTACTTTAGGATTCTTGTAGTTTTTTGACCCCTCGTGGTCCTTTTTCATGCCTTTCCCTGTATGTTCTGTTTTTAGTTAAGAAACCCCTTTTGTCACGGAGCTGCCAATGGATCGTCACCCTCATTTCCACCTACACAATGCTGCACTTTAACAATTATACAAATTTTTTTTGTAAATTTAGAAACCCACTTACTTTCATGGCCTGGATTACCTCCTGACTATCAAACACATTTGCCGGTGTGATAAGTGCCACTAGCAGGTCTTCGAAGTCCCCATGGGTGTCTCCTTTCAGGTCCTCTTTGAGGGTCTACAGTGAATATGGCAGGCGCCCGTTATTCTAACACTCTAAACTGCTTTCAGTATAATTGAAAGATTGAACAAAAAGCAACTTCACCCTCCCAGTCGCTTGATGATATGCTGCACATATCAGCTGACGCTGCTTATTTGTCCTTCCTGTTAAAATAGTAATTATGGTCTTTTCATCTGTACCTGAAGAAAAAATAGAAACATGAATTGGTTTCAAAACGCCTGGAGTACCTTAAGCATGAACCATACTCAACCCTGAACTATTGCTTTAAGTAATTTCATTTGTTTCATTGCTTCATTTTAACAGATTACTTTTGCAACAGATAATAAATTGTCAATAAGTCTGAACCCACATATTACTGTTTTACAACATTTTTTGTACCATTATATTTCCCTAGAAATATCTAAATATTTTCCAGTACAGATTGGCTTGCAATCTGGAAATAAAAAGAGCTGAGAGTTGTATCTCAGTTTAAG
Organism: Paramormyrops kingsleyae; assembly: GCF_048594095.1. Lineage (NCBI taxonomy): Eukaryota > Metazoa > Chordata > Actinopteri > Osteoglossiformes > Mormyridae > Paramormyrops > Paramormyrops kingsleyae. Next base: position 19,712,956 of record NC_132803.1, read on the forward strand.
AAATAGTAACAAAGAGCAGAAAAAAAGGTATTTAAATGAATATTAAAATAACTCCCTGTATCAGAAAACATCCTTACCAAGACCCTCAATAGCTTTCCTCAGAGCTGCAGCATCTTCACTTGCATTAAAGTTAGTCTTGTCTATAATAGTCCCTCGTTGTGCAGACTAGGGGAAAAAATAGTAGATAATCAACTCGTCTGTGAAAATTAGGAGGAGCTCACAGGCTTACAGTCCAATGCATGACAAAATAAAAGCATCCCTACTGTAGCTGCTGGTTTGGTAGGGGAATCAAGGAGCAGGTCCAAGTCATTCTGAAATTCAAAGGCTGTTTTCACTTAAATCTCAAAATAAAGCAAACATTTTGCATATCGCATGTATACGTTTCTCTATGTGTATGTTTCTTTCCCATCATTTTGAAATAATTGATGATAAGAAATTTTAAGTATACATTACCCATGTAGACGCCATTCCGAAGGATCTGAATAAAGTTTATCTAGCCTTTAAGGAAACAAACCAAATATCCACCCACCCACAAGAATACACCAGATTAAGTAAGAGCTCCAGTATAAGGTTATACGAGAAATATATTTACATCAGCGAAAACTACACACGAGATACTGTAAATCGAATAAAAGTATCCCCTTCTGGATCTAGAAAATGTGTTTAAAAATCACATTAATAGTAAAAAACAATCCAAAACTGTTTAGTTTCCGTCAGTACAGGTAAAGTACCTTTACAAAATACAAATAAGGTAGAAAATCGTTGGAATTTACTGTCAAAGCGTAACACATGAAGCTGCTAGGACAAAGATAAAATGTATCATAGATATACTGTAGCCTAATACATAATTTTGTACACAAACTCGCACTTACTTGCACACAAAGTACAACAGGCAGTTTGAGCCACACCTCTATGCTGAAGTCTGAGTTGCGAAAGTATTTTTCAAGGGGAAATGAGGTCGAAACTTCCTCCCAAAAATAAATAAATAAATAAAATAAACGTAGAAAAGGTGCGATTAAAACCTACGCCCGTCAGCAGATGGCATACGCCTGGAAAGTAACGAAATAAACAGCTGAAAGTGGATTTTTCAGCCTTTTTTATGTGATCGTTAAGTTTCATTCGTTACGTGATCGTTGTGGGTGTGGCTGTATGATATATTATTCCCGGGAGAGTAGCCTACTGTGGGTTTTGTATTTCCTTCACATTTAGTCTGCTTCCTGATGATTGTACTAAATAAATACGAAAACATACTATATGAACCTGCAAAGCTGTAGTTACCCTGATACCCTGATTGATTCCCTCAAGTTGATTTTCATGTTGAAAGATTCAAGATTTTGAAAAATATATATTCATATTTGCCTACAGTTATGTATTGCTATTAGCATTAAGCACATTAGCTATGAATACTCCTTTCATCTTCCAACCCCTTATCCAGTACAATATTATAGGTCAGATAATCTAGGGAGCCTTTTGTAGGTACTGTAGCACTGTGCAGTGGAAAACTCTTGATTGGATGTCCATCCATCACATGACATGTACACAATGGGCAATTTACAGATGTCAGTTTGCCAGTTCATCTGACTGTCTACTGTAGACCATAGGGGGGATGCAGAAGACTTGTTGAGAACATGTAAACACCATATAGATTACCCTTGAAATGTGAGGTAACAGTATTAGCCACAGACACCTTTCTGCCTGCTAGATATGTGTGATTTTATGATGCTTTTGTCAGTTTCCAAAGTATCTATATTGATTAGACATCCTTATGTGTTTTTTTAATTTAATTAAGACTGGTTTCCTGCAGTCCCCTGGGTCATGTCCTAGGTGGGGCCTAGTGCCTCCTACTAGAACAGAAGCTCTGCATTCTTCTGGTGGGTGTATCCCATGAGATGCATTAGTCTGACAGAATTGTACAGGATCATTTCAGATTAGTGTTGTGTAATATGGCACGCCCAATTTATCTGTCTCCACTAAATGCAACTGTTTTTGAATATATGAATATATGTAAAAGGCATTTTTGTGCATTAGAGTAACAAATTTGAGAACATTTGAGAAAACAGTTGTCTCTCATTTTTTTTTTTTTCTGTATAAGGTGTTACATCTGTCGCTCATTTACTAATCAGGAAACCTGAGCCAGCTCTGCACTGGCGGCAGGATCAGCCCGTCCTTATTTCAGCAGAGCACTGAGCACTGAGCACTGCTTGTGGTTCAGTCATTGTCTTTGCTCTTACAGCACAGGGCTCAGTTGTCTCTCAGTCAGAGTCTTGTTTTATGTTTTATGGGTTAGATGGATCGATGCATTACTGAGGCCAATTTACTGCGCATGCAGAACGGGAGGATGAGATATACCTACTGAAGACTCAGTGCTCTTATATCAGACAAAATCATTCTATCACTGTACCCTAAATACTGTTATTCTGATATTGCATTGTTCCACGATGTGACTATTGCATGTGTGCCCATTATGATGTCACAATATGCACTGCACCCCCCCGCCCCCCCAAGATAAATCCTATTAGCCTGTAAGCACTGTGTCATGACATAAGCTAAGTAAGTGTGATCCTCAGGATGGAGAAATGTATCACATTTTTATTCTGAAGTAAGTGTTTGAATACTGTACATTGACTTGGGCCAGCTGTTTCTCAATAACAATGAAAATGTCAGCATGCAGGTTTGGGAGCCCTCAGCCATATACTGTATAAGTCTCTGGGACTCCAGTGAACAGCAGTGTTTTGTAAGTAGAGTATATATGCGATTGTACTGTGGAATGATCCTGGGATCGGACTTCCTGCCAAAATCTCTAACAAAGCAAAATTGGGAATTTGAAAGAAGTCCAAGAAGGAATTTGCAGTGATCTCTCACCCCAGTTAACCCCACTGTCTGGTAAAACCCAAACTAAACCAAACCAAATCAAAGGTCAGTGAAATCAGGTTCTTGTAATAAGTTTATCTGAGATAATGGTGAATCAGAGGGTAGAAAGAAATAATACACACATTAGTGTCTAATGGAATAGTTAAAGATAAGGTTTCAGGATATTAAATATTACAATATGCAGTCATGCAGAAAACGAGGAAAATATTTCTTCACAAGTCGACATCTTACCTGTTTGACAGTACGCTCATTATGGAGGCCCTGCAGTGCATATACTGTACAGTATATAGGTGCTAATAAATATTAAGCTTGTAATATAATGGACATTAATATTCATTTGTGGTCTTAATTGAAGGATTAAATTTGACATTACTGATCAGGACGGTGGCTCAGTGGTTGGCAGTGATGGTTCCTCCCTTCTTGCTTGTGCCTTGTGTAAAGCGAGATGCATGTACACAGTACATACACACATGTACAGCTTGATTATTATTGTTATTGATTTTGCTGAAATTTAAACACAAGCATTATCAATCTGTTTAATGTATTTTAATTAGGACTGGCATTAAACTGGGATCATAATTAAAGCAATGTAATTTTTTTATGGTGCATGACTATATTTACTTGCCTTAGTTGTGTTTCTCAACTTGGCCCTTGGGGACCCCCAGACAGTTCACATTTTTGCTCCCTCCCAGCTCTTGATAGGAGCAAAAACGTGGATTGTGTGCGGGTCCCTGAGGACTGGGTTGAGAATCACTGCTTTAGTCAGAGATGAATTGCTGAGAAAAAGAAAAATAAAGTGCTGGTTGTAGAAGGAAACTTTACTTAATTCTCTGACATTACATTCTGAAGACTGAGATGATGTAGTTTCAGTTCCATTACCACAATACTGCTACCACAAATGATATTGTTGTTGCTGATACACCAGTACACGACACAATACAGTACACAGTGAAAATATAATACATACATAAGGCAAGAAAACAAGAAAGGGGGAGAAGTATAGGAGGCTGTGGCTTTTGCAATCAGATATAGATTTAGCTGATATATTTCTATTAGTGGAGACGGTATATTTGCAGAGACAATATGTAGAGTAAAACAGCAAAATGTTACTTAAGTTACAGTCCATTGCATTATTTTGCATTTAATAAATGCAATTCTCACAGTCAACACAGAACTTTATTACACAGTGCAGAACACAGACTTTCAGCTTTTACTTGGACACAGTTTTATGCACTGTCTAAAAGTTACATTAATGTGTGCAAAGTGAAATAAGACAGCTATAGTGGAAAAGTGTCCACAGATTGTCCGTGTACTGTCTGATCACAGAATTATAAAAAAAAAAATACGAATCGTGAATGTTCAATATAAATTATACAGTAATACGCAGCCATGAATGCAAAATACCACTAAGGACAGAGCTTTGCTAGGGAACATCGGTGGTAGGTATGAGGTAGTTCATTTGCTCAAATGACCAGAACAGCATGGAAGCTCGAGCACCTTTTAAGATAACAAGAACACGACATGTTTACAAAGAGCAGAGGCCACTTATATCCTATTTGGTTTGCTTGATTATCTAGTGAGCAATGTGTTGGCAACATTTCTCTAAATGCTGTCTTGAATAGAGAAACTGCGTCTTCTAAATTCATAAAAAAAAAATATATAATAATAAAAAAAAACCCACGCTTGTTTTCTCATCTTCCAAACATATTCCAATCCAAACAGCTAGGTTCCATCAGTGACCTTGCTCTCTTGAAATACAATTAAAATTAGTCCTCTGGGTTGAGTTTATCTCTGTCTCTAAGGGTTTTGTATGATTGGGTTCATTTTCATCCTCCATTTCTCAAGAATTAAAAATGTAGCTGTCCTAGGTATAACAACTGTTGGAGAGCAGGACTGTGGCTTTTACAATGTGATTTAAATGCAGAAATATCCTTTTAGAAGAGTGGATAACATTATGCATAACGGTATGAATAATCCATTCTTCTAGCTGAACATGAGCTCCCTTGACAGTATTTTATATGCACGATATAATTGGAATTTTATTTGATTTTTTACTTCATTATCTCAACGTAAATTATCAAATCCTGCTGAACAAAGTTGGAGTTTTATTCAAAGTACCTGAAGTATGGATTCCTTTTTAGTTATTTTGCATTTATACTTGCATGTTATTTGTTCAGTCGTTTTTATTTCAGCTGTAAATTGAACGTTGGCTAGACGGCCTGGCTTCATGTCTGCGAATTTCACCAATTTATTCATTAGAGTCACTCAGCACTTTGATTCTGCAAAAAAAAAGCCTGTTAGTTTTATCACTTAAAATAATATTATTTCATATTCAAATAAAGTCTGCAGCCTTGTGTATAAGCTACCTTGGATTCTGACAGAGTAGGAATGTGCCTCAGAGTCTCCATCTTTCCTTTCCATTTTTTAAATCATATAAAAATACCCAAACATCTTGTTATTTAAAAATAATAGAAAAATTCCCCCATCTGTAGTCAAACTTCAGTTCCATCATCCAGGTTGCCATGAAGCTTGACCTCCAGGTTGACCTGTTTGACTTTGAGGTTAGAAGCTTCCTGTGTCACATTGACTACATTGACCTTTCTGACAGTGCAATGCATGCTGTGGAAAGTCTTTTCTAGGCACACCTCTACCTTGGTATTGAGAGGATACTCCTCTGATACATATCTAGTTGACTTCTCACTGCTCCACCGGTGCTTCTTGAATAATATGCAAACCGTTAGCAGGACCAGGGCTACCAGTATTATGGCCACGACCCCACCACCGATCGAGGCCCCAGTTTGTGGATAGAAAGTGGGTACTTCTCGGTCCAGTCTCAATGCTTTCATGTTTGTCCCGTTCTTGATGTGGTCGCCTACATTGTCGTAGACGAGGGATTCATCCATGGTGAAACGATGGATTGTCTCATCCACCAGGTCACTAGGGAGCTGCTTCAGGTGTTTCGTCAGAGAACGCTGGATCCTTGGACCAGAAGCAGCCTGCGGCCTGATTACATAAATCACTTGCAGGTACCACTGGTGCCCTGTCTCCACCTTTAAAAGTCACAACAGCCAGAGATTTACTCCACTTCGCAACAGAAATAGGTAGATAGAGGTATGATGTGTGAGCTTACCTTGTAAAGGGCATCGACCTTCATTGTGAATCCATCCACTCCAGACATCATTGTCATGGGCTGCAAATCAGCCGATTCAGATGCAAACTTGGCATTGAAGGGCACATCATGAAAGTACCTGTCACACACTTCTGGCTGTTTTCGGTCCTTACATAACATAGAAAGAATATAGAATGAAGAAGTTGTTAAAGTTTTTTCATCTTATTTTAGGGACTCATTTTGCATCTGTAAGAGAAATAATTATGCAAATATTAGTATGCCGATTTCAGAAGCGTGCTACGCTGCGTCTGAGCAACTTCCTCTGTTGTTTCATCCATCCTTTATTTTGTTGTCTGTCTCCCAGGAAGCACAAAGAGCAGGTCTAGGGTCCACCCTGAATGGAGTGCCAGTCTGTCACAGGGCACATACACACAGACACGTGTATTTACTATGGGGGATTATGGGTAATTTTACAGATGCCAATAAGAAGCCAGGAGGGGGAGAACATGCAGACACACAGAGGTGGGACTCAATCCCACAAGGCTGAAAGAATGATGTCACCCAATAAGCTCATTATCAATATGTCATATTTCAGTGGTTCTCAAGCCTCAGCAAAGACCGACGGGTAGCCTATATCAATTTTTTACGGTATATCAATATTTTTTTCAAAGCAAGATATAGGATGACACAATACCATTTACATCGATCTGCTTCTAGTGTCTGTTAAAATTAGGGCTGTATTAAAATGAGGATCTTTTCACTTATTAAGTGTATGATTGTCAGGCTTCTGATTTCAGAACCATTTGCCATATAGGCTTTAGATTTAGTTTTTATTTGTTTATAGACATTCACCTTCTGTTTTAGGAGCAATATCATGAACGAAAAAGAGTGCTGGTGGACACAGTGGAAGGAAATCTTGTTTGAGTCATGTTCAAAAGAAATGAAAGTGTTTGGCAGTGTAACCAAATTAAATTATGTTCATATTAATAAACAGCAATTGTTGTCATCATTGCAGAACGCATGCAACAGAAACAATATCACAACCTGAGCAGGGGGGCCCAAAGAATGTTTTCCTAGACACAGGGGGTCCTTGGATAAAAAAAGGTTGAGCACCACTGGTGTATTTTACCTACCAAGAGCAAGAACCTATGCTTGAGGTGCTTGTTGGGCTGGATGCAGCCATACTGGGGACCTTCATTGTACAGAGTTCCTGTGGGGTCGAAGAAGGGCACATAGCCATTCCTCCCAGTACAGAGGTACACCTTCTCCAGCTGCAGTTTGTAGGCCGTGTTTAAGCTCTGCTCCGGCTTCCACAGCACACGGCCGTATAGCGTCTGGCCTGTAGTGAAGTATGGTATGCACGATGACTCAAAAGTAATTTAAATAATACATATTAAATTAAGCATATTATTCTTGTAAACTTACTCCTGTCTATGAAATGCCTATGAAAGAGCAAATAAAATGTAAAAAAACACTCTTATGCAGTATTCATTAGCAAAAATCGAAGTACACTACCATATGTAGTATGTAACAGTGCATGTCTAATATCCTATTAACTGGTTGTGTGGTGATGGCAGAGTCAAATTCTAGGCTGTCCTTTAACTTTAAATGTACTAGGTAACTGTACCATCACATGAAACATTATTACAAACAGTATTTAATGTCCCTTGTAGAAAGAATGCATCAAATATTCTCTGCTGTTATAACTGCTAGAAGAGGATACTTTGATGAATGACATTTTCTTGCTAATAAAAGTACTCAAATGGTGAACACACTGTAAATTTATTTGTTAGCAAAGAATACTGAGTGTACTTTTAGTAAATGTTAAGTGAATAACATGCAAATATACAAAATGAAAGAACTTTTGACTGGTAGAGTATGTCTTCCGGTATTCATAAGTTGCAATGCCAAATTGCATATTCACAAAAGTTAGCAGCAGGAGAAAAGTTAAACACCATAAAAAGGCATGATACCCATGGAGAAGATTCCTTTGTAATCCATCTCAGCCACGGACAGGTCTGCAGCAGCAGGGTCCATCATGAACACCTTCTCAGTGTTGCAGAGATGGAATTCTGTGTTTAAGGAGTAGGCGATGGGAACTGGACGATTTGTTTGCTGGAACGCAATGGGAACCAGGAACCTAATATAGAAGAATAAGTATTATACAATTATTTGTATTCATGAGTTAGGGTACTGAACAAATTGTTATGTACAGTAGTTACTGAGGATTTTTGTTTTGCTTGCTCTGAATGAGTGAAATGTTTAAAATGCTGGTGGTGGGTGGGATACTTCTCAGGGGCTTGTGCAGTGCAGGATAGGGGTTTGTCTCCAGGGTCAGTCCAGGACTGGGTAAGCTTCACGGTGCATGGTATTAGAAATATGGTATATTCCCCAGAGTAATCCTTCCTGAAATGCACAACAGGGACACTCGGGGAACTGTGTGTGGACTGGATGCACTGCACTCAAAGTCCTTCAGGACACCAAAAGCTACTGGTTAACCTGCTATAGGAGCTGGTAGCCCTCCAGAGCTGGTGTGCAGAGTCAAAGGACTGGGAACTCCACAGGAGCTGCAAGTCAAAGTCAACTCCTCCCAGGTGGTCTGGAGCCATCACATGTGATCTTTGACCTTTGAGTGTGTGGTGCTCTAGGACAAACTGACCTTAAGGACACAGAAAATGCACCATAATTTTATATCAGTCTAGAGCGGTGTTTCACAGTCCGGTCCTCGGGGACACCAGACAGTTCACATTTTTGTTCCCTCCTACGGGAGCTGGAAGGGAGCAAAAACATGGACTGTCTGTGGGTCTCCAGGGACCCGACTGGGAAACACTAGTCTAGAGTGTCAGGCAAGTTAAGTACAAACACACTGCATTAAAACTTAATGCGAAACATACCTCTGAATTTTGTTTGTGTTTTAAATTCAATCACAAGCCGTCCGACGTCTATAATATATATTTTGCTGATATGCAGTTTAGCTGAGAGTACGCTGTCAGTCTGTATACCTAACATATGGAAAAAAGAGATATATGATTTAAAGGGTAAGACATATATATGAAACAGTTAATAAATGTTAAAATAGCAAGCAAGAACTGTGAGCGTGGGCAGGTTCCCATAGTCCTTTCTCTTCTTTTTCTTTTCCTACTTGAATCAAACAGGTTTTACTGATTATAATGTTGACAGGTCAAGCTATTTAAAGACTGCACAGAGATGAGAAGTGAAACGATAGGAGCAAAAAAAGAAATGCGGTTGAATTTCTCTGGGGTTTTCGTGTGACCTAATAAGGTATCTTTGGTTTAAAAATGGATATAAAAACAGCAAATGGGTACTTCCACATCTGATCACTTTCAAATTAGACGCATCCCTCTGTGTTGTGTTATCTTAGGCCTGTTGTACTACACACTCCATAGGCATTACTTCGAAGCATCACTTGATGCCGAGTTATTTCTGCCAGAAGACATGATGATATGTCACTCTGTCTAATCATTAACGGGGCCGTGTACCTGTTCTCCAGAGCATGGTGTCATAAAAGAAGGAAGACTGCATCTCTTTCTGGTGCTCCAGAGACGCCCAGCCACGAGGTGTCATCACATAGATATAGGACACATAGAGTGGCAATCGAACAGTGAGGAATGACTGCGTTGAATCCCTCACCTGTCACAGACAACGCAGCGGTAAATATCATAGCCTGTAAATTTGCAGGTGCAGGACTTGTATACAAATTCCATGTTTGGCTGACTTTGCATGTGAGAGCAACAGTTATGCCATTATAGTGACCTTGATAATAGTCAAAGCAAATGCAAATCACAGTGCAGCACTTGGGTAAATTTCTTTTTATGGTACATATTATATTTTATGTAGTGCACGATAACCTTGGAGTTTAATACTTTGTTTAGCGATAGCTGTGTGAATGCAGTAATAATTCTAAAGCATTGCTCAGCAGATTACATCAAGAGAGGTCAATTTAGAGAAACGTTTTTCATTAACAAAACTATATATATAGTTTCGCAGAAGATACTGAATATAAAAAAACTGATGTATGGCTTCATTTAGGTAATTGTATTTAGTTTTTTTCACAGTACATTAGGCAACAAAAAAGAAACTTGAGCGTAAGTAGTAGTATAGTTGCTCAGAGTCCAGTGTATTTTTAGGTTGAACAAACCATGTATGAATAAAAAAGTAAAATAATACTTAGGCGGCCAGAAAAATGTTTAAATTATGTTGATGATTGTGTAAAACTATGGTTTTATGTCAAAGTTTGGTAGCGGAACCATTTCAAAACCTGTTCTCCTCAGTATTTGCAGTTAATTCAATTCAATTTATTTGTATACAGCAATTTCACAACGGCTGCCCCAAGGTGCGTTACATGGGTGTGTATACTCATGTATTTGCTGAAACAGTGAGCCTCGTTTGGCTAATTCATAGTTTATGAAGGGTTAGGGTTAGTCAATGAAGTGAGCTGATGGTGAAATGAAACAAGCACATGGAATGGCTGGGGTGCCCCTGAGGGGAGGTTTGGGAACAGAAGCTATGTCCTCCCAGCCATCCAAGATATTGGGGACTTCTGGTACCTGGAAGTCAGCCGTGACAGAGCCCCCACACACGTCGATGAGCTCTGTCATGTCATAATAGGCTTCAAAGGCCCAAATGCAGGTCTTCAGGTTGAGGTGCTTGTAAAGCTGGATTGTTCTTGCCTCCCTCACGCTGGAATTGAACTGATAAGGCCGGTCATAGCCAGCACTCAGGGACAGAGTGTCGAAGGCCACATTGTCCAAGAAACCCGACTCTGAAACAGAAGTAGATAAATATGGTTGTTGCTAGTTGGTTAGTTTCTTCTACTTCTTTTTTTTTATAGGAAGAATGCAGTTATATCATATTATTAAAAGAAAGACAATTTAATGCGATTCTTAGTTATTATTTATTGTTGGTTCTTATTTGGAAGATTTTTTGGAAAGTATTAGCATCCCTATCCAGGACGTACTCTCACCGTGTGCCCTGTGCTGCCCCCTACTGGCTACACAGTTCCATATGTGACCTTGTATTGGAAAGAAGTTGGAAGGCTTCTCTTTTAAGTTTAGATAGATGAATGGATGGTGCCCTACTCACCTGTAATGCCATGCAGATCTTTGATGGTAACAAGATTGGAACAGATATGATGCTGGCGATACGTGGACTCAGACAGCAGCAAGTGTAGGTTGTTGAGGGGCATCGTAGACACTAAGGGGAACATGCCATCCTGGTGTGGGATTTGCACTGAGATATGGATCCTGAAGCCCAAATATCAGTCATTATTCATTCATGAGGTTTTCCTTTGTATTCTAGTCATAAATACTAGAGCCCATCTGGTATAAAAAATTTGTTAATGATACCAATACCACAAAATTCCAATAACTGGCATTGACTAATTTCATTTTATATACAGTAGCCAAAATTGCACGTCAACAGTTTAAATTAAACAAACTGATATGATTACGTCAAACTAAAACAGTAGAAACTCACAATTTCTTAAAATAATATAAAACAAGCCACCTTGTAAGTTGAACTCAAAACAAAAAAATAAACTCTCACAATGGTGAATTTTCAAACAAGAGGAAATGCAAAGTACATTGTCTGCTCTATCTAACAAAAGCACCTTACAGATGGACTGTCCTCATAGACAAAAACAGAGTACGGATGCTTTATGTTTTTCATTTTTTTGGTGTCTGTTTTGGGGTTAGCTAAGGGCTTGGTGTAGCATATTGTACTCCACCCCCCTTTGTGCTTAGCTCAATTCAGAAAAGGTAAAGACTTCTTACATTTAGGTAAGTGGGGGTCCAATGCTCATGACATTAATTTAGTAAATAATCTCTCATTACATTTATTTAGCAGACAGTTTTATTCAAAGAGACATACTGTAATGTTTGTTAAAACAGTCCCCGGAACAATTGGAATTAAGGGCTTTGCTCAAGGACCCAGTGGTGATATCACTCTGCCAACCCTGGGATTTGAACTGACAACCTTCATATTAGAGGCACAGTATTTGAATCTGCTGAGCCACAAACCATGGCTAACAGCTCCAAAAAAAAAACTCAGCAAAAACAATTTCCACTGATCTTCCATAACAGAACGCATGCAATCTGTTACGGCTCTACCCTAGACTGAATTACCAACAAATCACAGGGTAAGAGTGCTAATCAGGGGCAGAATTTGGGAGGGCAGAGGGGCACCCGGGGCCCCGGCTGGTCTCAGTCAAACGTCCACTCCAAACCATTTATATAACAATTTTTGTTACAATATTACATTCTATATTTTAAATTTGGCCAATCGATCTGCAAGTGTACGCTGTCAGCCAACCCCCAACTGCAAATTTTACTGATTGCATTCCCACCCCCACCCGGATCAGCAGGTTTTACCGCAGGCACCCAGCACTTTGATTAGCATATTATTGATGTTCCATCATTTTTCATCATGTTTGTCTTTTAGCTTGATTGCATACCTTAGGGGCCCCCTACCCATGTCAGCCTTGGGCCCCCAGAATAGTTAATCCACCCCTGGAGCTAAGTTATAATGCAGGAAGCATAGCTACTCAGCATTTTCCCCAACCAGAGGGCACACTTTCTCATCATCAATGTTTAATTAGACACTATCAGTAGCTTCTCCGTGTTTCCCGACGATGCCAATAAATTTGTGGAGCCTTGGTGTCGACCGATTTTAACAGCCAGCTGATATGGATTGGGCAAGCCATCATAAATATTAATTTATTTAGTATTTTTATTCATGACATGTATAGAGAAAATACCTCTAAATACACAATTAGTGTTAGCCTAAAATTTCATCCAACAGCTTTGTAATGGCTTTCACATCTTGCAATGGACAACGCAGCAGACCTGTTGGGATGTTCTTTGTGCTTGACGTCCAGGTACTTGAGTGTGGCGATGAAGGACTGGGCCTGGAAGCCCCTGGCACCTCCCGCAGGCCCTGGGGTTGGGCAGATGGGGCCCTCGCTGCTGATGGTGACAGTGTTGCTCCTCCGCGGGGGGCCCAGCAGGCTGGCCCCATCCAAAGCTTGGGCCACACAGCGCACACGGAAGCGCCGACTGAAGTAAATACTGTCCAGCAGCTGTGCGACAGATAAGACACGTTTACAAAGCATATGATGGATATGAAACACTGGCGAAGTAACTGTTATATCCATCAAGCTGAAATCAAGCATCATAGTAAGCAATTTGAATACTTTTGAATATAGGTTGAATGCTTAGGTACTATAAATGAAGATTAGCTCAAACAGAGGGAAACCTGTTTAATTAGTGATCCTAGAAGATTCACTTAGAAGCCTTGTCCTGAGACAAGGCTTCTAAGTTGCATTTGGATTCAGAGATGAGCATGAGTCTCTCCTTGGGCTCTGGGGACATTTCAACCAACTTTAATGCTACAAAACACAGTTGCTTGCATGTGCAGGGGTGCTGATGTTTCCCGGAATTAGTCACATTTTTTTTAGCTTCTGATAAAATGTTCATTTCTAATAAAATGTTCTTAAAATTTTACGTAATGGGAGTATTTGGAAAATATGTCGAATATTATAAATGCATTGGTATTAAGAAATGCAGATAATAAAAGACAAACTCAAACAATTAGGCCAGAGGATGGAATGGAATTTGAAAAGAGCAGATGTGTAAGCGACCAGAAATTGAATATTGTGAGCCTTCTTATTATTTCATTAGACAAGTGGCTCTCAACCCTGGTCCTGACAGGTCACAACATGTGCCAGCTTTCAGCCTACCAAGGCAATTATGTGCTCCATGAAAGTAATTATTATGCTAATTAAACCTATTTAGTCCTCTCCCTCTTTAATAAGGTTATTAGTGTAAGCCAATAATAACCTTTTTAAAAAGGAGGAAAAGCTTAGACATCTGCACAATGTTGCCTGCCAGGAGCAGGGTTGAGAACCCACTGTGCTGGATATCAATTCAATCATTCATTCATTTATTAATTCATCTTCTTTAACTGCTTGTCCTATTCAGGGTCGAGGGGGTCCGGAGCCTATCTTGGAAGCTATAGGCACAAGGCAGGGAACAGCCCAGGATGGCGGGCCAACCCATTCGCAGGGCACACACACTATTCACACACACACAAACAAAAACAATCAGTAATCATTTGAGTTAAAATGTAAATATTCATTTGACATTTATGTATCATGTGGTCTATAATTAAACAAGTGTTTGAACAGTCAAGTGAAATACTACATTTAGCAACAATGTACTTTTGCTGACCTCACAAAGCTTGCGAATGTGCCATGCATGTATGACATCACTGACATCCAATCATCACCCATCCATCATCACTGATATCCAATCACCACCCATCCATCATCACTGACATCCAATCTCCACCCATTCATTGTTACTGATATCATGCAGGAATTTCTGGACACATGGGTGTATGGTTTCACAGTTGTTTGATCAAAACTTTAAAACTACTTTATAGCAGCTAAGACCATTGTTGGAAAACTTTCCATACAGTAGATAGTAAAGCAGAGATGCAGTTAATATGACCTGTGACTTACCATGTGATTGACACTAGTGTAGGGAGTGCTGTCTGTTACTGTCTCAAATGGGGACCTGATTCCACTTGTATCTGTAGGGGCTGCCACCTCCCAGCCAAAGTGGATGGAGTTGTGGTTGATCCCTTCCTCCCTGCAGCTTTCCTTCATCGCAGAGTAGTTGGGATGGTGGGGATCACATGGGATCACACATACTAGGGGGTATCCTGATGAGGGAGATTTTGAAGGGCCTTCCCTTGGCACCTCTTGGATATGGTCGTAATCAGACAGGGAGACAACCTACAAAACGTACCAAACAAGGTGGCTCAGTTCTTGTTTCTGCAAGATTTGCGTACACAATTAAACAGATATTTGTTTCCATCAACAGAAATATGAAAACTAAAAAAGCCAATTCTGATCATATGAGATTTTTTTTACAAAAAAAAAATTCAGCTTTAGTTACGTAAAACATATGTAGATAGTGGAAATGTTTATAGTGCAATATTTGTAGCAGAGAACTGCTATGATTGACATTTTGAGCAGTTAGCATAAGCTGTGGCCTGCGGGTAAAAAAAATCAGTAGCCTTAGCATGAACAAGTGAAGCTTAACTTTATCATATCCTATTAATAAAATATCAAAAGGACACAGTTCCCTTTAAAGGTTCTATAATACATGTATTATTTCATGTACTAAGTGATAATTAACCCATACAATGGGAGGGGCAGAAAGAATGAGATTTCCTGAAGACTGCTGATGAAGTATGGTCACTGTTGCCATGGTGATCTCTCCAAGTACCGCCTTTAGAGGTTCATCAGGACCTAAGATAACTGAAAATAACTTGTGCCACTCTCGGTCCTCACTGGACAAAATCTCAATGTTGAAGACAATATGGTCCATTCCTTCAGAAAAAAAGACAAATTCTATCATATAATATACTTTTTATAAGCAAAAACTCTACACATTAATTACACTTATAAATATATTTGCTTTCCTGCAAAGCTTAATTTGCTTATGTAATTTATCTTATATCTCCAAATGTAACTAGGTATAACTACAGTAACAGTGAACAAATCGGCAATGAAATGAATATCCCAGGTTATTAGCTTAAGAAAGACTGACCAGGATTGAACTGGAGAACCATGCTTTTGGGACTGTAGTCCACACCAGACTGGGCTGAGCCGTCCCTGGTGCTGCAACGCACCGCAGAAGTCTGATTCTGATCGCCTCTTCGGATCACTTTTATGCCCAGAACACGTGTGTCCTCAGAACCTTCAGGGTCTTGTACTTGATACTCATACTTTGCATCTTCAAATTCAATTGAGGGAACTGTAGAAGAGAGCAGACACTGCTAGCAAAACAACCCTAGTGAAAACCCCATAGCCAGAGTGTTCTTCATTTAATTGACTTCAGAAGGGTTTAATTACACTGTGAGTGATCTTGTACAAGCTCTTGCATCAGCAGATGTACGTGCTTATAAAACAGATGTGCACCATCCCAGTGTCCCATTAATTTACTTTCGGTGTCAAAAATTTTGCAGGTGATTTTACTACCTTTTTCTATCACATTGTCAGTCTACACCAGTGTTCCCCAGTTCCAGTTCTGGAAGGCCAGTCTGCAATACAGTGTACACCTTATTCAGTGTGGTGTGTTTGAGAAGGGAAATCTGTGAACTGTGTTGCAGCCAGGCTCTACAGGACCGGAACTGGGGAACCCCGGTCTGCACAAACTCCTTCACTTACCGTCCTCATCATTGGTAATGGTAACAGTAACAACACGATTCATGCCCACCAGTGCCCCAGTGGATCTGCCGCCCTCTGGACCCCCCAAGTGTACCCGAAACGTCTCCTGGGGTTCAAATACTGAGTCATCGTGGATCCAGATGGTGCAGTTTTTCACCTTAGAGAAAACAATGCTTTTAAAATTCATACTGAAATAATAGAACCAGAATGACCATTTCAATAGCTTCAAAAGTGTACAGATTTTTTTTGCTTTGCAGTCACTTGTGACCAAGGTAAATTTGCAATAAAGCTTCCTGCTATTCAGTATATCCATTGTGGGTACAACAGTGGTAGATCTGTGGGGTGGCATCTGCAACTCAACAGAATTAATAATTATTTTTTAGAAGGGTTCTCCTGTCTTAATGCACATTAAATATAATCTCCCAGGCTCAGAGTACCATGTAGGCTACCCCTCCAGAAAATGATGGTTTGTTCCACTTTGCATACCAAATGAGGAGTTTAATAGCAATGTGGAGAAATAATAGCAATGTGTGTGTTTTTCTGTTAGCCTGCACACCTTCTAGGGCTACTTTCCAAATTTTCCATACATAAGATTCTGGCTAAAAATGACTTACTTATAGCAATATAAATTTCATAACATTTCAATATGGCTGCCAGTCAAATTGTGCACTTCCTGTATGTTTACATAAATAACATGGCACTCACTCACTACACAAAGTTGATCTCTGTAAGGGTCCAATGATCAATATCCGTCATAGTCCTTTAGTCTAAACACAAGCTAAAATGGCCAAACAGCAAAAACTACTGCTATTCATATTGAAAAACTACTGCTATTCAATAGGGGGCACACCAGGAATACTTTTAAAAAGTAGGATATAAAGTCAGGAATGGAATTAAGCAGAAAAACTATAATTAGACACAAGGAAGACATTTTTTATTCTTTTATTTACAATTTCAAGACGAAGTAAATTGGACATGGTGTGGGAAAAGCTGACCAAACACCATTGTCGCTGAATGAATCGAGACAAGATTTATAGCAATTGTTCCCAAAGGTCAGAACTTTCAAAATAGTGTTTTTTTTACAGAAGCAGAATTCCACAATATTTATAGCATTTCTGTGAGTGTGAGTTTGTTTACAATTCGAGTTTGTTTATCCAAGTAAGTAAAACTTTTGGAAATCGATTTGCATTTGGTTAGCATCTCATGACTGTTAGGATGCAAACCAGAGCATGCTGGCACATGTTGTGCATGTTGTTCAGGTTTTTTACGCGCTGTATGTCTTGCAGCCCCTACTTATCCTCTATTTCTCAAATAGCAGGCGCAGGCTACTTAAACTGCATCTAAAACATTAGCTAGAATGCTGAACTACAGTTGTGCATCGGGAGCGGGAGAAAGGTAAGTAACAAATTATTGTTATTATATTCAATGAAATTCCAGTGTAAATTCTATTAAAAATACCTTTGCATCTGAAAGAATGTTTTCGCCTTGCAACCTCTAAAAATATACATGCCACCCTCTTGCCACTCTGTGCAAAGTTTCCTAGATCCGTCTCTGGAGTACATTATGTGTACTGAATTAGTGTTGCTTAAGAACCTCTCAAAGGTACAATAGGACTAATCTTGATCATTGAACCATGAGACTAATAGTCACAAATGATTGGAATTCTTTTGAAAATCCACAAAAGCACTACCTTCTCTCCCACCAGGAAGGTAATGCGTGACTCATCACCGTTTCTTCTTTCCCCAAAGTCTTCCGCTGCTGAGGCTGACAGGTTCTCGGTGTAACATCTGACGGAGGAGGTGAAAGTCAAGTCTCCAGAGCGGACTACGGGGAGGTGCAGGAGGTGGGCTGTCTCCTTCACAGAATAGACGGCCTCCTCAAACTGCATACTGGGAACTAAAAATATAAATGCAACGGACAGAAATTGCTACACCATAAATATATCAAAAAGGCATTACCCATTCCTGTGAGGTTAAGGATACATACTGTCCTGAAAGGTGTCTACGATGATTACTGCTGCCTCAAATGGTTCAGTGAGCATTGCACCCTCTGGTGAGCTGAGGAATACCACAAAGGATTCCATCCCCTCAATGATTGGCCGGTGCGCATCATCCTTTATTGCCAAACTACAGGTCTGTAAATAAAAAGGCAGGTGAAATTCTCTTAGATACAACATGGCAACCTCTGTTTAAATTTAGACTCAATATAGCCGTGCTACATCACAATGAAGCTGGCAGGTAGTGTGGACCCCAGCTTGTCTCATGAGGGAGGATCAGGTGACCAATTTTATCCATATTGATTTGTTCCAATCTGCTTTATTCTCTTTAATTTGAATTTATTGAGAAACCCAGTTGTTCTCTCACCCCAGTAACCCCGACCTTGGTATACCACAAATCACAGGATTTGTAATCTGTGCAATGGAATCTTTTGACCTGGAAACTTCGCTCTTAAGTTAACTGATTGATCAGTGCCTGGTCTCCTTCCCCCAGTGCCATATGGTAAAGTCTTTGTTTAAACATTTTCATATTATCTTTCAATACGGTGAATGCCGTCCACCAAACCTGCTCTTTCTCCCCAGGCTTGAACTCCACCTTCTTGGAGCTGGAGATGTAGTCTACACCAGGTGTGGCAGACATGGGATCTGAGGGCCTTGTGACACACCACACAGATGCCATCGAAGAGAGTTTGCTGCCACGCCTCAAGACTGGAATCTCTATGGTGCCTGAGTGAACAAATGTTCCATTATAGAGAGAGAAATAAACTCCTCTGAAGCTCTTTATTGATAAATTTTCGGTCTTGGTTAGGTTTAAGGATACAAAACATTGTCATTTACAGTACATCACCTGCATCCTCTGTGTACGTAAAAGACTCGTTTCCCAAAAATACAGTAGGGACCTCATTACGTCCATCGATTACCACTTTGGCAGTGGTTATCTGGCCCAGATGGGCATTGTCTGAGGCCTCGGACAGAACCAGCTCAAACTCCTTGAATGTTTCATACTCTGCATCGAGCTTCACATCACAGGTGGACTCACTCACACCAACCGCAAAAATGATCCTATTTGTAATTGGCATCCCACTGCTGCTGAAATCAGCACCAGGCTCCATAGCATGTGTCCAGCTTTCCTGGGAGGACCCTGACATAGTGTGGCAGAGTGCGGACACAATGATGCCCGTGTCACCTAAACAAGACAAGACACATTTCATACATCAGAATCAAAAGAAACCAACTGAAGAGAAAACCGTAAGGGCCTTGAACCCAAGATCCACTCAACCCCAGCTATCCCATCAGGGGCAATACAAGCTATAGTCCTGAGCAAATGCAGTCAAAGAAAATGTTGGAACTATTTACTTGGGCACTAAGTGTATATTTGCTTAGAAAAAAATACAATTTAACAGCAGAATGTATGCAAATAAATAACAGTGAAAAACTACAAGAATTTCTTCTGTTCTCCAAACGGTCACTGATATCTAGAAGAACACCACTTTAGTTCCTAAACCTCTCCTCGGGGGCACACCAGCTACTCCATGTATTCATTAAATTTCACCACCAATTCAATCAACTTAATTAGTTAAATAACTTTAGGTACTGAGTAGTCAAACAGAGCGTGCTAGTGGCTGAGTCAGCAAATACCGTACATGTGTATATTGGATGGGTACTGCACATACTGCAATGACTTTGAAATGGCTATAGTAATAAATTTTTAAAAACATAAAATCATACATTTACACCAACATGAAGATCATTTAAACAAATTTCTTTTTTATGTATGAAAGCTATTACTTCATAGATCATATATTGCAAATGAGGTATACTGTCAGAAACAAACCAATTTGTACCTTTGAGGGTTCAATTACTTTTCACCGGGGCTGTACTCTCAAGAATCTGCCTTAGTTGTAAGTAAATGTACCTTTTAGTCCAATATAAGGTACAGAAATGGACATTAATGAACACTTTTGCACCATTGGGAGTACAAAACTGTATCAGGACTGCACCTTTTCTGACAGTAGGCCTACAGAACCTTAAACTTTTGGCCAGTGTAAATAGAGAAGGACATAAACCTGAACATTTCTCCTTATAGACATACTAACCCTTTCTCTCGACAGGAGCAGAAAGAAAACCAGCGCCCTCACTGATGTGGTAAACAGACTTTTGGAATTGCACCACGGGCTTGTCCTCCATGTCAACAATGTGGACCACAGCTTGAAATGTCTCACCCAGCAGGACACAGACTGGCCTGCTCAGCTCCACGTAGAAGCTCTCAATATTCTCAAACACCTGGTCGTCCTTGATAACAATGGTGCATACTGTGGTGTCTTCTCCATGATTAAAGGTAATCTGTGGTAGAGGGGCAGATAAATTGTTCAGCAAGTCATTTGACAGATACTTACATCAATGTGAACAATAACAACCAAAGCACCTTTTTATCAGATGCTTTTATTCAAAATGACTGGCATATGAGAGGGCAGGATCAGCCAGTGTTTGGAGCAATTGGGGTCAAGGGCCTTACTTAAGTAAACAAAGCTGAAACCATTCTTCCAACCACAGGATTTGAACTGGCAACCTTCAGATCATGACCATGGAGTCCTAATCCACAGAGTCACACATCACCTGACAGCAGTTCCGTGGCACATCTCTCAAAGGATTTCCTTCCTTATTCCATCCATAAAAGAATAAGCATCTAATGACAGTATAACTTGTATTTCAGACAGTGATAGACTGAAGACTGTTAGATGATTCATGGGTACTGGGTTGCCAAATTAATGGGCTCATATTTTTTCCTGAAGTTTATGTGGGTGAAATTTGGTCAATATGCTGTAAACAGCAAGGAGTGTAGGGTAGGCTATAAATTCAAAAAATTTGGATACAACAATCAATATAAGGAACTACATGAAAATAAATAAAACTTCGGAGAGAGACTAGGAAATATACTATACAATGTCACAGTCTCTAGGGACCAGCCTTTTGAAGTGAATATTGCCTTAGTACCATACAACTCTATCAAACTGTTTGGAAACTTCTGAAAAGTTTGTAATGTTTTCTTATTTTGTTTACAGAGCAGGCAGCTTAGTGTTAAGCTGAAACCACGACTTGTTACTTTAAGAAATGTCACTTTACCTAAGCAATAGGCATACATTTGTTAATGTGAATCAGCCACTTTCATTTGTGTGTAATGCCACATAGCTGAAATTGGTGATTGCAGGTAAGACTACCACACTGGAATTAAAACGAGTGTCTGTATAAGGAGGTATACAGTAATGGGAGGCTAAGTAGCTACATTGAAGTAATGCAGGTCTAGTCCCTATCCATCTTCTGAACACTTATCCCTGTCAGGGTCACAAGGGAACGTGGTGATAATTTAGAAACAGCAAAGAGACCACCTACATGTCCTTAGACTTCAAGGGGATGCTGGAGCAGTGTTTATCAATCTGGCCAGACAGTCCATATTTTTTGCCCCTCCCAGCTCCAGCCCCTCCCAGCTACCAGGAGCTCTGTTTAAATTGCCAAAAACATGGACTGTCTGGGGGGTCGCAGAGTACTGGGTTGAGAAACACAGTGGTATTGAACCTGGAGGAAACCTGGGCGACACAGGTGACAAGCTTCACACCCACAGAGTGGAGACAGAATTTGAACCCCATATGCATAGAGGAGATAGGAAACAGTGCTACTCCTTTGGCCTGAAAATCCATCCATTCCCTGTACCTGCTTCTCCTAAGGAAGGTCATGGGGGTCTGGAGCCTATCCTGGAAGCTATGGGCACAAGGCAGGGAACAACCCAGGATGGGACATCAACTTATCAGAGAGTAAACACACACATGCACATGTACAGGCAATTTGGCAACTTGGTAATTAACCTTGGCATGTTTTTGGACTGTGGGTGGAAACAAGAGTACTTGGAAGAAACCCCACAATGATGTGGAGAGAACATGGTGGAGACTCAAACCTTGGTCCCAGAGGTGTGAGGCTACAGTGCTTCCCAGTCCTGATAATTAGCATGATATTACCAATGAAATATATTAGTCATGCCCGTGAGTCACAATAGCAGCTGGTGTTGCTACTCCTCCAAGGTCAATCCCTTTAAAACAAAAGAAGTGTATCTCTGTGCAAGTGTCTTCGTTGATCTGCAAAGCAGCATCCCGTCATTCTCCTTGAATCTCACAGCTCCCAGAAGATGCATCATACCTGCTCAGCAAACTCCACATAATCCTGCTGCCCTGGGCTGGAGGTCACACCAACGGTAGCTGTGCCCTGTCCGGTCTGGCACGTCACAGATGCTCGCTGCTTAAGGTTCCCTCTCCTGCTCACTTTCACTGCCACGGAGCCAGCATCCTCGCTCACACTGTAGCTATGCATAATTACATGACAGTGACATTAAACACTGTAATAACTACATATGATGTATCTAGAGGCATACCATGGTCAGAGGCCCCCGGGCTATTTGAGTAGTCATCAAGTCAGCCCTGGATAGATCTGACCTTCAAACACAAGTTAAAATACATACGGCAGACATGCACTCACCTTGCACGTTCAAAGGCGACGACGGACCACTCAATACGGAACTCACTACCATTAATCACATTCCCTTTGTTGTCATTCACTGAGAAACTGAAGCTATCCAAGGTTTTGTGGACACTTTCCACATTGAGGACATAATAAATCAGCCCCAGGTTAATGTCAGCTGTAGGGGTATGATCATAAACATTTATTTATTGAAATGTTATATACAATACAAATAAAACCACTCCTTGATTTGATTCAAAGAAGAATGTGTCATTACTTAAAATTGTGTGGCCGTTTAGGTTTACATTACTTTTCTGAAGCTTTTATTATTTGCAGATAATTTTTCATGCACTGGAGTTTATGTTGCATAAACAAACAATCAATTATTGTTAAAAACAACAACTAAGCAATAAATTGAGGCAGAATGTGCAGCAAAGGATGACACAGATACCTTGTGTGAAAGTCTTAATAGCCATTCCATTGTCATATTTTGTCAAAACTCCATGTTTAGGCTCGATCAGGACATTGTATGTCACCTGTCTCTCATCCACCTCTGGGTTTACTGAGAGGAGCTCCTCCTTGGAGATAATACTGGCCACCTGAACTCAGAACATGTGCCATTTCTGTTAAAATACTGAACACAGAGCAAGTGAAATGCTTTTTAGTAACTACACAATCCAGTAGGGGGCGTAAGTGAGACACTTGATGGTTTTCATTGAATTTACTGTTCCATAATATGATTGATCTGTCTGTCTGTCTATCTGTCACTACTATTTAATAAACAATTTCTCATACATTCACATTAAGGACAATACCTTAAAATAAAGAATACTAAAAGAGCTCTGAGCTATGACACTGTGTTTACCTTATTGTCCATGTAATCTAGCCACTGCAAACCCAGGTTAGTGACAAGCCTCAGCGCACCAT
Source organism: Paramormyrops kingsleyae (assembly GCF_048594095.1). Classification (NCBI taxonomy): domain Eukaryota; kingdom Metazoa; phylum Chordata; class Actinopteri; order Osteoglossiformes; family Mormyridae; genus Paramormyrops; species Paramormyrops kingsleyae. The sequence continues at coordinate 19,736,620 of NC_132803.1, forward strand.
CCTTCACCAGAGCAATAACAGCGCTCCTCTTGGAAACTGCAGCAATCTGAAACACATATAAGGAAGCTGTGAGGTAAACAATGTGACCCATCCATCTTCCAGCTGCCTCTCCTGGCCAGGGTCACAGGGAGGGCCTGGAGCGTATCCCAGGCAACACAGGGTACAAAGTGAAGGTACAGTACACCCTGGGCGGGATGCCGGTCCATCACAGCACATATACCCATCGGAGGAAACCTGTACAGCACATGAAGAACATGCAAGATCCACAAACACTGGAAGTGTAAGACAACAGTATGACCCACTGAGGCGCCCTGAGGCTCCCATCAGGTACTGTAGTATATTTACACATTTATACATATGAGAACTTGTGATTTGGAACTGTATGCCTGTAAGATCAAGCGCTTCAGCTTCATAGATGTTAAGGCCTGCCAGCCCAGAAACATGGACAGCATTCAAAGGTTTTAGTTTGATGTTTTTAAAAGTATGTATGGCTAGCAGTTGGTTCTGTATTGGTCATTCTCTTCTTCTTGGTATGCTTCTTGGGCCCCCCCAACCCCACCTGAGATTTGTCAGTGAAGAAAAGGATGGTGCCATTATTAAAAGGATTATTGGGAGGAGCTCAGCAGATTATAACGATTATGTCCCCACAAAATGCCTTCAGTCAGGGCTAAAGAGGAAAGGAGGAAAATGCGGGGTTCATCAACAATATTTGTGTGAGGAAGGACATCCCGTTAATATTCTGAGAGACCTCATATAACAGCACATGGCAGTTTGATGATAATGCAGCAGACACCACTCTAGCATACCAAGAAGAAGAGAATGGAAAACCGCCCCAGTTCCTTCAGTAGATACTAATAACAAGATCATTTCAATCAGGGACAGCAGGTAAACGTGTGGTTTACATGGATTTTTAACCTGAAAAACGTTCTTTTCAATTCCAGTACCTAATCTGGATAGTTCCAGGAAACAGTGAGTTGTTTATATATAGAAAATTTTAAATGACTTCAGATAATGGCATCAACTAAGCAAAATAACAACATACATGTAGTCAAATATATAGGTATAGAATGTATCACTGTTTAATATATTTTAGACAGTAGTTAATAATATCTGCTGAGGATGATTTATGTGTATGATGTAACATAGTCAGACTGGGTGTTTATGCAGCACAAGGGATCCTTCTGCTTCCTGACTATTCTACTTACTTCATTCCCTTGATCTGCCACTCGATGGACGTCATCACCACCATCGACGTTGCCACGGTTGCGCCTGGTGACCGTGCCGACCCGCTGGTGACGGCGAGGGACCAATGCAAGCTTCAAGGCAACAGAATCCACCTAGGAACATTTAATAAAGGAAACGGAATTGTGGTCAAGCTAAACAAAAGGATTGGGGAATGGTTCCCCGATAATGCACTGCGACACACTTGCGTTCTCTTCGAGGCATTAATGAACTCCGGCAGGATGGTGTCCTTCATGTGTAAATGTTTCTCCTCTCTTTTTCTTTTTGTAAGAGCCTCCCTCCCTTTGTCTAAAGGCGAAGGGGTAACAGGCAATGTCTCAGTGATCTACAGAAAACAAACAGAAATGAGGCTTTGAAGACACTATTCTCAAACAAAACCAGCGACGTGACATTTTGAGATCTGTGAGAAGATTGCAAGAAGTCATTAAGAGAAAATTGCCTACTGCAACTGGTTTACAAAAAATGGTGCCCAAATGAGTGAAAATCAAAGTCCATAGTGTGCAGGCTAAGCCATTTACTCAGGCACATTTTATTTCATCAGGTCACTGTGTCCAAAAAAGAACCATGTATTTTTTAGCAGCCGCACCTCATTAAAGCTGTCTGACAAGGTGAAAGTGGAATCATCCGCGTGCTCTTTCTCTTCGCTGTTGTGTGTATACTGTGTCAGACTGCCTGGAGCAAAGGTATTAATTTGTGTCCCTGAAACATAATCATGCAAAAAAAGTATGAATCCATGCAAAGGAAAGACCTGTCCACCTGCTGATTTCCTTTTGTGGCCCATCTACTGTAATTTAGTAACCTTGTTGTCAAGACAGGCATAAACCACCCATAGCTAAACAAGTTGTATGGTGTTTACAAATTACTGATTTGTTGCATATTTGAGTGACCTTGGGAGTGATGGGAGAAAGGCAGCTTATCATTAGTTCAGACAAACACCATTAGTGGGTAACTGACAGGCATCTCTTTATGTTCAAGCAGATTTCCCCATACACGGTTTACACGGCTCACTGTAGATATGTAATATTGGCACAGTTTCTGATGCACCCTACAACACAGCTCCTGCTTCATATGGGATTACTCATGTGTACACCAATGGAAAGATGTAGCAAAACTAAATGACAAACACAGGGGTATTTGTTCTCTGGAAAAAAGGCACTGGATTAAGTTTCACTATAAAGGGTTAGGAGCATTATTAGAGAGAACTAAAATATTCATAACCCTGGGCTATTATTTACATCAGTAATGATCTATCTGGAAGATGGCTGCAACATTATTAGAGAACACGCACATGCATCGACACACACTGATGCACATACGCACTCACACACACACACTGCTGAAGAGTCAAGGCGTTGAGGGGAAACAAATTGAAATTCATGAAGAGTGTAAGGATTCCAGCTCCTTGTCACAGGGAAACAAGCACAGAAGCTGTTTTTTTTTTTGTATTTTGGAAGGAAGCCTGATCAGCTATGGGTGGCTATTTCTAGAAGATGCTAAAAGTGATTAGTACCGCATCATTGATGGAAACTTTCATTTGGGTTGCAATAGCAACGATGCTGGAGGAGACCTCCACGGACAATATAAGCCAATAGGAAAACTTTTACGTTTTGCCAAGAAAAATTGTGATCAGATTTTATTATTCTTCTTAAAGAGATATTTTAATACAATCATACCAGAATTTTGTACACTGTATTTTCTATAAACTTCTAAACTGGGCTATAATAACAGAGAAGACATTGGTGCCAAAATGAGTCCATGGACTCTTAACATAATAGGTGTAATATCCATAAAACGATGTGAGCACATCTCTGTCTTGGCATTTTTAACCTGTCCGTTAAATAAAAGTTTGAATCGGTCTGCTTGTGCTCCATGTGCGTTAAAGGAGAAGACAAGAGAAAAGAAAATCTATGAGCTTCTTTGGACTGCTGCAAATCATTTGTCGATTTTGGAGGCAGAGGGTGATCGGTGGGTCATCAGGCTGTAACTGTCCTCCAGAGATACACCCTATCCTCTCTGAGCAACTGGAGCAGTTACATCCATCCTTTTGAAGTTCCTTGCTACAGTATGCACTGGAGTCATATCGTACAGTGCAGAGACTTCAGGAGGTGCAGTAGTGTGGTTTATCAGTGCTTTTCCCTGTCTCTGCCTATTACTGACTCTTGTCTTTCGGTATATCCATGACTACGGGACTTGACTTTCAAGGTTTGTCTTTGTACATCAGAGAATTTTCATGTGTATGTTCACGCCCCTAATTCCTTAAGTAAGTCTGACTGCCTTAGTTTGTGTATATTTTGCTTTTAAGTCTATGTATGCATAATTTGCAGACTGCTGGTTCACATTTTTAGAAAATAAAACACCCTTTAAACACTACACGAAAGTTTTTGTTCATGTTTTTGATTGGGTTTTGGTATCGACAGGAGGGATTGTTAATTGTATTAAAGGGAGAATCAGTGAGATGTGCTCATTAGGACAAAAATGTATGTGTGAATGACAAAGAGGCAGAATTCTGCAGGTGGCCCTGCTGACTGGTGTAGAAATACAGAGCACCAGCTCTAGCAGTTCCCTGTCCTGGGAGCAGCCATCTTTTTCACAGGCTGCTCCAGCACAAGACCATCGCTAAGTACTTCAGATGGGGGCCGGCTGTCCTCTAGGGCAGTGTTCGCCAATCTGGTTCTCGGAGACCCACAGACAGTTCACGTTTTTTTGCTCCTTCTCAGCTCCCTAACAGGTGGCAAGGAGCTCAGAAGAAGCAAACATGTGGACTGTCAGGCAAGCAGCTGGGAAAGAGCAAAAACGTGGATTGTCTCTGGGTCCCAGAGGACCGGATTGGGAAACACTGCTCTAAGGAACCACGGACCACTAAATATGCATGCAGCCCCAACAAGAAAAGTTGACCTTTTCAAAGCAAAACATGCCCACTGTCCTTGTCAAACCTAACGTGACCTTTAGCACTTGTGTAATAAAATAAACACCTTGCTATTAGCTTTTTTTTCTAAAAAGGTTTGCATATGAACAAAAAAAGAGAAAGCTAATATTACAGATTGCATTTTAAAAAAGATCTTTGTGAACATATAATTATTTCCATGCTATTGGTAAGAATACCATAATACCATATAATAAAATAATATAACATAATAAATAATAATAATAAATAATAAAGTTGTCAACTTTTCCATTGTAAAAAGCATCACTGATGTGGAGTTTGAATGACAAAAATGAAAATTGATACATACCAAGTACACTGATGAGGAAGGACTGCTCAGTCAGTTTCTTGCCTTCAGAATCCCTGAGGTTAAACTTGAAAGTGAAGTTTCCTCCTTCCTCCTCCTTTCCATGTACATATTCTACACATCCTAATTGAAAGACTACATCCTTAGCATATGCTTCATATCTCTCATGCCTGCATCTCCAACAGCGTCCAGTAATGATCATCTTGCCATTCATTACATGCTCAAATCAAATAATTTGGTTAAAAGGCGTGCCCATATACCTTTGTTGATATCTTCCTGCGTGAAGCTTTTAACTGGACCCTTTGATGATATCTCTGTAAGGTTTCCATTTTTTGAAAGATGCAGCATCCCAAAGCTGGGATCCTTAGTCATAATGTAAGTTAGGTTTGAACCACTGCCTCTCAGATGTTGATCTGTGATCTTAGCTTTAGATCCTGTAGAACAGGAATAACATAAATATGTGAACTTGTAATGAGTACCAAACTTATCCTCACCATGACAACATTTATTCGAATGCTGTATGCAATGATGCCATCATTGGACCTGTGGTAAGCTGGAGGCCCCGGTTGACAATCATTGTTCGATCATTGTTCTTGGTTGCACGTATGCTGAATTCCAGCCTTGCAGTCTTGATGTGCTGTCCATCACTCACAGAGAGGAGCACCATGTCTGTCCCGACAGTAAGGTTATTTGGGACATATACCAGCAGCTTGTCCAAAACATCCTGATAGCTGAAGCTAGATCTCTGGAGAAGAACACTGCCATTCTCCAACGGCTGCGAGTAGAACTTCAGCCTGCACAGTTTGCCTGTGAAAGACCACAAAGACCACAATCAAAAATTGCCCTGGTTTCAAAGTTTTGAACTTTCTGGTTGGTCTCATTTCGGTCCTCAAATTTCAGAGTTTTCAAAATGCCAGGGCTCCAAATGCAGTAAACACAGAGATTTCACATGCATGGTGCAAAAGCTATTTCAAGAATCCATCTACCTTCCTACAGCTTATTCATAGCAGGCCGAGGGGGGCCTGGAGCCTAACCCAAGCAGCATAACAAGCAGAAGGCTCAGGGATGCCACAGATGCCAGACCATAGCAGGGCACACACACACACACACACACACACACACAGTAATATACTATCAACATCTTAGACACACGACTTGCAAAGCATATTTCTGACTGAGTGGGGTTTGGAAATTTAATGAAAGTTCTTTGTCGGATTACATGAGGACTGAGTGAGCTTTGGTTCCCAGCATGATACTAAAACTAGCTCAGTTCTGAATTTCAGCTTCTCATCCACAAATACAGAGGCATAGAAGATAAATTAAATAGCACAATGTTGAACGACACTAAGATTGATCTGCTGCTGTGAAAGCTGGTCCTTATTATAGAAATATATGGATAAGGTGCACTGCATATGATATCATAGGGGACATGACATTACTAGGACAGACCGAAGGACGGCTGCTTCACGACGGTGAAGACGAGCTTGTCCGTCTGCGCTCCGAGGTCCAGCAGGGTAAGAGAGGAGCTGGTGATGACCACATGGCTTCCATCCGAGATAATGTCGACTGACTTAACTGGGTCGTTGTTTTCCCCCATCTTGCAGAGAAATTAGAGTGAAGGGGGGGGAAATAAATACTAAAATAACAATGGTATACAATATTCATCAGTGCAGGTAAATAATCATTTCAAAAACCTTTATGATGGAATGATGGATTTTAATATTCCCTGAATAACACTCATGTTCAGTACAAATAATTAATAATTGGTTAAATTTTCGATTTAGTAAACCACTCACTTTGAGATAGGAGTGGCAATGTTATATCAAATGGACCGGTGAAGTTTAATACATAAGGCAAAAGTCTTCAGTCACTATGCCCCAATTAAGCAGCTTACCAGGAGTACAACAATTACTCCCCTTACAGACTGCAGTGTAAAATCTTACCTTCATTTTGTAACAATGGCTTAAGTTTCACCCCAACTATTTCTGATAGATTACAAGCAGCAGCGAACCTTTTGTTGAAGAATGTCTCTTTAAAATATAAGATAAAGCCTTCAAAATTCCTAAAAAGCTATCAAAATGATCAGATATTGCTAAATTAGCAGGTCATTTGTCTAGATTATCACTTGTAACATGAAGAGTTACATTTGTTTCCTTACAAAAGATGTATTATTCTTATTAATATTTTTTTCAATGCATTGAATAATTTACCCATTCATGTGTTCAAAAATCATGAATGACATGCTACACTACGTAAAACTCCTGGTAACTTAAGCTCCAATTCCTCATGAACAGAACTTACTGCAATTACAAGCTTTCACTCAGAGCACTAATCCATGAGTTGCATTTTACAATAATATAATTTAAACTCTCCCTACTTTGATTCCTGGGTGCTTCGGCAAAGTCGTGATTGTTAAAGACCAGGTCTGGTTGTCATGGCAATTGTCATTCTCATCGCAGAAAATGAAGAGGAATGTGTCAGTAAAAGGAGGATTTCCACATTCAGATGCAATATACCTGAAAGAACAAGATAAACCATTTAGAATTGCTGTAGTATTTGAGCAGTAATATATCAATAAACACTACATTCTTATTTTTACCAGTTACATTCTAATGATAATGATGATGCTTTCAATACAAGAATCTCAACAGAGCACTATCTAAATACATAACTTGTTCAATTTAATATTAATATTAAGCCTTTCATTTACCAGAGAATCACTTACAGGTACCTACCAGGACAGATACATATAAATATGAGTTCACACTGAATAAAACTGGATCTAAACAATTATACCAGCTTACTTAATATTCATGTAATAATAATCTTTGATTGTATCTAATGGGTCTCACCTGCAGGTGAGTTCCAAAATATTATAAAAATAGTTTATAAATTTTCAAATTTGCACCTGCATTGTACAATTCAGGAAAAAAAAAACCTGGGCCCCCCAACACTAAAATTAGAGTGTACCATATCCTCTGATGGTTGATGTCCTCTGTTGTAAAGGATGAATTTTCTTTCAGTTCTTTATGATCTGATGCTGAACTCTTCCAGGTAAGGACACCATGCTTAGGCAATGACACCATAAGAATCTTAATCTTCTTATTTGAAGAACTGCAATCCTGTGTAAATCCAACAGGCAACACGTTACCTGAGGGGACGTGAATAATGTAGTAGTACATTCTTAGTTAATGTATTAATTAGCCAGTAACTAAGTTATGTACTGATCCCATGTTCATTCATCATTAATCAATCATGTCAATTCATGTATTTTTCATAGGGAAACCTGTATTAGTTCATGATTTGTTGAGTATTAAAGTAATATTTTGCCTCAAGTGAAGTCCTACCCTTATTAACTAATTAGTTAATTGTTAACTAATATAGTGCCTGAATGGAATACATGAACTGTCATGATTGATTAATGATGAACAAGCATGGGATCGGTACGTAACTAACACTTTGTTACTGGTCAATTAATGCATTATGTAAGCATGTACTACTAAATTATTCATGTCCCCTCAAATAAAGTATGACCAGTCATGACATTTTATTTAATATGCTGTCTTGACATGCTTTCACAACAAACTTGATCTGAGAACTGTAACATAATCATACATGAAAATCTGCATGCAAGTTTGAAGTTTCATACAGCAATTCTCCATGGAATAAAAAACAAAACCAAATCCCATTCTGAGTGAGTTATATAGAGATCCAGCAGGGAAAGGGACTCAATTTTGTCTCTCTTCCATTCTCATGCCTACTGAGACTCATTAAATGAGCTTTATTAACTGATTAACAGAGCATGACTGGACTAATGACTCCAAACTCTGTGCAGTCATCTGCAGCAAAGAACAGCGGCTATGCCACTTGTCTGCCACAAAAGAATGGCTGAAAAGGAACTGAAATATTTTCATTGTGGAGTTTAATTTACATTCATACTAATATTTATCCACACTCACTGTGCAGGCCAGATGTGTGTGCCTAATTGGGGTGCTACTCTTCTCTGACACTTCCATGGATAGAACCGTGTCGCACTTCAGACTGGGCCTGTTGCCTCTTTCACCTGGCACCAGAACTTTCACTTTCACCATTGTTATCATGAGAGAGGAGCCATGGGTCACAATAAACGTCATTGCATCGTCTTCAGTGCTCTTTCCCGCGTGCTCATACTGAATAAGATGCTGTTTGATGTCACCCACACTTAAGGTGTTGCCTGTCAAGCATAAGAAACAGCAGCTGAAGACAGTCACCCATAGTAAAACTCATCCTTACTGCTGAAGAAGTTCAGAACCACAGGAACTTAAATCGACAGTTAGCAAGCTAACAGCTAACATGGAATTAATCACAGACTATTTCCACAATCTTAAAGAAACATTGTTCCTTGCAACCCTAACCCTTGCAATTTGCTATAGGTACAATACAGTTGGCAGGTAATGTTGCAGTTGCATACTGGCAGGTATTTCTGCCTGGCCACCACAGCTGGCTCTCAGAAGACTGCCGTGACAGGGAGGTTCCACCAGGTCAAGCTGAGAATTAGCGGCATCTGCTTCCAAATCTGTCCCAGTCCAGTGCTGCACACCTACACAGGGCACAAGAGTGGCACCTCGGTTTGCGGCGATTAAGTGGCTATCACAGCCCATTACATCAAAATATCAATTGCTACTTTAAAACAAGATTGAAAACATATTTTTGCTCATTAGCATTTGAAGTACCTGATACTTCAAATGTGATTGTTGTATTCATTCTTTTTTATTGACATCAATTGATTTTTTTTTTTATGTGTTAATTGGTATTCTGTACAGTACTTTGGTTGACATTTGGTATCTTGAAATGTGCTTTACAAAAAATGTGATTGATTGATCGATTGATCTTTAGACAGACATATAGGTTACATGGAACATGCTGTTTATTTACAGATTAAATCTACAATGGTACATCTATCCAATACAAAGGCATGAGGGAAAACTTAAGGTAACACACAGGTCACAAGGGAAGGCAACAAGATACCATTGCCAGGCACATGCTTCCACAATAAGGGCAATCACTCAAGAAAATACAAGCCTAACTAAAAGCAGGAGAACACACATCAGTGCTAACCACTGAGTCACCGCTATGTGCTGCATAAAATTTATCATACTCATCAACAAAGACAAGACAATTCAGAGTGCTACAGTTACAAAACTGACAAGTAAATGCAAGAGACAAATCCTTACCTAAAGCAACTCTCCCACCCAAGAGAACCTCTAGGACTGGGTCGAGGATTTCAGGAGGCTGCTGATCACTGGGTAGTAAGTCAATAGCAAAATCCATCTCAGGTGTGCTGTGGTTCCCAATAGATACTGGAACATTCATGTAACTAATATTAGTGACCACTGATAATAGAACAGCCACAGATAAGAGATTCCATCAGATAGAAACACACTGTTGTTGAAACCCAAATGTAAGCCCTGTCAGTTCCAAGAATTGTTTAAATTAACAGTTGAAAGACTATAATAGGCCATGTTGAAAATATACCCTGAGATATACTTGATACATTGATACACACACACACACACACACACACACACACACACACACATATGAAGGGTAAACATATCCTTATGGGGACCGCTCATTCATTTCAATGGGAAAAATGCTAACGCTAACTATGACAACCTTAACCCCCACCCTGCCCTAACCATAAGTAACCTAACAAAATACAAGAGTTTTTGCATTTTTAGTTTTTTCATAGCAGTCACCGATTTTTATAAAATAGAGTTTTCCCTTATGGGGACTAGGAAACCGGTCCCCATAAGGGAAAAAAAACGGATATTTATCAAGTTATGGGGACATTGTGTCCCCATAAGGATAGGTAAACCCGCTCACACACACACACACACATACATATATATATATACATTCTACTTAAATTTAGTTTAATATATACTATATTCACATAATATATACAATCATATATATACATGCAGTACATAACAAAAGGGCTTCTCTCAGGGCTCACTGAAAAAAATGCTAATTTACCACACTTAGCCTGGGATTATTATTATTATTAGTGCTATGGTTTAGCCCATGGTTGAACCATTAAATAGTTAACAGAAGTTAACAGATGAAGAGTGAAAACATGAGAACGAAAAGAGTAAATATGCAATACCAAAACAACTGAAATTGAGAAAGCTCTAGGCAAAATGCAATTCATTTAAAACGTGCTTTGGTCAAGTTAGAATAGAAATGTAGATTAATTTTGCTCTTGCTTGTGAACTCACCATTGTAAGAGTTCATTTACTTGTTTTGAGGTGCTTTTTTGACAGTTTTGAGATTGAAAAACTGACATAATGTCAGGCAGAAGAGCATTGCTTAACTAAAATTGTTAGCACCTGTTTCATTTTTAACTATATAAAACTATATTGCCTGATATTATCCTTATTGAATTTTTCAGCTCTGCAAATGTTTCTATTGGTCTGGCCCTATTATATAATACATTTGAGGACCTTGGAATTGTTATTCCCTAATTTATAAGCTACCTCGAAGAAATCCATAAAGAGACCCAGTAAAAAATACAACAGCTAGTAAACAACAGTACACACGCTTTGTGGGCAATAACTACATGAGATATATTATAAAATGTGAATGTGGTGGATTATTTGCAGAGGGTAATTTTAAGGAATTTAAAAAAAGAACATAATAACAGCGGTTAGGCCACAGGCGTCCTAAGGGTAATACACCCATATGACAAAAATAAAACAGCCGTTAAGTTTTTAAAAATAATAATAACAAAAAAACTGTTCAATCTGCTCCTGTTTTTGCTCGGCCTTTTTTGAAAAGGCAAGCACCCAGCTTCAAAAGAATTTTGACCGCCTACATAAATTCAGCAGTATTAAGGACGCTACAAGTTCAGTCAAGCTGCCAGTGTGCATTCTCAGCAGAAACGCATCTTTTTCCTCAGATACCGGCATCAACTTTCTATGAATGCCACTGCATGTCTTCACCCACACACACTGGATATGTAATTAACATCCGATTATCTGCCAAAAAAGCATAGGTAAAATGTGGTCTTAAGGAAAATGAATTGAAATAGACTAATAGACAGAAAGCTTGCATTGTCTGTTGTCTATTGTTGTTCGTCATTCTCAGTGTAATATCCTAGAGATAAGAATGGTAACTGACTCATCACTCACCTGTGAAGAAACATTTGTACAGCCTTTTCATGAAGGGCAGCAACACTGGGGGTCGGTATAGGATCTTTCCGTTATCAATATCTCGTTGTGTGAAAGAGTACACAGGGGTATAAGCTTTGTCTTTGTGTTCTATAGTACCTACAGTATCAACAGATGGGACAAGAACTAATGTCTTTTTGTACCTCACTGGTAGGTAAGACATCGCAGTTATGAATTTTGGTCTCTCAACAATGACTTCATAAACTTGATAAAGGCAATTTCCACTGCAAAAAACTTAATTAAAATATTTGATTAAATGGTTTGAAAATGCGGTTAATGCTGGTGCCAGTAAAGGGGAGGAATTGAAATTCGGAAGCATGCTACACTGGAGTATACTGTATGGAGTACTGTATGGAGTACTGTATGGAGTACTGTACTTGCAGAGCTGTGGAGTACTGTACTTGCAGAGGTGTTAGGGTGGTTTACAAGGACAAAATAAATGAAGTCACTAAAGGTGTTGCATTGATAATGGATTCTTGGATAATGAGACTGACTAGAGGGATTCTGACTGGCGAAACTGATTAGGGATACTTGGGTATTATTACAGATTTCTTTTGTGGTGGATTATTAATGTCTGATGTGCTCATTGGTAAAAGTGACTGCATACTGAAGTGACTGGTTGTTGAAAGTGACTTGAGAACAAAGTGAAAGTCATTAAGAGAATTCAAGAAAAAATATGGCTTAGGTAGCGGCCATTGAAATCTGACCATTATTTCTCCAAAAGCTACATTTTGGACCTGATAATTCCCTTTTTTTGTACCTTGCTCCTGAGCTAGCGGGATGGTCATATTGTAGATACAATTTTCACTGGGCATTTCTGTCACAACAAATGAAAGCCCAGAAGGTAGGATCTTTGTAGCACAATCCTCAGGAACCTGTGTGGGGAAAAGAATATACACACAAACTCAGGCAGTGGAGCACAGATTGACTGTTACAAACCGAAAGACACATGTCCAGGGTATGTTCTATGAACTTCCTCACTGTGATCTGTAAAGTGCAGCCCAAGGAGAGTATGGGAAATCCAGGAGAATGTGGAAGAACTCCAACCCTGAGGGTATGGCCCAGAATGGTGCTCTTCAAGGACCCCTCACATGATACCTGCAACAAGCAGTGTCTGCTTTCAACAATCCACCTTTGTGACAATAAAGATTTCAATATGACTGAGTTATAATTTAAGAATATTAGGTGACACCTTACAATAAATAAACCTTCATAATGGTCTTATAATACATTCGTATACCATTCTGTGCACCTTCGTAATGAATTAAAAGCAGAGATGGGCACAAATACATCAAAAACTATCTTGCTCCAAATTACAAAAACTTACTCATCAAATGTAACAAAATAACTACTGGTGGGAGAAAATGTATTTAATTAAAATACAAGTAATTTGTAATTTGAAAATACAAATATATATGGAAAACAAAAACAGTACACAACAAATACCTATACCATTACAGCACTTTTTTGAAATGTGTTGCAAGAACCAAAATTGGAATACGTGTTTATTTTGAGAAAAACAATAAAATTCATGAGGAACACATTAAATAATGTGCTGTTGTATTGTTTTCAATGTAATACAGGTCAAAGATAATTTAACAAAGTACTGTTTTCAGTTTGATTTTAATTGAACATACCGTCCCAGCTTTTTCTGATTTGTGGTTGTATACACACACACATACACGCACACACACAAACACACACATTATTACAGATGGCCGTTAGGGTAAAAATCGTGAGACAGAATAAGTCTCCACATGGCATTTTTTCTCCTCTAGACACGGTAAAGAACAAGTAACAGTACTCAGACAACAGAATGCAGTTTGGCCTAATAATACAATGAAGAAATTATCCTATCCTATATGTGGGCTTAATGATAGACATTATAACTGTATACTCATGTAACATTAATAACAAACATATCATGTGTTTGCTATTAATGTATATTAAAGCTGTTAAAGCATGATAGGGTGTTACTGACTGCTTATGAATGTTGTATGAATGCATTATGAAGGTGCACTGCATGTTCTACTAATGTATTTTAAGGGCATTATGAAACTGCAGTTAAGAAGAAGCATTACCGAATATTAGCTAGCTTTCGTCTAACACTTACACTTTAGTTTATGCAGCATGCTTGATATACATATTTTTATTCTTAAGAACTCCATCATGTTTTATGGTGCACAGAATATGGATATCTTTGTCAGAGATGAGATGGACATGTAAATTCCCATTGTCTTCCATAATTCACCATGTAATGGCTACGGAAGCTACTTTAATTCCTGCTAACTTTGTAGATGGTTTTTTGCCAGGATGCAAATTAAAAAAGAAATCCATTCTAAAACAGAAACTTAAGTAAAGTAATTATTTGTTTGCCTCTGTTCTTCATTATAATCAAAATGGTTTGGTCAAGGCCAAGCAATCAATTTAATTTCCATGGTAACTGCAGTGTTTGTCGCAGTGATTGTGGAGGCCATTGAAAAATGGACTGACAATTTATACATTTCTAAAGATATTACCAAGAAAGATTTTAGGTTGTTAATGCTAGTACTTATAATTATGTTTATATAGGAATATATATTTCCGTTTATGACCGTTTATGTTAATTATTTGTAGACCATGTCATTCAGTGCACAATTTTTGTATTGAAAAACTTCATGAGCACTAAATTTCTAACCTCTGTATGATCCTCACAACCTGTAACCACAACCTAAACAAATTTTTGAAAGCATAATCCAATGATACATAACTGAAAACCTTCTCCGAAGATTGTTGGAGGGTATTATGTGTCTAAAAGCCACAGAAGAAAGCATATTTTAGGAGCAAACTTTCAATCCATTCCAATTAAATCCAGTCCTTTGAAATTCCTCACCTGGAACTTAACTGCATCCCAATCCACCCTGGAGCCCAAGTGTCGATACCATACTCTGCCCCTGTTGATATCTGCCTGAGCGAACGACAGGACTCCTATGGCAGCCGGATTATTGCTAAGGAGAAGCTCCTCATCATGGATGCTGGTTGACATGGATGACCAGAGGACAATTTCACCTGTGCCAAGGAGATCGAGCACATATACAAGCACTGTTAGTTCAGATGCCTCATCAAGTGCATAAAAATGGGTGTGGCTAGGAGATGCAAGTATTTGTAACTGAAGAAAAACCAGAGACTGCAGCACGTAGTGGACCTTCATCTTCCACCTGACAGAATACCTTCGAATTCAACTAAGGCACACAATTATTTCATGGCCATGACAAAACACTACACTGAATAAGTCATTCAATACTTTTCTGCATGTTTATGTAACAGTAGATGTCTAGCAGCACAAAGAAACAATTACTAAAATAAACATATGTCCTAAAAGTCTATGTACCATACTTGGGATTTTCTTTGGAGGGGGAAATGGTGTAGTGAATTTGAGAGTCCCTGGAGCCGTGACACTCTGCTCTCAGATGGCTTTTGGTGATCCTGACCGCCCCCCCTTCATTCACCCAGGCAGTGAGGAAGGACACAACATGAGAAGTAACAAGGCCCTGTGGAAAAAAATAAACACTGTATGTTCCAGCACAGTAGACATAATATGCTCACCTCACATTTTATTAGTATGCAGAAAAGAACTTGCTTCAGAATATTTTTTTTCTGCAAAAAACAAGTATTAGATCATTCTTGTACTAGCAAGAGACTGGACGGCAACAAGCAAACAAAGAATAAATACTGCATGTGTTCTACTTCATAACTGCTTTAAGTCAGAGCGCAAAAGGAAGAAGCAGCTGCTGAAAAAAGAACATTCTTCAAGATATGTTTACTGCCAGCTTCATTAGAAGGTGCACAGGTCCAATGAAATTTTAATGAAAGGACATAAATATCGGAAGCTGAGAAATATCACCAGCAGAGCTGCTGTAGTGTTTCTAACATTAATCCATTCATAAGGGTCAGAGGGAATGCTCAGCCTATCCCAGGAGGGTTAGGGCACAAGGCTGGGAACATCCTGAACAGGACGCCAGGACATCACAGGGCGCACTGCTGCACACAGAGTCTGGGCGATTTAGAGACACCAATTCACTTGGACAGTGGAAGCAAACATAGAGAGAATATGCACAATTGACACACAGTGTAAAGGCAGGAAAAAAACTTGCATCCCAGAAGGTTTAAGACTACAGTGTTCTCCACTAGATCACTGTGACACTGGTTTTACTAATGCATATGTTAAATACAAAATAAATAAATAAATCAAGCAAGCAATGACACGCTATGCACAATCCTCTGATTACATACTCATAGAAACACTTTGTGCTTTGCAATTTACGCTTTGTAAATTTCTATTATTTTTTAATTAGTGGTTCTTGCATGTAACTCATAAATTATGGGTGGAAAATCAAAGCATTATAAGCTTGAAAGAGCTACACCATTTGAAATAAAGTGAAACCAGCACTGCACTCTTGGAAAAGCAGCCTGTCACACAGTTCAATACCTTTCATTACCCATATAAATTGTAATCCTGAGTAACGTAACAACCTTTAGAACATTCCACCAAATTCTTCTGAAGGAAAAAAGAAAAACAGAACAGAAAAGGATCAGGCCTTGTGGACATTTAATTCAAATTACTATTTTTTTTTTACCCTAGAGATCAAAGCATTTGAATGAGCAAGTAAACTGTGTTTAGCCTAGAAGGTCTATCTAAAACAGGTTAATCACGACTGTTGGGAAAATACGACAGCTTCTTGCAAAAAATGCTTTGGTCACAAGAAAGAATAACAATTGCATCATTAAATTGCAGTTATTGCACAGCTTACATTGTCATGCATCTTTTAATAGGCCTTTCTTTACACGCAACTTAGCATTCGAAAACAAACACTGCTGTGTGTCAATTCACACAATGCTGACTGGACTTTCTATAATTACTCTCTGTATGTTAATACTCTTTTTAGCAATATTATTATATGAACTTAAGAGAAAAGCACTTTGGGAATGTAAACCGGTCACAGGACATTTAAGGCTGAAGCATCAATATAACATTCCCTCCAAGAAAAGTCTGTCCTTATCCAGAAACAGTTTTGAGACAATTTTGTGAACAAGTCACTTCTAAGTGCTGAACTTGAAGGATGTCCAGTGCAGATAATATTTAGATTAAAGACATAGGGAATTCCTGCAGGAAAGCACAGCACCTTCCATCTCCTCACCTGGTTTTCCACGTCAATTGTGAAGAGCAGGTTCTGATAGCTGTGTCCGTCGCTGATCTGCAGCAGCACCCTGTCCTGCAGCTGACTGGAGCCACCATGGATGTACCGCAGCTGCTCTCGTCCCAGCTCCCCCAGTGTAAAATGCCGCACCGGCTTCTCGTCATAGACACGTGTCAGGTGGCCATGCTGGGCCGGGTCCAGCACCAGCAGCAGCACATCTTCTGGGTCATCATCATCATCCGCAACCCACAGCACTGACCTGGTAATCACTGCCGCCTCCCCTTGCTTGACCATTAATGGCTTGTTGACAAACACACATGGAGGCTGTTCGAGAAAAAGAAGAGGCTTTACTCACCAGCTGCCACTCGCACACAGTCAGGATGATAAATCAGAGGCCCACTGCAGGGTCGGTACTCTTCTGAAATTTTCATAACTTTTTATTAGGCTTTTTCAGTTTAACTTTAGTTTCAGCACATAGATAGTTTTACTTTTTGTTTTATTGTCAGGGAATGACTCATTTTGGATTCCATTTAGCTGCAATTTTAGTTTTTGCTGTTTTGTGGAATGCTTTGATTAAGGTATGTAGCTGAAAAGCATGATGTCTGATATAAACTATAAACCCACACACTGTTAGAAAAATGAATTAAAATGTATTACCGCTTACATTATTTAAAAGTTTTGCATTTCAGCTTAGACAACAGATGCAAAAAAAGTTAAATTAAAATTAATTCAACAACAAACTACTAACAAACACAGAAGTAACTGATATCCACCAAGAGACATTTTGTTGATATTTTTTGATAATGATGGTACTCAATCTTTATCTATAAAACTGTCCATACGGGAGAGGGCTGTGTTCTTGGTATTTGATTGATTCCTACATAAGAACATAAGAAATTTACAAACGAGCTTGTTTGGGGAGAACTTAACTAATAGCTCAGAGTTGTTATAATCTTATCTAGTTCTGATTTAAAGGAACCCAGGGTTTTAGCTTGCGTTACACTAGCAGGAAGACTATTCCATACCCTAACTACACGCTGTGTAAAGAAGTGCTTCCTCAAATTCATTAAAAAAAATTCTCCCACTAATTTCCACTTATGGCCACGAGTTCTAGTATTTAAACTAATATTGAAGTAGTCATTTGGCTGAACAGCATCCAGACTTGTTAGAATCTTATATACAGTACCTGGATCATGTCCCCCATTAGTCTCCTTTGCTCAAGGCTAAACAGATTCAGCTCAGCTAACCTCTCCTCATAAGATATTAACGAGAATGACTTTTCATTGCTAGTTTTCATTTTCACAAATAGTTTTTGCTAATGATAGCAATCTTGGTGCCTCCAGGATCGGCTCCGGACCCCCCAGGACCCTGAATAGGACAAGCGGTTACAGGATGGATGTATGGATAATAACCTTGGTCCACACTTCACATAAAGAGTATGTGCACCAGCCACAGAGCTCGAACATCCTCAGCCGGCCTATGTTAGGTTGGATTACATGATCATTACTGTACTTCGTACTATACTTACAAGTACCAACTTGTTGGACAAATAAGTATAACTTTTCCCAAAGAACAGTCTACATTTTTCATATTGCAATGCTGAGCGGGTAACACTGGTTACATGTGGATGATGCTCTTTTATTAATGCTGGTAGCCTCAATGAAAGCGTTCACATTTGTAAAAACAGCACTGAACAGCGGGGATAAGGACAAGGCATGCTTATTTACATAATAGTCCGAGTGCATCCAGCCTCGAATTTCAGATTTTCAAGGTCCCTGATTAGCAGACCTGCTTTTCTGCAGCACTGCAGACTCTAATGAGCAGAGCAGCTGGCCACATAATCTAAAGTAATGTGTCTGTTGCCCCTGTGTCCATTCTGACAGGCCTACACCATTCTTCGGCACTCACTGCAGCAAACAGGCCGTACTAGTGGTTCAATAACACACAGACGTGTCGTTTAAGGTGTCTGCCCTTCACATTGCCGTCCAATAATGTGGGAAGCACTAAAAGAACTTGAATCATTCATTATTCTCATTACGCTATTTGTAATACAAAAGAGTATTTGAAAACATTTGCATTCCAAAAAGTGGGCTTTCTTCACTCCACTCCTTATTTTCAGCTGGTGGCAGTTAAAAGAAATCATTCCACCATATATATTTCCGTCATAAACGGAAATATAAATTCCTATATAAATTTCCATTAGATAACAGGTGTGAAACACAAGGTCCAGAGGTGAAATATAGCCTGTTGGTTAATTTCATGGGAAAATATGAAAGGTTATTTTGATATAGGTGTAAATCCAGGCTGCAAGATGATTCTAGAATGTGGGCACAGTGATTTCAAAAATCTTGTATTGGCTATTTAAAAGTAAAATATGGCTGTTATTTTTAGCTTTGGGGAGAAGCAGAGCACACAAGGAATAAAATATTTGGCAACCCAATGCTGCGAAATACAACTGCTTGCAAGGGCAAAACAACAAGAAAAATAAATTGCTTGGCGGGACTGAAGAAAGTGCAGCACATTTTTAATCGTAGTCAGGAGGCCAGTGATGCAGCTATTGCAATTCGTAATTGTACTAACACCTTTTCTGGAATGAAAGATATTCACAGGGGACCCTGTCCTACTGTAATTGTAATTTCCCACACAGTGTTTTGCTATTAGTACAAGGGTCCTGTTTATGAAGAGAAGTTTGACACACCTGCATTACATCACTCCAAACTGAAAGACAGAGCAGTATTGCTGGAAATAATAGGAACATATTTAGCTGTTTTTTATGTTAAGATTTGTTAATAGAGACTTTTAGTGAACCACTACTACGGCAAGAGGATGAAGGTCCAAGTCTTTAGAGTCCTGGTGCTCCCTGTCTTGCTGTATGGCTGTGAGACATGGACACTATCCAGTGACCTGAGACGAAGACTGGACTCCTTCGGTACTGTGTCTCTTCGGAGAACCCTTGGGTACCACTGGTTTGACTTTGTGTCAAACGGAGTCCCAATGAGGCACATTACCTGCACTGTAAGAGAGCGTCAGTTATGGCACTATGGCCATGTGGCAATTTCTCTGAACACATTCATAGCACTTTATAATGCATTCATAAAGCATTATAAATGGGGCTGTAAATATTTATTAAAAACCATGACACATTATAGCCATGTGTATTATACATTATGGATGCTTTATTAAGGTCTCATCTATAATGCACTATACATACCTTCATAATAAGAGACAAAGAACCTGATTTTTCAAATGCAGAATGATTTTTGTGGACCGCATGACATCTTATTACTTCATTTATTATTGCAAAATTTTATTTTCAGTAACTATTTTAAAAAATATATTTTTATAATTTTATGCTATTGTGCTATGCTAGTGGGTTTAAAATTAAGCAAGATGAATCACTTGTATGACTGATTTAACAGAAGATTTTGCCGCACCTATCTAAGTTGGAATGCAAGTTTTTGTGCTGCAATATGGGACCAGCCCATCACATGACAGAGCCAATGTGTTCAGCAATACTCAGTGTGGAAGGATGACACACAGGAAGGAGGATAAGACGGCACTGAATGTGCTCCTTAATGATAAACGTCCCTTAATAATTCTCAGTATTTCACTGCGTTCCTGACTGAAGGTCACGATGACTTGTCCGCTCGCCCTGCATAGTCGACACCTTTTTCCCTCAGCTAAAACTTAGCAGGACGCGTAGGGGTGGAGCTCTATTAAAGGAGGCAAGGCAGGCAGTTCGCAAGGCCAACACCGGGGCGGTGGAGGTGGGGGGGGGGGATATGCCAGGTGAGCCGACGGGCAGCGTACCTGCAGGGACACAACCTGGATGTGCACAGAATTTGGCTGAGAGAACAGCTGAGGATCGGCGACTTGCAGCATTAGCGTGCCACTCCTGTAACACAGCACCCCAACACCCCAACACCCCAAGCACATTACACTCAAACGCTTCCTGCAAGCAGAACAGCAGCAGCTGGCCTGTCTTGCTCCGTAATCCATACATTGGCTGTTCTGCCACCATTCTAATTTCTCATGCACCTGTATCACAACAGTTTTTGAATGCAAATGCGTTTTAGAGTTTCATTGTTCTTTTCATTCTCACATCCCTCCACCACACACTATGTTTATGAACCCACATTACTTAAGTTCAAATATTTACCTGCTTAAAAAAAACAATTGTTTCTTTGGAAACTTTTTGGAAAAAAAATGCATAGTACAATGGCAGGGTAATGCTAAAGTGTGGATGCTTTAGTGGAGATCTGCCTGAATGTTAATACATTTTTCAATATGTTTGTGGCTCAGTGGGTTAGGGCTCTGATCTGGTTTGAGTCCTGCACATTAGCGTTGGACCCTCAACCCAGAAAAAGACGCTCAATGGAAGCCGGACGAATAGCTGACCTGCTCAGACCCTGAGCATCGCACCCACCTGTGTATCTGTATGTCTCAAAGGTGAGCAAGATGAGATATAAGAAAAATTAAGAATTCCTATGTAGATGTACACATACACGAACACATAGCAGATAAATAATTTGTGCTGCGTTTTTGTTGACTATCAGCACCTCATTAATATTCACAGATTATATCCCTATTACTTGTGCTAGAAAAGGCAGTTATAAATAAATAGATACAACGGACGATTTATAAACTTCCTGGGATAACTAGAGGCTGAAACGACTGAGAATTACCCAGGTGTTACGGCCACTAAGAGCTCTGCTTCCTGAGTACGTGATGAAAACTCTAAAGGCTCTGGCATTGGACGCAGTGCTGAGTCAGTGAGTGTGGCTCAGCCATGCTCCTTTATGCAAATTACTGCCAGGCCGTTCATGTTAATTACCTCTGTGGGGCTGCTAGGATGGTCAGCAGGGAACAAACCTTCATCAGCGATGACATCACCCCCTGGGCCAATCAAAAGGTTTCCCTATCAAAGTGCTTCCCCTAGTGTTTTGTTCTATATTACCATACACAGATACCAGGCAGGAGGGCAAATTCAAGTAGGCAAAGAAAGTGGAAAGAACATTCAAATCCAAAATCCACTGAACATCTGGCAAGATAGAAACAGTGTTTGACACTGCAGATATTACTAAGTGGATTATACACTAAGGATACAACTGACTACACAACTTTGCCTCTGTTACACTGATGGCGTCGACTGGCCCAATTAAAAATTAATGTTATATTTTGGCACTAGAGTGAGAAAATAAACTTTTCTAGATGGATGATCCTACATTTCACTGCAGGTTTCATAGCAACTGCCTGACATTTATTTAGCAAGTATTATTAGTTATTCAGTTATTTACCGGCAGTTAAGAAAATAAAATGATCCAAAAAACTTAAAACATAACAGCTTGCCTTGAGTTGCCTCTGTCATGGCTGAAAGCGATGGCTCTGTTCCTGAGATCTGAGAAGCTAAAGACTGATCCCTGGTTCAAAGGAACAGCCTTCCCATTGGTGAGACGCGCCAGCTGGCCATTGCTGGGGAGCCTGAGGAGCTGAAAGACCAAGTCCTCCCTCCTATTCTCCAGATCCTCAGCGGTAATGAGTGACAGGTCCAGGGCCCTGGTTCCTCCAATCGGCACTATGAGGTCTCCATGTACACGCAGCACTGGAGCTTGGGTATTCACTGCACAGACACAGAGACAATCCATCAGCATAAACTAGCCAATCTTAAAATACTTATGAGAGACGACATCCCTCTTAATCTTAATGAATCTCCAACGTTTATGTCACGTGACTGCGACGGGCAGCTACTCACCTTCGCATTTCTGGGTCCTGGGGTTGGCATAGAAGCCAGGGCCACAGTCCGCCACACAGAGGTGATCTTTTAGGGAGGTGTTCCTATGGCAGGCAGTGCACTGTCCAGCCCTCTCGCACTTAGTGCAGCCAGTAGGACAAGCTGGAGACATATACAATGTGGCCATAATGACATCACCTTCACAGCATGAGTACAGCTCAATCCACTATAAACATTCTTATCAGGAGGCCTGTTGTATTAATAGACCGCAAAGCGTTGGGCTGCACAGCAAACGGATGCCGCAGCTACGCTGTATCATTAAGTGAGGTACTTGACCTCATTTGCCTCAGTAAGATCTGTGTACATTTAGTGAAATTACATGTCTGAGTAGGTTCGGGTGACAGCTAATCTGTTGCTTAAAATCTGCTGATGACACACACAGTGTTTGCTTGTTTGTTTTTGGGAAAAGCTGCTGACCCCTGCATCGCTGAGCAGATGCGTCCATTAGGTGGTGAGTCCCACACTCCTCCACACAGACGCCGTGCTTGAGGACGCGGGGCTTCCTGCACCTGCTGCACTGGCCTGGGCCCCGACATGCCTCACAGTGGTCATCACAGCCTGCAGAGGGAAGAAAACCCACCCCCAGGGCAAAAAACAGCCCCCTGCTTAACCATCCATTTTCTGTAATCGCTTGACCTATTCCACCTCTGGGGGCAAGGCAAAGAAAAACTCAGGATGGGGCACGAAACTATTGCAGGGTACACTCACTTTGGTAACTCTATCTCACCTCATCAAGTTTTTGGGCTGTGGGGTAAACCAGAATATCCCTCAGGAGAACATGCAAAATCCACGCTCATGGAGCCATGGATGAGACTCAAACCCTGGTCCCAGCGGTGTAAGGCAACAGCGATAACCACTGCACCACCATTCCACCTCAACATTATAACGTTCTCCTTAATTAAAACATCTTTGCAACCCCTTATTCTGGTGTGGCACATGGAGGGGGGGGCTATTCCAGGCAGCACAGAGCATAAGGCAGGGGTACACCGCCAGCAGGATGGCTCACAGAACACACTTATACGCACAATCAGATACAACCAAGACCAAAGGCTGGATTTGAACCCATGACCCTGGAGATATGAGGTAGCTGTACTACATAAATATACAAAGGAAGAATATTACAAGACATACATTTTCCTGTGTGCACAATTAAAAGAAGGGGAGCTATTTTAATTATAGGCTTTGACTCAGGTTGCTCCTCCTGGTGAGGCTACCCGAGGGAACACTTCACCCTGGAAGACGTGCACTCTGATGTACGGCAAGCAGACAAGACGCACTGAACCTGCACAGCTGTTCCAGCAACACACATTCACAGGGATTTAGACACAGCACAACCTCACTCCTATTACATTCCTATCCCCACACCTATAAAAGCAAGGCGAAAGAGAACCCCCCCCCCCAGCACCACCACACACACACACACACACTATTAGCAGACTGTCAGACCTTGACTTCTGAGTCAATGATGGGATCTGAGGCCAAGCCACTCCACATTAGCCAATACTTCACAAGCAATTTGTCAGGTTTCGTGTAGCATATTGATGCCACGAGGTCTTCCAGTGCTTCACTCAAGCCAGTTATGTCTGTTCTGGAGGATAAATGCATTTTCCATTAGTGCACCCATCCCACCCCGACACACGCACACACACACACACACACACAAGTTGGTCTTCCTCTCTAAATCTTTTCTATGGGAAAAACCATAATCCCAATCACGACACCCTTAACCCCTACCCATCCCTAACCGTGACCACAAGTAACTAACCGAAATACAAGACTTTTGGCATTTTTACTTTTTTAATTGCATTCACAGATTTTTATAAAACTGAGGTTATCCAAATGGGGACCTCAAAAGATGTCCCCAAAAGTAGGGAAATTTCAGGTTTTACTACACTTTGGGTACAATTTGGTCCTCAAATGTGATCTATGCAAACCCACAAAACCCACACACACACACACACACATACTGTACACACACACACACACACACACACCAGGAATGCCTGAAGTACAGCATTGCAACTTAGCACTACATTAAATCTGCATGCTGGTAAAAGTGCCACATCCACTATTCCCAGGACATCCCTCTATCTAAGCTGTCATATCTCATTACGCTTATCAGATCACACAGCGATTTCCAAGTTCAATTCAGCTCATCGGTGAAATGTTTTCCATACGACCTTTTTCTGCCCAGGAGGATAAACAGGGTGATTTATGCCCCTTCTGAGGCACTGGCTCGAACCACGGCCGAGCTGCTCACTGCTCGAAAGTGTTATGTGGGCGTTTGTATGTGCCACGTGAGTTGCCATGGTGTGTAAAGCAACGGAGATAGCATCCTCGAGTGATCTATTTGACTTTTACGCACTGGAAAAAATGCAATTTATTTGGTTATTTAAGTTATTAACTGTGGATTATGTCAATACTCAAATATTTGCAGCCAGAGAGCATGAGGTGGGCATAGTGGTGAAGACTGCTGTCAGTTGGTCAGAATAGGGTTAAATGTCTATCCAGGGATACCACATAGACCTTAGCCTTGTATAGATGTTCCCTGTACATTTGACTTCAAGGGAATGAAATACAAACATCTGGTCATTTGCAGGTAACTCAGCCTTGGTGGATTTCAGTAAAACAAACAAAGAAGTTATTGAGCTTGTCCTGAAGGGAATTTGTCATTTGTAGGCGAGCAGTTGTTTTTGGTCTCCACAATTCTCTTGGCTCACCACATACAACGGAGGTCCGATTTGTTGGTAAAATGCCTTTCATCTTCAATTTTTTGGCGGTATCACTAAATCTGAACTCCCTCTAGAGAGAGGTTAATTCTCTTTGCAAGAGACGCTCCAGCACAGCGTGTCTACTTACCCACAGGTAATGCGTTATACCTGTGTTATTTTAGACAGCCATTGATCTTTTTGCACGCATCTTCAATTTGTAAACACATAACAGTGTGCCATGTACTGTTCACAAGACCATTAAGAATATGAAAAGGCCACTGAGGACAAAAGTGGTTACCTCTGCAAGCTCATGAGTATGGGTTAAGGCACTAGTAAGGTAGGAGTAGGGGGCACAGCATTCATGCTGGCAGTCTCCCAAGAGCAGGACCTGAATGGGATCTCTAAAGCAGTGATTGTCAACCCATGGGACCAGGGGCGGATTAAGGTGTACAGAGGCCCCTAGGCTACAGTAGTCTGTGGGGCCCCCAACCCCACCCCCCTCCGTGCCAATGGGGGCCCCCTTGCAGGCTGGCACACGTGGGGCCCCTAGGCTTAAGCCATATCTAGCCTGTGCGTTAATCCGCCCCTGCATGGGACCCATGGGCAAGTTCTGAAAGGGTCACAAGTTGGAAATGTAAGCATTTTAAAACCAGCAAGCTCCAATGCTGATCCACAATCAGATTTCCCAGCCCCAATAATAAAATTAACCTATATAAATGGGTCTTGGGTCTGCAACTGCAAAACTAGTGAACACTCAACTAATCCAAGAAGCCAAACCACTGATGCTTAATTTACAATTCACTGGCACATCCAATCAGATCTGTGTGATGGGCATTGATTCTTGTAAACTGCAGAGTGCACTGCTCATAACATTAATCACAATTACAAACCAAGAAGTACAACCAACAATTTAAATCGGCGAGATATAAAAAAAATGCAGTCTGAAGTATGAATAAAACGGGAATAGAAACTGCAGCAACACATTTCGGTAAACTTGTTCCTCATTGGCATTAAGATCCCAGGGGGCAGTGAGTCACACAAAGATGAGTGGACAATGGAACCAAGGGAGTGGAATATGAAGCACAGGAAAATGGTCCTCATGGGAGCTCCAACAAGAAGAAAGGCATTCTGGGAATTTGGTAAGAATGCCAGTCCATTGCAGGGCGCATACACACACACTGTAATACAATATGCACAATTCAGAGTTGCCAATTAAGCTGTCTTTAGACTGCAGAAGGAAACCGGAATACTCAAAGGAAACCATATGGGGAGAACATGCAAATGCCACACAAAGAGAACAGAGGCCGGATTCAAACCCCCAGCCCTCGAGGTGTGAGGCAACAGTGCCACCCAATCATTAATAATGTCAATAATTTCTTGTGAGGTGTTGGGAATATTCACACAATCACAAGTAATTTTTCCAGAACTGACAAGCACACTGCCTTAAGAATCTAGGCCCAAAATCTTCATATCTAAAAATATACTGCAGATTCATATATATGCTTTTTTATTAACATGGATTTTACTATTGCCTGTAATCTAGATATCACTCATTTCAAGGGTGTAGTTCTGCCAATTAAAAGACTTGTAAATCCTGACATTTTCTACAGCTTAGGAACATTTTTTCATACTGGGGTTTAGTTGATCTAACACTGTATATTGTGTGTGTGTGTGTGAGCGGGTTTACCTATCCTTATGGGGACACAATGTCCCCATAACGTGATAGATATTCATTTTTTTTTTCCCTTATGGGGTCCGGTTTCCTGGTCCCCATAAGGGAAAACTCAATTTTATAAAAATTGGTGACTGCTATGAAAAAACTAAAAATGCAAAAACTCTTGTATTTTGTTAGGTTACTTATGGTTATGGTTAGGGCAGGGTAGGGGTTAAGGTTGTCATAGCTAGCGTTAGCATTTTCCCCATTGAAATGAATGAACGGTCCCCATAAGGATATGTTTACCCTACATGTGTGTGCGTGTGTGTGTGTCTGTGTATTATGGTTACATTACATTGTAGTGCCTTATGTTTCCTGGAATAGGCTCCAAGGTCACTGTCATTCAATACTGGATAAGCTGAATGGAAAATGGATGAATGGATGGATGAACAACTCAACAAATACATAACTAAACAACAACAGAGTTTGCCGTGGTTGGAATCATACTCTACTGGTAGACTGGTACTTACTCTTGCAGGCTCCCAGTTGGATGTAGTGTCCATGGGGGCAGTGGGTCACACAGTGGTCCCCGAGTGTCAAACTCTTAGGGTCTCTGCACAGCAGACATACACTTCCGCCGTTCTGAAGGTCCAAGACACACCTCAGGCAGTCCATTTTGCAGTCTAGGGGTAACAGGAAAGGGGTGGAGTTCCAGTGAGGTTTCTACACCGCCCCATTCAGCACATAGCTTTGATGGCAACAGCGGGTGTGTGCTAATAGATGCCTAAAGGAAAATAAAAATATATTGGATATATTTTGGTGCAAGAAAAAAAGATTGTGATTTATTCACTTGAAATTATTCTGCATAAATAGTTCCGAAAATGCAACCTGATCTTCAACAGGTCATGATAATAAATAGACAGCCTTATTAACAAACAAGACACACAAAATATTATCATATTTTTATTGAAAAAATTGCTGAAAGAAATCAAGGACATCAATCATGTGTATGTAAGTAATGTAAGTGAACCTCTGGGATAACAACCTCTTGAAAAGAGGGTAACTAGAGTCTGATGCTCCAATGTTCAGGTGTTGGTTGCACTGCCCTGCTGTATAAAAATTACAGATATGTGGCTCTTCACAAGACATGTAACTTTTTGTGTTTGTTACTCATTTTCATTTCTTAGACAAAGACCTGACCACCTTTTATGAGCTGTTGGGGAGCCATCAAGAAGTGCAGATAACTCAACATTTCCATTTTGCTTTTCCTTTAAAATCATCAGGTGATCAGTGATGACACACCAACAAAATGTGTCCTCTGCATTTATCCCATATGTGACATCGTGACATAGCAGGAGGCAGCTAATTCAGCACCCGGGGAGCAGTGCTTGGGGGCGGTACCTCGCTCAGGGTACCTCAGTGGTATTTCGCTGGTCGGGGATTCAAACCAGCAATCTTTCAATTGCAATTGCGCTTCCCTAAGCATTAGACCACCACTGCCTCTTATGCATTATAAATCATGTTCTGGTCCTAATAAATATTACTTAAGTAGAACAAGAAGAACATTATTTAGTTCTTAAAGCTAAGGTAAATAAAAGCAAACTGTATTGAAAACAGTTAAATCTTGTTACACACTGACCCAGTGATCAGTCTCTTATATTCTTTTTCGACTGCAGAGTAAATGGAAAACATATCTGCCATGCTAGTGTTTCCCATTAAAACAGAGGTCATGAAGGATACATAGAATATCGAAGGCAGGCCTTGTTAATCAATTACTATACAATTACATACCTGTACAATGTTGGCCAGGGTTGCCATAATTCTGACTAGAGAAGATGAAACCTCATGGACTTAAAGACAGGAATGATATTTGGGAGATGTGTGACCCTGGAAAGATTGATCAATCTGTGGTTGTTTCAGGGGGAACTATAGCTATGGTGATGTTGGTATGCAAGTGGTAGAGTGAAACATCATTCCCTAGGAGGAGCTGTGGAGCAAACTGCATCCAGTGTAATGTTTGGGCATTGGTTCTAGATGCAAGGTATAACAGACAAGCAAATGTCAAGGTGAGACATGGGCATGCAATCATTCAGCCAGTGGATTCACCCTTTACTAAATTGTTGATGGGCAACAAAGATATGCCTGGCCCATACCAGAAGAAGTCACAGGCTTCAGAGTTTATTTACTGTAGATAAATGTTCTGTGAGAAGCATTTTTCTGACATGGTTAGATTCCACTTAACCCCTTACTTGTCATCAAATAGAAATCCATTGCATGTGAACATGTTAATCTTATGGTGAATAATTTCTGTACTGATAGAAGTAGAATCATCCATCCTGACTCCATCCACAGGTCATAAATGATCATTGATTGGTTTAAGAATAAAAAAAACAATGGGCCATATTGCAGGTAATCCCTGTTCCCAGATGTCAGCTTGAACATAGATTCTGAAGTGCTGCCTGACACTGAGATTCCTGCTGCAATTAACAAAGTAAATGAAAAAGAAAATCTCACAGCAGAATGGTATTAAATCCGGGGGAATGTATGTCATGGTGAAAGATAATTGTGTTGTATTCTTGACAGTTTGCCATATTAGCCCAATTAATGTCATAAATATTTTGGTACTGATTTACACATTTAACAATCAACCACAGCCTATAAAAAATGCCACAAAGATATTAAGAAGCACCCTTGTGCCAGAGTATTATGACTAAATACTTAAGCTCCTTAGCAAAGAAAGTCATGGATTTGTGTTTTCTGGCCAGAACTCTCTAGTGGCTTTACCCTCACAAACAGTAGTCAGGGTAATGACAAGCACTCTTATTATTGCTTCCAATTGTCATGCTCTGTGTGTCTAAGTTAGCACAAGGACTTATGAACCTTAGGTATACTGAAATAGGCTTTTATAGACTTGTCTGTAACTACCCAGGTACTCTTTCTTCAGTTTACTTAACTTCATCCTTATGTCAGCTGATGATTATATAATAATGTCACAAATTAAATATATTGCTGCACTAACTCTGATCAAACGACTTCTTTAAAAAGCACTACCACAGGGTTCCTGTTTCAACGACCATAACATTATTCGAAATCTGCCTATTTTTTTTCCACCATCAAAAGAAAAACTTAACTGAACTATCAAGCAAAAGACAAAACACTTGTGTAATTGCTTGGACTTGGAGTTTTAATTTTTAATTTATGATTCCTCTAATCCTTCTGTCAATCTGTTGATTTAAGCTTCTATCTTGAGTATATTTAAATTTGGCTTTCTCCAATCTGCTGTTGCAAATAATCCATTGTAATATTTATTACACAAATGTGTGTGTGCATGCATTTAATCTAATTTTAACAGCACACACCAACATAAGAACAAATGCATGGCCTAGACCAGAGATGGCTATTAAAGCTGCAGCCTCACTTAAATCTATTTAAGCTGGGATCAGCCTCTGTGATCTCCTGAATAACCCCCCCAAACAGCAATTGTTTCCCATAAATATATGTTTAATTTATTTGCACTGTGTGAGGGGGGAAGGGTGTGGCCGGAATAGATTCAGGTGACCAAGGGTATCCATATTGATTTGTTCCATTCTTGAGTTCTGTTTTGCTTCACTCCTGTGACTCTGATACAAATCTGAACAAGGTCTCATGCCTCCTAGTCTCCTCCAGTGAAACTGTAGCCCTGTTCAGGTCTGACGCATTCCTCCCATTCTTGTTTATCTCATCAGTAAACTTTGGTCTGGATTTAGTACTGTTATCAAAAACTTAAGCAATAATTTAAAAAATTAACGATAATTAAACCAGGTAAGGCTTATTTTAAAACTGCATTGGGACAAGCAATTTTGCTAAGTGATTAAACTGTGGGTTGAATTATGTAAAATGTAAAATCAAATGACCCCTATTTAAGATGGGTGGTATAGTAAATCAATGGCTGGCATTGTTGTAGCACATGTTCACGGTTCAAATCCCATCTGTGTGCGTGGGACTTGCACATTCTTCCTGTGGATTTTCTCTTGTAGCTGAAAGACATGCAATTAGACTAATCGGGAACTTGATTTTACCCATAATGTGCATGTATATACCGGTGATGGACTGGCATCCCATCCAGGGTGTACCTCAACCTTGTGCTCTGTGGTGCCTGAGATAGGCTCCAGGCCCCTGCATAACCATTACCAGGAGATAGAAGATGGACAGACACTTTAAAAGGTTTGAGAGAGTTTATAACTGAGTAACAACTTGTTAAAATTATGGATGGATCTGCTCATTTCATACATTTTCAACTAAGGATTCCTTTTAAATAGAGCAGTAGTCAATAAGGCACGTGATTTATGCAGAAGTAGATGTATGCTTTTAAAAATTTTTGTACAGGCTGTAAATTTACATTTAATTGACATTTTAATGCATAATGGTTTTTGGAACAAATGAGAAGGGCCAGTACCCTGATTAAAATGCTAGTCACATTTTGCCCAAAATTATTATGTTAATTAACCACTGAAATCAGTCAAAGTCAGCCCCCGAAAGAGTTGTCCCACTGTGGCCATAAACCATGATTCACGCAAACACCAGGGGCTTGATTGTTTAGAGCAAAATCAAATCTGATTGGCTCACTGTCTTTGCATATTACGTTTTATGTTTGTTGGCACTAAAACAGAGTTAATATAAAATCTTACTGAAAATCCATCTCCCTCATTCTGAATATCAAGAAGGGTGTTATTTAAACAATTATTAAAAGATTTAAACTGACGAATGTCAAAAATAATACATAGTATCACAAAATTGCATATAACCTTGGATAAAAAGTGTCAGCTAAAATCTGGTAGATATAAGGTTTGCCATTATTTATGTATCTATGTATTTCATTCAAGCTCAGAAGTAATGCAGCCAAAGCAGTGAAACTGGGGAGTACTGAGTGTTTTTGAAGAATTGTCCATTTGGTGCTGAAACAGCCCAATTAAAGTTAAACACATTTTTTTTAGGTCCTGCGGAATATCCCCGAAGCATTCACTGAGACTGCTGCACATTTTCAGAGAAGGTCTGAAAATCCAAGGGTGCTGATGAGATTAGAAGCAGCTTCTTTACGCCATTTAAAGTTATAACAAACTGGACACCCTTGACAAATCAATTTATATTGAGATGATTAGCTGACATATCTGCTCGAGCATTGGGGATAAGCATGTCCCTCCAGATTACCATGGTATGACCCTGTAGGGAAGGTGAACCTGCAACCTTCAAAACCTTGAAAGTCCAGGCAGGTAAGCACCAACTTCTACTTTTCCTTGGACTTCATTC
The DNA here is from genome assembly GCF_048594095.1 of Paramormyrops kingsleyae. Lineage (NCBI taxonomy): Eukaryota > Metazoa > Chordata > Actinopteri > Osteoglossiformes > Mormyridae > Paramormyrops > Paramormyrops kingsleyae. Next base: position 19,768,922 of record NC_132803.1, read on the forward strand.
TCTGCTCCTTAAATGACGCATCATTCATACGTACCGACACAGTGTCCTGTGTGACTGTGGTATTGTTCCTCTGGGCACCTGGTCTTGCAGGAGCCATTTTCCAGGACGGTGTCTGGGGAGCAGTCTGTGCAGTGTGTCTCTGATGAGCCGGAACATTCCTTACAGGTTGGATGGCAGGCTGTGCCACATAGATTAGAGGGGAAAATGGAGAACAGGACTTAGTCTGGGAAGAGAGGGGGGGTGGAGGGTAGCTTTAGGCTGGATGATAAAGTCAAATTCGAGTCCTATTAAAGAATTTAGCCTGCAAGCGTTTAAAATGTAGCCTCTTGTGTAATTCATTAAAGACTATAAATGGAGATGACACCATGTCAAACGAGGATCACAGCTTAGCTGCAGCAGAATTTTAGATCATTTCAGTGTTACATCGTGACATACTCTTTCCTACATCCCTACAGGATCTTATAAATAACTGCACCATATTTAAGTATCAAGGTGAGATTTACAAAATATACATACATACATAAATAAATAAAATGCGACCCACTGAGCTACTAATAAATACTGCATTTACAGTAGCAAGGTGGAAGAGGGAGTAGCACTGTAGCTAAACATCTCTTATAGCTTGTGTGTGTGTGTGCGTGTGCGTGTGTGTGCGTGTGTGTGTACTGTATGTATGTGTGTGTGCTCACCATGATGCTATTATTTTTTTTTTTTCAGTTTCACAGTAGGACTGTCTGTTCTGGAACCTGAGACTGTTCTAGAAAAGCTTAATAAATTAACCATTTCAGCTTGAAGTTCAAGGGGATCCCCCCTTTAATTAATGCCAAACCGGGGTGATTATCTGTAATGGACTTGATTATCTGTAATGGAAAGAGCCACTTGGTAACATCTGCCCACCATTGGTAAATTTTGCAGTGAGCCCCAATGTCATGAGGGGCCAGCACACCCCCCCCCCCCCCCCCAACTCCTCCTCTGCTTTCACATTCAAGACTTTTTAACTCAGTATTCCAAACATTTCCAGTGTCAATCAGGTTACCCACTTTATTTCCACAAGAGGTAATGGTAAGTGATAGATACTTGAGATTTCTTTCAGATATCTCTTGACTTCTTACATAGTGTTTGAAGGAAGAAGTCACTCCTTCGTGAGTCTGAGTAAAGTCTCGTCAAAACATTGCAAATCCAAGTCAAGTCAAAGTCTTTCCATCATTTTTGCTGTCGAATCACAAGCAATCAAATTTGTGACTGAAGTGCAAGTCGAGTTGTGAGTCATGTAACTTGAATACATTCCTAGGTCAGTTTTTCTTTTCACCTTTAGTCATTAAAACTTGCTGTAGCAAAATCCCACCACAGTTCATTGTAGGTTAAGTCCTTCATAGACAGGGATATGTTGAAAAGACTGTGTCCACTCTGTCACGCCTGTTCTCACACACGTTTTAGATCCGTGTATATGCAGGGAGTGATGCATCTTATAAAATTAATGTCATGGTATCCAGAGGGGGGACAATAACCTCAAGTCTTCTCGAGTCATAGGGTCCAAGTTGGGTCCAAGTCTCCAGTCATAGGGTCCAAGTCGGGTCCAAGTCTCGAGTCATAGGGTCCAAGTCGGGTCAAAGTCTTGAGTCACTGCCCTCAAGTCCAAACTGAGTCCAGATCATTCCATCAGTTTTAAAATTTGTGACTTGAGTCTGAGTCGAGTGCGAGTCAGTGACTCAAGTCCCCACCACTGGTATACACTGTACATTTCTTATGTCAGGATTATTAGGTGGATCCTTGGAAAGGTTCTCACCCCTGCAGGCATCTCCATGACGGTGGTACCCTTGGGGACACCTGCACAGGCACTGTCCCTGGTGTAGGACACTTGGAGAAGCGCAAGCAGTGCAATTGAGTGTGCTATTCCCTGCACACTGCAAACAGGAGTCATGGCAACCTGGAGATAGCGAAAGGAGCCGTTAGTAGAATCTGATCGCTTCTGCCAGGCGTAAGTTAACCCCTGCATAAAAATGGTGCCATTTACGTTCTGTCTTGAGGGACTCCCGGCTATAACTGACAGACAAAATTGGCTTCAACACGTATCCCCTGCACCCCCATTTTCTGTCACAAAAGCATTTAAACCATTTCTTTCACTTTACTTGACAAGTACTGATACTTCTTTCAACTGATTAATTCAAAGACCCAAACAAAATGAAAAATCAGGCACAATCTACCTCTGCAGTCCGGGGTTATGCTCTCTAATTATAATTGAGCTGAACAAGTTCAGGGTTTTCCACCAGCAAAATCTTTCTCCCTTTTTTCCATCTGAGCAAGGCTAATCCTAGAACACTATGGCCCTCCCGACATCGTGACAGGGATCAGTCGCCTGAGGCAGAAGTTTTCCATTAAATCCTCGAGATCTCCCTTCTGGGCATCAAGCAGACTACAGCCAGCAAGGAGGTGTCAGCACAGCGACACAGAGAAGCTGTTCATGGGAGCAGCTGGAGGTGCGTCCTTGTTAATGTTGGCAGCTTAAGTTGTCTGTGAGCAGAGCAGGGAATGTATTTCAGGAATTCACTTTTATTCCCCTTTGGAGAACTGGGAGGTATATGGGGTGCCACTGATGTCTCTGCGATTTACGTTTACTCATATTTAATTCCCGACATCTATTTTAAACACAATGGATTCCTATACAAGAGCTTCCATTTTGTCACGGGGCAGACAAACAGTGTATAGCCAAATGCTGTGGAGTATGGAAAGCAAATATAAAGTATTACAAAGAAACTGTGAAAATGGGGACAGCTTGGAGACACTGTGTCACATATAATAGCTGGTTGGTTTTTAGACCTTCAACTGCTATTGCACATAATGTCACCTGCATCCCCTGGGGCAGCCTAATGGACTATGGCCTCAAGGAAAACCTGAATACTGCAAGTTTAAGTCTATTTCACCCATCAGTGCATTTCCCTGCCTCAGCATTGAGGCTTTATAACTTATTTATAAAACAATTAACCACAACACACATAAACCCAAATAAACTCAAAAAAGATCATTCACTTTGTGGGGAAAATAGTTTTTCTATTATTTTATAATACTTGTTCCCTACAGGAAGAGGAGAACATTCTAGAACCCCTTCCAGAGTTAATATCGAGACACTTACTTCTGCAGACACAGTCTGGGTCAGAGTAGAAATGGTCCTTGCAACTTGACACGCACGTTCCACGTGTTGCCCCAGCATATGAAAGCTGTAGCACCTCCCCCAGGAACAGGCAGCTCAGGCAATCTGAGGACTCGGGTCCAATGCAGGAGAGGCAGGACATGTGGCAGCCTGAGGGAAAATGCAGCACATCTCCGAAAGCAGTTTTAATCAATACTAAAGTCCATTATCAACCCTACATATATACAGCCATCACTGTTAAACTCTTCAACAAAACCAATGGCCATATTCTAGGAAGGACCATGATGCTGTAAGCAAACTAAAGGATACTTTACTTTCACAAATGCTGCCATGAGCGAACATGCCCTTCCCACAGGTCTGCAGGCACTGCCCATAGTACAGAACCATAGTCCCAGGACAGAGGGAGCAGTGTGACACAGAAGGTCCCCAGCAAGTCCTACACGAGCTGTGACACTCTGGGAAAAGAGGACAGAGGTAGAATGACATGAGCTAAACATTAGGTGCCCTTCCTCCAGGTATTCCCATGTGTTTGATACAGACACAGAGAAAGGACTCCCTTTTTATGTAAAAGCAGATACAGGACTGGCACCTATGTGTTATTAGAATGACATGTCGATAAGAAGGATACTGAAATTCTGTCAGCAGAAAAAAACCCCCACTGAGAAAATGAGATCATGGGACAATACCCCAGAATTGACCACAGCTGTCCTTGTACTGCTGTTCAGGACAATATGAAGTACATTTTCCACGATGCTGGGGGACATCTTGCACCCCTGCCATTTTCGGGATAGTGGGGTGAGCAGGATTTATCACAAGTTTCACAGTGGAGGAAATTTTTAATTTAGATTTAAAGGAGCTGGCACTGGCTGAAATTTACAGTTAAATCAGTGACACCCATATCAAGTGCAGGTGCTTTATTTGAAGTTTTTATTAGATTCCTTCAAGTCCAAGACATCTAGTTAAGACACTTTCATACATACATATTAGAATATATATAATAATATATATTTCTAATACATATGTACATTTATATAACTGTTTTCTGAGTACAACTGTTCACTATATGTTCATGCAGACAACTCCATATTTCTGAATTTTTTTTTTTACTTATTAAATATTCCAACATTAAATATTCAATGACTGCTCTGTGGATGCTGTCACATGTGTTTTATAAGCTGATTTGAGATAAACATCCATAAGGCAATACATTAATGAGAAGACAAAAAGCATGATCACTCAAATAACTTTAGTCAAAACACTTCATACGATATAATGTGATTATTATTAGATTTGGAAACTGGAACTGGCAAAAAATATGCAGATTCATACAAAGAGCCCCAAAGTAAATCAATTGAATGTGAATTATCATGGTTATTTTAGGGATTTTGCTATTATGTACAGTATGGCAAGTACACCACAATTTTTTCTTTATTCAGAATTAAATTTGACGGCACCAACACTTTTTACAAAATTTCTTTGCTAACTTGATTTTTCAACAGTAACAACAGTAGAAAGTATGGTAACACATTACTTGAGAGGGCACAAATAATGGAGTTATACTCTTATTTCACTAATTAACAAGTAACTGATACTGATCTCATGTTCGTTCATCATTAATCAATCATTGTGGTTCATGTATTTCATGCAGGAAATATATAAGTTCATGATTTATTCTTGAGTAGTAATCAAGTAACTAAGTTATTTGTGGCCCCTCAAGTGTAACCAAAACTCTGGACCTACACCTCCAAAATACTGGACCTACACCTCAGGCTTGGCAAAAATCTCAACTAAAATTGCCTATTGCGCGTGATTCTGTCCACACAGCTATATTAATGAAGTGCCTGAACTGTCCTTCAGCTTTCATCGCTACATGGGGTTACCCACATCCATATCACCTGCTCATGTCCTTCTTACATAGGCCCTAGCAGGTAGAGCTGTGCAGTATGACCAAAAATTTATATCACGGTATTTTTCAAAGTTATATCAGTTTCACGGTATACAACGGTATTTTTTTTAAGTATGACTGACCGTGTACCACAATTTACAGGACACATTTTGTTTTACGGTTTTGCATTGTTCCCACATTAACTATTTTATTTTATTATTAGCCATTGCGCCTATCTGCTACAGTACCTTAATGATAACATACGGCTAACGTGTTTGTTGGCTAACTGCTTATAGATAAAGGTGTGTGCCGGCCAAGTTAACATTTTTGATAAGTGTTTGATAGTTCAGTGTTGCTGGAATGCGAGCTTTACCGATCTTGCGAAATTTCTCATAAAGATCAGGATGTCTTTAAGATGCTTCGCCAAGTTTGACGTTCTGCTTGACTTCGTCGCCACAACTTTGTAGCACTTTGCATAGAGGCTTAATCGACATCAGAATCAGAATCAGCTTTATTGACATCCTTAGCCTTTCCATGCTCGTCTGCAAAATACTTCTAAATGGCACTTTTACATTTTTTTTTTTACTAAAGCAGCTTGCGAAGTGTCTTCAACTGCAGCATATGCCACATTCGGCCAACAACTATGTGTGTGTTGACCAGCGGAAATGCGTTCAGCGGCTTGTGAGAGGAGGGGAAGGGCTGCGCGAGTGTGTGTGTGTGCGTTTCTGATGTTTCGTGGTACTTTTTAGCGGTGAAAAAGGTCCCCCCTTAAACAGTTTCCAGCTGCGGCACTTTACGAACGTTGTGTAGGCTATTTAAACTGGTATTGCTGTATTTATAACAATAATAAAAAATGGTTTTCGGTATGAACCGGTATACCGCCCAACACTTCTAGCAGGGCTCCCTTTCAGCACCACAGCCTAGCTGAATGAAAGATCAGTGCTGGTTCCCTTCCCTGTAAACTACCTCCATGTGTTCCATTCTCCTGTTCCCCATGCTGGTGACAGAGCGCTCCACCCAATGTTCCTTTGTACTCCCTCTCTAGCTGGGGGTTAGGGTCCTGCTTAACATGTCAAAGTGTTTGTACATCTTAGCAAGTCCATCACTTAATAGCGATTCCCCCTCCATGCTAAATAACTCATAATAAATCGCTGCAGCTGTCAAAATCTTTGATTTCATCTTTAATAAGAACCAGTAATATACAATTTGCAATGAATCTGGTCATACCTCAGAGATCTGTAAAGCCAGCTATAAGGCCATGATCACTGACTAAAATCCTATTCCGGATGTGCTTTAAGCTTGCCAGAAAAAAACATTCATCCAGCTCATTCAGAATGCTACTGCTGTGGTCTGCCTCCCCAAACACTCCTCTCACTCCCCCTTCCCGGTCTCCCTCGATCAGTAACCAGTTTGAGCTCATATTGCATTTGACACCTCAGTCCTGGCATGCAAGACTGTCAAGGGAACAGATCAGCAATTTCAAACGCTACAGGCTTAGAAGATCGTTATGTTACTGTAAATCAGGCTGCCTGTCTGTCTCAGATTTGAAGGGCCAGAAATCAAAATCCTGCTTGGTTTCATCTGTAGTAACTCTGGGCAGAAATGGGCTTCAGGACTGCTGAACCTCATTAAAAAGGGACTCATGTACAGCATTTTAGACCACATTTCATCTGTGAACTTCAGGCTGCATTCTGATTGCATTCAAAAGTCTGACTAGATGTGTTGTATGTTTAACTTCTGGTGTAATACATTCTGTATATTCTATTTCATATGTGTAGGTACACTAAAGAAGACTCCGTACAACAGGGGTAGGGAATCCTGATCCTGGAGTACTGGTATCCAGTGGGTTTTCTATCCTGCTTGATGGGTTACTATCTGACTGAAGTCTGGTGAGGTTCTTCAGAGGCCAGGTTGGATGAAAACCTGCTGGATTCCAGCAATCCGGAATCAGGGATGCCTACCCCTGCCCTACACTGACTGATTATAGGCTTATATTGATACTCTACATCAGTTGCATAAAACTCTTTCTAAGAGATCCTTAATTTGTGGAAATGCATCTGCCGAATAGATAAATGCAAGCGCGTTACCACATAATCGGCAGTGAATGAATGAACTTCCGATTCACAGCATTGTTGGTGCGCACACAGCAAAAGGCATTTGCAGTCTTAATATAGAATTTGCGGGAAGAGCTATTTTAAAGGAGCTTTAAAGGCTGACCTTGATTCCGGATTTATTTTGTGCACTGCATAAAATGATGCCGCCAGGAAACAGTGCGATGCCACATTTAATACGATCCAGTAAAAATGCATTCTCAAAAGAAACACTCAGACTTACATTTGGCACTTACAAAAATTCATTGGGTACAGTAATTCAATAGACTTCACATGGCTGTGCCCATAACTTATATTTTTATTGGAATGCTCAATACATTACAGTAGGACGCCTGGGGATAGCAAATGAATCACAAAGAATCTGCACATAACACATGTCTTTTTTACATTTAAAGCATGTGTTTATATAATGCAGTTCTCTGTAATATAGCCTGGAAAGGCAAAAGTACTTTTCATGCTAAATAGAATTTACAGTACTCTACTAATGCAACACATCTTATTTCATATAGGACAGCAAGAATGGAGGGTGCAGCTTACAGCCTAATAAAAGCATTTTAAAAAGCTGTAAATGTTACTGCATAGCTGGTCATTTCCTGCTTTACAGGTAAAATACATTCAAAATGTATTTGCGTCCTCAAAACCTTATACTCTGGTCAGATTGTGTTATCATTTTCATACCCAAATTTTTCTTAGTTGTGACATAAATGCATGTATGTGCATTTTATGTGTGCAAAAGTCAGTCAATGGCACTAAATGTGAGTTTGAAGTGAGTTAAGTCAAATGATTTATAAAACCTATAATTTTTAAGTAAAAACTTAAGAATGTGATGGATTGTTTAAAGTGTGAAAAGGGATACTTAAGTACTCAACACATTTCCACCAATGCTGTGCTAGTGACAGTGCCTGACTATTTCCCAATCTGGAACTAGTTCCATGTGTTTCCACCACAAAAAAAATGGCCCGGGGCCAGAAAAAACGTCTCCAGCATGGCACAACAGAAAAGCTGGTCTCAGAGTCTGGCACCACACATCAGTGAAAGAAAGGCTATCGTTCTAAACCTTCTGCATACCCAGAAAATTCACTTCATAAACAATATAATTTAGACTAATAACGGTGTCGGTAGTGAAACAACTTGCCAGCTTATCAGCTGAATAATAGCATATAGTGCTTTTTAAAAAAATATTATTGTTGTTTTAAAAATGAAAGATTGATTTCCTGGCCAGGGGAGTATTCCATGAAAGTAGCTAAAGAAAGCCAGACTTTCCCAAAAAAGTCAGACTCAAACTATCTCTAAATTTAGCCTCATGTTGTTCCATTAATGCACTTCAGCTGTAACTAATCATACAAGACAGACTTGCATAGCCTCATTTAGTGCACATACCCGAGATATTTAAGAAGCCCAAATGAATGGATGAACAATAGATCGATCAAATGAGTGGGAAAGCGTGTAAAATGAGAGTGGTGTTTTTTTTAATTAGTCTGAAAATAAAGGTCGTTGATGATAACTATGATGTAAAATTTTCATCAACAAAATTAACACTGGGTACGTGTTTATTTTAATTATCGTGGAATTAACTGGAATGCTGAGACGTGATTTTTATAGGCTTTATTGTATTTATTACATGACATGAGTAGTGATCGAGATCGCGGAATTTCGTCCGATGGAACGATCTTTTGGGAATCTGTTCCCACACGTCGGACATTCTTTGAGACAATGCTTAACTAAGCGAGACAGTTAAACTGGTCCAGAGCAAACTTGTTCACTTCACTAAGTTATCAAGGTAACTCAGCAGGGATTCATTTAAGACACACTGAGGGAACGGAATTCCCGCTTAAATGAGCCAGACTTATCAAAATAAGTCAGACTTTCCCTTAATCCTGCTTCGTGGAACACCCTGCAGGTTTAATAATAAAATATAAATATAGTGCAGTTTTAGCAGACTCTTTTATTGTGCGATCCTTAAAAGGACAGCGATAAAACAGCAAGCGAGAGTAAACTAAAACACACAGACGGAGGAGCCTTTACGTAGAAAAAAGCAGGTATACATGCAATAAAAAAAAGTGCAATGAGTCATACTCTGAAAACATTGTTTTTGGTTTGGCAGTTTATAAAAACTTAAAATCCAAAACAGATTAAAATAAATCCAAAAAATGAAATAATAACATAAGAAATTATTTTCTTCATCAAGCTCATTTGGGGAGAATTCATTAATAGCTTAAAGTTCTTAAGAATTTACCTACAGTAACTGATTTAAAGGAACCCAAGGCTTTAGTCTGCATGACACTAACAGATTATTCCATACTATAACTACACGCTGTATAAAGAAGTGCTTTCCCGTGTAAAATGTTCTACCACTAATTTCCACCTACGTCAATGAGTTCTTGTATTTGAACTAATACTGAAGTAACTATTTGGTTGAACAGCATCCTGTTAGAATCTTATATGAGATTCAGCTCAACTATCCTCTCCACAAAAGATATTCCTCTAAGACTAGCAATCATTTTTAGAGCCCTGCATTGAACCCTTTCTAAGGCAGCAATGTCCTTTTTAAGGTAAGGTGACTAAACCTGCACACAATATTTTAGGTGGGATCTTACCAATACAGATTAACCTTTACTTTACCTTCACTTCCGCCTACTAACATTTCTGTTTTGTTCATTTTTGAAATTGGTAGAAACATGAGCAGGTTCTCAAAAGGCAAGAACCAGTGCAGCACCGGTTCTGTCTTGGTGGAAATGGGGCAAAAGTAATTGGGACAAAGTCATGTAATTTATAACATGGATTATTTTCCCCACATTTGTCATTTTCCAGAAATGACATAGGTTGTAATCCCATGTCATGAGATAATCTGTCTCTATCTTTCCTCTTCCTAGATGCCAATTAGCAGGAGGAAAATCCAAACAGGTTGTCTTGTAGCAAATGGAAATCAACCTAGGGATAAGGGAAGTGGATTAAACCTACTGCTGCATTAAAAAGTAATATGAACGAAGATTTCACATTGGGAGAGCCATTTAATCAAAGATTAACAAAGGAAACATATCTCCAAATTTCTCAAAGGCATAATATTACATCATTAACAGTAAATAGCTTTCCTTGCCGCATTTATAGTTTCAAAACAAGTGTCACTACAAAAATAGCTGAAATCTAATAATTTACCTGTTATATTAAACTGGATGCTAAATTAAATTCTCACCTACAAGTACCAAGTGAAATTGATTTGCTCTGGCTTTGTATAGTAGGAAATATACTGAATACCTTTCTCAGATATTACGGAAAGAAGAATACCACTGTATAAAACTGAGGCACATTGTAGAAGAATGAAAGCATGTAAATCTATAGCACATTTGCGATACTTTAGTCACATACAAAAACACTACATGTAGGTTCACAAACCCCCTAAGCATAGGTTCATATTTCAGAGCATTTTAAATAGTCTTTTCAATGGTCTTATTAACCCTGACCCTTGCAAGTTTACAAGTTTAACTACAGGCCGTCTTTTCATTATCAAAAGTCCACGTCTACTTTGGTTAATTAAATGTGTCGTTTATTGCAGAGTTTTCTAAAGGACAGTTATTAGACCAGACAAGGTCATACTTTGCGCGTTTGCACGTCATCTTGTCCTGTTTAAGGCACCTTTCACAGGACACACTGACGGTCACGCATCAGGAGAAACCATCCACACAATGTACACTCATCCTGGTCTGTGAGGCACGAGGCCTTGCAGGCTGTGTGGGGGGACATTCAAGAAAAAGGCCATCGCACACTGGCTGAATGCACGTTCAGTAAGCTGCTTGAACAAGAATGCATAACTCAATACAAGGTAAACTACTGAATTATGTCTTCATAAATGTTTGTTTTTTTTTTATTTTCCTAGTTTCTAATGTTGATAATGGCAACATTTTTTCTTCATTATGCATATTTAGTTAATGCATATTTAAGAATGGAAAAAAATGTATGCAAATTAATTTCTGAGGATATGCTTTGCAATATCAATGTCAATATTAATGCCAAAGTTTCATTCTGGAAGTCACAGTTTAAGCCATTCATTATTCATAAGACATTCCTGTACACTGGAATCCTGCACATCGAACACTGACAATCTGGCATGCTAGAATTCTAGGGATGCCTTCGGCTCTAGTTGTGAGGCAGCAACAGTGTTGTATCCAGAGATACTCACTATTAATTTGAGGATTTAAGATTGTCACCTTTTGACGATCTGGGAGGGGGGGTGGGGGTGCATGTTCGCAGTTCACAGTCCATTTTTAGCTGCACTGAGATGTGCAGTGGAGTCATGCTGCAGGATTCCAAAGTACTAAGTTAACACTTTAAGTATGTGAAAATGGTGTGTAAAATACATAGATGGAAACTCTCTTAAAATCAGTAGCAGTGCGTGGGTAAAATGGCCAGGGCAGCTCAGCCTATTGGACGAATCAGTAGAAGTTGCTGTCACTACCACAAGTTATAAATAGGGATGAGCCTATCCACACTTTTCCAGTTCCAGTTCTGATTCCGATACACAACTGCCAATACCGATATAGATTCCGATACAAGAGCTATTTTTACTTCAATATTATAATATAATAATATGCCTAGTTTTTAGATTAGCATTGCCAATTAGCCGCTCACTTTTGTTGTAGTTCTCTCTATTAAAAGATGGCATAACTCTTCTCATCTGTTTTTCTACTATATCCAGCGTTTCTATAATTTTTTGACCTACGGCTCAAATTGTAGTTTTGTAAAGTCATTCTTCACAAAAATCTCCAGGTCGGTCATTTTCAAGTCGTTACTGTAGTGTGTTTGTAATTAAGAAAGTAAAGATATTTGAAGCCAACTTCATTTTGGCTTCCCTTGGTTTTTTTTTTTTTATTGTGCTTTGCCACTAATACTTACTGTAAGTGGTGTTCACTGATGAACGCTTCTGACTGGATAATTAAAAATATATTTCAACCAAGGGATGCCAGTGTGTTCTGGCTTCTGGCCCTCGTCGAACTCGTGGTAGTTTTTTGATCGGCAAGGGTGCAGTTTGAAAGAGTTATTGTATTTCCACAAACAAAGCAAAAACTAAAATGAAATAATAAATAATGCGTGTGTATGTGTGTGTGTGTGACATAAAATGTGAAAGTATATTTTTCTACATATATTTTTATAGGGGAAGCATGGCTTCCCTTGGTCTCCGGCAGTACACTCACAGACTGATACAGTATGTGTGGTGGACGTCAGCAATTATAGGCAGAATCAGGTCCTACCCGCACAGGTGTTGCCATTCTGATAGAAGCCAGGGGGACATTCGAAATGGTGTCCATTATGAAGTACAGAGATGGGATCCTTGCATCTGTTGCAGAGACTTGGATTCTGGGAGCGGCTCAGGCAGTCCAAGTGACACGGAACTGCAAGCCATAAACATACATAAAAAGCATATACTGTATATTACCATATTACTTTTTACCATAGTACCAAAACACCAAATCTTGCATAGCACTCATGCTGCGTTGTAAAAATGCCATTATAGTTCTAAATTTCACTTGTATTGTGAATAGTTATAGTTATCATTGGATATAGCTGCTTCTATCTCAAAATTCAAAAAAATTCCCCAATGCTTGGAGTAGTTTCCAGCCTTCCAGGATAAGCAGTACTTAAAAATGGATAAACATATGATTGGACAGATTAATGGTTTTCTAATGCAGTGCTAATACCTTTCAACGGGAACATGCCACATTAAAAATAACTGCTGTACATCTGTAAAAACATAAGGCTGGAAGAAGAAACAGAGCAGTCCACATTCCCTGAGTGATATTCACTGACCCAAGACTGAAGCTATCAGATGCTGAAGTACTTTCAACATGGCAATTAAGAAAATAATTTACCAGTAACCATGTGAGAAAGCTGAGCAAGAGAAGAACAGTCAACTGAGAACAGCACGAAACGCCTGCACATCAGCCTTTGAACCACAGTCATTTTTGACAATGAGTCATATTTTTAAAAGGTCCCTTAGTGGCACTTTTCAGCCAGTGCTGTTCTGTTTGCACTTAGCTTTCACAGGAGCATCAAAAACAAAAGTGGCCTCAGCCTTATATCTCTGGATTCCCAGTCAAGGTCAAGAGAAGGACTCAGAAAACATGACAACTAAAACTAAAGACGTGTGGAACTGAACAGGAAATGTAATAACTAAATAGGGCTACATTTATGCAACACCTTTTCCAACATTCTTAGAGTTATTCAGCCTGGAAAGAGTTTAGAGAGAATATTCTGTATAAAACCAAAGGAATGGTTGCAGTACAATAAAAGAATGTAGCGTATAAACATTAAACCATACCGACCTGATTCATTTTTTTCCTGGGCATAGAATGAAGGGGGTATGGTGGGTATGGAGGGTACAGAGGCACTTCTATAAAAGGCTACCTCTTCACACACAATCAGACACATGTCCATGTACATACACACAGGCATACTCAGAAACCTAGCCTCAAGATTCATTATACAGGCTGAAAGTCCATGTATACAGCACAAATGCAGCCTCAAAGCAAACAAACAAAATGAAGACATTTTAAAGGATGAAAAAGACATTAGAATTTTGGGCTTTGGATCTGAGGCATTTTTTATGGTAACTTGGTGCCTAGGGACATGAGCCAGCTCTCAGAAGTGGTTGTAGTGTTGTACCCCAGAGCAAGTCTTTAACCTGAATTGCTCAATTTAGTTATCCAACTGTAAAAAGGCGCTTAAAAATGATAATAAAAATCAGCTGAGCAATAAAAAACGCACCCAATTTTTATTATTCATCCAGCAACCTTGACATGACACCATCTACACTCGTTTACTATGTTCCTCTGGAAATCCTGTCTATCAGCTTGTTGCCAGACACTATGTCTCATGCATTCACCGGAACTCTGAGCTGTGGAATTCAAAAGAGATTCTGTGCCTTTTAACTCGTCGCAAGCACCTCTAATCACTAATAAAGCTGTCAGGCAGGTAAGCCTGCGACAGAGAAACACGCCTGCTCCTCCTGGTTTGCCATTCTGTAGCATGAAAGAAAAGCCGGTCGGCTTAGTGAAGAGAACAAGGATCTGGGGAACTAGGGAAATAGCAGGAAAAAGCTATCTGAATAAAGCAACGCAAACTGCCATTTTTAGAGGGAAGAAGAAAGGATCTTGAAGTGTGGATGGCTGCTTCGGGCACAAAGACGGAATCTGGTCCCAGAATAACTGTCAAAATAACAGCAGAACACTAATATTTGGAGACAACAGGAATGAGGATGAAATGAAGTAATGAGAACATGAATAAATGACAGAAAGAATCAACGCATGAGTCAGCGAGGGACAAACGGTCATTCCACCCTCTGCTTTCTCAGGAGCTCATTACAGCTGCTCTTACTGCTTTGGCACTCTGGGCAGCAGCTCCCCTCCACGGGCAGGGCGAGAGTCCCCGAAGGGTGCGGGGGACACGCGAGACGGTAACAGGTCACCCTGGAGTGCAGGCATTCGCACACTCGGCAGGGCCCTTCCTGCCACACATCCAGGTTCTGTGGAGAAGAGGCCAAACAGAGGATGCATTCAGACACATGAGAGGCAACAAGAAAGGCTTAACAGTGATGTTTTGGGTTCAATAGCCAAATATGAATAGTCATTAGAAATACTGTGCAAAGGAAATTATGTGCGGCATGTGGGACAGATACTGTATAGAACTGCTCTTCATTAGAGGCCCATCTTCACTTGTTTAAAGTCTTACTCTACATGAATCTGAAAATATGAAAATGTGGGTTTCCCAAAAAGCATGATATGAGGCCGAAGAAAATTAACACAAAGCAAAGGTATAACGAGGTTTATTGTAAATTACGATATAATGACATTAATGGTTAAAAACAACGCTAGACATACTATTCGTGAATTACAGCATCACAGAACAAATAAAGTATGAGCAGAAAAGCGAATCCATGAAAATGGGACCCCTTCTTTTCTTGCATTAATGTTCCCCTTACACCAAGCAGGATACAAATTATGCATATTCAATGGATGCCCCTGTGAATATTAGCTAGCTGTGAGCATTAATGGACTATACTGTATGGTTAGGATTAAATTCTGCTTCCTCCTTTTATCAGTTGTGATCGGTTAAAAACTGAACAGATTGCTGTAATAATAATAGATTATTAATTCAAGTAGGCATTCAAAATTGCATTAAAAATGTATGTCTGTAACACAAACACCACATATGCAGTTTTGAAAATACAGATGCTCCCTGGGTTACGATGGTCCGTGTTACGATATTTCGACTTCATGGTGGATATACAGTATGTTTTTCACTTTCAGTACATTATTCAACAAATTACATGATATACTTACCATTTTATTATAAAATATGCTTTGCGTGAATTATTTTGCCCAACTGTAAATGTTCTAAGCATGTTTAAGGCACGCTAGGCTAGGCTATGAAGTTTGTTAGGTTAGGTGTGCTGTATTAAAATGCATTTTCCCCTTATGATAGATCTAATGGAATGTAACCCCATCTTAACCTGAGGAGAAGCTGTAGTCTACAATCATTAAAGAATGCATTGTATTTTTTCCCAAACCAGCTAAAACAAACAATAACTCTTTATATTCAACATACAAATAAAAATGTCAACAAATCCCACGTGGAATCGCAGTATTACAACATACCGTAGTACCAAGCTCATGTGAGTCATAGTTATGATTTGATAAATCTGAGGATGCCAGATCCTATTACCTTCTTTATTTCATCTTTGTACATGCAGACCATTCCTGCAGACCTGCATTCTGGGTAGCACCTTCTGGGTGAGTGGTCTACTTGCCCCTGTTGAAGATTTGCTAGGGTTAGAGTGACAGTTACTGTTGAATAATAATACATAAACTTTCAGCATAGACAACAGCACAGATATAATCAATGTTGGAAATTAGATTCAGAGTGAAATGGCAAGGTGATTAACACTGATTAACTCGTAGTGGCAATGTTTTTCTTCTTCAACAACAGACAGATGTTTGGGTGATATGGACCAAAAACCAAATCTCAATATTTTTAGGGAAAATACCCATACGTGCATCAAGTGTCCGTGCATGCGCGTGGTTATATATACGTATACAAATACACACACTTACAGTACATATATAGGTATTGTCTGTTATGTGGGATAAATATCTCATTTTAAGTCAAAGCCATGTCACAAACACTGTGGTCAAAACTAAATGCAAATATAGGGTTTCCTACCCTTTTTGTAAATATGCAACTATAACTATTCATTATACATGTTATTCTTGCAAACAGATGTATCAAAAACAAAAATAAATTATACCTAAATCTGTGTTGCATGTGTCCAATAAAGGAGCCTTGACATTGATTTTTCACTCCACTACAGTATGTCTACCAAAAGCATTTTTAAAATCAGTTTATGACTTTGCTAATAAACCAGGAGAATGCTTATGAACAAAAGCCTAGAATTGAAATCTAAAACAAATTTGCCAAATGACAATAAAGACAAGCCTGACAACCATTGGAAGTGCACTTAATAACTGGGAAGACCCTCATTTTAAGTTGTTACTCTTCAATGAAATAAAACAAATATCGCAAATGATATTTTTAACCTTTGAGCTGTGAGCCGGTTAACAAATATTTTACAATGAAATGAACCAAGTAATAATGATTCCTTGCATTTCCCCTACATCTGCTTCCCCTCTTTTCTATTCATAAATTCACTATACCGCCAGGCCCGAGGCAAGGGTACAAGCTTTTGACTGGGGGGGGGGGGGGGGGGGGTAGGTAGAGAAGCATTGGATAAGCAGGTGATCCGCAGCCTCAAATAGCCCATGAGTCCGCTAGCCCCCCCCCCCCCCCCCCCCCCCCCCAGTTTGGGGACAATGGGAGATAACTCATGTACTAAGCGCAATTGGGATGGAGGATTTCACCATGTTACAGCCTGTACTTGCTTGGTAAATGGTTTGAAAATTATGAACTGTTTATTTATGGAATTATTCATTTTTTTCTTTTTCAGAACGCAGTAGACTGTGTATAACTAACCCACCCACTGGGAATGCACAAGCAGGTGTGTTTCTTCGTGCTGGTCCCAAGCTCAGATAAATAGGGAGGGTCACGTCAGGAAGGACATCCAGTGTAAAGCCTTTGCCAAATCAAAATAGAGATTCCCATACCAGATCACTCGAGGCCCGGGTTAAAAATGCCTACAGTGCCGTTAGTCAACAGGGTGATGGGCTCTTGTTGGCCAAAGAAGAAGAGGGGGAAGGTATGTCTGGAGGGAGGAGGAGAGAAGAAAGTGTAGGAGAGTGGAAATGAGAGTAGGAACTTTGAGTGGTGGCAGTATGACAGGTAAAGGTAGAGAGCTTGCTGATATGATGTAGAGAAGAAAGGTTGATATATTGTGCATACAAGAGACCAGATGGAAGGGGAGTAAAGCCAGGTGTGTCGGACGTGGGTTCAAACTGGATGGTTTTCAAATCTGGATGGAGGAAGGAGGACAAGGAAACCTGCTAGTGGATTCAGGAAGTACAGGAGAGTATACAGATGAAGGGGTTGGCAAAGAAGAAGTGGGATAGCCAGAGAGATGAAGAAAGTAGACCGGAGTACAAGGAGATGAGGCGTATGGGAAAAGGAGAGGTGATGAAGGCGTATGATGAGTTGTATGAGAGGTTGGACACTAAGGAGGTAGAAAAGGACCTGCATCACATGGCTAGACAGAGGGACCGAGCTGGGAAAGATGTGCAGCAGGTTACAGTCATCAAGGATAATGGTGTACATGTATTCAAAAGTGAGGACAGTGTGTTGAGCAAATGGAAAGAGTACTTTGAGGGGCTGATGAATGAAGAGAATGTGATGGTTGGATGAGGTGCAGAGGGTTAGCAAGGAGGAAGTAAGGACAACTATGACAAGGATGAAGAATGGAAAGGCTTTTGGTCCAGATGATATGCCTGTGGATGCATAGAGGTGTTTAGGTGAGATGGCAGTGGATTTTTTAACCAGATTGTTTAATGCAATCATGGAAAGTGAAACAGATGGCCTGAGGAGTGGAGATGAAGTATACTGGCACTGATTTTCAAGAATAAGAGTGATGTGCAGAACTGTAGTAACTACAGAGGGAGAAAGTTAATCAGTCACAGCATGAAGTTATGGGAAAGCGTAGTGGAAGCTAGGTTAACAAGAGAAGTGATGATTAGTGAGCAGCAGTATATGGTTTCATGATGGGAAAGAGCACTACTGATGCAATGTTTTCTCTGAGGGTGTTGATGGAGAAGTATAGAGAAAGTCAGAAGGAAACGCATTGTGTCTTTGTGGACTTGGAGAAAGCATATGACAGGGTGCCTAGAGAGGAGCTGTCTTGTATGAGGAAGTTGGGAGTGGCAGACGAGTATCTAAGAGTGGTACATGATATGCATGAGGACAGCGTGACAGTGGTGACGTCTGTGGTAGAAGTGATGGATGTGTTCAAGGTTTAGGCGGGATTGCGTCAGGGGTCAGCTCTGAGCCCTTTCTTGTTTGCTATGGTGATGGACAGGTTGAAAGATGAGATCAGACAGGAGTCCCTGTGGACTATGATGTTTGCAGATGATATTGTGATCTGTAGGGAGAGTAGGGAGCAGCTGGAGGAGACCCTGGAGAGGTGGAGATAAGTTCTAGAGTGGGCAGTAGGACTAAGACAGAATACATGTGTGTGAATGAGAGGGAGGACAGTGGAAAGATGAGGATGCAGGGAGCAGAGTTTACAAAGGTGGAGGAGTTTAAATACTTGAGGTCAACAGTTCAGAGTAACGGGGAGTGTGGAAGAGAGGTGGAGAAGAGAGTGTATGCAGGGTGGAGTAGGTGGAGAAGAGTGGCAGGAGTGATTTGTATCAGCAAGAATGGAAGGGAAGTTTTACAAGATGATGATCCAAGTGATTTGGAGCACTGAAGAAAAGACAGGAGGCAGAGCTGGAGGTGGCAGAGTTAAAGATATTATGATTTGGGAGCGATGAGGATGGACAGGATTAGGAAGGAGTATATTAGAGGGACAGCTCAGGTTGGACGGCTTGCAGACAAAGCCAGAGAGGTGAGATTACGTTGATTTGGACGCGTACAGAGGAGGGATGCTGGGTATGTGGGGCGAGGATGGTGAGGATAGAGCTGCCAGACAAGAGAAGAAAAAGGAAGGTCTAAGAGGATGTTAATGGATGTGGTGAGAGAGGACATGCAGTTGGTTGTTGTGAAAGAGGAAGATGCAGAGGACAGGAAGAAATGAAAACAGATGATCCGATGTGACGACACCAAACAGGAGCAGCCGAAAGAAAAAGCAGAGTAAAACGCGGATAAAAAAACGCGGATTTGGGATCCCACCGTATATAAAATAAATCAGTAAGTATGTATTTGCTAAGATACTTTAAATATTATTAACACACTTACATGCATTCTGGTTTAAATAGTTATATTCTGAACTGATTCCAAATACTACGAGAAAGATCTTTTTCAAATTTTTCCTATAAGTTATCATAACATACATCTTTTTATATGAAATTGAAAAGCGAAAGCAACAACAATGATAAAATAATTACACTGTACTGCAGCTCACTTTAATTGAAACCCAAGGTCAGCAATAATCTGAACAAAAACAACAAACTAAAGCAGATTCACAGCTGACCAAAAACTTTAATAAAAAACATTTCAAAATATCCAGTTCTAGTTGCTTCTTATTTTTAAATGCATTCAGGCTGTTATTTAGTGTTTGATGAATTGAGACTTTTATCTCATCCTAAAGCAATGATCATTTTAATAGTCCTTACTGTCTATCATATCACAATTATAGTTAAAGCTGAATAAAGAAATTCATCATTGATACCAACAATATTAAGAAAAAAAAACAAAACAATGCCACTTTTCATTTACGTATGTACAAACGTACCTGCCAAATCTATAATAAAATGTATTTTTGAAGGTTACAAAGTGATGAATTCTGTGAAACTGCTGTTCTACATTAATGCACAGCAATCAATTGAAGTTCACACAAGTCAGAAAGCAAATCTTTGAGAAAAAAAAAATAATTTAACTACCCCCAGCGGCACTCATCTGAAATACTCATTGGCTTTACCATGACCTTTTCTCATTTTATTTTTCCATTAATTGAGAAGATGGCTTTATTTAAAGCGACACATTTGATAAAGCAGGGTTAATGCCATGGAATTTGAGCTGGTCACCTTCCAATCACATTGACAGCATCTTAACGTGCTGAGCCACGCACCATCATTCAGCTGGTTTTTTGTTTTCTCTCCACAATACAGGTTAGATGATGCAAGCGGAAAAAAAATGTGTTAAAGAAATGAAGGTGGCTCTATCCCAACCCTTAGACGTTTCACAGGTTAGTAGATCACCCTTGATGGATGGCATGGGCCGCATGGCTATTAAAGCTATTAAATCACCCAGGTAAGTATTTCTGGGTTGCGTCTAATTAACACATAATTAAAACTGCAAAACTACAGCTCGTCCCAAGAAAGAGTGCATCACCCATACAGTACCGGTGCACAGCAGCTCCTACCCCTCTCAGTGTCCTGGCACTGCACTCGACCCGCTTTGCAGGTGCAGGATTGACAGCCCACCCCGCTCCACACCTCTCCATTGTAGCGCACTACAGTCCCGTGTAGACACGACCCTTCCGGGGACATGTATTCCCCACAGCTCTGGCCTACATGGAATGTCCTGTTTTGGCCCTGGAAAGGCACAGGGCACAGCCCAGAGGAAACAAAGGAAATATAGATCTGGATTTCTTCACTTCCCCTTGTGTACTAGATAAAAAATAAGAAAACACCAACAGAGATACAAGTCATTAAGGAGCAAAGAATATTGGCAAACCTGAGGCAACTGAATGTATCAAAGAAAATATCACAAACATCTCGTAAGATCTCGAACAAAGGGAGAACAAGGGGACATATTTGTATATCAAGCAGTTTATCGCTTTACATTAGCTGCACCTTCATAATGCCTTTATAATGCATTAGTACAACATTCATTGCACCTTCACAATACATCGATAAATAGTATGCACTAATAAGAAACATTATATAATAACAAACATCATAATCACATAATAATGTAATGTTTGTTATTAAATATATAGTAAGGTATGTTAAAATGTTAAGGTATACTTACATGCTGCTTATGAATGTTCTCTGAATGCATTTTAAAGGTGCATTAGATGTTCTATGAATTTATAATTAATGCATATTGAAGGTGCAGTTAATGTAAAGTGTTACCAGAATTTCTGTGTTGATGATAGACTCTTTTTGGTACCTGCAAATGCAATTCCCCTTCTCAAATGAACAAGACAGCAAATTATGAAACAAAATATCTTCCAGCATCATTTCAGAATTATAGTAATCAGTTTTCCTGTCCAACATTGTTAAATCTGAAAGACGTAAAGGAGTCATCCCAGAAAAAAAAGGACAATTCTGTCAGACATAAAAAAAATAAAATGAAATAGACTGAAATGAGCCTTCTGTGTTTCAATACATTAAGCCAGATTTTCACAAAGAACTGAATAGTTTTCAAACTGGACATCACAGACTAAAATTCAAGTGAAATCCATTAATGTGGCCAAAAGCTTCATGGAAGAACAAGCTAATTTTCTTCATTGTGTTCAAACCAATGATTTTAAGAGTGAGATCAAGTGGCCAGAGCTGGGAAAAGGATGGATCTTTAAAGTTAGGTTCCTCAAACCTAGATTATACTGTACCACTGATAAAAAAAGGGCTGTCGAAATACCATGATACTACAATGATAAACTCATTATTTCACAAAAGCCGAACAATCCACTGCTCCACACACCGATGGGGTGAAATCATCTCTGTACATAAAATGCATTACCTGCCCCAAGATGAGAAGAAAAACAAAGAGGCCAAAGTTATCAAACTTCACCTTATCTTATGGACTTTCAACCGATTCTTCATTCAAATACACAAATGCGCTACAGAAAAATACACGAGGAGCCTCCAGGGGTCATTTAAATGTGTAGTGGTGTTTCTCCACATAAACAGATTTTAACTATGTTAAAAATACATTTTAATTTTAATTAAAGTGATTGGCTATCTGCCAAATATTACAGAAATACTTAATACCGGGGAAAATACAAAAATATTAAGAAAATGGCTGGAGGTACATTTGCAATGTGACTGTATGTGTTATTTGCTGAGTAGGCACCTTACATTGAAAGCAACTTGACATTCAAGTCGACAGAGTGAGTGTAGTTTCAGTACTATAAACTATACTTATGCTACACACTGGCAAGTGAACTAAGAACTAGCAGATTTCGACATCCACTACATTACCTGCTGGCTACGCACAGGAAAAAACTGAATGTCAGTTCAAATGCAGACCTTCCAGTGCATTAGCTTGATCCAATTTGCGGTGACTGACCTTTTTGTAGGAATGGTGGAGACAGGTCTGCTTGTGACAGTATGCCTGACCCCAGTCACAGATGCAGGAGATATTGGCATTTAGCTGCCAGCGCTCCCCGTTCTATGGAAAACAAAAAGCTCATCAACAATGTAATGTAAACATGTTCAGTGATGAAACATTCTTTCATTCTGAAGCCTCCTGTGGCTGCATCTCCACAACAAACCTTAAAAAGAACAACATATCACTTGAAAAATAAAATGTTCAGAAAAGAGTGGGAGATTTCTTCCAGGAAGACAGTTTATCCCATACTCTGCCATTTCTGTGGTATTAAATAAAATTATTCTGCACTGGAAGCTGTATTTGTATGTAATATTAGACTTTGATTCAGCAAGAGGGAATGTGCATTACAATACTAATATCATTGTTATAATTATTTTAAATGGTGTGACATGCAGATTCGGTGATGATAGAAGAGCTAGCTATTTATATTTCACTACAAGTTATGCAGAGACGGAACTTTGCTCAGATTAAAAAGGAAAGATATAATCTCTAATTGGCCCTGTTTACATTTGGTTTTAAAATGCATCTTGGGTGATCAGATCACAAGTGGATAGCACTACAAACTAGTGTAAATGACCACCAAGACACGTTGTGATCCGATCACTCAAACCACTTGCAGAGGTGGTCTGAGATGCATTTGACCACATATCTTTTGCAGCGTAAACGTCACTGCGTCCTGATGCATCCCCAACAATGACATCACAATAACTGTGCGCGGGGCATCCCAGTAACAAAAGTGAACACAAATGGTCAGCTGCACACCTGGGAGACACATGATAGACACAGGTGTAAATGACGATGTGTCACAGTTGTCTACTTGTGATCCGATCGCCAAAGACGCATTTTAAAACCATGTGAAACAAGTCCATTGTTATCGGTTGGCAGATAATGTCAACTCAAACATTTTCATTCACGCCATAATTTTTAATCTATTTTTCTGTGATATCTACAGGGCATTAAAAGTCTCTTTTTGCTGCATACATAAGTGTACTATTCAACAGAAGCTCTTTGTTCATTGTTAAGCCTGGACAATACAACTGATCAGATGCTGCTTCTTTCCTCTAGCATTTTTTTTAAGTTTCTATCCCAAATAGCCTGAGTAACAACCTTCGATGGCCTAAGGAAGAGCTGCGGCTTCACTCTTCGCAGAAACACATTAGCGATGTCGTTTTTCTAACCTACTCTATGGTAGGGTTACCTTGTGTTCTCTCCCATCCACCTGACAGGTGCTTGGCAAACACTGGGGGCAGCATTCTCCGGCACGCATCACTAGGCGCTCACTCTGTCGAGAAACACAGAACAATCCAGGGATTCTACAATGAACTGAGGGTAAATCCATTTTGGTTGTTTACCTGCCACTGTTTTCACCTTGTCATTTAGACCATTGTAGGAACGGCCCACTTTGGAAGCCTTGAGCCTGGCTGAAAGGCAGGGACTTTGGCTCTCTATTGCATATTTCAGAAGGAATGGATTGTTTTTTTCATTAGTTTTATTAACTGCTCTTCACCGTCATTAAATGCCTCAAGACCTACTGTATCCGTTCCATGAATTCCACTAATAGCCAGTTGCTCCTTTACATTCCCTGAATGTTCTTTGTTGTACTTCTGATCCTTAAATAGTCTTAGGTACTTCATTTGTTATTAGTTCTTGAGTAGTTTGTGTACCAGTACTGCATACACACTTGTACCTGGGTAATCATTAGAAGCTCAGCCTAGCTACACTTACTGTATGCCTTGCCTAGTTCACTCCCTGACAGCATGTATGTTTATAATGTACTGTTTGTACGTTACTTTGGACAAAAACGTCTGCTAATTATACAAAATGTAACTGTACTAAATGCAGCTTCAAGATCATTCTCATTTTTTCTGAACAGCCCAAAATTAGTGTATCCATGGAATAATTTCAGCCAGGCTCAGGACCTCCCAAAATTCAGCGTTTTCAGTTCAAACAGGACATGCAAAGCTGGAGACTTTCTGCGAAGCACTGACCCGCTTGCATGAGACAGGGGGACACTCTGCGATGAAGCACTGGGCCTCTCCAGCGTTGCAGACGCACCTGACGCAGCGCGCTGGCCGCCACTCCCCCCCATCCCAATATTCTTGATTTCCGACAAAGCAGGAGGCTGTGAAGGGGGAGGCCATGAAAACAACAAGGCAATGGGCAGTTGGCTAATAGCTGTGTGTTATAGCCTGGACACATGTTACATTTTCTCTTCAGTATCCCGGCATTCTTCCGGGCTGAAACGTGTCAGAATTCCATGTCCAAGCAGGGATGCAAGCTAGACGACAGCTGTTCATGTGCTCTTAAAAGAGGAATCAGGATGTGTCATCCACAGAAAAGTGGCACAAGAGCACTGGATACCATCCGGGGCAGAATGCATGTATTATATAACTTGGAGACATGAGCATACCTAAAAACCTCTCAGTTAGAGTACTGTGCAAAACATTTGTTTATTTGTGTTTATATAGTTCTAGTGAATAGCTTTAACTCAGTTGATGGATAATATGCTTTGTCAGTGTTGATTTGTTTTGACTCTTCTGCTCATTTTATTCCATACAAATTTCATAGGATTGAGGTTTGGAGACTGGAAGGACTAGGCCAGTTGTTTGAATTGTACTCCACTTTCCTTCTCATAGTTCTTGCACAATTCTGAGGTGTGCTTCACATTATTATATTGCTAAAGGTTGAAGCACTGCTACTGAATTCTTCATGGACTAGTATACCTTTGAAGTATTCTTTGATAACCAAGCTGGTTGACGTCTCTATGGATTTCGTAACAATCACCATTTCTGTCAACAGCAAGTAACGGTAGTCCCCAGACACTGACTGTCGTGCATTAACCCTTAACTAGTTCATTCACCAGAGCACTCCCTCCCCAAGTCGGATCTCACCTCCACTACGAATGCATCCGGGGCAGCGGTCCTCGGTACTGGTGCTTCCTTGCATCTCGCCGCTGCCACATGGGCAGCGACGTTTCGTACAAGAAACATTCCCATGAGAGCACATGCAGACATTGTATCCAGAGTCAGTCCATCGGTTTCCGTGCTGTTTAAAAATATTAAAGTGTGAAAGCATTTCAGCTGCCTCTGCTGGAACATCACTCCATGAATTCTGAGGAAGAGATTCACCTTGTTGTATCTCACTAGATGTGATGGGTAGCTGTTTTGTGGACTTTTTTCTTGTTCTGAGATACACTATATTGCCAGAAGTATGGGGATACCCCTCCAAATCATTGAATTCAGGTGTTCCAATCACTTCCATAGCCACATGTGTATAAAATCAAGCACCTAGGAATGCAGACTGCTTCCACAAGCATTTGTGAAAGAATGGGTCACTCTCAGGAGCTCGGTGAATTCAAGCATGGTACCAGGATAGGATGCCACCTGTGTGATAAGTCCATTCTTGAAATTTCCTTGCTACTAAATATTTCACAGTCAACTGTTAGTGGTATAACACAGTGGAACCACTTTGGAACAACAGCAACTCAGCCACGAAGTGGTACAGTAGGACACGTAAAATCACAGAGTGGGGGCAATGCATGCTGAGGCTCACAGTGTGCAGAAGCTGCCAACTGTCTACAGAGTCAATGGCTACAGACCTCCAAACTTCGTGTGGCCTTCAGATTAGCTCAAGAACAATGCATAGAGAACATCCTGGAATGAGTGTCCATGGTTGAGCAGCTGCATTCAAGCCTTACATCACCAAGTGCAATTGCGTTGGATGCAGTTATGTACAGCATGCCGCCACTGGACTCTAGAGCAGTGGAGACGTGTTCTCTGGAGTGATGAATCACGCTTCTCTGTATGGCAATCCGATGGACGAGTGTGAGTTTGGCGGTTGCTAGGAGAACAGTACTTGCCCTACTGCATTGTGCTAAGTGTACAGTTTGGTGGAGGGGGGATTATGGTGTGGGGTTGTTTTTCAGGGGTTGGGCTTGGGCCCTTAATTCCAGTGAAAGGAACTCTTAATGCTGCAGCATTCTAAGCGATTTTGGACAATTTCATGCTCTCAACTTTGTGGGAACAGTTTGGGGATGGTCCCTTCCTGTTCCAACATGACTGCGCACCAGTGCACAAAGCAAGGTCCATAAGGACATAAACACACTCCCAAACCTTGTGGACAGCCATCCCAGAAGAGTTGAAGCTGTTATAACTGCAAAGGGTGGGTCAACTCCATATTAAAGCCTGTATATTAAGAATGGGATGTCGTTAAAATTCATGTATGTGTAAAAGCAGGTGTCCCAACGTTTTTGGCAATATAGTGTATGTGCATTTAGTGTTTAAGCCCTCAATTTTAAAAAAGAAGGGTAACACTTTACTAGATAGAGCACAAATAACATAGTATTATAATATCACAAGCTAAGTTTTAATTGCATACTGACCTCATGTTACTTCATCATTAATGAATTGTAACAAATGTTTTATCTCAAGCAGTTACTATATTTCTTGCTATATCTGTTAATTATATAAAAAATAGTGAACTACTGAAGGAACAAGTAATGATTAACCCAAATGAAATACTCCTCATATTTGTTCATCATTAATGAATCGTGATGTATCTCAAGTAGTGACTATATTTGTTCATGATTTGTACTTCAGTAGTAGAGTTATTACTAAGTATTTGTACCCCATCAAGTACAGTTTACCAAAAGAAGGATTATTAATAACACTTTTCTTGAGCGGGGAAACATAATTTAGTAGTATACTCTTACTTAATGTATTAATTAACCAGAAAAGTGTCGATAACATACTGATCCCATGTTTATTCATCATTAATCAGTCATGGTGGTTCATGCAGTTACTATATTACTTCATGATTTGTACTTCAGTAGTAACTGAGTTACTAAGTTTCTTGTGCCCCCTCTTTACACTTAAACACTTTTCAGTAAGACTAGCCTTACAAAGGGTTTAGGAATGGGTTTTAATCAAGTTATTAATTAGGTTGTAACACATAGTAAATCATTAATAGACAGTTATAAACAAGTTATAATGCAGTTCTCTTTTTATTAATCAGTTATTACCATTTATAAGTAGCAAATGGGAGCCTTAAGCCTGACTTGTGAAGGATTGGGTTTTATACCTCATAAATGGATCCTTCATGTCGACAAGAACCACGAGAACACACACACTCTGGACAACATTTGTCGGGTGATATTCTTCGCCTCTCTTCCTGCAGAATAATTAAGATTATTACTGCGATTATTCCCACATATTTACATTTTGCAGTCTTTCTTACAGTCACTCTCCAACGCTCTTTGCTTTAAACACATGCAGGGCGAAGTTACATCAGGTTTGGGCTCATTAAATTGCAGTCTCACATCTATGGAGCTGAAAATATTAAGTGCATGTCGATTAACCACACTTAGTAAGAGAAGAAACACCTTTCTGCAGGTCAAAAGAACACAATAATACCATGTGTTACTCTCCCTTTAATTAATGGTATGCATTTCAAATATACTCCTGTCTTCTTGTATTACGGAGGCAAGCCCTACAAAGAACAAGAGCAAGCAAGATCAAAAATTCTGCTATCTCACTCAGCCTTAGTGTACCTTCAGAAAGTCACGCTGGGGACTCTGGCACCGTCGCGTCTCACAGATCACAACGTCACCGATGCAGCTGCATTCTTGGCAGGGATCCGGCCTCCAGGATGTATTGTTCTACGCCAACCACAAAGAAGCAGGTGAGCTAGGCTGTTGTAGTCTTATGACTAAGCCCTTTAGGGCACAGATCATTTCAAACCTAAATACAAGATCTACTTTATGGTCTTAGTCTTTATTTATCACATTACAATGGAAAGCTTCAACATGATGGAAACATCTACAAAAATTAATCTGAATGCTAATGACAAAGGGTCAGTAATAATCCAGAGCATGTTCAATTACTGGGATTTGGAACAAGACTTAATGGCGGTTTTTATTATGCTATATATTTTGGCTGAATCTTAATGGTGTCCATCCCTTTTGTGCTTATGATAAATACTTGTGCAAATGGAACGCGTTTCAGGAACACATTTTTTAGTGGCCAGAGCTGCTCAGGAATGGTCATTGTATGCAAAACAACACTTCATACAGAATAAGAACATACATTGTTGAAGTCTAATGGAGTTTAATTAGTATGACTTTTGATCACCTACTACAAATAGGCATTGAGTATGTAACAATAACCTTTCAGTTTGGCTAATTATCATCTATTATGGTGCATGTATGACTCTGAAATTAAATATTACTGGGTACATAAAATTGCCCATTTTACATATTTAATTAATTTATTAAAAAGGCTTATACTCTCTATTATAAACCTTTTGCATATTTGCAGCCTGTATTATACTTTAGAAATCAGACAGTAATTGTACATGAACACACACCCATTCCCTCCATTCCATAACTACTTATGTAGCGTATAGGGCCTAAAAGCCGGCATACCATGATCACAAAGAGTCTGGATGTATCAAAGGAAACAAAGGCTACAAGTCAAGAGTCACCTTGGGCAGGATGCCAGTCCGTGGCAAATGTAGATATATTATTCTTTCAGATACTGTTTTTATTGCTTCAACATATTACGCGGAAGGTATGCTTGAATCTGCATTTCATCCATGACAGCTTTACTGGCTCGTAATGGAATGGAAATGTTTCTGTGATAGCCAAGTGTAACAGCCGACTCAGCATCTAAACGCCTAGACGGCCTGTTTTTATTTAACCAATATGGCTGCACTACTACAATTTCATGCATTTCCTGCGCTTGTTAAATTAGGAAGTTCTCCCTGTGCTCTCTAATCTGTGACAGGTTCCAGCACTCAGATGGCAAAGCAAAATCTGTATTTTACAACTCTGTTGCTTATATTGCAGAAGCATGATTGTAGTACTTTGCACTAAAGCACAGAAACAATACAACTGATTATTCCATGTCAAAATATCACATTAACTGCATGAATGCAATCCTTAATATGTTTGAGAAGCTAACAAAAGCGAATGAAACATAAATATCAGAGAAATTTTCTGTTGTCATACATTTTGTGATACTGTTTTAGTATAATCTCCATGGTTTAATAAGGATTTAGACAAAAAAAGTATGGTGTAAGGGCTTTGGTATAAAATGGTTAGACCAAATACACAGAATGAATATACAGTTAAATGACAAGGTTACTACAGACTCCATCCAATAAAAGCTGCTTGGAGATTTTCTGCTACACTCCCACACTGTAGGTATTGCTAAGATCCTACCTTTCAATACCATGTTTCCCTCGACAATTTTATCGATTTGTCTATAAATCAAAACGATTAATTTTCCTTCAGGAAATCAACTTGACCGTTTAATGTAAGTTAATTCTATTCTGACAACAACAAACTGCATGCCATTGCAAGGCTTTAGATAATGTATGCCGGCTTTTAGACCCTATACGCACATTATTTTCACCCACAATTCAATAAGTAGATTAGTAGTATGCCCAAAAATATTAATAAGATACGTATTGTGGTGTTCAAAAGTTGGTAATTTGCTTAAATTTGGTGTATCCTCATGCTTAATAAATTCGTTTAGCAGAGCACGCCACACGCAACACAGGGAACAAGCACATAAGTGACGAAGAAGGAAGGGTCAGATCAGCAGGCACACCATATTTTAAAAAGCAGATACTGTGGTTAAACAAGGTAAAAAGATTCTGGTGGTGTGGAGGTACTTTTTGCAGAATAAGTACCATTTTTATTTATCAGTTCACAGGCAGAGTGGTGGCTCTGAGGCTAGGGATCTGAGCCAGCAACTGGAAGGATGCTGGATCAAGTCCCATAAATACCCAGAGTGCTGAAGAACATAAGAAATTTACAAACGAGAGGAGGCCATTTGGCCCATCAAGCTCATTTGTGGAGACGTTAACTCAAGAGTTCTCAAAATCTTATCTAGCTCTGATTTAAAGGACACTAACAGGATGACTATTCCATACTCTAACTACATGCTGTGTAAAGAAGCGCTTTCTCAAATTCATTTTAAAATGTTCTCCCGCCAAATTCCACTTCTGGCTACGAGTTCGAATATTTAAACTAATATTGAAATAGCCATTTGGCCGAACAGCATCCAGGCCTGTTAGAATCTTATATACCTGGATCTAGGGATGTAATGATACACTCAACTCATGATTCGATACGATTCACTATTCTGAGCTCACAATATGATTTTCTCATGATTTTTTAACAGAATGAGCTGCAGACAAATTTATTAAAAAATATTCCTTTATTTATCTTTCTAAACTGTCCTCTTCTTAACAGTGCAACTGAAATTGAATAAAATACGGTTTAAAAAAAATCCCAAATTAAAATAACTAAATAAAAAAAAATATTCAAATAAATAAACTAAGGCTTGCATGTGCAGCTTTTTAGCGTGTTTTGCCCTTTTAATAATCTTGGTGGTGAACTGAGCTCACTGTGGTGCCGGTGGACATGCTGAAGCACGTTCATTGTGCTATTTGTGTTTGTTATCAGTCTTTTACAATGTTTGCATGCAGTTTTTCTCTCGTCTGTGCTTTTCTCGCCGTTTTAGTTTGTGATTACCAGAAAGCTGAAATGCTGCCACATTGCCGATTTAAGATTGGGCGGTGCATCCATCCAGAAAATCCATTTTCTGAAACTGCTTAATCTCAACTGGGGTCGCAGGGGGGAGCCTATCCTGGGAACAACGGGCACAGGTGGGAACCAACCCTGGGCAGTCACCAACACATCACACACACAACTACAAAGCCAATTTTGACTCCCCAATCAACCGATCCTGCATGCTTTTGGACCGTGGGAGGAAACCAGAGCCCCCGCTGAAAACCCACTTGAACATGGGTAGAGCATGCAAACTCCACACAGAAACTACCAGGACCAAACCCAGGACCTTTGTGTTGTGAACCAGTAGCGCTAACCACTGCACCACCGTGCCACCCGGCAGCATGCCCTCAATTTCACATTCACTCGCCATCTCGCGTTCGGTCAAAACCAAAAACTGACGTATGACGTCGACATGAATAGGCAGTGACATCTGGTGTTGATCTGATGTTGTGAAATCAAATGTAATATTACACCAGTTTTTCTGTTAAAGTACTGCGAAATACTCCTAAAGTAGCAATTAATTTTCCACGTCAGCCGGTTTAAATTGTCATACATTTACATCAATTTTTAACTGATTTGCGATTCATCGTTACATGCCTACCTGGATCATGTCCCCCCTTAGTCTCCTTTGCTCGAGGCTGAACAAATTCAGCTCAGCTAACCTCTCCTCATAAGACATTCCTCTAAGACCAGGAATCATTCTCGTAGCCCAACATTACACCCTGTCCAAGGTAGCAATGTCCTTTTTAAGGTATGGTGACCAAACCTGCACACAATATTCTAGGTGGGGTCTTACCAAGGAATTGTATAATCGTAGCATCACCTCCCTTGACTTAAACTCCACACACCTAGAGATGTAACCCAACATCCTATTGGCCTTTTTAATTGCTTCCTCGCACTGGTGAAAGTGGGACATGGAAGCATCAACATACACACAAGGTCTTTCTCATAATCAGCTACCTTTATTTCAGTGGAACCCATAAAACATTTCTACTTTATATTTCTGCTCCCTGCATGGATTACCTTACATTTATCTAAGTTAAATTTCATCTGATCATGATGTTAATCTACGTCCAGCTCTATAAGTAGTTCCTCAGGGGAAAAACTTGGGGTTTGGTGGCAGGATTGGCACTCCAGCCTCCGGGAAGAAAACTCACACTGGTCCATTTTGGACTGTGTGGTGCTGAGGTGTCACCCGTCACATGGCTGCACTCAGGCTCTCATCCCTGAGGTGCTTTGTCATGTGGTGGGTGCAGCAACACACTGTATTCAGTGCATACTCCTTACCTCCTCCTCACGAGTTATTTTCTTTTATTTAACGTCCATTTACATTTCAGTTTTAGTTTACAATAACGACACTGGTCCCAACAAATCCAACCTGCACAAACCCACACACTGGCACAGTCAATTAATGTGGATTTTAGCCCAACCATTTTCACAAACACTTATTCAATGAAGAATCTAATGTAGCAGACAGATAACTTTATGCCTTTAATAATGAGTGTATTTAGCTGCTACAGGGACAAAAGATATTAAAAAGCTCTTCGTTCTAATGCTAATTTAATAGACATGAATAGGATGAATAAGATGGTTTTGCCTACACTGGCGGTCCATCATCCAAAATAACTCTTGTGGGTTTCTTCTTCAGGTGTGCGTGCATACTGTAGCACTCATGCCGCTATGGTACGCTATCACACTTTGCACAGTGTAAAACCAACTTTTTGTTTTGTGATAAACTAATTGAATTACTACCATAATTACATAGTGATATTAAAGGAAAATATTTGTTGCAATGAACTGAAGCGTTTCAAAAATCATAAAGGTAATTTTAGTAAAATAATAAAAAATGATGCGTTGATTTCAAATATTGACATTGACGCAGTCAATTGCTGAATGGTAATTAAACAGAAGAATGGCAAGTGGACCAAAGGTAATGTAGCTGATCAAGCTTGAATGTAGTGGCAGGCTTTACATGCCATGAGTCCTAGGCTTTCATATAAGACCTACACTGACCCTTTATGATGAAGCTTTATATCCCTGTTTATCTCTTTAAGTTAGGATGTGTAATAAGTGAAGATATTAAATAGTTGTCTGTATTGTTCCATATGGAAACGTTTTTTAAAAATAACATATGACTCTAATGTGTTTTACCCATATCATATAACCTCTTTTATGATACTCAAAATAAATATAGTGTATAGTGCACATTAACTTAATGTGTCATTGGAGATGTATGTTCTGTATTCATGTAAAATGCATATTAAACTAATGTTTTGTCAAACATATAAGTACTACTTTGATGAATAATGCATATTAAATGAATGTTTTGTGAGTATTACTTTTTAGGCATAATTCTTTGAATGAACTGAATCATGGACACTGGCTCCTCATAACTAGAATGAGTATTTTGAAAAGGAAGCCTCTTTTTTCAGTTGATGCATTCATTTTGTGTTCTGAGAACAGAACTTAGTTGTATGAGGGGCTGTACAAGCCATAATTTATTCTGGCCGTCTCACATACATTGATTCTCCTTTCACATACTATACATACATTTTTGCTCGCACACACTTATATTCTCCTTTCAGATGCATATATTCTCCTTTCACATACCTGTATAACGGAACTTCAGTTCTCGAAGGTCTCACATATCGTACAATTTGGTTGTTGACCATAGCTGCCCCCTGCTATGTCACATATTAAACACAGAGGACACATTTAGTTTTTTTGAACTGTGTGCTGTGATGTGTCAGCAATGACAAGTAGTGTTGTAGTCAAGACCGCCTAAACCGAGACCAAGACATTGCCGAGACCGGAGGGTATCAAGACCAAGACACTGCCGAGACTTGAGGGTACCAAGACCAAGACCAAGTCCAAGACCAAGACCAAGACACACTAAGGCGAGACCAAGACCAAGACTGGTCGAGACCAAGACCAAGACCGAAAACAGACTAGGGCTAGAATCGACATCACATTACCCAGATCAACTGTAGAGAAAAAAGGTATTGTTGTAAAGTGTCATTACTCGTTAAATCAAATTCATGTTATCTTTTCAATTATATTGTCCATATGTCCATATGTCTCTCATTTAAAATCTCCCAGATTTGTCATAGTTACGAGACCTGATGGAAAATAATATTCTCAGCAATCCTCTCCTATAACCATTTTATCAGACCTCGTCAAGGGAAAGAGATGGGATGTACCAGAAAGATGTTCATATTAAGTCTCTTATACCAGGGACAGAGGCCTCGGGTAAGCTATGAATACAGCTATGTAATGATCCTTTGCTTTGAATTGAAGAGAATGGAGAGAATGAGCCTCCAGATTGACTTGCACCTCCAAGACCGTGCTTTGTAATCAATGTAAAATACCTAATTTATTTGGATTATAACTATGCTATAGACTTCGCGGACATTTTCGGACATTTCTTTGCCGATGTATGATACGATGTGTATGATGTGTGTGGACTGTGAAGCACTGGCAGTGTCCGTGAAGAAAATGTATAAAATGTAACATTTTTGAAATGGATGCATCTGACTGGTTGCATTTGAATTGAGGCGCGTAATAAATAATGATACTGTTCTGTGAGGATGTGCAGTTTTCTCTTTTTTTCCCCATCCCATCGAGACTGCTACAGTATGTCCGAGACCAAGACAAGACCGAGACCAAATAGAGTCGAGACCAAGACAAGACCGAGACCAAATAGAGTCGAGACCAAGACAAGACCGAGACCACAAAAAATTGGTCTCGAGACCGGTCTCGAGACCAAGACCGGTCTCGAGAACTACAACACTAATGACAAGTAATCACTTTCACTTCAATTGTTCAGTTAAAAAAATGTTTCGGTTGTTGAATGCATTTTCGGTTCTCGATCAACCGACCTTTTTGTGTTAAAATGTGTCTGAGAAAGCAAGTGTCTATTTACTCATAAACAAAGGAGAGAATGCGTGTGTATGAGTCAGTCTACCGTCTACTGCAGTGAACACCTCCACCGAAATGTGCTGTGAATATTCTTGTGTTTTCTTTTTTTGTTATTTTGTTTTTAAATAAGCACCCTGGGTCCTGAGAAAGTTAGTTATAGCAGCAAACCAAAGAAAGCTATGATAACCACAATAGAGCTTAAAAAGGAAAATATTAATTGTACCACTTTGTGGTAGTGCTTGTTTCCTTTTGGAAACAATATATGGATGTTTCCAAACAGATACAGAGGTCTGTTTGAGAGACACATCAATAGCTAGACAAAGTATCACAATCTGTCATAATTTAACTGTTGCTGTAAAAGAGACTTTCCATTTAATTTATTCTGTTGGTCAGCATGTGTTTCTCCTCCATAAAAATACAGTGAGTGGATAATTGTCCCCATATTGTATCATTAAAGGCTGAATTCTGATATATGTGAACTTGATGGGCCCCAAAAATGCAGGAAAGGTACTGCGATAGTAGAAATGGATATAGTTCTGGTGCATGGATGGCATCCGTGACAGGTCATCTGCAGGGATATCGCAGGGGCAGGACAGAGACAGGTGACAAGTACACATATTCAGTGTACCTCTTCCTTCTTTGTAGTCCTGTAAAGCTGGGAGTTTTCCCTCATTACCCTCTTAATAATCCCACCCCATCCTTTCAGCCTGTTCTTGTACCTATTATCAGAAGCCTGCAATGTTATTTTATTAATTCTGCTTGCTCCTGTCCTCACCCTGAAATAGCTTCATAATCACCCCTTTGTAATGCCCCTCAGACTGGCTCCTGCTAACCACCACAACTACCATTGTAAGCATTGAAAAAAATCACAGCTTCCTTCATGTCATCCCCATGTTACGTGGTTCTGCTTGCTGTCCTGACTAGAGCAACTGAAATGGTTATAATAAGCATTAATAATACAGCCAGTAATGGCAATATAGTTCTTAGTCCAATTTATTCCTTTGCCTTGTTTCCTGGAAGATTTCTAATGGTATTTTATTACCCATTATTTTTTTTGTCGACCCATCTGATATTATTGATATTATTTTAATGAAATTATGCGTAATTATAAGAGTAGTTTAAATTGTCAGAAAAAAAGGTGGTTTTACACTGTGCAAAGTGTGATGTCATACTACAGGGGCACGAGCGCAATGCACAAGCGCCAGAAGAGAAAACGCACAAGAACTATTCCGGACAATGGACCGCTAGAATAAACAAAACCACCGATGTTGTCTGTTCATGTTTATTAAATTACCATTAATACGGAGAGCATTTTAATATGTTTTGCCCTTGTAGCTGCTAAATATACTGATTATTAAAGCCATTAAAGTGTCTGCCTGCTAACTTAGAATCTCCATTGAATAAGCCAGATAGCACACACATGTTCATAATGTTGAAATGACATTAATTCCATATCAGATGAAAAGGTTGAAACAACGTTGATCTTCAATCACTAACTTTATATCAACATTGAATGAAGGTTTTCCCACCATCAATTTTTCAATATAGAAAATCTGAACAAAAATCAATTCAGTTTCAACGCTGATAATTTAACACTGACCATAATCCGACGTATTCAAATATAATTCAGCGTTGAAACAATAACATATGATGCTATCTGGGAAGTGTTTGAGGAAATGTAAAATGTGGGCGTATTCTACGTGGATTGACAGTGTAGGCCTATGTTCGTGCGCATTGGGCTTATTGAGAGTTGGGACCAGTGTTATAATTATTATCGTAGAGTAAAACGAATAATAAAAAAAAAGTGTTGGACTTTAGTGAGCGAAAAGCAGCGCCGCACCCCAGCATGTATTTCCCTTGTTTATCCACAATATCTCCTCTTTTAAAAGATGTAGTTGTAAGTTTATGTTCACCGACACTTCAGTTATTAATCGTTTCCATGATTTGCCAAAACAGTAACGGAGTTTAATAAGCATAAGGATACAGCGAATTTAAAAAGATTACTAATTTCTGGGCATCACAATACGCATCTCATTAATATTTTAGTCATACTACTAATTTGCTCATGGAATTCAGGGTGAAAATAATGTCCATATATAGTGTAAAAACCCGACGTCTATTACAGTATCTAAAGCCCTGCAATGACAGTTTGTTATTATCAAAAAATTAACTTAAATTAAACATCTATTTTATTTCCTGGGGGAAAATTAATCATTTAGATTAATCGACCAATTGATAACATTGTCGATAGATTAATCCATAGAAAATAGACGTTAGTGTCAGCCCTATTTTATTACTCTGCAAGGCTTCTACGGTCAATATAACATATTACGGGATATTGCATAGCACTGAATATGAAACTGGAAGTTTTTTGTTTGTTTTTGCTTTTTTTTCCAAATAGATTTATAGAATATTGCTGACATAGAATCCATGTGCGAGAGCTGTAACTGATAAACAGCACTGCCGTCACTGCAAATCTGCGATCCAATTAATCATACGTAATTTAAGGCCCTGGTGGACAAAACAGGTTTCGTACCCACCAACACTGTGAGATGGATTGCAACTACAGTGTGAATTAATGAAGCGTAGGGGAGCTGAGGCTTAGACACACAGTACCCTGCCATCACTATGGACAAGCCCTTTCACATATGCTGTCCCAGTGGGCTGAGGCAGTAGAAGCTTCGTTACACTGAAGACATCATCTTCATGCCTTTCAAAAAGCAGGTGCTCATACAAATTCCCCTGACTCAACTGATGAAACGTCTGGCACTTGGACAGAAGATGGAGCCAGGGTAAACACTAAGATTTATCCCAAAAGGAATTCCACTACATTTCTACCTTACAGGATAACCAGACAGCCTATCTCTCAAGAACCATAAAAGTACTGAGATGACAGTGAGATAAATAGGGTGGATTAATATATTTGAGGTAAGCAAGTAAAGGACTCATGAGCAAGGAACCAAGGTTTGACACAAGGTTGTAATCTGAAGCCAGTCCAAGTTGGAAAGCGAGTCAGAGCAAGATCGAAAGATGTTGGTGTTGAATCATTTAAACTTAATAAACTTTAATCATATAATAAATGCTCTGTTCATTTGTGTGCATAATAACATTCAAAGCCCATTGAAAACTGCACCATTTTTTAATGAATGAAGAGTATGAATGAAAATTTGAATTTTATGTTTTGTTAGCATTGTGAATGCTTGTCAACTTTAGACAGCTAACACAAACAACTGGGTATTAATACCTATTGCAGCATGTCACATTTAGTCACATAGTCCTATTCCAGATCCTTCAGCTTTGTGTACTGTATGTCGCCATACTTTGATAATTTTGTGCTTTTATAGTGGAGTCCTGTCTCTGTACTCCCAAGGACAGATGATGATGGAATCCACAAACAAGAAGTGGTTTGCTTTTACAGTTTATTTATGACTTTTTTTAAAATAACTTGTTTGTTAATAGGTTTAAGTATAGCTGGCTCATACAATTATATTTGTCACTTTCTCTTTTAGTTGGGGTATTCCTATTTACATAGCTGGGGGGCTCCCAGAGCTGCATTCAGCCTTTTAAGGTGTGTGGAAATGTCAGCTGTATTCTAGAAGCACTGAAGGAGGTGGCACTGATTTTCTTAAAAAAGCAACTGTCTAATTCAAATCCAACCCCCCAGCCCCCACTGGCATTTGTTGTAGGTATACAATTTAACAACCACTCATCCATACCAGAGGTGTTTTGCAATTAAATATCTGATGGGTTCAATTAAATAAAATTCTTGTCACATGTTCATTGAAACAAGGAAGAATGCATCATTTTAAATATTTTTTTAAATAAATATCTCAAAATAGCAACAAACACGTCAATAGTTTAATATTTTTTATTAAATTTCATAATTATATAAACTCACTAGCAACTGTACATCATTATACTGTACATGCAGTGTATTGAGACCCTGTCCCATGTTCATTCAACTTTCATAACAGTTTGAGAAAACCTGTTAAATCTCCTCAACATCATTTTCCCTTATCAAAAGGCACTTAGTTATGTTGTTCAATTTTAAAATGTTAATGAAAAGCATGTTATAAAAACGCAATAATACATTAGATAGTAATACTAGCAAATTGCTTGTTACTCACTGCTTTGAAAATCAATGTTTAATCTCCACTATTTGGATTAATTCCAAGAAGTCTCTATTACTGCTCATCCCCACTGGCTCAGAGACAGATTTAAGTAAAAGTAAATTAAGTAAAGTTAAATAAAATTACAGTCTGGTAACAACAAACAGGACACTGCTTCTCCACCATAAATTACCTCACCCATAAGGGAAGATTATTTTGCATCAAATAGATTTAAAGTCAGTTTCACTGCCCTTGTAGAGTAGTGGTCATATTTGATGAAAATAGTAAAATGTGGCAAGCTTTTAGTGAATTATTTCGTAAAAATTCTAAAGATAATTTTGGTTTTGGTGAAATGTAATGCATTCTGATTACAGGTAAAAAGCAGGGACTTCATAATTATCCTTACTCTATATCTGATTTACATCTTTTAACAGTGAAATTCAGATTGATTCATGATTTGTTTGTGAAATCAATTTATGCCATAAATTCAAGATATTTGGCAAATTGCCCAATTATATACCAGGTTATTCATTCTCTACAACTGAAGGTCAATTATGTGTTTCCCAGAAGAATCACATCATGTGCTTTATCTCTATGCAAATCTTCATACTCGTCAATGATTTAAGCATAGTGCTGTTTATACAATAAATTAACAATTAGACAGTTTCATGGGTACCACTAAACCAAATTAATTGCTTGACTTTTGCTAATGCTATTACTGTAATAGCATCATTTATTTTGAATTAACTATTGATGCAAAATCTGAATAATTAATATTACGATTAATCCAACATCACATAATCCAAAAAGTCAGACCGAAATTATGTTTAGGGATCCTGTTTTATAGTTTAGCCTGTTCCATAAATTGTAGATAAATTGTCACACAGATGTAGGCACTGGACACTGGCACAGGTACTTAGTTCCAAATCACATTGTCACTCAGCTCTGTACAGAATAACATATGGAGTACTAGCTAGTAATTGGTCCCCTGGCTGACAAATTGTGAAAATGGCCCCATCTTCATTTAAAGCTCATATGGTCTGATGAGTACAATTTAATTCACTATAAAAACATATGGCCCATAACCAGTTTTCCAGCAGTGCATTCCGTCTAATAATTCTGATACAGAAGAATAATATTATAGCTGAAATAGGATATTAACTACATGACCTCCGTAGCACTAACAGTAATTCTTTTTAATCACTAATGTTGTTAAGTGCCACAAAACTGTGACATTGCAGGAAAAAGAAAATTTGCCTCATAATTCTTACATGTGTATATGTGTGTGTGAGGATGAATTCTGTTCATCTTGCATAACAATGGAGGTTACAGATTATTAAAATGAACAGGGCATCCAATGAGCAAAAAGGCAAGCTGCCACCCCCTTCTTTTTAAGTCCATCCATCCAATTTCTGTACCAGTTTGTCCTATTCAGGATCACAGGGATCTAGAGCCTCTATCAGAAGCTATGGGCACAAGGCAGGGAATAACCCCGGATATTGCACCAGCCCATCACAGGGCACACTTATCATTCAGTACCTCAGCATGTTTTTGAGCTATAGGGGGAAACCAGAGGAAACCCCACAATAACACCGGGAGAACATGCAAATTCCACAAATATGGAGCCATGGCAGAGACTCAAATCCTGGTCCTTACAGGAGTGAGCCAACAGTGCTAACCACTGCACGTGAGCCAACAGTGCTAACCACTGCACGTGAGCCAACAGTGCTAATCACTGCACGACTACACCGCCATTCTTTCAAAGCACACAAGTAAAAGCACCATATTTTCTTAAATTTGTGTATATTCATGCAATTCCACAAACTACTAAAATTCCAGTTGCATTATACACTATATGGGCAAAAGTATTGGGACCTACCATTTAATCACTTTGCCACAGGTATATAAAAACAAGCACTTAGCCATTTAGTCAGATTTGCAAGCATTTCTGAAAGAATGGGTCATTCCAAAGAGCTCATTGGGTAGTGTCATAGGATGCCACCTTTGCAGTAAGTCAGTTCTTAAATGTCTTCCCTGCTACATATTCCACAGTCAAGTGGTACTACTGCAAAGTGGAAGTGTGTAGGAACAACACAAATGTAGCCACGAAGTTGCAGACCACGTAAAGTCAATTGGTAACAGAGCGGGGTCACCGAGTGCTGAGTGCTGTGTGCGGGCTTCCATGGTCCAGAAACTGCATGCAAAACTCACATCACAAGTGCAATGCCAAGTGTCAGATGGGGTGGCGTAAAACACACTGCCACTGGTCTCTGGAGCAGTGGAAACGTGTTCTGTGGAGTGACAAATCACGCTTCTCTGTCAGGCAGTCTGAACAATGAGTGTGGGTTTGATGGATGCCAGGAGAACCATACCTACCTGACTGCATTGTCAGAGCTGAGGAGATTAGTGGAGGAGGGATAATGGTATGGGGTTGTTTTTCAGGGGTTGGGCTAGGCCCCTTAGTTCCAGTGAAGGGAAGTTTTAATACTTCAACATGCCAGTACATTTTGGACAATTCTATGCTTCCAACTTTGTGGGAACAGTTTGGCGAAGGCCCTTTTCTGTTCTAGCATGACTGTGCCCCAGTGCACAAAACAAAGTCCATAAAGACATGGTTAGGTGAGTTTGGTGTGGAACAACTTGACTGGCTCACTGGGCACAGAGCCCTGACCTCAACCCCATCAAACACCTTTGGGATTAATTAGAACGGAGATTGCTACGCAGGCCTTCACGTCCAACATCAGTGTCTGATCTCACAAATGCTCTTCTGGATGAATGGGCAAAAATTCCCACAGACACTCTCCAAAAAAAGTGCCCAGAAGAGTGGCAGCTGTTACAGCTGCAAAAGGAGGACCAACTCCATATTGATGCCTATGGATTTAGAATGTGATGTCATAAAAGGTCCTGTAGGTATAATGGCCAGGTGTCCCAATATTTTTGTTCATATAGTGTATATGTGAGTTTGTGAAATCTGTGTCCCACGTTACATGAATGTCATGCCCTGCCCATCCGATCCTCCCGTGTGCCACGCCCCCTCATCTACCCCGTGTGGAATCCCTGTGTTTATCAGCTGTTTCTTGTTGTAGTCATTAGTCCTGTGTATTTCAGTCCGCGTTTGAGTGTGCTTCCCCAGTGCTGTCATTAACGTTGTATTGTCAACATACATTGCTGCCTGTTCGTTTGTCTTCGTTTCAATTAAACCCTGCATTTTCCCCGACTCCTGGCGTCCTGCATTTCTGTTTGCGCTCTGTGCGCTGTACGGCACAACAATAAACAACATTATTTTGCACCAGTGAAAATAGGGCATGGGATGAAAATAATAATTAAAATACGCATTTTAATGTATGTTGAGTATTAGTAGGCCAAAGCTAACGTATTCACATCTTACTTCTTTTAATAAGCAACAATGAACAATTCAATAATCAACAATCTCTGCATATCTCTTCATAACCCTGACACATTACACACCTAAAATGTTGACAGAGTTTTTTCAATAGAGATATTTTCTAGGGTTTATCTGTGACTTATCAGACTGGATTCCATTTAGATTTCGATAAATTTGTTTTTTTTAACAAACTGCTATTTTGTGAATATAACATTGCACTGGTCAGTCGAAAATCCACAGGCCAAAAAAGAAACACACCAGGTATATTTACAGCTGAATATAAGGTCATATCAGAAGTAAAATCCTTTTTTTTGCCAAATATGATGTTTACAAAACATTAGTCCAAATACAGATAACAACACAGATATAAAGGTAAAAGTAAGCAAAGTGAGTGAATTTGGCACTGGAAAGAAATGCAAAGAAAAGAAAGCTGCAAATTCAATAAGTAAAGAACACAATGAGTAAAAATACTGTACGTGCGGATCCGGGATGCAGTGGCAGAGCATTGAGATTCCTGGGTTTATTGGAAGGTTGGTCAGGGCTGGGGGAAGGGGGACAGAAAAGGTGTCACAGGGTGACAGGGTGAGTGTGGCTGGATTAGGGGGTGATGGGATGGGAGAAGCTGTATTCCTGTATTGTTCAAATCTTGAATGTTATGTTTGTTTGGGAATAAAGGGTCTACTTCAGTATTCAGGCTTAAGATTAATAATGGTCTGGAGTTCCTGAAGTGCTGTACCAGCATCCGGCACTTTCAGCATTACCCATAGAGTGCATACTTGGCCATATTGTATACATCCTGGTAACAGCTCCTGCAAGCCTCTTAATTCCTGCATGAAGCGTAGATTCCCCCACATTTGTCATTGTTATGCCTGTAAGTTGGGGTGTGGTCCTCCTCACAAAAACTGATGTAAGAGGTGACTAAATCAGCAAAATC
This sequence comes from Paramormyrops kingsleyae, assembly GCF_048594095.1. Lineage (NCBI taxonomy): Eukaryota > Metazoa > Chordata > Actinopteri > Osteoglossiformes > Mormyridae > Paramormyrops > Paramormyrops kingsleyae. Next base: position 19,812,422 of record NC_132803.1, read on the forward strand.
ATCCAGGTTGTCAACTGTGGTTGTGAAAACATCCTACTCAGTGAAGTCTAATTAGTCCCTCAGAGCTTCTGTGGCTTCAGAGCTCCATTTTCTTGCTGATTTTGGCTGATTATGCTTTAGGCCTATAGCAACTTCCACCTTCTCTCCGTATGAGATGAAGTGGATAAGGGAATGACTGGAGCTGCCTTGTGAGACACAAATGATTCCCTGGTATGTGTCCTTGATGAGGCCATAAAAGGGATCCAGGGTTTTGACTTCTCTAGTGCTACTTCTTATCAGTTGTTTATATTTTCACCACTCAGGGTTGAAATCTCCCAAGATGATGACTAGAGCATCTGAGCGTTTCATTGCTCTCTGTAATCTAGTCAGGCAGCTGTTACTGTGCTAAGTGTGTATTGGCTATAGCGAGCATGTGCAGCCTACAGGAATATCGTACAGGATGCACCTCAGGAGAACATGTTTCTCTTAAAACCAACACATTACTTCACCGTCTATGGTTAATATTAAGACACGTCCCTCTGTTCTAACAGAAAGTCGGCTCACGATCTGCTCTCAACAGAGAGATACCAGGTAGTTCCTCCAATAAGTGAGCTGGTTTCATTTAACCACGTTTCAGCAAAGCTTAACGAAGATGTATTAGAAATGTCATTGTTCTTAACAGCAGTTGCATTCTATTCATTAATGTTGCTGAGTGGGGGCCTCTGAAGACACACGACCTCAGGAGTGGCAGTCAAAGTCCTCGTCTCCGAGAAGAACAGCAAGGGAGCTGCCTCTGTCCCAGTATTCATGTGGTATTCAACTCCAAATACTGAATAGTATTTAATAAGAAAAGCATCACCTAAATTCCACCAAAAAATAAATAAATAACCAAATAACCATATCAGATACCAAAGCACTGAGGATGCATCACATGGTATCATATAAATTATTATCCAGATAATTGATTTGTAGAAGCCATTGGCAAACAATCAACAACAGCAGTACATTCATTGGCCCTGTGCTCCAAGCTAGCTCGCTAAAGTGACTAACAGCACAGTCCTCCTGAAATTAAAGCTGTGTTTTTTTCCTTACCAGTACCAGTAGGTAGTGGCCAAGATAGTGATGGATTTAATCCTTGCTGATCTGGAATAGAGTCACCTGTGGGGTTCTTGGTCAAGCTAACCATAGCCGTAGCTGCATCCAAATCTTTTTACTTACTTTGACAAATGCAGCCAGATAGTAGCTAATGTTTAATGGAAAGCAATAAAACTCTGATTATGCATCATCCATAATGCTTATCAAGTAAATGGTTGCAGGAAGCCTGGAGCCTATTCCAGGAAACATAGGGCACATGGCGGAGAACATCTACACACAGTCATATACAATTCAGATTTGTGTTATTTTTATGTTTTCCTCTATTTTTAATTTGGATATTTAAAAGGTTAAATGAACAAAGATGCTGTGAGGCTGTGTAGTTATTTTGCATAAACTATCATAAATTAAAATTAGAATGAAAAAGTAGGGCCTACATATTTTTAATGTTCACTGATACCCTGGATTCAAGTTCAATCATTTTATATCCTAACAATTAATATGAAATAAATAAAGTTCAGACTCTTAAAATGAAAACATTTAAAAATAGGCCATAAGGAGGGGAATTCAGTGCAAAAAAAAATGGGAACCAATGGTAATTTGAACAATTTGGGATGAAAAGTCATTTGAAGTACATGCATTATGTTTTGAGGCCACCTGAGCAACAGCCAGACGGAGTAACTAGTCCATGCAGGAGGTCAGCCAGAATTGAAGATCAAGCAAAGACTGTCTAAAAAAGGTTGAACAAAGACTCCTGACAGCAGTAGTGCTGCCATCTCGGTTTATGGGTCAGGACAATTCACATCCAAAGTGAAATGAGACATGCTTTAGACCTTTCAAGTTAAAAGGATTATAACGAGATAGAAAGGAAAGATGAAACATGGAGATCAATACAGGAAAAGTGTTTATGTTCCAGTCTCCAACAACATAAAGTGGAAAAAATGCCTTTTTAAAAGATGTTCCTATGTAGACATGTTCGTGTACAGTATACATGCATAATACAGCAGCCCATATTAAAGTAATTAAAGTAATTAGTAATTTAAAATGTGTGCATTGTGGATTATTACACATGAATGGCCTGTAATGCTGTTCCTCCCCTTGAGGCATAAAATGAAGAATAAATGAGCAGCATGCTAACAAGTCTGACCACAGGACTCAAGAGTTCCACTATGAAGAGCAAATGAACCAGTATCTGCGAACAGTCAAACTCACCAAGACTACCATCAAACATTCAGCACAGCAGGATAAAGAATAAAGCAAGCAATCAGCCATTTCCCGTAGAGCAGCGAGTCTCACCGCATTCCCCAGAGGTGCAGCACGTTAGGGATAATTGGGTTTCACAAAAAGCTTTCGCAACAGCAAAGGTCACATGACATGGGTCTGCCATTCCAAAGGCATAAAGGCCACGTCCCCTAAGGGTGAAAAACTTGTGAGTTCATCCTTGAAAGTAGCTAGAGTATGAATCCTTAATTTGGCATTATATTATTGTATAACAAAATCTTTGCTACATGTCCTAGGGACATGGACGGACTGTCCCCCTTGTGTCCTGCCTGCTCCAGTAACAGTAACAACCAATCAAAACACTGCTATTCAATCCTTGTGTGATGGCTGCCCTGTCATCCATACAGTCATCGAAAGCTGTGTCCAAATTCAGGGGCCGCGTCCTTCAAAGGATGCGGTCTAGGAAGGCATGGCCTTTGTAGGCTGCATTTTTTGAAGGTCACCAGCTGTTCCCGCCCTATCAGCAGGGCTCCTATCACCTAGACTGGACACACACACTTTGCCTTTGTGCAATGAATCTTGGGATATGTTGGGCTGCGAAGGATCCATCAGGTGGATCCTTTGTCACTTGACAAAAGAAGGATGCATTTGTAGATTGCATTTGCAGGAGTATTTCAATTCGGAGCGCTTTATTGCCCCTAAACTAATGTTAATCTTCTTTACCTGATTTACTGTGATTTTCATAAGTATTTTTTCTTTCAGTTATGTCCAATTTCCAGCTTTTCATTAATTAAAATATTAATATTAATATCAGTATTTACATTATTACACTCTGCATTAGTCTAAATGGAGTGCATACATTAACATTCGTTTTCAATGTTAATTTAATATATTTATATAATATATTTTTCATATATATTTTTGGTTATCTTTTTAAGTCTTGCTCCTGAGTAAAGATTGCAGATGGAGTGACGCTGACTCTGCCAGACTACAGTAAATTGGACCTCTAACGGTGTAGGGGTTCTGGGGTTTTAGGAAATTATTTCTTAATATTTGGATTTGCTGAATATTGAATTATTTGTGGATTTACTTTGTATGATTTTTGTCCCTGTCCTGTTGAGTTTCTTTAATTATTTAATGTGTTTTCCCTCCTCTGCTTTTGATTGGCCTGCCACTGTGTATTTAATTTCTCACTCCCATTTTGTTGAATTGTTGTCTTGGTTTGTCAGTGCCAGCTTAAGCTTAATTTTGTAGTTTGCTTTGGTATTGGCATATGTTGTGTTTTCTTATGTGATTTTGTATATAATTATAATAAGAATTCTCTTTTCTTTAAAAAACCCCTGTGTTCCTTGTGCCTCACCCACTTGATCCCTCACACCTTGTTATGACCAAGGTTGACAGACCATTTCCATACCTGCCACTGTTGTATCCACAGCAAATACTTTTTCCCAGGACAACTGCACCCTCTTTTGCTAGATGAAATGTAAATACGCCGACCTTCCTTTCTGTGTGAAGCGTAAATCTGCCAGATTTATCCAAACCTCTCCTTGGGCTTTTGGCATATTTTGACTGTAACTAATTGCTGCTTCTTAATCGCATCAAACCACAAACTGAGCTGCTAACTCAGACTTAAGACATTGTTTAGAACTTTGCATCACTTTCTCATCTGTATTTTCTCTGTCCCCTTGGCCTCCAAACTCTGCTATTTTTCTTTCGTTTCAGCTCCATTTTGCAATGTCATTCTCCTTTCGTTTATTCTTTTCTGTCATTTTGAGATTCATGTCATTATTAAATTGTTGTGGACCTTTGTTTTTAATAAGCTATAATTGCATAACAGGTGTGTTGGTTCTTGCGTGAATAACAACAACAGCTCTGTAACTTTCCTTCATAAAGTAATATGTACTTAATATCAGTAATTATTAAAGCTGCTCCAAAATTATCATCTGCTTTTTAGGTAAAACTCATTAACTCCTGTCTCATGGTGCATAAAGAAATAACATTGTAAAATTTCCCCTCCTTTTACTAACCCCATTACATATACTGTGGGGATGTGCAGCTAGAGAGGTAATTTTATATATAATAGTTATATAATTATACAAACCCCCTCATATGTATGTTGTCATTAAGCAATACAACACTAATTATGCTAATTATAATGAATATTTTATATTATTTTACATCTTAATGTCACAACATATTAAACATTGCACTTGCATAAGAATGCTTACATTACAGAATACAGTATGTGACTACAACCATTATTGGATGTTCACCCGTCTATGTATATGTGTACATATACACCATTTAGTTGTATTATGGTCAACTATAATAAATTCTTAGTAATATTGTAAAATGCAAGAGGCATGGCGGTTTCAGAGGGGCGTGATCAGGGGTCAAGCCTCTCTGCTCACCTGTATCTACTTCAGAATTGTGTAAATCAGGTTTGTTCTGTGTTTGTGGGAGATAGAGACTGGGAGCAATGGCTAGGTTCCTGGTTATGTACCAGGTACTACTCTGCATTAGACAGCAAACTGTGTATTTGTATTTTGTCCAGCTCACCTATCCATGAATACCATGAAGGCGAACAATAACTCTCCCGTTCCGAAAATCTGTATCCCAGAGATCGGATTGCCCTCATGAAGGACCACATTTTGCACAAAAATGATATAATACAAAATATATTATTCCAACACTTCCACATATATGCTACTAAATCTCTGGCTCCCTATGTAATGGCATTATAAATTCAGCAGCTTTATTAAGCTGAAAGTGTAGGTCACAGAATATTTTTATATTCTTTTCTTCTACAGAGCTCTCATGTAGAGCATGTAAAACGACTTGTATCTGTATGATTAATAAAACATGGTTATACAAAAGAAGAAAAAAGGGAAGATTGGCAAAATATTGAACTAGATATGTAGTATGGAAAAATTAACCATAGAGGGTTGGAACAAACTGAAATCTGCCACAGACATTTCATTTAATAGTTTTAAATGCATTCAATGTTGTGCTATATTACATCACATAACAGCAAAATGATAAAAGTACAATGTATGTTATAGTATTTCATACAACCTATTTGGCTTGTAAATCATGGTGAAACATTACTTATGGAAAGGTTAAGTATCGGTACGCCTTACCATTGTTACTCTTTGCCTTAGAGAAAATCAGAAGTTATGTTGTTCACCATGTTAGATTTGAAGAGTGCTTGCAATGTTGTTCATGAAGGGGATGAGTGGAAAACAGCGTTCATCAACTACAAGTACTTATTGATGTCATATGCGCTAGTACAGTAAATGCATCCTGTGTTTTCTAAGCCTTAATGAATGAGGCGCTGAGGAATACGATTGATATGTGGGGTCATCATTTAAATAGATGATAACCATGTTTACTCCCCTTCAATGTAGGAACATATACAGCATATGAGATAAGTACTTCTGGAGACTGTACAATAACAGACTTTAAGTGAGCAGATAAATCTTAGTTCCATAAAAGTACAGTTCAGTCTCTTGGATGTACTGAGTGAGCAGAGTGTTGCTATTTTTAACCAAAAAAGGTAAATGCTATCATTGATTAACTCCAGCCTCAAACAATAAAATAATTGGAATTTAGAATACCTGTCAGTAAAACATCTTAATCCTCTTCACCATATTTGATTTTACATTGAGTAGGGTTCAAAGATGGCAAACACTCTTATTTGAATGACCTGTAGTAAGGTTCAACTACAGAAGAAGCCATGCAGCCTCAGTCTTGCTATTAGGGACATTATAACATGCTGCCCTTGTCCTCCTACTAAGACGTGTACAGGACAGCCTGTCCTACATTGGATTCACACTTCTTACAGTTCTGGTAATTCAGGAATCCAGCACATAGTACATCTGGTAAAAATGCTTGGTTCCTACCACCTCTCCCTACTCACCAGAGAGTATAGTACCACATCTGTGCAGACTTTATCATTGGCCTACCTGCTTCCCCAGGGTACTCTGTTATCCTGGTTATCGTTGACAGGTTCCTAAAGGCATGCCATCTTGTGCCTCAAAGAAAACTACCCACTGCCATGGAAACAGCAGAAGCCCTGATACAGAACATCTTCTGCAACTTCAGTCTTCCAGAATATATTGCGTCAGATCGAAGCACTCGGTTTATATCACCTGTTTGAAGTGTAGTTTGTGATCTTTTCCATAAAATGCAAAGTCTCACCTCAGGCTACCATCCACAATCCAGTGGACAGGCAGAGATGCCTAACTAGGAGATTGCTAGATTTCTACAGCCCCACTACGGCAAAATTCACGACATAAATGTCACTTTTCCCCTTGGCATAAATATGCTTGAAACTCACTCGTTAAAGCCTCCACAGGACTAAACCTGCTCCAGTGTGTTCATGGGTATGTGACAGAGGGTTGTGCATCACCACAGAGCCCCTCCTTCATTCTACCTAGGCTAAAAGGTATGGTTATGCATGCGAGAGCTACCATTGAAACTGCCCTCCAAGAAGCGTCCCAAGTACCTTAACCCTTTGAAGGTGTCTTGTACCATCTCTAGCTTTCCCCAAATCACAGGATATCACCCACTTTTCAAGTGTCACTGTTTAAGCTTGCTTTATCATTAGCCCCAATCCCAAGTTCCAAAGCAGAGCCTCCACCGCTTCTGGACTCTGGACTGGTGTTTCTAATTAGTAAGAGTTATCGATTGTGTGTGGGTATCCATTTCATATGTTAAACTTCTACCACCTTTTCTGAGTCTAATGTCGTCACACCTACCTTTCCAGTGTGGATACATTACTGAAGAATATGAACATAAAGCAAAAAAGTATATTGAGCAAACACCTGATCTACTGAATGATTGAAGCAGCTGTGGAAGTACTGGAATGTTCCTCTATTTCCATCTAGCTGAAAAAACAATATTTACCAGTTCATCTAAGAATAACACTAGCAGCTGTGTGCTTAGCTGCCTACCTAACACTTCTCACTAATGAGACAATACAGGCTTCTTATCTATTCATATTGCTGCAATCATTCTGGATGTTACATTTTGTCTGTGTATTGAAGCACAATACATAAATGGGTCATTCATTGCAGGAACTAAATATTTCAAAGAAAACAATCATCAAAGAATGGTGGATTAGAATTCATTAGATATGTGGTTTCAAAACACAGAGAGAAAAGTGTAAATATGAAAAGATGTTGATAACTGGAGCATAAAAGGGGGGCTGGAGGAACAGCTTGGTAAATATTTAAGATCTAACATTTAACTGCATCATTTCCTGTATAAAAGTTTGCTGTTTCCTGAAAGACACCACTCAACGTCTGTGTAAAGACCCTTGGGAATAAATAATTTAAGAGCAAAATGCTCCTCAGAATACATGAGGAGTTTGTAAAGTTGAGTGTAAAGTTTTCTTTGGGAGTTGATGTTATCTTGCATACTGTTACTGTAGCCTAAACATTACCTGGAAGGAGTTACTGTACGTCAGAAGCCTTCAGAAGAAGTGGGTGAGCAGTGCTGTAAAAACTGATTTACTGGCTGCCATCTTTAAGCTACAACAGAATTATAGTTATGACTATTAGGGGTGCACGATTCAGAAAACCTCACGATTCAACTCGATTTCGATTATTGGGCTCATGATTCGATTTAAAAAACGATTCTCGATTCAAAACGATTCCCGATTCAAAACGTCCATTATTTTAAAATATTTTTATAATTTTCCATCAGTCTGATAGGAAAAACAGCCCTGAGATAATAAAGTCGCATTACAAATACTGTATATAAACAGTTGCAAATATAAACTGCAAACTTTCAACTTAAATTAAACTACTTAAATTAACACTTTACATAAAAGTAGGTTAAATAAAACCAAATAAGAGCTGCCATATACAGTAAGTGCCATTATGAGAATAAATAAAAATACTGCTACATTTGGCTGCACGTTTGCATCCTCTGGATGATGACATGCCATGTGAGTCCTGAGGTTTGCAATGTTTGACAAAATATTTGACTTTAGCTTTAACAAAGCTTGCATATGACACGAGTTTTATCAAGCTCTTTCTTGCCATCAATGTTGTAGAATCAAAAATGTGCCCAAACGTCTGCCTTAAATGAGGACGGGGGCAGGTTGAATGTTCTTTTCCATTGCGTTTTCCATTGCTTGTCCACGATTGCTCGCGCGTGCGCACACTCACTTTATTCTTGCTCACACCGAGGATTACTATCTGAGCAGAAACCGGCATTGCGCCGTCTATAGGATTGGCAAACTCCTATCCGGAAAACTCGCGCCGTTACAAAATGGGAAATATGAATCGATTTTGTGTCCTGTATGAATCGATTTTGAATCGGTAGAGATAGAATCGCGATTCTTTTGTGAATCGATTTTTTTGCACACCCCTAATGAGTATAACAATAATGTCTTGTTTCTATCCCAACAGCTATCAAAAATAATTTAAACTGCTAAAAATACACACATAAAACCAAGAGTATTCTATGTTTCAGTAAGTCAGAGCCTTAACCAGCTCCTAGTTAATACTCATCTCTATATATACAGAATGCAAATGATTTCTCCCAACAAATGTTCTGTCCAAAGCATATATTCCCCACTGACTGCTCAAGGACTGGCTGGTGTGATAATGAAGAAGCTAGGGAACCAATGAATGAACCTGCGCGTAAAGTCGTGTCTTTTTTTCTTTTTTGTGGGAGATTAATGAGTGCCAGGCCAGTGAAGCTTGCTGCCGGCCATGGGGTTCGGTCCTGCTGACTCTAAAGTAGTACAGCTGACTCCAGAGGAAAGAAATTATGAATAGTCTCCTGCTCACAGTGGGATGGGAGGCACAAGGCAGACAGGTATGTTTGCCTGCAATAACTGCGCCACAAGGTATCTCTCCATTATGTAAAATCCTCTGTAGTTCTCCAGTTATTTGCATGTATACATTTTTTGAACATTATTGTCTATTTGCAGGCATTTCTGAAACAACACGACAGATGCGGTTTTTTTCCAATTACACAACAAAAAAACTGGGCTTGTGGAAAAGATTGGGCTGAGGCAAGCCACTTAAAACCTAACCAAGTCATTATCCATTACGTTAAAAATTTATTGCACTTTATGCAAGTTTTGAAAGTTTCAGCTCCTGAAGTTTCATGAATACGCCTCATAATTTCTTGTAACCATTCATTCATATTTATAGCAATGGAACAGATTTTGGGAAAATTAGTATTATATTTTATTATATTTAGATTAATTTATTTATTTAACAGACACTTTTGACCTAAAGAACCACATAAAAGCTAGTAAGAGTACATTACAAGCATTAGGAGTGTTTATCACTCTATATTATTTTTAAATGTATATGATATGGTACAAAAAAAGGTAGTTGGCCGGCTTAGTTGAAGCAGGTCCGATTTTAACATGAAAAATTAATATACAATAATAGTCATTGGTGTATGGATTTCTGAGCAATTTATTGGTTTTTTACTGGATTTCCTTCTAAATTTGAGCGTGATTGTTTTTTTTTTATAATTGATGCAGCCACATCCGAGACATTTAGACCAGATTTCCAGTTTAAATCAGGTTTTCATTACACTCCTAAAATGAGCTTTTCCGAAACTAAACATGTGGGCTAACTGAGTATCAAGTGTATTCCTCTGAGCTCAGGCTGAGTCACTCAAGGATGTTCACACGTTTGTTCTGGAGCCAGTCCTGTATTGCCCTGGCTGGGTGCTTCAGATCTTTATTGTGTTAAAAGGTCACTCATTGCCCCAACCTGAGGTCCTGAGGAGATTTTATTCAGGAATCTCTTTATACTTGGGCTCCTTCATTTTTCTCTTGATCCTGGCTACCCTCCCAGCTGCTGCTGAAGAAGCCCCCACAGCACCATGTTGTCACTGCTGTGCTTCGCCAAACAGAGCCTGCATCCTCCAGATGTTACACTTGCATTAAAGCCAAAGAGTTCACTCAAGGTTTTTATCAGACCATAGAATCTTTTTTTTTCAAAGAACTTTAGGTGCCTTTTGTGCCTTTTACCGAAGAATGGCTTTCGCCTACTCACCCTACCAAAAGGTCCTGATTGGTGGAGTGCTTATCCTTCTGGCCTATTCTTCCATCTCCATAGAAAACTTCTGGAGTTCAATCAGAGTGATCTTCAGGTTTTCAGTTCCCTCCCTGACTAAAGCCCATTTACCCTTTTTTGCGCTCTTTGGTTGGGTAGCCAAATGGAAGAAGACTCTCGATGGTTCCAAACTTCTTTCACTGAAGAATGGTGGAAGCCACTGTGTCCTTTGGAAACTTAAAACTCACAGAAGATTTTTGGTACCCTTCCTCAGATCTGTGCCTCAACACAGCCCTGTCTCAGCAGCCTACAAGTAATTCATTTGATCTCATGGTGTCAACTATTGGGCCTTATAGGCATCTCAAGAATGATCAATGGAATCCTTTATGTCCTATGTCCTAGAATTAGCTGGATTAAAAATATGCTGGATTAGTGCTGCTGGATTAGAAGTATGCTCTTTGAGCACTTTCATGAATATTATATTTAATAATATAATATACTATCTACTATATAGTAGATAATATACTATATATGTAGTACTATAGTAATATAGTGCTATATATAGTATATTATCACTATATAGTAAATAATATATTTAGATACTTTCTTATAATTCTTAAATTTTTAGTTATTTTATGTATGTTCTATTTATTTGCTTGTTTATTTTCCTTTCAGCATCATTTATTTAATTTGTTAATTCTTCTTGCTTGGTTTAGTTTATTAGAGGAGAGAGTTTATTTTGTAATTTATTCAAAACATATGTATAAATCTGCTTTTGTTTGTTGATCATGTTTTATTGTGTGAAAGTTTATGATAAAAATGAATTCAATCCATTTTAGAGTACAGCAGTTATATCACAAAATATTAAGCAGTCTAAATGCATTCTGAAGGCATTGTATAAGCCAGTGAAAGATTTGAATTATATGGACATCTTTCCCCTATTTACTAATTGCATATGAACCAATTTGTGTTTTGGAAACACACATAACAGCACAACTGCCTGTATTTAATTAGTATTGTAAATTTAATCCATTCATCTATTCATCCATAAGCACTTATCCAGCAGAGGGCCGTGGTGAGCCTGCAGCTTTTCCCAAGAAGCACGAAACAGGACGACTAAAAGGCTGTGGACATGCGGCTGCCTCTAGCATGTTAATCTCAGTCAGCAACAAATGCAGCAAATGTCTGAATGTCCTTTTCTCATTGACCACAGCCAATGTGTGCTTGTTTAGTCACCATAAAACAGGATTTCTGACATTGCATCTAAAACAGTGTAAATGGTAAATTTAGTATGGGCTTTCTGTGTAATATGTCTTCTTACAGTTTTATGACTTCAATTAGAATAGGAACTGTGACATAAGTAGGCTTAAAGTAATAAATCTAATTTAACTTAAGACTGTCCTTTATGCACTCAGGTAGCAATGAAGGGGCCTTTCATATATATATATATATATATATATATATATATATATACACACACACACACACATAAATTCAAATCCTTACCCTTTACTTCACCTTCTATCCTTCTATCCTGCAAGCTGCCCTTACTTATCTCATGCTTCCTTTAAATGTTTCACCTATGATATTTAAAGCTTAGAAGGCTCCCATATCTTTTTGATGAGAACATGCTCTTTGGGAGGAGGGCTGACTGAGGCTGCAGGTGACGGTTTTCATTCCCACCGAGCTGCAACTGGTGTCGTTGCCATTTCATCACAAAATTTGAAACTGCCCCCCACTATGCTGTACAAATTAATTAAGATACAATACACATGCCTCGGGCATTCATATAATGTCAGAACTTTATAATGCCAACTCAACAGTTTCCATTCTTCAAAAGAATCAATTAAATTTAAAGTGATATAGATAGTGTGACAGTCGAATGTTATGCATTATTGCCTAAGGATTTCATTCTAGCAGTGTATTAACATGGAGTGTTATCATTCTTCTTAAAACTCAAAAGTATGATTTTCTGGGTAACCAGCCACAAACTTCTCCTGCCAGTTTGTTCTTTTTTGTTCTTCTTCTCCTTCATCTTCGGCTTAGTCACATATTGAACATATTGTTCTTTCCTGTTTCCTTTCCTCTTTTTCCTTCCAGTGTTGTGCAATTTCAAGCAATAAGCACAATGTACGATGAGGTGACACAATTGTCAGCACTACTGCCTCACACCTTTCAAGTTTCCGCCCTAGTAATGTATGTGTGCATGTGTGCATGATCTCCCCGCGTCATCTGGGGTTTCTTCCAGGTACTCCAGTTATCCATAGGCGTGAGTGATTTCAGTGCCTTGTGTTGGGTTGGTGCTCCATCGCGGGCTGTTCCCTTCCTTGAACCTGTAGTTTCTGGGACAGACTGCGGAGCCCCATGACCCTATATAGGACAAGCGAGTACAGAAAACGGATGGATGCACAACTAACACAAAGAAAGAGTGAATGAGCATCAATATGCATCTGAGATAAGTTTGTGAAAGAAATACCACATTACTTTGCCTTTATTACTCAGGTTACATCATCCACAAACACACCTCAAAGTGTCTTTATATAGCCCCTTTAAATGTGTTACATCTAAGCGTGTTTGACCGTAATGAGCCTTCGTTCCAGTTTACTAGGACGCAACCTTTAAGGAATAGCCTTTCTGCCCCCCCCCCCAAAGCACAGCAAAGTGCTTGCTCAGTGCATCCTGTCAAACTCCTCCTCCCACTGCAGTCTCGATTACACAGCGGAGGTTTAGGGTTATTGCGTGTAAGTGTGTATAAGAGGACATCAAGCACCTGCTTTTCTACTAATAATGACATTGGCAGAATGCCTGTCCTTCATTGTGATGATGTAATAACTCTTCATTTTATTAAAAATAATGAAATGCCATCCAGTGACTGGCTTCTATTCCTTTGGGTAAGTGTAACTGATATTGACTACTGAAGAAATCATTAAATGCAAATACCCCACTTGTAAAAATTGCAGTAATAAATTTGGTAACTTACTTTCTACACCAAAATATAGAATGGCTGTAGTAGCTTACGTATCCAACATTTTCCCAAATTATTCATCCATTATCCACACCCGCTTGTCCTATGCAGGATTGCAGGGGCTAGAGCCATATCCAGGAAGCTACTGGCGCAAGGCAGGGAATAACCCAGGACAGAGTACCAACTCATCGCTGTTTTCCCAAATTACTCTTTCGTCTATCCTCATCCTGTCACTATCCTTTACTTACAGATTTCAAAAACAGTTTATATAATACATGCTCCAGGAGGGATAGTGTGTGACTTGATTAGGACTCTGTACCTGAGATTGGTTCAAATCCTGTGGCTGCCAGATTTATTTCACCAAAGAGCCCTTGAGCAACACCCTGAACCCCAAATGCTGCAGGGACACTGGCTGACCCGGCTCCGTATTCCTCACTTTCATGTTGCTTTGGACAAAAGCACCAACGAAAGGGAAGAGAACGTGGAGGGGTGTTGGTTTGGGGAAAGGGCCACAACAACGTTTATGGGTTGGGCAGCAGGGTCTAGGAATTTTTACTAGTAAAAGCAAACATAAATCACAGTTATATAATAATTCAGAATGCAGCGCAGGTGAGCTGAGTGAATGTGCTCTTCATCTGACTTTGTTCCACTCCAATTCTGTCCTTTATTATCTCCTATAAAAATGATCAGGACAGTCAGCAGCTGAAGTCCGGATGTGACGCAACTTAGTACCTCTGTATGGCAGAGTATATCTTCTGTGCCCTTGCAATCATGAATAGGGTCTTAGTGTTTTACTCGTTTTGTTAAAGAATAAATTAAGGGTCTACCAATAAAGTAAGCTGGTTTTCTAAGATCAGCTCTACCTGCTTTGAGCTTGGCATGAATACATCTTTTCACTCACACAATTGGGAAAGGTACATGGTAAAAACGGAGCATACTGGCAATAGTATGTTCTACCACTTTTTCCCTACCAGTATGACAGATAGATCACCATCATTTATTCCAGTTCTGGCTATGTGTGTAATGTACTTTTCAGATATGTAAAAGTATTTACTAGTAATGTCCTTAACCTAATGTCCTCATTTTTAATGACATTACATCATTGCACGTCTTACAAAATGCTGATTTAGGCAGATAACTATGACACTGTATTTGATAGGTGGGTTTGCAAAATAGATCCCACATGTTCCCACGAGAGCTATGTACATAAACGTATGTGAACAAAAGCTGTTCAAACAGTTGATTCCAAAACCAAGAGTAGTAATATGAAGCTGGTTCATGCTTTGCTGCTGTAATAGCCTTCACTGATCTGGAAATTTCCTGTTGCGCCAGGTCATGGTGAAGGACAGAGAATGTACGGTGAGGCTTCAGGGAAAATGGGTTTTATTGATAACAGACACAAAGAGGGCAACTGGAAAACAAAGACGCCGGGGGGGGGGGGCAGAACACTAATGACATCCAAGACTCATGGGCAGGAAAGACACATAGGGACTGTACGCACTCACTCACGCACGCACGTACACACACACACGCTTGCACACACACACACGCAGGTGCACACACACACACACACGCACACACACGCAGGTGCACACACATGCACGCGCACACACACAAACACCACACACCTGCTCGCACACACACACACACACACACAGCAAAAGAAATGATCGGGGGAATGCAGGTCTGGCCATTTAACAAACCCAGAAGCACAGGTGAGGGTCATCAATGGACAGACAGGTCATTACACATAAACAGGCAACAAAACAAAAGGACCCATAATGAAAACATCAAGTGACTAACACAGATCTACAAGAATAATAAATATCAGATTATAAACCTGGCTGGGGCTGACCACTGGACAGCCTCGCACGCTCAACAATGAAGGGGAGTGTGACCAGCAGCCCCCACTCAGCCCATTAAGTCACGTAGTG
This sequence comes from Paramormyrops kingsleyae, assembly GCF_048594095.1. Taxonomy (NCBI): domain Eukaryota; kingdom Metazoa; phylum Chordata; class Actinopteri; order Osteoglossiformes; family Mormyridae; genus Paramormyrops; species Paramormyrops kingsleyae. The sequence goes on from NC_132803.1 coordinate 19,827,646, forward strand.
GCCTGGAGAACAGGACAACACACCGGATTCCAAGGACATTCATTTTTACGTCGAACTTTATTTGAACTTTTGTCTGCCATTTTCTCACAGGGACACAAATTTCACCATAAATAGATCACAACAACACATTGACACTCTTTTTTTGGAGAACATAATAATAATAATAATAATAATAATAATAATAATAATTAAAATAATATAGATGATGACGATGATATTATATTAGGGCAATGTTGCAATATAGAGATATAATCTAGGATAAAATTTAGCTCAAAAAGGGCTCATTGTCTTAACACCTGCACAAAAATTTGAATACATACAGTAACTGGGTCATGCACCATTCAGAACTGAATTGAGATTGGCCTTGAAATTCAAATTCACTTCCTAAAACTGGCTGAAAATAGGGTGCAGAATCGCCATTTGAATTTGAATATTTGAATATAAAGAAGTGGAATTAAAACGGAATTAAATTCACATAAATACATATACGTAGTGTAGGTGCAGCTGTAACAATACAACTTTATATTTCAATATTTCAATATGAATTATACATAACCAACCTCCCCCCCCCCCCCACTCATGAAAATTTACTTGCCGGCAAAAAGTCCCGTTTGACCATGTGCCCCTATTTCAGCACCTGCTTGAAAACTCTGTGAATGTCACTATTATTCAGAGTGAAAGAATGGCACATTTGAAGTGTCACCTACAGAATAAATACTTTAACTGTCATTTTGCCTACGTGGGGCAAAAGCACTTCATACAGTCATATAAGTAACCCAGTCACAACCCTATCCATGTGACAACCCACCGACACTCACAAGAAAAGCTACTGCAGACTCACACATACAGTTAAATACGCATATGCAAGACAATGAATATATGCCCATGGAAAAGGACATAGAGGGCCGACATAAACCAAATGCATATTGTTAGAATAGGCTAAAATGTTTACACATTTTTTCTCTTACAATCATGCAATTATAAAGTATACTTCACTTACTATTACATACAGTACACAAGGTCATCATACGTATCTACCATCTAGAAAGTAAATGTGGTCAATCTGAACACTACATAGTGAAACTTGCTATGTATGCAGTCATATCCTTTCATGTGGAAGGTGAATCACCCCTTACGACCAGCAATGACAGGGAATTGTGTAACTGACTGGAGACAGTGCTTGAGACAGCGCCATCCAAGAAGCCAAGCTGCTTGTCTAAATGCTGTTTTGCGGGCAGACAAGAAACCCTCAGACAATCTCAGTAATAAACAATTCATAGAGAAATTCAGGCTGGCCTGGGGTGAAATAATGAGTCTCCTAAGTCTGTTGCTGGATAAATTGAATACAGGAACATGCCAGAATTTTGCCCTTAGTCCATTGTGCAGCCTCTGACAACTTTCTGTTTCCACGCTACCAGTGGATTCCTGCAGATTGTCAGTGATCCCCATGGTCTCAGCAAGGCTGCTGTGTCCAAATGTGTGCATAGATTGATCACATTTGTATTGCACCAAATTCCAGCAGGATGGGATGCCTTGCATGATACTAAAATTGTTTTAATGCCATTGGAGACATACTATTCATACTCACAGTCTCTTGAATCCCATCTGCACCTGTCGAAAAGGGTTTCACCACTAGGCCTAAATGTCTACATGATATGCAACCATCAAGGACTTTTTACAGACATTGTGGCCAAGTGGGCTAGGAGGGCAGATGATGCTCAAATCCAGTTTAGGAGTATTTCAGATGACAAAGTAGCGTGTGTTTGCTGGTGGATGGTTATTGGGAGACATCAGGCATCCTCTTAGCAAATACCTGCTGACTGCAGTGTGAATCCCCAAACCGTGGCTGAGAACAGGTACAGTATAACACCACATACCAAAGAAGACACACTGCTGTAGAGTGCACTATGGGCGTGTGGAAGTTGTGATTCTGGTGCCTGAACAAGTCTGTGGGAGCTCTAAGAATTTCCCCCTAAATGTTGAGATGTTGTTATTGCTGCGTGTGCTATGCTGCACAACACTGCAGTAATTATTACTAAAATGTATTTTTGGTCACTACCAAAGTTGTTTCAAGGCTTCTTTTGAGAAGCATCCATCCTTTTCCTATGGCTGCTTGTCGTTACATTTTGAATCCATTTGTATATATTTGACAAATAGGTTAATTAGTATTGCTGTTAATTTTGTGTGTTTTCATTCTCCAATTAGTTTTTACATTTGCATATGTCTGGTGTGACAATTAGTGATGTCACAAAACATATTTCTCCATTTAAATACAGTATGTGGATTGATGTTGCTGTTGTCAGCAGTCTGTGCTTTTCCCACGTGAAGACTGGGGAGGAGCCAACAAAGAAACTACTTAAAGCTGCTTTATTAAATTTGGAATAATGACGCCATTTGGGAAACATTTGCAAATGTCACTTGTTCTTTACCTACAACATTCGTTATTCACAGAAATCCATCTTTATCGGGTAACAAAGCCCAAACTGGTTATTGGTGATGCAAGATCAGGTCCCTTTCTTTGAGCATCTGAACTAGCTGCCAGATGATACCACTTCACAATGACCTCGACTGCAGTTCACCAGAGCAGCTGTAACAGGACCAAATTTTGGCGAACTGATTTGATAGAAAGAGCACATCCAATGATGGTACCAAGTTGAAAGTCAGTAAACTCCTCTGACCACCCATTCTGCTAGCAAATTGCTTGACTGTGCTTAATTATACACCTGTATCTGCAATAGGTATGATTTAATTAGCCAATTATTCAAATTAATTTAAGGGTCCACATACTTTTGGTCGTATGGTGTACATGTATAGGGCTGATCTGATGCATTAAATGTCATCTACATTTCTTTATTAACTGCTTAGGTTAATCTAGCATCTCATCTAAGCTAATTTTTTCAACAAATTATTATAATAAATTGGTGGCTTTCAGCTGATTCTCATTTAATTAATGAGGAAGATGCTTCCATTAAACTTCAATATAGTATATCCAAAATTTATATAAGGTGATTTCTATGTTGTGAATCATATGAGAAATAACTGGAGCTGCTGTTTCATATGTCAGCACCGAATGACAATATTTTGTGACAATGCCAGGTGACAGCTGAAGGGATGTCTGGTATGCAGCCTGTCATGCTTTCCCTACAGATGTGTAAATGATGTGGACTGATGGCAGCATTCCTTTCTTCTACAGAAATGACACCTTCAAAGATTGTCAGCTGAGGCGTCTAGCCTACCATGCACAGTGCAAAAAGTTCCCCTTCGTTAATGGACCTTACAACATCATAAGGACACACAGATGAAAACCAGAGTATTAAATATATGTGGCATATCCATCCATCATTTAAAAGGTGTTGGGGGGGGGGGGGGGGGGGGGCAGGAGCCTACCCAACGCAGCATAGCGCACCAAGCAGAGAACTGCCTTAGATATTACACACATGCACACACTCACAATCACATCATAATTAGGAGCAAATTAGGAACTTCAATCTGCATTTCTTTGGACCAGAAGAGAAAACTAGAGTATACACAGGAAACCCAGCCTGGAGTATCTGAGAACTAATTGTTTTGTTACTGTTTTGTTAAGTGTATATTAAAAATGAAATGTGACAAAGATAAAAAAAGTCCATTTTCTTATATTAATACGAGAAGCAAAACTTTTCTTAGTTTAAAAAAAACAAGTAGAAAAACAAGGTAGAGGAACTATTTATGTTTAAACAAAGCAATTTAAACAATCTCCCCACTGATGACTTAAAAAGTCACATTCATCAGTTTTTATTTAAAATCAGTTTACCCCATTTGTGAAATTGCTGCTGTAGATAAAGCGGATAAAAGTATGTGGATTTATGGTGGCTGCCAAATAACACATCTGCAGCCATTAAATTTTTCCCTCCATCAGTCCACCAAATATAAGGAAATTGTGTGAACTGGGCACAGTGGATCCACATAAATAATACATTATATTCAAATGTGTTTTTTACTTCATGAAAATGAAGGATAATGCATGCTACTCTCACACTGGTAATGTATATGATGAACTCCCTTCGAAGTATTGAGTAACCTTTCACTGCTGAATGGAATCTCATCAGTAATACTCGTTCAGTATGGAACCCTTCATGGCTTTTCTACAAAAGTGCAAAGGACGAGGGTGAAGGGCCACAAAATCCACTTTGCTGGTGCATTCCTGAAAGGTTCTGATAGCTAACATTCAGCTCTCTCATAGACAATTAAATGGAAATGTACTGTAGACTTCGATGGACAAAGCCCTGTGGTGCATTGCTCTATCCTTGTTTTTTTTTTTTTAGTCTTGGAGTTTTTATGTGAATGACCGTATGACATAGCTCCATATGATGTAAGTTTAAGTTTGAGAAAATCAATGGTAGACATGGTTATATTGACTTACTGGTCTGAAACACCAACATCTTCTATCTATACAACCTCTGGTTTTGTTTGCATTTAAATTTATCAAAGTCTGAGAAATCAATTACACACCAGAACATCACAGAAAATCTGACGGAGTGTTGATCCATGGACTGCAAAATGCTCGGACGGTTACTTGAACAGAATATCTCTAAATCATTCATACATTATTACAAATCTGTAGGAAAGACATTCAGCAGGGGCTCCTTAGAGCACCAAGGCTCCTATGAAGACCCAATCCCAGCCTATAAGCCTATTAAACAATAAAACACATCCCCGTCCTGTTCTCTTCAATCTACCCATTAAAATTTGGAAAATTCTGCAGAGCTGCATTATTTATGAAGGGCATCTACCCACAGATACTTGATGCAAATGATATGTCTAATGGTCAATACCGACAGAGCACAGAATCATCAGCTACTCTGTGGTACATTATTTATGACAATTGAATCTGAAGGCTTAAAACCTGAGTAAAATTATCAGGAAAAAAATGTTCTTACCTCCAACATGGACCCATGATAATAGCATTTTCCTGAAAAATATGAGGAATATCATTAGTATAAACAAAAATGGCTTAAAGAGCATACTAAGGCTAGGTAGAGGACATTATCTCATACTTATTGGTATTAATAAATGAATATATATAGGTATTCAATTATAATTGAATATATTATGTTCAGTTTTTAAGTTCATGAACTTTTCCAACTACCAAAGTTCTTTATTATTTAGGCCTACTTTTGTCATTTCTAATAGACAGAATGACACATTTCTAACTGAGCTGACATTGCCTGCAATTTCTTCTGCTTATCCCTTTGCCATTTGCCATAAAATTCAATATACAATAATTAGTACAGAGTGTGATTTGGCCTGAAGGGTCTGGATATACAGTCCCCTCCAAAAGTACTGGATCGGTGAAGCTAGTTCCTTTATTTTTGCTCTACACTGAAAACATTGGGGTCTCAAATCAAAAGATGAATATGAGACAAGAGATCAGTAATTCAGCATTTACTTTCAGGTACTTACATCTAACTATGTTAAACAACTTAGAAGATAACACCTTTTGTTTGAACCCAACCATTTTTCAAGTGAGCAAAATTATCGGAAAATGTGACTGACAGGTGTTTTATGTTGCACAGGTGTGTCCAATTATACTGACTCTTCAAACAATTAATAGCGCAAAATGTCTACTGTCAGTTTCAGCTTTGGGTTTTCCCTGTGCAGACTGCATTCATAGTTAAAAAGGTGTAACCAACATGAAGACCAGAGAGCTGTCTATGGAAGAAAAGCAAACAATTTTGAAGGTGGGAGGAGGTGGAAAATCCATCAGAGCCATTGCACGGACATTGAGCATAGCCTCTACAACTATTTGGAATGTCCCAAAGGGGAAAGAAATCACTAGTGTACTGGGTAACAGACGTCAAACCGGCACACGAAGGAAAACATCAGCAGTGGATGACAGAAACATTGTGAAAACTGTAAAGAAAACCCCTAAAACAACTGTCAGAGACATCACCGACAGCCTGCAGAGGGCAGGAGTGAAGGTAACACAATCCACCATTAACAGAAGACTTCAGGAACAAGAGTACAGAGGCTGCACTAGAAGATGCAAATGACATACTAGCATTAAGAATAGGAAGGCCAGACTGGAATTTGCCAAAAGGTACGGAGACAAGACTCAAGCATTCTGGGACAAAGTTTTATGGACTGATGAGACAAATATTAACTTTTACCAAAGTGATAAAAATGCTAAAACGTGGAGAAAGAAAGGATCTTCTCATGATCCCAAACACACAAGCTCTTCTGTGAAACACGGTAATGTCATGGCTTGGGCTTGCATGGATTCTTCTGGGACTGATGATGTATCACATGAGGCCAGCAGCAAAATGAACTCAGAAGTGTACAGAAACATTCTGTCTGCCAATTTAAAGAGAGATGCAACCAAACTGATTGGGAGATCCTTCGTCATGCAGCAAGACAACAGCCTAAAACACACTGCCAGAACAACCAAGGAGTCAATCTCCAGACCTAAACCCTTGAAAATTGTTTTCAAATTGGACTGAAGGGAGAAACCCCCCCTCCCCCCCCCCAAAAAAAAAAAAAAAACTCAAAGAGGCTGCGAAAGCCTGGAAAAGCATCACAAATGAAGAATGCAAACGTTTGGTGATGTCAGTAGGTCACCGACTTGATGCAATTTTTTGCAAGGAAAGGATTTGCAGCTAAATATTAAGTATTGTTCACTTTAATCTATCTACAATACTTTTCCTCACCTAAAAATTCGGTGTTCCATTACAAACAAGGATAAAGTCGTTTAACAGATCTAGATGTAAAAACCTGAAAATAAAAGCTGAATTACTGATCTCTTGTCTCATCTTTTGATGTCAAACCCAAATGTTTTCCGCGTACAGCAAAAATAGAGGAATTAGCCTCACTGTTCCAATACTTTTGGAGGGGACTGTATAAGACATTCAAGGGAGTATTCATCATTCTGGGACCAAAATATACAGACCTCTATGAAATAATTACATGTTAGATTCATTAATTAAAAATACCAATCAACAATTCACATTCTTTCTCTGAACCAAAACCAAAGGAGTACATTTCTAATCTTAAATATAAACCTAGCTTTTATGAATATATGTGTGTTATATTTTGAATTTACAGCATCCCCACTTCCTAATATTATATAACTGCCATTGGATCTTAGGGCTCTACACTGCACGTTCTGTTTCCTCTTACTCTTACACTACATGTTGAATTTAACTGTAGGCAATTGAATTAATGCCTTTTATACCAGTGATTCTCAACTTGGTCTTCTAGGACCCCAAGACAGTCCTCGTTTTTGCTGCCTCCAGGGAGCAAAACCATGGACTGTCAGGCAGGAAGCTGGGAGAGCAACAATGTGGACCGTCTGGGGCTCGGCGAGGACTCATTTGAGAAACATTGTTTTATACAACACATTATAAAACAGTGTTTTAAGGTTTATGTAGTTTGTCTTTTTACAGCTTGTCTCTTGTAAGAGTATTTCTGGTATAAGAAGTGCAAAACGATATACAAAAGCAGGTAAATATGTGTATTTACCAATGAAACAGAAAACTAATGCCTTTGAGACATTACTGTTTTTTGCTGTATGCAGTCAATGGAAGAAGAGCATATTCAATTGACAATCATGTTTTCCACAACGGATTTATTGTGACATGTCCACTTTCTCTTATTTAAAGCAAAACAAACTGTTCACGCAAGAGATGGTTCAGAGCAGCATTTACTGACTTTATATTTGGTCTAAAAATGGGACGTTACCTTGTGGACCCCAGCATTAATCTCAACAAGAGAACAGGAATTAAATATACTAAACGGCGTCCTTATATGCATATAAAGCTATATTGATGTACAGGTATATGTACAACTCTACACAATGATGCTGCAACTGGTACTACTAGGTAATACAGCATTTCAATGTGGAAGCATCTTTAGTGTTGCAAATATTATAATATTTACAATGACATGATAATCAAAACTAAGGAAAACAGTGTGCGTATGTTATGATACGGAATATCACGATCTTTGGATTTATGACGATGGAAACGTATTTTAAAATGGTAGTTAGTAGACAGTATCATGACGTAAATTACCTCTAAAGAATATGTATTTATTTTAATGCGCAACTGCAATGTTTGTATTGATCTTACATTTGCTAATTTGTTTGCAGGAGTTATAACAGCAATTCTACGCGAAGTCGAATTAAACCAAAATTAGGCTAATGTTGCAGGTTTTCTCAACATTCATGAAAATCGTTCAAATTAAATGAATTATCATGTTTTAATTTATATACTTTTTAAAGCAGCGTTTTAATAAATTGACTCTTAACTACAAACCCTCCATTTGTTGTTAAGAGTTAATCCATGATAAAAAATAGACAGATAGCTTATAGTGATATAATACTAACCAGCAGTATCTCGGAGATAGATGAAAATCCCAACCGCAGCAATAAAAATAATCCGTAGATTTCCAAAGTCCATGCTTTCCACGGGGGATAAAAAACCGACTGAGGAGGAAAATATATATTTCTAGAGCAAAGCTAAATTGAAATTAATCTCAGGCATATTCAGCACCATTGCCCAAAGAATTAACATGCCGTTCGTTTTAGGATATTTATAAATATTGTAAACTTCAGAACTATTGTGTTGGAATTAGACTACGAGCAATAACGTTGCTGTCGCGAATCAAGTCACTTGTGATCTACAGCGCAACTTCCATGCTGGAAAAAAATGCGTTTTTTCAAGTCAAAGACAACGCCAATTTTTAAATTTGTTATATTAGTCCTAAATATATTGCAGCTGAAATATTTTCAAGGAATACAGTTCATTTCACTGCTGGCGTCGTGGTCAGTCGGCTTGTTCTTCTATAACAAACAGAAGCGATTGATGAGACGCACTGCCCATTGCACTTAGGGAGATCGCAGTTTTAAGTTTTCATCATGCCAGTTTGTTTTAAGTACAAAATACCGGAGACTATGAAACAACTCGTATACTTCCCTTGTACCGCAAATCACGACTGGGCGGGTTTAGCTGCTCTGTACCTAGACGCCTCTTGCGTGTCCCTTAAAGCTGTCCAGTTTCAATTTCGGGGAAATAGGAATCACAAAACACCGGAGGAGACGTTGGTATAAAACAAGATAAATGAACAGGGAATATTGCTGACACAACAACAATAGCCATCAGATACACCAGGAATAGAATCACACAGATGCATTTTTTGTTTTCTTCCATCAAGCTGATCTGTCTTTGTTTCTCACTAACCATCTCTCACCAATGTCTGCTTAAACGGAATGTTGCAATAAGCACAACTAAGATATACACTCTTCATTCTTTGAAAAGTGTCATTATGTCTCATTATGATTTAATTCATATAATTTTCTATATAATCCTTTGTAATCCTGGTACAGTATGAATCAAAAGAAACAGTATTGACCTGCAACCTCTTACAGTAGTTCATAGATCAGCAGCAGGTCTGTCTTTGCCCTCTAAGGAGATACCAAGAAACCGATCTGATGAAAGCCATCACAAATAGAAGTGCAAGCCACAGATATTGTTGTTTAAATGTAAATGGGATATTCATAGATGCACTGAAGTAGAGGCTCAGATCCAACAAGACAGCAATGCAATACATTGCATCCATGACTGCGATTGCAGTTTTTGTTTATTTTGTGCAAGAATGGGTGTAAACACACTTGATCTGGGAGGCCTGCTGATCCAGTGGGGACTTTTGTTAAAGATGTCAATAGACTGAATGAAGTACTTATGCTTTGATATAGAAAGCAAAATGAGAATAGGCACATATGGTCACACAAAGCTATATGGGCAACTGAGATCTGGACCCAATACACATGCTTCAAACCTATATGAAACCAAACTGTGGATGAACAGCTATTCCTAACTGAAGCACATTGCTGATTTGCCCAGTAATTGATAAGCAATCCAGGCAAATTCAGAGTCAAGTTTTGGCTGGCTGCAGATGTTGAGTTAGAATACATAATAGGCCTCCATCAAAGACTTGGTGGGAGTCTGGTTACTGAGCTAATGGAACCTAGTATAGGGAAGGGGATACGTGTAATATCGTAAACTCATTGTTTCTCCCTTAGCCAAATACCGAACTGGAAAAGAATACGGTCCTAAATATAAGCCAAAACAGGGATGAGCTGCCACAAATTGTGACAGACACAAATGAAGCATGACAAATACTGACGCATGACAGCTGTACTGTTGCAGTACTCAGGTACGAGCCACAAAGAATGCACTGCTGTTCAGTATGCAGCCAAAACTGTCTGTCTGTGGATGGGGGAAGAGGAACCCTAAAAGTATGGACTTCTGCAGAGTCCTACAATATTCTAAGTGGACAATGTGGATGTAAATATTCTATGAGGGCAGTAGGTAATTAGCCAGTAATTTAATTCTGAGGCCTCTGAGGTAAAGGATAAAAGTCAGAGGACGCAAATGATCAGTTTTTAATATTTCTTCCAGATTTGTTCTGATGTACACTGCCAGTCAAATGTTTTTGCACACCACAGGTTTTTGCCACTTTTCCATTAATTTCATAAACTGCAGACTTTATATTCTTGTTAAGCATTGGAAAGTTGAGTGAACAACTATAAATGATTATATGTCACATAAAACAAGTTATCTTTATAACATGGAAAGAGTATGTAACAGTGTATGTCTGACATCCTATTAGCTGGTTGTTTGGTGATCACATAGTCAAATTTTATGCTGTCATTTAACTTTATATGCAGTAGTTAACTGTTTCATGGTATGAGCAGTGTTTAATGTCCCTTGTAGAAAAGAATGCCTTGAATTTTCTCTGCTGTTATAACTGTGAAGGAAGTCCTTTGATGAATCAAAGATATGTAATTTTCTTGATAATATAGGTATTCAAATGGTAAACATACTATTTGAAAGCAAACTTTTGACTGGTAGTGTATGGAAAACACATCGCATTAAAGTAAAGGAAATGGCTAATGTGAGGATTGCCATCTAGTGTTCAAAAGTATGATTGGCCATCAAATGGCTTTTATGCAGTGGATTAGGCAAAATATTGAAAACAATTTAAAAAATACGGTAAATTGCGGCTATGATTCAGTATACTCAATCTAAATGCAGAACACTAACGATGAGTACTAATGAGTACTACTTAAGCTATGTGGAATATGGCACTAAGTCAAGGTGATAAGCATTTTTTAAAAATATTTCCAAAGCACAATAATGTGATTTTCAAATATATTTTAATATATTATACAGTTTACATGACTTAAGCTTAAGGAAATGACAGACACTGAATGGATTATCAGAGTTCAAAAGATAAGACGGCATGTGACATATTAGAAGCAATGTGTGGCTCTCTGGGTTAAGGCTGAGAAGGTGGCTGGACCAAACCCCAGGGCCAGTGGAGTGATGCTGCAGTTGGGTCTTGAGCAAGGCCCCTAAGCAGTAACTCCATGGGTGCTGGGTACTGGCTGGCCTTGAGCTATGCCCCGCTGTTTTCTATTATATAAGTTAATATGAAGAGGTCCAGACTGTGATAAATGTACAATGTAGCAATCATTAGCAATGCAATTTTGAGAGCAATTTTCAAAATTGCATATTTATTACAATTGTGGTGGTTAATGGTCTAAGGGACAAGTCATTGTCAAAGCTTTTTCTCTGACAGTACATCTGAGTATACAACCCTTCTTGCACTGACTTTTTTAGGAGATGTACATTTCTCCTCTATATGAATCGGAAGTGGTAGTGTTGCCATTTGCTGTAAACAAATAATTGCATATTGTCAGGTCAGCAGTAAATAACTTGCATTTATTACGGAATAATAATCTCAGCAGAAAATCCTTTTGACTCTCAAAGAAAATACTTAAAATTCATCATTTTTATAATACAAGTAAGAGCGGAGCAGTGTGTAGCTCAGTGGGCTAAACCTGTGTGCCTGTAATCAGAAGGTTGCTGGGTCAAACCCAGCCTCAGCACATCTGTGGGTCCTTGAACAAGGCCCTTAACCTCTAGCTCTCTGGGTGCCGCTACAGGTGGCTGCCCTTCACAGACAACTTACCCTACAAACTAGAGGGAGGTGTAAAGACAATTTCCCCATGGCAATCAATAAAGTATCAATTATTATTAATAGATGTGATGTTTAAGTCATGGCACGGTGTCTCAGTGGATAGCACTGCTTTTCTTTAATATTGTACGTTTATGTGCACCGCAACGAAGTAGCGTGTTATACTCAGCATGTGTCACGAACTCAGGAGTTTCTGTCACGGTGGCACAGCGTGATGCAGGCAGGAAAGATGTGGGTGATCCACTGGCAGCTCCACAGGAACACAGGGTTTTATTACAGGAACAGAAAACACTGGGAATACTACAAATACAGAAAGACCACGAGAGGTCAAAACTAAAAAAGAGGTACAAAGTAACTAACAGAACAGAATAATCTACAAAGGGAAACTAGCTACACAGAGAACAGGCAGGGAATCAAAAATAGTGACACCACCTTCAGCAAAAACACTGCCAAAGGACTCCCTCTAGGAACAGAGCAAGATCAGGAACTTAAATACAGAAGGCTAACAAGATAACGCAGGACAGGTGAGAACAATTAACAAAGGCTGGCAAAACAGGCAACAAGTGAAATGAACAATTAAATCAAATAACTACTGTATGAGATCAACAGGGAAACTAAGAAACTGACAGAAAAACAAGGAAACAGATCTAACACTGGGAAAATAATGAAGGCAGGTAAAACAAAACCAAGGCGTGCACAAACCACAAAATCACAGAAACTAGAAAAACTGATACAAATGAAACACTAAGGAACAAAATCTACTAAAGACAAAAACAGAGGAGGCAGGATTTGAACACACAATTGAGAGGTATATAAGAGCCACACACTCAGCTCATTGAGCCATGCGGCAGCCTGGGAAGCACCAGAAACACAATGGGGAGAACAGGATGGCCAGCGACATCTGCTGGCCAAACAGAGAGGAGCCATGAAAGGCAGGGACAGGAGTGCTGACCCTAACAGCATGTTGGACAAAATTTTTTTCATTAAGGATTTTTTTCTATTAACAATGGATTTTATTGTTATAACTCCATTTACAATCATAATAATACATGAATGAGTTGAAAACAAAACCAAGTAGAATTTTCTGTATTTAATGTGGTTCAAACATCAGATTTGTTAAAGTGTAATAGACAAGTATAAGGCAAAAAAGTACTAAATAATTATTAACATCAATAACAATGACAACAACAAGAACAACAATAATAATTATTATTAATAACATCACAGTGTTACGTCACACTACTTAATATTGCGGGTATTTGTTCACAAGATAATTGCTTGTTTTAATGTGTCTATTTGTTGATTTATTGAATGATTTATATAATCTATAATGCTTCAATCATTTTATTGTTACATATTAGACAAGATTTATTTATTTTTTTGTAGATGTCAGATACTGTCGTGACTCAAATGCATATCCACACCTGTCTGTTTATGCCTATAGGGACTGCTGCCCCTGGCCTCTGATTCCTGTATTGGTTAAACATGAATACAGCCATTACAAGAGAGTTTACATGCCCTATTTCGATCCTTGATTCAGGCTCATCAGTTATAACTACTACTGCGTTGTACAGTAAGTGTAATACCACATGTGCTGTTTTTAAAGTTTGGATGCACTTTTGCGAGATCTTGCAAAGGTGACATGGACTTTTAACGAGATCCCGCAAAACCGTATGCGTTTTCGCGAGATCGCCGTATACTATTACTTACCCATTATTAATAAAGTGAGTTCGGGTTTAAACCTTAAGGTCTGGCACCGCGGTAAAGTAAGCTTTTTCAGTTTTCCGACAAATATCTTTCAACAAAAAAGCAACACTCATTTGGTTTTCAGATTTCTTTACGGGTGAATTGTAATTATTAATATTTCATGTTTGTGTGTGCACTTCATGATCAATAGGTAGCTTACAGTAGCTGTCTTGCTTACAGCCACTGGCGGTGAATGGGCACAGTGCAATTATTAATGAATACGTATAAAAACACATGAACATAACATGAAAGTTACATGGTATACGCATTGTCCCCCAAAGTTTAATGCTTAAAGCACGCTGTACAGGACATGTCTGTATCACTTACTTGATACTTAGTTCAGAAATACATTTCATCTTTTGTAGTCTAAACGGACACAGCGCAGTTATTAATAGCAATGGATAAGTATTGCGAGATCCCACAAAAGTGCATGTTTTTTTTCTCCCTCCATGTTCCTTCCGGGGCTCCGTAGAAGTACAGTAATAAGATGTGGAAATATTATAGCTCTGGGGGATACATAATTCAGCCACTAGAGGGCAGAGTGTTGCAACTAAAAATGTGACAGGCGGCCTACTCAATTATTTGGTATAGTTTATATTCCCTAGCTGTTTCTATGCCATAAGATTACAACTATGCTATAATAAATAATAAGTAATTTCCCATAGAAATAGAGGCGTCATTTAATTAATGCCCTTTTATATCACATAATCAGGCTCCCTTTGACCATCACAATACAACATGCTTTTGGTCTGATACACTGCAGTAAATTTATCTTAATATAGTACTATCTTCCTGTGTTTTTAAGTGATTTGCTTATTTCTCACAAGGTACTTACTGGTTCACTGAAACTTATGCTTACTATTGAGTTATTAGCAGTATTGTTTGATATGAGCTATTTTTCCCCACACAGATACAAAAGGCTACATAAAACCATGTCTGAACATACATTAAGGAACATTTCTAACAACTGACTGGGTCCTGTTATAACCTGTTTAATGCAACGAGAGAGCTAATGTTCCCTCCATTGTTTAAAAAAAATCTTTGTTTATAATAGATATTGTAGAAGTGGAGCAGTCTTAAACTCCTCTTCTACGTCTACCTCAACTTTTTAAATAAGTAACAACAAGATAGGAAAATAGAGGCACCCTCCTCATTGTGCATGGAGGTGATATGCAGATGGCTCCCCTTCCTTGGAAATTTTCAATAGTTCCATGCTTTTCAAACTTATACCAAATTCCTATGGTTCTGGTTGTGCTTACTGGTAATTTCAACTAACTACAATTTTTTTTTGTAGCCATTCCCCAATCTATGCAGCCCAACAGCCTTTTTTCCTCATTTGAGTTGAATGCCCTTTGACTTTACCCATGTTGATGGAAGGATTTTACTTGTGTTACTTATACTTATATCCCAGGGAAAGAAGACATGGTCATAGACAACAATAAAGTTACTAGATACTAAAAGTAATATCAAGAAACATTTTGCGCTATATGCAAATTCATTTGTTTTTATTTATAGTATTCTTCAAAAGTGCCAACAATTTTGGCACATATGTGTTTGACAGAATAAACTACTCCAAAGATAAAACAACACTTTTACATGAATATTTCTTATTAAATGAATAGCTTGCAATTTCTACCAACATTTGAGGAAAATTAGAATTGTAATTGTATGCATTATCTATATTACATTAATGTTTTTGTTCACTTTCTTGGGGGTTGCCAATATTTCTGCAGTTGTTAATCTGGAGTTGTTAATCATCTGCAGATGTTAATCAGTGTTGTGTTTAGCCCTCAGGGATGTAACACACATCAATTCTTAGCTCTTCAAGACAGTTGTAGCATATAGCTGTGCTTATATGCGTATCTTATGCTTAGACTTACTCAGAAACAGCAATAGGATGCCTCAAAGAGGACAGTAGATATCGGGAAAATGCACTTGCACTGTGCACATCTTTTACCCTGTATTGTACTTTTCAGCATTAGCATTTCATGATTCTCACATGTATTTTGTCACATACGGTAAAATAACATTTTATTATAGATAACTAAATAAAAAATTATATAGGCTAAGACATCCATATGATATGAAATCATGTCTGAGTAAACAAAATATGTGATGGCATCTCCGTGGCTTTCGTTAGGTCCACTCACAAGGGGCTAAAGCCCCGAGTATTATAAGCCTAGCCCAGAGTATTTTAGCCCCGATGCCAGTCTTCCTTCAAAAAAAGTTAAACAAATAAATAACTGTCAAACTTGACTTAGGCCCCTGATTTTTTTATTAGCTAGAAACGCCCCTTAGCATCTATATTGATTTGTTAAAAGTTCTGATAACTTAATATTAAAGAAAACCACCATTACTATTAGGTTTACAATGAGAAAGTTTGCGCATGCTTATACGCGATATTTGGATTAATTACATATTAATCAAACATATTCGTAGTATTACCAATTGTATATTACAATATAACAAAAATCATACAAAATGTAAGTATTGTACATCGGGATTATACATTGATTTAATATTGACACAGGGTTAATGTAATTAATACACTGTTTATGTAAGATGAAAGAAGAGTAAATATGGAGTTTTATTTTATTATTAACTTCCCTTCAACTTTTTGGTAAAGGGGTGGGCGTTGGAACACGCAAGGTTATGAGCGGCAGCCATGATAATTGCCCTTCTTTCGGGCTTTCAGGGACGTTTAGGAGGTGGCTGTAGCAGCATTCCGTCTGCATGTCTTTCAAAATTTCCCGTCGGCATCTTCTTCATCATCATCCACTGAATGCAGGTATATTTCGCTGCTACAAAAGCAGAGCAGTTACTTAACATGAAATGCGGGTCGAGGCGATCCTACGTGCCTATTTTTAGTCTCCGCCTTCCACGGGCTTGAACGGCAATGGAAAACAGCCTTGTGCATGGCTCCAGTGTCCGTATAGTTTTGAAGGCCGTTATATTTTGATAAATATTAGGCTTTATTCAGAATTTATTTCAATGTCTCGGCCTTTTTATGCCCACCCTACAGTCGCGTGCATGCTTTTAATTATGACGTCGCAGTGCCAGGAGCGAATCCCCCCAGCGAAACGGGCCCACTGCGTCCCGCTTTAGCCTGTTAGCCTCCTGGCTAAGCCGCTGCCCATTAGCGCACGTCGCTAGTTCTGTAAACAGTCGCAATTGTTAACTGTGCTGTATCTTAATAATACTGCGTCTGTGACATTACTATTACTAACTCTTTTTTTCATAGCAGAATACCATAATCTTATGGAAAGAGAGCTACGTGTTGCTATTCTGCCAACTATGTAGGGAATATTGATAGTTGGCTGCGCACTTTCTGCGAATTTAAATAAGTCAGGACACCGGTCACTAAGACATTATATTCTTCACACAGCATTCCTTTACTTATGTAAGCTATAAGTAAAATTGCTTTCCTTGGTGAAGCTGTCGCTGGCCGCTCTGGCGTCGCCTTCCCGGGGCACATGGTCGCTCCTGCCTGCGCGTCTCTGACAGCTGCGCTAATGCCGGCGCGGACCGACCAGCTCGCGCCATTCGGGGGGGGCAGCCAACGCTGATTTACTGTATAACTGTTTTATTTTGTCTTTTAACATTTTCTAACGATAAGCCAGCTAGCTTTTTTGCTGTTTTTTATTGTTGTTATGGTATAAGGAATACAGGAAGTCGAACTACATTATTCGGCGTTTTTTTTTTAAATCACCACTGTTTATTCGGGGATTATCTCTGAATTTACGTGTTCATCAGAATAATGAAACTTAAACTGTCTCTTAAGAGTACTTATATTTGGTATGTTATTTGACGACTTCATTATGTTTATAAGCTTAGGGGGAGACGCATGGTCCTCTATCAAGGCAAATGTATTAAAATGTTTTTTTCCAAGGAAAAATCTATATTCATGTTTTTACAAATTTGAGAAGTGCAGTTTACTTAGCCAGATCATAAGTAGCATAAGTGGACCTTATTACACAGCATTTTGAGAAGCGGTTTGAAAAAGTTAGCGGAACTTGACGCACTTGGAGCTCAAATCTATTTTGGAAAGACAAGCTCCGATGCCAAGCGCCAGTTTCTGAATTTGTCTCTGTATATAAATAAGTTCCGCCAGAAGTTCAGATCTCCAAATAAACCAAGATTGAACTTTAACAAAGAGTGCTGCACGCATACGTCCAGGTGTAGTGCACTAACCATGCTGTCCTTTGCCTCGTGTCTGCACCTTGGCCGGTACGTGGGACAGTGTTTCAGATGACATCACATAGCAAAACCTGCTGTTATACACTGCAGGTTATGTAAAGCGTCTTAGACATTTGAATCAACAAGTCAATTCCTGTCTGAAAATGTCTCCAGTGCAGATCTTTTCTAGTATTATTATTTAATATAATAATTTCATATTATTAAATATGGAATTATTTTTCACTGTCAGTTTGCTGGAGGTAATTGTTCCAAATAAATATAGCTCTATTTTATTTTTTATGTTAGGTTTTTTTCTATCCAAAAAAAATATTTTTATTATGTTGTCAATGTATGTGTTTAAAGAAATGGCCGCATGCACTACAGTATGAATTAAGCCTGTCAATTGATCTTGACAAGCTGCGACCAACTGGCACCAAAAAGCAGCCGGAGAGCTTGCTGTCAAGCTGCCGCAGTTTGATATTTCTCTGCCTAATGGGGGGCCCAAGTACCCCCCACAACCCTGACCAAGATAAGAGGTTAGAAGATGAGGTAGAAATGTACAGTAAACCCTGATTTGGGGACTAATTATGAAGGATTTAATGTTTTAGAGAAGACTTTATACTTACTTTTTGTCTGATATTCTCCCAGATTAACAGGTATGCCCAGGGAAAAATATGATCCCCCAGATCCTCGCCGATTATATACAATCATGTCAGCTGAGGAGGCAGCAAATGGAAAGAAGTCACATTGGTCAGAGCTGGAGATTTCAGGTGAGTTGCCCCACCCTTCACTTCAACATTTCTTACTTTTGTGATTTTGACATTTTAAAACAAATCAGTTTTGTAGAATTTTATAAGATGTACAGCTTCTTTTGAAAAGACACATGCTGTCATAAATTCATGACAATCATGCTGAAAAATAGAATGTAGTACTGTGAAACGTTATGGGCAGCCAATGAAGATTGTTTGGAGCATATTTTTCTGTTCAGTAAGCAGAAACGCTGAATTTCTTCTGTTCTTCAGAAAGTTGTTAAAACAAAACAAGAACACAGCTTTTGGTTCCCAGGAGCATCACAGTCATCTAAACATTTGTTAAATTTAATCACTAAATTAAACTCACCTTAATTAACTTTGAACTTTATGATGTCTTTGGTTAGCCATACAAAGTGCGGTAGTGCTCAAAATTTGAGTTCACCAAATACATGGATACATTGAATGGCAACCAATTACTGCTGTAACTTTCCGTTTGGAATCAGCTATTCTACAGTAACACATGTTGGCAGTCAGTACTGTACTTGACATTGAGTTATCTTAGCTAAGTACATATTTTTGTGAATCTTAATGCAAAAATAACAGGACCTACACGTAAATTCATTTACCAGGACGGGTTCGAAGCCTGAGTAGCTCGCTATGGACATTGACACACTTGACGGCGCTGCATCTCAACGACAACAACCTAAGTCGCATTCCTCCAGAGATAGCCAAACTCCAGAGCCTGGTTTACCTGAATCTTTCCTCCAATAAGCTGCGCAGCCTGCCAGCAGAACTTGGAAACATGGTGTCACTCAGGTAAGCCCATTCATCCTTGTGCTCATTGTTTTGTAAAGCTGGCATATGGCTTAGCAGTGAGTCACAGAAGCTCAAAATTCCTGGCATGTAAGGAGTTGCCGGCGAGTCTGCAAGCTGTGGTGGAAATTGGGGCTAAACAGGGGTGCAAATAAGAGAAAGAAATAACTAAAATACTTCATCAATACAGCTTCTGTGTGTTTCCTTCTCTCTCTTTCAGGGAATTGCTTTTAAATAACAATCTTTTACGAGTTCTGCCTTATGAACTTGGGCGGCTGTTTCAGTTGCAAAGCTTAGGCTTGAAAGGTACTTTTTTACACTTTACTTTATACAGCATTTTGGAAATCTTACTTCAGCCTACCATTATATATACTGTTGGTGATTTTTTTTGCCTCATTCTTTCCTTGATGTCATGTTTACATTCTTTTAGAGCTGATTTAGATACTTACAGTTGTCGTAGTATTTTAACCGGCATGAAACTAAACTTTTTTTTATTTTCAGGAAATCCTTTGTCACAAGATATCCTTAATCTTTACCAGGAACCTGATGGAACCAGAAAGCTTCTTAATTATATGCTTGACAATCTTGCAGGTACAAATTATTTTGCAGTTTTCTGTTTTTTATTTAGTACAGATTTAGACTTCTTTATATTTTCTACTGCAAACGTTGACATTGCTTTGAAATTGGAGGTAAACGTGCAAATATTTTCATTTTGAAGTTCCTATGACTTTATTTTTATTTCAGTGCACCCTGAACAGCTTCCTCAAAGACCTTGGATTACACTAAAAGAACGAGACCAAATGATTCCAACAGGTATGTTTTCTTTGTATAAATGATGATGTAGCCTGTAGGCTTATTTGTCATATTTTGGGTTGGTCTATGTAAGATACGGTCATCACTGGCATGTTCCCCCCCCCAGCCACATTTACGGTCATGTGTTACAACGTGCTGTGTGACAAGTATGCCACAAAACAGCTGTACGGCTACTGTCCATCTTGGGCGCTGAACTGGGAGTACAGGAAAAAGGGAATCATGGAGGAGATCACAAACTGCGATGCGGATATCATCAGTCTTCAGGTAAACTATGCTGACTGACTGTAATTTGTAGAGTGGTATGGTTCAATGAGTTAGGCCCCTGTGCCTGTGATCAGAGGTCACCTGTATGAATCCCGTGGTCAGCAGAATAGTAAAGGTGTTGTTGGGCCCTTCAGCAAGGTCCTTAATACCCCCAAAAATACCCCAGGGACCATGTGCAAAACCACACATGGGATCACAGGGATCAATGAGGTTTCGTCTTACTCTTCTTTTTAGAGGTGACACTTTAAGTAATGTATTTAGGCCAGAGTTTGAAGTACACCTGCCCTTGACTTGGTTTTCTAAGAGCCATGATCCAATGTGTCCATGTTCTTACTTGTTTCTACAGGAAGTTGAAACTGAGCAGTACTATGCTCTCTTTCTGGAAACCCTGAAGGAGCGTGGCTATGATGGCTACTTCTGCCCAAAGTCTCGTGCCAAATTGGTGTCCGAACCAGAAAGGAAGCATGTGGATGGCTGTGCAATATTTTTCAAGACAGAGAAGTTCGGTTACAAGCCATCTTCACTGTTTAATGTCTGCAGGCAAAGTGATGGAATGTTTGTCTATTAGATTATCAATAGTCCTACATGGATATGCTTGTTTTTTCACAAAAAAAAGACATTGGCTTGTAATAGGAGAAAAAGGCTTCCTTGTTTGCTGCCTTGCAACATGCCCTTTTAAGAGAATACTGATGAATCTGTTAATATTATACAGTTTGGATAGACCTAATAGTTACCTGCTTTTTCAGGTTCACACTTGTGCAAAAGCACACTGTTGAGTTCAACCAGGTCGCAATGGCGAACTCAGAGGGTTCAGAAGTCATGCTCAATCGAGTAATGACGAAAGACAACATTGGAGTAGCTGTATTGTTAGAGGTCAACAAGGACATGTTTTCTGGAGGTGAGGAAGTCCTTCATTATCCCTCAAAAAAGAGAGAGGTTATTTTAGGTGTATTTTCACGACGAACAACCAACGGTAAATTTTAAAATGTCAATGTATATATAAAGTCATGAATGGCTAGATGGTATTTTGTGGTGAATTCTAGTGAGTAAGATCTTTGAATGCCCATTGATATAGTTGTAGTTATTTTTATTTGTTATGGATTGAATTTACTATTCAGTGGTTATTGTACAGGGACAAAACCCATACAAGAGAAGCAGATGCTCCTAGTAGCCAATGCACACATGCACTGGGACCCTGAGTTTTCTGATGTGAAGCTGATCCAGACCATGATGTTCATTTCGGAGCTGAAAAGCATCGCGGAGAAAGCCTCTCGGTCAGAGGCGTCCAGCTCCACCGCTCTCGATTCCGGCTCCATACCCATTGTCCTGTGTGCGGATCTCAATTCGCTACCAGATTCAGGTGTGGGATTTTAAAAAAGAAACACAGCTTGTTAAATTGGAAGCACAATATGGCATATTGACATTTTTGTGTTTCACATGTTAAACGTTTCAAAAGAATTTTCTTTGTCGGGCAAGATCCAGTTGCTTACTCATGTCGCTGTACATACCTTAAACTTCAATCAAATGAAAAATGATTTTTCTTTAAAAATATATTTTCAGTTATTAAATGCATTTCTTTATTTTATTTCAGGAGTGGTGGAGTATTTGAGTAATGGCGGAGTGGCTGAAAATCACAAGGACTTCAAAGAGCTCCGCTATAGTGAATGTCTAACGAACTTCAGCTGCAACGGAAAGAATGGCAACTCCGAGGGCAGCATCACGCACAGCTTCCAGCTGAAGAGCGCGTATGAGAATGACCTGATGCCTTACACTAATTACACTTATGATTTTAAGGTAGGACCATGTCACCAGTTACATTTCCTGGTAAAAAGTAAAAATCCAGACCATGATTTTGTTTCAACCAACCAGCTGAGTATAAAGAGTCACACTCACAGAATACTCGATTGTTTGGTTGAAACAGAATCTTGGTCTGGATTTTTACTTTCTGAACCTGAACTATCCACCGCTGCAGTGTATCGATGCCAGTTAGTGTTGAGAAATTATTATTTTATGCTTTCTCTTTGGTCCTTAACGATATAGACATTCTCTACAGCTGGCAGTATAATTAGATGACAAATAGCTTTACTTTTACCTATATACAAATTAAAGTACTTCCAGGTACATTACCCTGGACGACTTCAATGAGTTATTAATAGGGGTGTAAAGACACACTGATGTATCGTGACGAATTGATTATTAAAGTGGGGATTCAATTCATGTCAGAATTAGGTATCATCAATGTCTTTGGGGTTAAAATCCTCCCTAAAAATACTTATGGGTTGCACATTCACATACTGCAGGTAAGAGCACCAGCATGCAAATCCGAAATGTAGGATGGCATGAGAAGGTTCCTTAATATTCATTAAAGAAGTGCTATAATATAATTTCCACTATGGTGATGATATTTGCACTACGATGCTTTTGGGGAAACTCCGCCCTGTTTTTAGCACAGAACGCTCTCTCTAATGGTTAAGATAATCTTTACATTACAATGCTTTTGAGAAACAGCTCCTTTTGTAGTGCAAAAAAAGTCATTCTTTATGCTAGTTACAGTAGCAATGGTCAAGAGTCTGCAGTAGCTAACTAGGTAGCTAAGTAAAACAGATGCATGATATATCAGTTAACATATTGGTATCAGCTGATATTCATAAAAAATCAAGATATCGGCATTTCTCCCAATATACTCGTGTACTCTGTGACGTCATCCCACTAATGGCCAATCGAGTAGCAGTTTCTTTGTGTTTTTTTTGTACAGTTCAGTTGTTGGCATTTTTGACAATTTACACTGGCTTGTTCTCCCTCTTTAATAATAATACAATTTATGTTCTTTCTTTTAATTACACACTATTATTGAAATGCAGTTCCGATGGTCATATTTGTGGATTTTTTCAAAGTCATTAAGAGTTTGAATTTAGGTTATCAAAACAGTCGGATAATTTATTAATCAAAACAAATCATGGTAGAAATGAAAGATTTCCGATGCATTGAATCGTCCCCTAAAAAAATCACAATCGAATCACCTCGAGGCAAACGATTGATGCCCTTTTTTTTAAAAATTCATTAAGTGTGTAAAATTATTATATAACATCATTAAGCATATTGTATAAGAACAATAATTCAAATCTTAGAGCTGTCGGTTAGTCTTACTAATGATTTATGGCTTTAAGACTCTGCATGCTTTGTTTTTGTGTTGAGGCCTCGATACATTACAGCATGCCATTCAATGTGAGCAGTGCTTTAACTGAGCTACATCTGTCTGCCACATCTCATTCCCTCTCCACCATGTCTCACCTTCTCAGTACATCACTCTCTTTGCCTGACATTCTCTCTCTCGCCCTGTATCTCTCCACCAGGGCGTGATCGACTACATTTTCTATTCCAAGACTCACATGAGTGTCCTGGGCATCCTGGGGCCCTTGGACATCCAGTGGCTGGAGGAGAACTGCATCACGGGTTGTCCGCACCCCCACATCCCCTCTGACCACTTCTCCCTGCTCACGCAGCTGGAGCTGCATCCGCCCTCCCTGTCGCTCAATGGCCTCCACCTGCCCATCCACAGGTAGCCCGACCCTCCCCGGGGGGTGTGGGCGTGGCCAGCTGCCAGACTGCCGCCCAACGAGGAGTGAAGTATGGCTTCCATGCTGCCTCGTCCCAAGCTGCTCCCTTTTAAGTGTTTGCACATGGATTTTACTTATTTAGTCTTGAAAGGCTGGACACCAAATTAGGGTTGGGAGTCTTGTTTTTGTTCAATGTCCTGCTTTACTTGGCAACATTATGGTTTAACCTTTTAATAAGCACTGTGTTAGCAATTTGTTTTGGTGTGTGAAAATGGAAGCGGTAAATTTGTACTGATAGTTTTCTTCTGGCAGTGCATCTGCTCAGTCCTAGCCATTATGTTTGAATTGGCATGGGGTTACAACACGTTCTGAAATTGCAAAAAATAAAAAATCCTACAAATGTCTTGCACATTGTCAAAAGTGGGTGGAAAAAAAGTAATAAAATTGTTGCCTAAAAAAAAATTAGGACATAAGACAGAATCCCAGCCCTACTAAGTCAAAATAAACTTTAGATATTTCATGTTATTTGTGCTGCTGTTTTTACACTATGCATTTCATCTGTTATTTGCTTAAAACCAGTGTGCACATGAACCAAAAAGTTTAAATTTTTGGGTGCTGAATCACTTTGCTTTCTGGGAGCGCAAACCTGCCAGCATCTGCAAGCCATGGCAAATCAGCACGCAGATGCATCCCTGCATTGTGTCCGTAGTCGGTTGTCATATCTGACAATAATTAGGACTTCATATAAAATTGGTCATCTGCCTGGAGTGGTATTGAAACAAGCTCACCAAATTCTCTACTCTCCTTCATCTGTTAAAATTCACATTTAAGGATTCAGTGCTTCAGTTCTGAATGTACAGAGAAGTTCAGTGCTAACTTTTTCTTGAGGTTTCTATGTTGAGTATCTTTTGTAGGGTAAAAACATGGTATTTATTCATCTAGTGGACCACATTGACTTCATCCAAGTGGTTGCCAGGTATCAATACTGTGCTGTGCCATTTCTATGGTTTAAGCCAGTGTTGCTCAACCCAGTCCTTGCAGACCCCAGACGGTCAGGGCATTTTCAAGGATCGGGTTGAGAAGCACTGGTTTGAAATAACTACTCAAGGTATCTCAAAAAATTTCCAGCCCAGTGTATGAATTGTAGCTATTGGCCTGCATCAAACACAGAAAAAAAAAAAATCACATTTAGGATGTGAGTTTGCATTGTAGTTTTCACGCTTCAAAACAAGGAGTTGGGTAAATCCCTTCTCACCGAATCTGAATGGACAGGGCAGTTTGGCTGCCTGGCAGGTGTGAAATTAACCCCAGACCTCTATTTCACCTGATTCACTCAAAATTATCCCCCCCCCCCCCAAACACACACACACACACACTAAAAGTAGGCTTTGCTTTGTTTGCACTCAAGCACGATTCAGATGGACGTGCTTCTGATACCCGTAGCGGCCGCCAAGCCCCTTTCTGACAGGCGTGAGGCCTGTGTGCTGCTACCAGCACTTTGTGACGTCCGTTCACACCATGCGGAACTCTGACCGCATGTGTTCTGCCTGGATTTGACCAACAGAGATGCTCACGTTTCACCTTCCTTCTAATAGTAGCTGGAGCTTGTGTTGGGTGGGGCTGCGGGACGGGGACAGGAGATCTCTTTCTATTATGCATATTCTTCCCAGTACACAAAAGCTTTGTTCGGATTCTTGTCTCTGAACCGCACTCTGTAAGACATCCTGACAGATCCTCACAGTTACTCAATGGCAGGAGATCGCCTCTTATTGTTTCATAAAGTAACGGCCATCAAAATGGTACTTAACGTGATTTTAAGATTTTACCTTTTTTTCTGGTGATTCCTTTATCACTGACACATTTTTACATAAACGTATGAAAATTGTACAATACTGTATGTAAATCAATGTGAAATATCAATGTTTTAATATTTAAAACACTTTCCTCTAAGCTCTGCAAATATCGATGACTGTGATGACTGTCCTGGGTGTTATATTCATATAAACTCACAGGTACCATCTCTTGGAAATCCATCTGAGTCATTACATATGCACGTTTAATTCCTTTCAATCATTTTAACCTTTTTACAAATTATATTTCCATGGGTTTCTTTGCATCTGACCACATATTTTATTGACTCATGAAAAATCATCGCCAGCCGCCTCATGGACTACGTGTATATCTATATTTATAGAATATAAAGTTCTATTTTAGACTATATGCTACCGTTTTTAAGACAATGTGCCTACTTCTGCGTGACAGTGCTATCCTCGACATGCAGAGTGTCTATGGCCCGGTTTAGTTCCTTCGATCCACCACTGCCACAACTTCTTGGGAACCTCTTTGTGGGACACGATCTGGTGCTTTTTCTTCTGGTTCTAAGGTTCTGAAATTGCAGGGAGTGTCATGTTGAGCTTTTGTGCCATGTAGCACATCCATACTTGAACACGGTCACTATAGTGACGGCTCGTTTACCCTCTTCCGTTTTCTTTTTATTTGTGGTATCCATTAATCAACCGAGAAAGTCAAGTTTTTATCGTTGCGTATAAATTTCCCAAAGTCATTGTTTTGTATTGTTAAAACACAGCGTATCTTTGTATTGTATGACACTTCCCTCACCCCAACTTTTTTGTGCACTCACCAATATCATGATAAATCAAACAAAAGCTCAAATGAGATTAAGGGTCGAGTCTCGTGAAGAAATGGTTACTTCAGTATTTTTTTAATTCACCACTGTACTTATTTATTCTTTTTTTCTGCCATTAACATCCAGAGCATTTCAGAAGTCCTATTTTTGGCATATAGACAGTAGCAGTGTTTCCCACAACTCAAACATGCAATTGGCTACAAACAGTTATTACACTTGAAGAGCGGGGGGGTGGGGGTCCCAAAGTGACTTTTTGAATGGGGCCCCAGAAATAACAAGCCCACCCCTGCCTAAGGAACTGCAAAATAATATACTGTATGCTCAAAAATAACTTGCATCTGACTTTTTTTTTTTTTATGGATTTCATATGTTACATAAACAGTGTAGTTCCCAGTTCTATTGTTTAGAAGCTATCAGTATTTAAATTTTTAATTGTGGTTATAAAGCATAAATGTGGAGATTGGTGATTGGGAAACTATATCTTGGATTTTTTTCCAACTTTAGGTTAAAATATATTAAAGTATGCAGAAAAATTCTTATACGGTATGTACTAAGACTAGTATAAGAAAACATTGTGTGCTCTGTGATAAGGGATGACTGCTTCTCAATCACCAACACCACAAGGATATATGTTACATCTTCAACTTTAATTTACTTTTAAATGTCAGACTCGAGTAAAGGTATCTAATTGTGAAAATCAGAAATAATTGCACTTTGAAATTCTCTTTGTTATGTGAAGTGAAATTGTGCCTGAAACTGCTTCTGTTTCAAGTCAAACGTATATCTGTAGTTCTCAGTGAATTTGGTGGTATCTGATGAACTCCGATGCTGCAATATAACTCGAACAGATCTCTCAGACTGGATAACTGGTGTAATCAGGCTGTAAAAATGAAGAAGCTTGTGATTACAGTTGACTAGAAACCAGTATTGTGTCTACCATTTATTATTTTAAGCACACTACTGTTGTAATAAATTCCAGTTTTGGCGTTTGTATTAATTTGAATTATCAGACACATGTGAAACTGAGGGGAAAAAGCTATGTTTTCTTTTTCTTCCAGCACTCACCAGCTGTTCAGTTAATGATTTTTTGGAATTTTTTTATTATTGGTTTATATACATAGCCAACCAGCACAAATATTAAGTGGTATCCAGTACTTGCTGATCTCACCAGTGATGAAACTGCTATCCTGAGATCCCACAGAAGCTGTGATTCACAGAAATTCTGTCGATCCCCAGATTTTTGCCAGCGTTACCTATGATGCCAGCATGATTGTTTGGTGGGGTGGCAGCGTGGTTGGCAGCGTGGTCCGGCTTTCAGTGCCACTGCTGGTGGGTCAGAGCACAGGGTTCTATATTGTCTCTGTCAAAATATTTCTCATTGCAGATGTTGTCATTTTCCTTCAGTACATTAAATATTTCACCTGAGTCTTCTTTGGCCTTTTTTTTTTGGAAAAAAAAACTTCTTTCACTATTGTTTCCAACCCAGGCAATAAATAAGCAGTTTTCTGAAAAGCTATTCCTGTGTCTGTGAACGTTTGTGAGGATGTGAACGTTAAATGATTGCATTAAAGGATGGCTAGGACCATTGTTTAACAGCAATTTAAAGGTCCAGTATGTTTTTAGGCTTAAAACATATTTTGTGTTTTATGTGTGTTTCACATTTTTTTTCTAGTTATTCTCCCAACAGCAGGACGTATGAGGTACTACATACCCTACAGCTATTTCCACTTCACCATTGGTTTATTTCAACAACGTATGTGGTAACTTTGTGGTTAACCTGGTTTGGTTTACACGTAATATAAAATCTAGATTGAGCAATGATATTTTTGTTTTTCTTCCCTGATAAATTTCATTGTCGCTGTTTATGAAAAAGAACTGTCAATTATAAGCCCAAAAGCAAATACCCTGTGTGTTTTGGATAACAAAAAGTGAGCTCTTGTCAGCTGAATTTCTTACTAAATGCTTTTCTTTTCACTCTCTCTGAAATTAATATGATACATATACATAAATGTTTTCTTATGATATTTTATTTCTTGGATATTATGAGACTTGGTGCTGGTTACTTAACTGGAAAACTGGTTTCTAAGAAGAAAGAACCGGTGAAAACATTTACCTGCTCACATGAATCTTCCTGCTCCAATGATTTAAGTGAAGCAATTGATTAAAGGGAGGAGTCAGCTTTATTTACACAGTGTGGTTTTCTAATGCTTTCACTTTTTGTCTTTTACTTACATGCTTCTGCTTCCTCAAAAATACCCCTTCAGGAATAAACAAAAGTGTTTATTTAAAGCCACTTTTCTCTAATGAATCGGTAGCACGTGGGTATTTACAGGAGGCTGCTGTCTTCATGAGGAGGCGTACGGTGATTTTAAATTTATATGTGTTTAATTCCATGTCTATGCTTAGAATTATATGAAGTATGTTTTGGAGACTTGTCTTGGTGAATTCCAAGTAGGCTGCAATCTCAAATCGAAAAAACATAAAGGAAACAGAAACTGAAATATTAAACAAACAGGAATAGAAACTTACAAAGCAGGTCAGTGAAAAGGGAACATCTCTGCATCGTTGCACGTGAAACATGTATAAAGACTCATTAAAATAGAACACATAATGAAAGACTGATGCCCACTCTGAAGAAAAACCTTTTGATAGAGATTTTGGGGGCTTTGTGGGGGACAGTGTGGCTCAATGCTGTGCCTGTGATTGGAAGGTCACTAGTGCAAATCCCAGGGTCAGCAGACTTGTTTCACTGTTGGGCTCTTGAAAAAGGCCCTTAACCCCCAGTTGCTTTAGGGACTGACTGACGCTACTATATCACAAGGTATGTTATTTTGGATTAAATCATCTGCTTAATTAATAAAGTGTTTTGGTCTGAGTCTGTTGCTGGTTTCTGAACTGCTGATTTTCTCTCCCTGTCTGCTGATTGTGATTTGGACTGGATATGCATACTGCCCTGCGTTTGTTTCTGAACTTTGCTTGTGTTGTCACCCTGATTCCTGGATTATGTTTTGGTGCTTCTCATTTCTTATTGTGAATCACCAAACCTTGGATTTTGGAACTCTTAAATTACCTATAGAGCATTCTGTTACAGAGCTGTGCAGTTATGGAATAATCTCCCAGCAGATTTGCAAAAAGGATCATTTGTTTAATGTAGCCTATAAGGACTCTAGTTCTAGCTCTAGCTAACTCCTCATTCCCAGTTAGACCTACTGTATAGTGTGAGGTGTAGAGCTGGTTGGGGATCAGTGCCAATGACTTTGGATGAACTGAACTCAGTGCTGTCACTCTAACTTCAAACCCCTTATGGAATTGCAGTGCTGACATTTCAGGGACTCCCCATGCCTGCGTTCCCACCTGCCTCTCCCTCCTACTTATATTGCCATGGCCATATCTGCCGGAGCTTACATACTGCACTCAACTAACTCTTTGCACCCCCCTACTTTGGCTAATGCACTTTTTATCACCCCCCCTGCACTCCTCCTGTGGTGTGCTGCCTTGGACACCCCCCAAAAAATCAAGATATTCTGCCCACCCTGCTGCCTGTGACGCCTTTATTACCTGTGATGTCCTGCCAGCCTGCCCGCCCTTCTCCCAGTAACGTCTCTCCTTCCTTCCCTGCTGCTGGACCACTGATCGTCCTGCCATCCGAAGCATCACCAGCCCCCAACTGCCACCATCTGCCTGCCCCCTGCTTTGAGACTCAAATCTTAAAATTTGGACAGTGTGAATTGGGACTCTGCCATCTTGCTTATTTGACGTGCTCATTTGTACTGAATTGAAACCACTCTGCTGACCCTAGGATTTGAACCAGCACCCTTCCAGTCACAGACAGTGGTCTAATCTGCTGAACCACGTGCTTCCCCCCATATAAAATGCTACATATTCTCAGAGGTTCTAGCCAATGATTTTATACAGTTTGGGACCCTGTGACATCATATCTGGAGAAATGTCCGCTAAACTTTGCTTTCTCATTAGCCGTGACCTCATCTCGATGCCATGTGAGTGTTGTTTACCTCAAGAAGCATTAGGTGCATGTTGAATACAATCTTTGTACCTTTAACATTTACCCCACTCTCCTGACCTTTTTGTAAATTTAATTTTAATTTTTTTTTTACTTTTACATTTATTTTTTTATGTCCTTCCTCCTGGTCATTTCCATCATAACAGGGAATTAATTTTGATTATAATTACTACGTATATGTATACTCTGTTTTCCAACTGTAAAAATTATTTTCAAAACCACTAAACATGTTATGGGTCAGAATAACAAAACCCCACATTTGTATATAGTGGTATCATTTGTTTAAGTTATATATTATAATTATATATAAGTTATATAATTTATATTTGTTAGTTTAAAATAAACTTTGTGAAGGGTGTGATTTTCTGTTAAAGTAAAAAAGCAGCATCAAAATAAAACTGAAGTGAAAAACAAGACAGATTTTGCATAGAATGAGTAACATCATTTACCTTAGCAGTTGGCAATAGCTTATACATATTTGCAAGCATGTTAATAATTTCATTACAATTTAAGCTATTTTAAAAGATAAAATTTTAAGGAGTATATCTATAATGCACATGAAATACACCAGCAGGTTTTCTGTAGATTGTGAGTAATTCTGTGGATACTTGTCAATCTCTGAAATTTGTGTTTCTTCCTGTCACAATTTTCTTTAGGCCCTGAAAAACAATTCATATATATTTCAATGTACATATTTATTATATTTTTCTTTTAATTTAAACAGAAGTATAATGTATGCAACATTATCGTATACCACTGCTATTAGATAGTATCATAACAGAGAACTGTAACAAACTAGCCAAAACCAAAACTTTTACCTTTTCTCTCTCTTTAAATTCTTAATGAAATTCTTTGCAAACTTGGACTTCAGATTCAAGCACCTTTGTTCTCCTCCATTATTCAGGGTGACACTACAGAAATTGTGACAGTGACGTTATTGATTATTAATATAGTTTATGGTTTAAGAATTATAAGCTTCTTTTTAAGCTTGTAAGAATTATAAGCTTTTCTATAAGTCAAAGACTAATAAAGATTCTTACATGAGCTCCATATGCTGGCAAGATGAACTGGCATAATACACTTCAATCTTCTCGATGGCCTTGTGTGAAATGACATTCAGCCCAGCATCCTTGCAGAGGCATCGGCTCTTGGTAACAATGGCAACTCCTTGTTGAAAGCAAGACGGCCGATAATCACTAACTAACTGTGCAGCAACCCAACAAGGCAACTTATAGGATGGCTTCTTGATATTATATTGTAAATGAAACATTTTACATATATATTGAATGCTCTTTTCTAGAATATATAGTAAAATATCATACCTTGAACATATGAAAACAAGATGCAGGTGAGCAAAATGGCAGCAGACCTCATTTTTCTTGTTTATGGCTGTTTCCCACAGACACAGTGCATAAATGCTAGGTCATCTTGTATATATACTGTTCTGCCTGTGATAGATCTTGTGCAAAACATGTTTTTTTTTCAGGTCAGGAGTAGGGATTTTCCTTTAATGTGAGTTTATTGGCTTTACTTCTCACATGGACTTCTTCTTTCTCAGAAATGCTCATGATTATATTAAAAGTATATATTTAGTTGAAACACCCTGCATTATCTTGGCTTTAAATAGGTTAAAAAAGCATTTTCAGTTTTTGACATATTCCACTCATGTAACTCTTTGCACTCCCCTACTTTGGCTAATGCACTTTTTATTCCCCCACCCCTGTGTATTTTTTTGCCTGTTAATGCTACAAAATACAGTACTGTATTTAACTCCATAATTTAAGATACTACACATTTAGAAGTTTTGCATGTGTGTGTTATATAAATGTCTTTCAATAAAATCAAGAGAAGTTTTGCCACTTTGGTTCATGCGTTTAGTATTTTGGTTTTATCTAAAAATGTGTTTGCTTGTCCTTTAATTTATAGGGCATTTTAATGACACAAAGATTTTTCCATTGTATTAACTGATGATTTTACAAACATTTTACATGTTTAAAGCTCAGGATCTTTGACTTACAATATCACAAACCTGCCCAGTAGCAATATGTTTGCATTATACAGTATATCTGCTATTTTTTGCACAGGAGAGTTAAGGAGCATGCACTGATTACAGTGCGTTGCTGCACCCACCACATGACAAACCACCTCAGGGATAAGAGCCTGAATGCAGCTGTGATACCTCAGCACCACAGTGGTAGTTTTTTTTCCTCAGTGGCTGGAGTGCCAATCCAACCACCAATACCCAAGTTTTTCCCTGCAAGTTGGAGGGTCTCCTTATAGGGCTGGAAGTAGATTAACCTCATACCCAGGATGAATCAATTGCAGGTTAAGGGCCTTGCTCAAGGGCCCAATGGAGTTGAATCGCTCCGGGCATTCACGGGATTTGAACAAGCAACCTTCCAGTTACTGGCACAGGTCCCTAGCCTCAGAGCCAGCATTCCACCCACAAGAATAAAGAATTAATGTATTTTAGTTGAATTGTAATGGCAGATTTCAGGGCATGATTTTAGCCCAGCGTCTTGCCAAGACATAAGTCAGTTTGCACTTCAAATTTACACGAAATGTTTTATTTGCATATAGAAAATACTATCATGTTTTTTTCCAGGAAAAATGGCATGTTGCAAAAATTAAAATCGCCTAGTATAACAGCCAGCACAGAATTTTTAATTGATAACTATGACAAATTAAATTATGTGGAAAGTAATTTTAAAACAAATAAGACTAATTAACAACAACATTGAAATCTTAAAGTAAAAGCAGTTCTGCTGTCCCAGAGAAAACAGGAGCTTATCAGCATATTCTTTAAAGGGTGGTGGGTATCTTGAGGTTTATTCAGTCTTCTTACATCTTACAGCCAGAGTGGTGGGTCTGAGGCTGGGGATCAGTGCCAGCTTGAAGGTTGCTGGTTTGAGTCCTGTGAATACCAGGAGTGATCCTACTCCATTGGGCCCTTGAGCAAAGCGTTTAACCTGCAATTGCTTCATCCTGGGTATGACGTTAATCTACATCCACCCCTATAAGGAGGTCCTCCAGCTCACAGGGAATAATTTTGGGGGTTGGTGGCAGGATTGGCATTCCAGCCACTGGAAAAAACTCACACTGGTCCATTTGAACATGTGGTGCTGAGGTGTCACCCACCACACAGCTGCACTTGGGTTCTCATCCCTGAGCTGGTTCATTGTGTGGTGGGTGCAGCACTCTACTGTCAGCACATGCTCCTTACCTCCTCTTACATCTGCATTTCTGAAAAAAGTATTTCGCATTAAATGTAGTGTAAACCATATGCACAAACACACACACATATTTTTTGTGATGGATGAGTTTCCCTTCGTCATCTTTGTACAGGTAGCACTGTCTTCAATTTCTTGTAGTTGGAGGTCAGTAATACATAGCACTTCCTGAAGAAGTTCCCAACAAGTATCCTTGCTTGCAGGCCAATGGAAGGATTTTGCTGGCCTATGTGAATGGTTGAACCTGACCAGGATATCTCCATCATCATCAAACTGCTTAACGATGAAATGATTTTGCAGTCTTTTATATACTTCTGGGTATGTTGTAATCCATTTTGCAATAATCTGCCCAAACCTGTATCAGGAGGGATTAGCCCAGACTTGTTTTATTATTTTCTAATGTTACTAATTGACTGTCAGATATTAGTTCATAAACATTTGAAACTGCGAAAAAAAATATATGTGAATTGAACTAAGAAACTTAGATTAATATTTATTCAAACATTTGGAACAAGATCATATCATCTAGTATGCAACAAACCAAAGCATTACAAGCTGTAATCTGTAATCAGTGTGGTTGGTTAGCTGTTTAGCAGCAGCTAGAAAAGCTCTTCAGAGGGTTATAAACACAGCACAGAGCATCAACGGCTGCCCATTACCATCACTGGGGGCACCTTTAGTTCTCCCTGTTTGCGCAGAGCAATTAACATCCTGAAAGACCCAACTGCCCTCTGGCAAGCAATATAGGTCCATAAATCCTGCACATCCAGATTCCAGGACAGCTTTTACCAAGAGTCAAACTCGAACTGAACTCTGTTAAGCCTGTTTCTATCTACTACAAAACCTGACATTCTTACTTATTCTTTGATTGTTAGTGTTTTTTTTTTGTTATTCATTCTAATCCTGTTACAGTACATTTTGGACTGTGATCAGGGACAATTTGTAATGGAAGTGTTGGAGATGTTTAGGTTCATATGACGGTTGATGATCTAGGTTTAAATATTTAATACATATTTTTAATATATATTTAGGTTTATATGAAGTTTTTATTAATTATTTTATTCTTTATGTATCTATTACACGTGTTTTAAAGCCAACGGAGGAATCTCACACTACATTTCATTGTACAAATGTGCAATGACAGTAAAGGTTTACAAGCAGCCAAATTCCTGAACCCAATGAAAAACAGTGTCATGTGACCATGTCCTGTCTCCCTCAGTCCTGTCCTGTGCCTGTTTGACCAACAGAGGTCTCCTCTGCTGGCCGTCCTGGATGATTCACACCTGCCCTGCATATAGCCCTCGTTGGTTGTATTTTGACCCTCATCATCTCTAGTTCATTGTGATGTGTCATGCTGATAGACTCCTACCCAAAAATAATGAATTCTGTAATTAAATCGAAAGGTGCTTCAACAAAGTATTAGTTTATGGGTGTGAACATTTATGCAACAAGCTTATTGTAATTTTTTTTTATATATATAATTTCCCCCTAACAGATTTGTTAGTTTTTCAAATGAAATGTACAGGTTATAGGTCACATTAAAAGTGAACAGTATGATGGTGTGAAAAATTAAGTGAGATTATGACTAAGATTAACTTTAATGATCCCAGGGGGAAATTACTACCCAAGCATAGCTACACATAGCCGAAACCAAAGGCAGCATTTGATGGCATGGTGTTGTTATAAGCTATTTTATGCACATATGCCTAAGTCAACTGTCTATAGGGTGACCACTCATCCAGATTTCATCTGGACAGTCCAGTTTTCCTGCCCGTTGTCTGGACTGCTCTTGGGTGTCATCGATTTAACCCCTTTGTCCTCCTTTTTCCTTCCCCCCTTACCTGCCTATCAATTATTCTCCAATCCCGAATCACACAAAAAACGTAAAACACACGCACACATATACTACAGAAGCCGAGAACAGGTATGCTTGCAGTAATTTTTTATGCCGTAGTACTCTTGAGAGTATAGCGATAGATAGCAACAGGTTTTCATGGGTGTCCTCCTGTTTAGACTCATGTGGTCACACTAATCTACATTAATTGCTTTTATTCTCTGCCATGTTATACTGAAGTCAGGTGCTTATTATATTCATACTTTCAATGTCAACCATCTTGCTTTTTGCCAAATATGAATAGAAAAAAAAGGAAAATAGCATTAAGGTAAATATACTTTATTTTTGTATGTGAACAAACTAAACAAAATGTTTTATCAACACATTTACAGTAAATACATCATTTGAAACATACATTAAATATTACATTATACAGAATCAAAAATAATCAAAAAGCAAGTAAAAAATAGTAATGGAAAACTAACGGAATAGTTTTTAATTTTTCAAGTACCTGGAAAAAGGTTACCAATCTTACGTTTCGGTACCATTAAGATGTAAAATGTCTTTTTCCTTTGTTAAAAAGGTGTTTAATGTTCATTATTTCCCATTTATTTCCCATTATTTCCCATCTAGTTTTTAAGAAATGCATTTGAAGAAATTCAGTGGTTTGCCAATAACTGTTAGAGGAGATGTTTCTTGTGTTGATCTCATAGATATTTATGCTCCAATTCTCTTCAGGCTCCTGAAACACAATGGATATATTTGGTACTTAAATATATTTGACACTCTTGTGGTACAAGACAATTAAATCCTTATACAAAGTATGTGATTATTTAAAGCAGAGGAGATCAGAGGCTAAGTTAATACAGTAAGTTTACCTGGGGCTCGAGGAGGATAATTGACATTGGGGCTAAAATACTTGGAGCTCAGCTTAAAATACTCGTAGCTATAGCCCTGAATGATACCTAACTATGCCTATGATTTAAACAATACAAAAACTTAAGTTCTTTGAAATAACCTCCACTGAAGACAAACATTTACATACCTATAAAATAATAACTTTAAAAAGAAAAGGAAAATCTGTAGAGAGTAGGGAATAATTATTACTGTATTTATGCACCATACCTTTTTCTCCTTTGGGAGTTTTTGATGAAATTTTTAGCAAACTTAGACTCTGGATTCAAACACTTTTCCTCTCCATTCTTCATTGTGACACTAAAGAGAGGAAAACAGGAATAGAAACAAGGATTTAAATACATGTAATATTTAAACGTAAACTTTTTGTTTTAAGGGAACCTTTATAATCCTTACATGATCTCCAATTTCTCACATGAAGAATTTGGTGAATACACTTCAATCTTCTCAATGTTTGCTGGCTTAATGAAGTTCACTCCATCATCGATGCACAGACACCAGCCAGTGGAAACAATTGCCATGCCTAGGGAAAGCAAAATGGGGGGGGGGAAATGTCTAATCAATCCTTTTAAATGAACAAGTAATTGTCTTTTATAGTTCTGAATATTAACACAACATACTACACCATACACATACTGTATATATAAACTAAATATTGTAAGCAGTGAATATTCTTGTAATATTATACATCTTTTACCTTCAACGTGTGAGAAAAGCACACAGGCAATCAGGATGACAGCAGGCGACTTCATGATTTCTCTGTCAAGGTCAGCAATGTAGGCTGAGTGACAATCTTCTGAATGAATGTTTGATTCTGAGATATTTATTTTGTGCCTGGTGGGCGGAGCAGCCAGGGACTTTCCCCTCCGATGAAATTGCAGATTTGAAAGTTCTCCTTTCTTGGAAACACTTATTGTGGCAGAAAGAGAAAGTTTGGGTGTTTGTCTGGGTTGGGTGTTTGTCTGCATACATATCCTTTGACAGGGTTTGTACCATCCAACCCTGCCCTTTATGTGCTCTCCCTGTTCGGCCAGCAGGTGTTGCCGGCCATCCTGTTCTCCAACCCTGGTCTCTTGTCCTTAGTGTGTTTCAGCAGCTCCTTGGACTGTTACATAGCTGAATGGTCTGAGTATGTGAAATAAAGGCTGTAATCCTGCAGTTGTGGGTTTGAGTCCTCCTTACCTGCTTTGTTTGTTGATTGGTTTTCTGTTTTCCCCAAGTGTTTATTAGTCCTTTGTTTCCCTGTTTTGGTTTATCATACATGTGTCTGGTTTAATTCTGTTCTGCTTGTGTTTGTGTTATTAGTCCTTCCTAGTGTTAGGCCTTAGTGTTGATTGGATTGTCCTCACCTGCTCCTCATTGCCTCTGGTCCTGTATAGCCAAACCTGCCCCTTGTTAGTCGTTGTGTTCAGTGTATCAAGGTGCCTGCGTTTGTCCTCTCCTTCTGTCAGTTACTGTGCCTATGTTATTGTGTGGAGTATTCTGTCTGTTTGACTAGTCCTGTTCCTGTGGTTGCCCAGTTCCTTTAGCTGGTGTACAGTATGTATGGTTCTGTTAGTTATTTTCCAATGTTTTGTTCTAATCCCCCTTTGTTTAGTATTTTACCCCAGTGTATTATGTTTTCTTTAATAAACCCCCTTTTGTCTTGGAGCTTCTAGTGGACCGTCACCTATTCTCACCTGTGCGATGCTGCGCCACAACATCCTTAATTCTGAAATGTAATTGTGTCATGTGTTTTCCTTTTATCTTTTATTTTCTATTGAAACTTTTAAATATCACAGTTAGGATAGAAGACATCCAGTGGGTTAGAAAATCAGCAACTGAGTAATTGGTCTTTCAGATGAAAATTATACAGCATTTTTAAAAATTACTTTGTCGGTGAAAAAGTCCAAAATGCAGTTCAGTCAAAAGGAGCTGGACAATTTCTCACAGAATCCTGCCAGTGCCTTCACTGTGTTGTCTAAGTGTGTCTAAGTGTTGTCTAAGCAAGCGGGGGGGTGAGCTCACCATGGAAAGTGTCCTCACCTTGGTATAAATGTACAATATTGTGGATCTATACAATTGGCACAGAAGACCATAAGGCTGGATATACTGGATTGACTGGATACATCAACTGCTGCCATAAAAAAGAAATATATTACAGTACAGGAGCCAAAATACCTTGGCCAACACCCCTGGACTCTTATTATTAGGGAAGCATAACATTCGCCACAGATTTTTAATACAATTAATTAATACAAATCTATAATATTGATAGTAATTTTAAAATAACAAAAAAGAATAAGACTAAGAAACTGAAACTGGATGTAGTTCTGCTTTTCTAAAGAGAACAAGAAATTATCAGTGTGTTCCTTAAAGTTGCTTTGTTGAAAAAATAATTCGGAGATTTCCAGGATTGTAAAAATCTGGCAATTCATTAGATCTTCTTCTGCATTTCTTGTTCTTGAAGGAGGCAAATAGAGGTGAAATGGAGTTAAAGGTATTTCAGATTAAATTAAATGATGGTGGTTTTTTAAATACTGGATTTCATTTCAAGCAGGCTATGATATTATTTGCCTCCTTATGCCCCAATCATACTTTGAACCTGAAGATCTGTAAACTGTAAGGGGGGTGGACATCGCAAAGGGAAATGGCTGGAGAAACATTCAGGAAAACAGGATTGTCGTCAAATCCATTTTCTGTCTATTTGGTGAGGGACCAGGTATCAAAGAGCAGACCTGTACGCTGTGGGGTCAACAGCCAAACAGAAAGCTGCTTTTCCTTATTAGATAATCTGCAGGTGAATGGAAGGGCTCACCATCTGAATTCACCATACCTTTGACATCTGTGTCACCTCCCATCTAACAGAGTTTATTTGTAGGCTGCAAGTTCAAGGTGTCTCTCTGCTGCATAAACTGGATTTTGAATACGGATAGACGGCTATATATCAAATTTGAAAATCAATGTGTAGTTTTTGAATTATAGATGGAAATTTAAATTATTTGAATAAGTGTTCATTCTTCTTTTTGTCATGGCAGAGCATGGCAGGCAGGAAAAAAGCTCTGAGACAGAAGGGGCTTATTAATAATTCTGAACACAACAGGGTCGAAACAATATTGGAGAAATAAGAATGTAACAAAGAAATAAAGCAAATACACTGGGGAACTGAGCAACACAGGGAACGGGACTGAGCACCAGAACAGAGCAACAAACACACAGGAACTAATCACAACTACAATGACCCATCAAAGAGAAGAATCTGAAGTTAAACACACACAGAAGCTCAGGGCAAACAAGGGACAGGGATAAATCATAATCTAATAAACCAATCACAAAAGGACCAGGACAATGAGTAACAGGTGTGACAATAAAGAAACACAGAACTAGGGAACACTAACCAACACTCTGAGAATATAGTAGGTAAATTTACAGAACCAAATAATACAAACAAGACCGAAGTAAACAGGAAAATTAGAGGGCAAATCTATAACTGGGAAAACAGAACAGAAAACAAGAAACACTGGAGAACAAAACAAATAAATAAAAATAAACAAATGAGGTTGGCCTGAAACTAGCTTTGAACCCACAACTAGCAAGTTAACAGTCTCCAACCCACAGCCTCAACCCAATGAACTACACTTATTACTAAGACAGAAGAGGAAACAGGATGGCCAGCAAGTCAGGCACTGACCTTGACACTATTTTACTATATTACAGAAACTCTTGTTGCGACACTGCAGATGTATGTCTGTTCATATGAGCTAATGAATGGCTCATGAAACCTTCATCTTTCCTGTTTGAATGAATATTTCTGTGAAAAGTGAAAGTCCACTG
Source organism: Paramormyrops kingsleyae (assembly GCF_048594095.1). NCBI lineage: Eukaryota > Metazoa > Chordata > Actinopteri > Osteoglossiformes > Mormyridae > Paramormyrops > Paramormyrops kingsleyae. The sequence goes on from NC_132803.1 coordinate 19,868,245, forward strand.
TGTTGGTTTCAATCTGATAAGTCAATCTCCAGTTCCTTAAAGCGGTGCTTTCCAACCTTTTCAAATCCAAGGATCCACAAATTAAAATATACCAGACCTACCCCTCATCATCATAATGTGCCCCCCCTACATAGTCGGCTAGCATAAACATTGTTCAGATCTGGGAGCTACCCACGAACCGCTGCGCAATATTGACTATCCGGGCCAAGTCTCTGCGGTTCTCTGCAGTGCAGCACCACACTGTAGCCCAGTAGCAGAGAATGCTGTCTATTGTGCTCCTGTAGAACTTAACAGCTGAGTGGGAAGTCTGGCTTTTTTGAGTGTTATTAAGAAGAAAAGTCTCTGTTGAGCTTTCTTCACCAACTGAGAGGTGTTGACAGTCAATTTCAGGTCCTTTGAGATGTAGATCCCCAGGAATTTGATGTTGTTAACCCTCTCCACTTATGTGGAGGGGGGGGGGTGTCATTTTCCTGGCTCCAGGAACAATCCATAACAATCTCCTTTGTCTTGGATGTATTCAGGACAAGGTTGCTGTCTGAGCACCATTGTACCAAGTGTTGTACCTCCTTTCTGTAGTGGGTCTCATGTTCTCCTGTTATCAGTCCCACTACCATAGTGTCATCTGCAAATTTCACTATGGTGTTGGAGGTGCGGATGGGTGTGCAGTCGTGTGTGAACAGGGTGAAAAGGGCTGGGCTGAGGACACAGCCCTGTGGTACTCCTGTGCTCATTGTGAGAGTATGTGGTTTCCCACCCTGACATTTTGTGGTCTGTTGGTGAGAACGTTCAGAATCCATGAGCAGAGAGTGGTGGTTAGCCTCAGGTTGGTGAGCTCGGTAAATAGTTTGTGAGGGATTATTGAGTTAAAGGTGGAGCTGAAGTCAATAAATAACATTCTGGCGTATGTGTCGGGCTGCTCCAGATGAGACAGGGTAGTATGAAGTGCAACTGAAATTTCATCTTCTGTTGACCTGTTTCCATGGTAAGCAAACTGATGGCTGTCTAGATCAGTGAGAATGCTGGCCTTGATGTGCGCGAGAACAAGCTTCTCAAAGCACTTGAGAGCAACAGGACGATAATCGTTCAGACATGTGACTGCTTGCTTTTTGGGCACTGGGACGATGGTAGTGGTTTTAAGGCATGTGGGGACTATAACCTCCTGCAGAGACAGATTAAAGATGTTTGTTAGCACCCCTGCTAGCTAATAGCACATGACTTCAGTGTGCAGCCTTGTACCCTGTCTGGTGCTGCTGCTTTGGAGGCGTCGATCCTCCCCAGGGTTATTCTCACCTGGTGGGGCTGTAAAACAAGCGCCGACTCCTCCCTGGGTGAATGAGTTATTTGAGTGCCCTCGTTGTTGTTGTGGGTGTCAAAACGTGCAAAAAATCGGTTCAGGGCATCAGGAAGCGATTCATCGTGATTTGTCAGCGAGGCTGTAATGGTCTTGATGCTTCTCCACATACTGCGATGGTTGCTGTTTTCAAAGTGACTCTCAATGCGCCACTGGTATCTCTGCTTGGCTTCTTTAATGCCCTTTTTCAGCTCCCTCCGGGCACTGGTGTAAGCTAGCCTGTCTCCTGACACATAGAGTATACTGTAGGTAGTCTATGTGTAGTATCAGGTAGTTTTGGTTGCACAGCTTACACTCCCTCTTCAGCCGCAAGCTGCCCTAGAATGCATTTCCTCACTTTAAATCACTGTGACTGTTTTTTATGCTGTTTTTGCACTACTGACTGTATATTGTACTGTATACATTAAAGAGGTTTACTTATTTTAGTTTTATCGTATTTATCTTATGTATTATGTTTATACTATATATATATATATATATATATATATATATATATATATATATATATATATTAATATATATATTGTATTACATTTCGATTCCTTTATATGTTATGAACATATAGGGAATTGACAATAAAAGCCTATTTGATTTGATTTGATTATACTCAGCTCAAAATGAAACACTGCTTACAGAATTGTAAGAAGTGCAAGCTAATTATGTATCTTCTTAACAGAGTGACACTGAAGCCAGAAGGTTGCTATATTTTTTATTTTAACACTCAAAGTCAAACAACCTTCTTGCTCTATGACAAATTTGAGAACTAAAAAAACTGAAAAAGGTATATAAATATGTGTAAATATAATATAAAATGATGTGTAATACTGAAGCCAGAAGCCTATTATATTCAAACTTTCAATGTCAACCATCTCGATTTATGACAAGTTTGCAATGTTAAAAACATAATGGAAAGAGGATTAAGGTAAATATACACTTTATTTTTAGACGTGAACAATTATAATGTGAAACTGAACAATACATTTTTTATCAACACATTCACAGCAAATACATAATTTGAAACATAAAATTTTACATTATACAGAAAATAATACAAAGACAAGTAAAAAATGGGAATGGAAAAATAACGGAATGGTTTTTAATTTTTCAAGTAAAGGTAAAAGGTTTCCATTCTTAGTTTTCGATACCAGTAAATGTTACATGCATTTTTTTCTTTGTTAAAAAGTGTTTAATGTTCATTAAAGCCTATTTATTTTTGATTTTAAGGAATGTTTTTGAACAAATTTAGTCCTCTGCCAATAACTGTTACAGGAGATGCTTCTTGTGTTGCTCTTGTGGATCTTTACGCCGCAGTTCTCTTCAAGCTCCTGAAACATAATGGATACATTTGAAGCTCTTGTGTTGCAAGACATTTCAGTCCTTATACAAAGCGTGTGATTATTCAAAGAATACAAACATTTAAGTTCTTTGAAATAACCACCACTGTTATGTTGCAAGACAGACATTTACATAGTAACACCTACAAAATAATAACTTTAAAAAGAAAATAAGATCTGCATAGAGTAGGGAACAATTACTACTGTATTTGAGCACCATACCTTTTTTTCCATTGGGAATTTTTGATGAAATTTTTAGCAAATTTGGACTCTGGATTCAAACACTTCTTTTCTTCTCCATTCTTCATTGTGACTCTAAAGAGAGGAACACATTCATTGAAATGAGGATTTAAATACATGTAAATAAACATGCACTTGATGCATTCAGGGAGGTTTTATAATCCTTACATGATCTCCATTTTCTGGCATGAAAAACTCGGTGAATACACTTCAATCTTCTCAATGTTTGCTGGCTTAATGAAGTTCACTCCATCATCGATGCACAGACACCGGTCACCGGGAATTGGACTTGCCATGCCTAGGGAAAGCAAAATGGGGGGAAAATGTCTAATCAATCCTTTTAAATGAACAAGAATTTGTCTTGTATAGTTCTCCCCATAATCACAACAAAGTACATCATACACATATATGTAAACTAAATACTGTAGGCAATGAATATTCTTGTAATATTATAAATTCTTTACCTTCAACGTGTGAGAGAAGCACACAGGCAATCAGGATGACAGCAGGCGACTTCATGATTTCTCTGTCAAGGTCAGCAATGTAGGCTGAGTGACAATGTTCTGAATGAATGTTTGATTCTGAGATATTTATTTTGTGCCTGGTGGGAGGAGCATGTGTGAACAGCCATGAGCTTCCGCAGTGAGGGACTTTTCCCTTAGATAACGCTGCAGATTCGATCATTATATAGGTTCCCCTTTCTTGGAAACACTTATTGTATCAGAAAGAGAAAGTTTGTGTGTTTGTCTGTGTGTACATATCCTTAATTCTGGAAAGTAATTGCGTCATATGCTTTACTTTTATCTTCAATTTTCTGTAGGAACCATTAAATATTATAGTTAAGATAGAAAATAAAGTCATTGGGTTAGAAAATCACCAGCAGAGTAAGTGGTCTCTTAAGTGTTTCAGATTAAAAACACACAACATTTTTAAAAATTAGCTTGCAGGTATAAAAGCCCAAATTCAGTGCACTGAAACTATCCTCACCTTGGTACAAAGGTGGACCTATACAGTCAGCCCAGAAGATCATAAGACCTGAACCACCATTGACTGGATATACATTAACTGCTGCCATAACAAAGATATACTGTATATTAAATGACCCAAAATACCTGGCCAACACACCTGAAGTCTAGGTTTTGCAACATTAGGCAAAACAAAGTTTGCAAGTATGTGGTGAATTTCTTAATGATCCATAGTCATTGTCTTTCCCAGGAGCGGCTCTGGGCTGGGTGTTCTGGCATCCTAGGCAAGATTCTGCTGGGCTACCCCCTCACTATAGCAGCAGAAAACAAATTCCTTCAGTTAATATATATTAAAAACATTTAAGTGGCACACAGTAACTGCGTGCTGCATAATTAGCTAGCTCACATCTGTTTCACAAGAAAAGCAGTGAAATATTAAAACTATTATACATATAATGTCACAGAATGCACCCAGAGGTATTTCTTCAGAATTTCTTCACTTGGTCTTTTGCGCCCCCCAAATCAAATGGTACCCAAGGTGATTGTGTATTTTGCCTCTGTTTGTCTTGGGAGAGATCTGGAAAAGCAGACCCAAAGAGAAAGGCCTGGCTGCAAACATGCACTGTGATGTACATCCACTGACAGGCAGGAAGTCCACTGTGTGGCCAGAAATGATGTCACTCTAGATTAGGGTTCTTCAAATCTGGACCTCGATTCCAAATCCAGGCCTTGTTTTCAGTTCTCCCAGGTAGTTTAATAATTACTGATTCTGATTGGTCAGAGGCTTCACACCTGACTGACAGGTAAAGGAAGGCTGGAAAACCAGCAGTGTTTGGACCTCAAGGACCGTGATTTGAATAACCCTGCTCTAGATCCACCAAAGTCTCCTGGTGAATTCGAAATCAATTCAATTATTAGTTCTTCGAGAAGGTTGGGAACTTTTTTTGGTTGCTATATTTAGAAATGGAATGGTTTTGTTCACTATGTTTAGAAGCGTAGGGATGTTTTTTTTTTGTTCACTATTGTTTGGCTGCTATAAAACAAAATAAAATCTGTGCTTAGGTTGTTACTGCTTTCAGTTAGTAGTTTAACTCATTATCATGTTTTGATTACTCTAATCCAGGGGTCACCAATTCCGGTCCTGGAGAGCTACTATCCAGTAGGTTTTCTATCCTACCTGGCTTCTAATGAGCCACACTAGTTCTCAGGTAAATACCAGGAGCAGGTGTGGCTCATCAGAAGCCAGGTAGGATAGAAAACTTACTGGATAGTAGCTCTCCAGGACCGGAGTTGGTGAGTAGTGAGTGGAGAAAAGATTTTGCTATCTGCCATAGAGTGGAACATGTAGCCTGTATGTATCCCCCCCAGACCGAAGTAGTACTGTGGGGCACCGTGATGGCAGGGGGCCCTTCAGTCGATTGCATGGTGTTGGTGGAGCCAGAAGAGAATCAGGAGAAGGAATGGCAAGATGTGTGGTTAAGATGTCTGGTGGGCAGTTGCCCCTTCGTCTTTGTAATTCTCATCCTTACAGCTGAGGATATTCAAGCACAAAGGGAGCTCATCTTGCGGGAAGCCGGGCCTGGGGTGGTGGAGGTTGAGGTAGGTCCGGTGGAGAGTGATATTTCAGTGTGGCCTGCTGAGTTTGACTAAATAGGCACAGAGTTGCCGTTGGCTACATAGCTTATTCTGGAAATGGCGTGCTGTATTTGCAGAACATGAGGAGGATTTTGGGTGTACTGGGGTAGTAAAGCATCAGATTCCCACAGGCACTGCTCCACCGAGTCGGGAGCGGTTTTGGTCAGTACCCCCCACACTATATCCTGAATTAAAAAACTTGTTGCGAGGGATGTTGGAGAAGGGGGTGATTTGGGAAAGCTCTAGTCCTTGTGCTTTTCTAGTTTTGGTAAAGAAGATGGCTCCTGGAGGTTTTGTGTCAATTATCTGCAGCTTAATGCTGTAACCCATAAGGACACTTGTCCCCTACCTTGCATAGAGGAGTCTTTGACAAGTTTGCGGAAGGGCCAGTGATTTTCTACCCTGGGCTGAATGAGTTTGAGAGCATGCCTTTTGGGTTGTGTAACGCACCCGCTACCTTCCAGAGGCTTATGCAGCAGTGCCTGGGAGGGTTAGTAAATGAGTCTTTACTTGTTTACTTGGACGATGTAGTTGTGTTTTCCTCGAGTTTTGAGGACCACCTTAAGGACTTGGAGCGAGTATTTGAGAGGTTTCAGAACTATGGGTTGAAGTTGCAGCCTAAGAAGTTTAGTTTTTTTTCAAGTCACCTATCTTGGCCATGTCATTAGTGCGGATGGCATGGCGACAGACCCAGAAAAAGTGGCACTTATTAAGGAGTGGCAAGCTCCGGAAACCGTTCGGCAGGTACAGTCCTTCTTGGGTTTTGCGGGGTATTGCCGGCGGTTTATTACTGGGTTTTCTAAAATTGCTGCCCCATTGACCCACCTGTTGCAGTGTACGGCTTCATGCTCAAAGACTGCCCCAGTGGAGTGGACAGAATGGTGCGAGCAGGCTTTCCAACAACTTAAAGCGGCTTTAGTGAATTCTCCAATATTAGCTTATGCTGACTTTAGTTTGCACTTCCGTCTATATACCGACGCCAGTTTGGAGGGTTTGGGGGCAGTGCTGGCCCAGGTATAAGGTAGACAGGAGCAGGTCATTGCCTATGCAAGCCACAGTTTACATCTTTCAGAGCAGAATGATCAGAACTATAGTTCTTTTAAGTTGGAGTTGCTGGCCTTGAAGTGGGCCATCGCCGAAAAGTTTAACGATTATTTGTGGGACGCAGAGGTGGAGGTGTAACAGATAGTAATCTCTTGGTTCATTTGGAGACGGCCTGGTTGGGGGCAACAGAACAATATTGGGCCGCACAGTTGGCAAACTATCACTTGGCGATTAAGGATCAGCCTGGCAGTATTAAACAGAATGCAGACATTTTGTCGTGAATGCCTGGAGAGCAAGGTGGTGTACAGGTGCGGCTTGCAACCCAGAGTCTGGATGAGGAAGAAAGCGACGAGGCAGTGAGGTGGGGTGAGTTGCAGCAACAGGACTCAGGCTTGAGGCAGATTGTATTGTTGGAAGGAGCAAGGTCAGAACCCTTCCTTTTTAGAATAAAGTCCAGTCTCTCCAGGCTTGAAGTTGTTTTTGAAGGAGTGGTCTAAGATTGAGTTGATGGATGGTATTTTGAAGCGTCAACAGCAGGAAGAGGGTCCTGGGTAAATTATTAATTTTCATATAGTTGTACCTAGGGCGCAGGCTAAGGTGTTGTGGGAGGACTATCATGACCGTATGGGGCATGCCAGTTCAGAGCAGATGTTGTCAGTACTTAGGGAAAGGTTTTTCTGATGCAGGATGCGTCAAGATGTGGCAGATTGGGGGGGGGCAGCATGTCCTCAGTGCCTTGTTGGCAAGGTTGGTCCAGAAGTAAGGGCTCCATTACAGGCTGTCCCCCGACATCCCCAGGCCCACTCGGAGGTGACAGTAGGGGATGCTGGGTGCCAAGGTGGAGTTCCCCCAAAGACTGATAGGGGATATTGACCGCTGGTCTTTTATCGGACAGCAGCCCCAGTTGACGAGGGTGATGCAATGGAAAGTCATGGGGGACTTACACAACCAGTTGGTTTGGGTAGAATGACTCCCCTTGCCCCAGTAGACCAAGTGGGGGAGGGGGAAGTAGGGCCTGATTATGACCCCAGAACTGCTGCTACTGGTACAAACTTGGCTAAATTTGGCCAATCTGCTGGCGCTATGCCCACCTCTCCCAGATTGAAAATTGTACTGACAGCATTCCTGCCCCCGGCCTGATCAGTAAGTTTTACCACTGATTAGCATACATAGTACATTGCTGATGCTCAATGTCCAGGTCCAGGTTAATTGCTTATATTCTCCACTGTTCTACACTGAAGCCAGGAGCTTATTGTATTCATAGTCTTAATGTCATCCATCTGACTCAATGGCAAATTCGCGATGTAAAAAAGGGAAAAGAGCATTAAGGTAAATAGTAAATACACTTTATTCAAACATTTGAATGAACTATTACAATGTGAAACTGCACAATAAATTTATCAACACAAAGAATCCATCATTTGAAAGAAATACAAGTAAAAAACAGAAATGCAAAAATAACGGAATTTTCCAAGTTAGTGTAAAAAGGTTAACAGTTTTAGCTTTCTCGTCCAGTAAGACGTAAAAAGTATTTTTTCTTTGTTTTAAAAGTGTTTAACGTCCATTAATGCCCATTTATTTTTGTTTTCAAGAAGTGCATTTGAACAAATTCAGTGGTTCAGTGTAGGAGATGCTTGGTCGTTATGCTCCAGTTCTCTTCAAGCTCCTGAAACATAATGAATATATTTGAAGTTCTTGCAGTACATTCCAGTCCTTATGCAAAGTATGTGATTATTTAAACAATACAGATACTTAAGTTCTTTGAAATGACCATTTACATAGCAAGGCCTACAAAAATAACCTTTAAAAAGAAAAGCAAAATCTGCAAAAAGCAGGAAAGAATTACTACTGTATTTGAGCACTGTAATTGATACCTTTTTTGCCTTTGGGAGTTTTTGATGAAATTTTTAGCGAATTTGGACTCTGGATTCAAACACTTCCTTTCCTCTCCATTCTTCATTGTGACACTAAAGAGAGGAACACATGAATGGAAACGAGGATTTAAATACATGCAATTTTTAAACAAGCACTTTAGCTTGTTTAAGGGAAGCTTTAAGGGAAGCTTTATAATCCTTACATGATCTCCATTTTCTGGCATGAAAAACTCGGTGAATGCACTTCAATCTTCTCAATGTTTGCTGGCTTAATAAAGTTCACTCCATCATCGATGCACAGACACCGGCCATTGGAAACAATTGCCATGCCTAGGGAAAGCAAAATGGGGGGAAAATGTCTAATCAATCCTTTTAAATTAACAATAATTTGTCTTGTATAGTTCTCCCCATAATCACAATAAAGTACATCATACACATATATGTAAACTAAATATTGTAAGCAGTGAATATTCTTGTAATATTATAAATTCTTTACCTTCAACGTGTGAGAGAAGCACACAGGCAATCAGGATGACAGCAGGCGACTTCATGATTTCTCTGTCAAGGTCAGCAATGTAGGCTGAGTGACAATGTTCTGAATGAATGTTTGATTCTGAGATATTTATTTTGTACTTGGTGGGAGGAGCATGTGTGAACAGCCATGAGCTTCCGCAGTGAGGGACTTTTCCCTTAGATAACGCTGCAGATTCGATCATTATATAGGTTCCCCTTTCTTGGAAATACTGTCTATAGCAGGGGTCACCAACATGGTGCCTGCGGGCACCAAGATGCCCCCAAAGACCACATGAGTCGCCCGCGGACCTGTTCTAAAAATAGCACAACTCACCAGTGAGCAGCGTCTAAAATTTAATTTTATCCTGTTGCAATTCTTCTTTAATCACATTTGCATTTACATAGATTTGAAAATGACAATATCTAAAAAAAAAAGCATTTAAAACGTTTATTATACATGAAGCTTAGATAAGTTTAGGAGGGCGTTTCAAACTGGTAGCCCTTCGTATAGCTCAGTACCCGTGAAGTAGCTCTCAGTTTCAAAATGCTTGGTGACCCCTGTTCTATAGCAATAAGAGAAAGTTATTATTATCTCTGTCTGTATATCTTACATGGCCATCAGAATTCCTCTCAACCTTAAAAATCACCTCAAGACCCTCTTCCAGTGACAGCTGCATTACTAGATCAATGTGAGTTCATTGTTAACATTTCTCTGGGAATATTTATGACTTTCTCTGTAATTGGGTTATACTGTGCTAGAAACAAAGCAAGTGTAAATGCAATACCATATTGAAGACACTATGTTCCTTATATATCATGAAGATATTTTTATACAGTTGTACATAAAAATTATACCACAATGGGAAAATCCCTACAAGTAACAAAACTTATAGGGAAAAAAGTTACAAAACATGGATAGACTTCAAACATAAAAAAATCAAATTTTAGTGTTATAAATATCATATTTCCAATGTATTTTGTTAATAATTTTATTTTACATGCTAGTACAATTTTTAATACGATAAAAAAACATAAATCATACAAATCTAAAACTGCAGAAATTTCTTCAGTTACATAGATTCTATGTCTAATTATTATGATTACTACCATGAATGATGTTATCTATTCATTTGCCATTATGATATTACATTTGAAGCGTTCTTTAATGACTAACTTCTGTTATTCACGGCACTTTCACTTGGCTCCTGGGTTTCTAAGCCTACATTTTCTTCACGCTCCTGAAACACACACACACACACGCACACACACATGCACACCCACACACACAAACACAAACGTTATTGTATAATTTCAAGTTTTTAAATCTTTTTGTCTCTCATTTTGTTAAATAAGAACCATTCACAGTACATGATATCAAAATAGATATTATGAGTTTTAAAAAAAAATAAAATTTTATACATTAGGGCAATACCACTAATGTATCTGGGCAGCTTACCTGTTCTTCATCTTTGAATGTTCGAGGAATTTTTTCGCAAACTTTGTTTCTGCATTCAAACACTTTTTAAACCCACCATTTTTCATTGTAACACTAAAAAAAGGAAATGTGAGTAGATAATAGTAGACTCAATAATAAATTATAAATGCAAGCATAAAAAAACACAGATTTTGAAACATCTTACATGATCTCCATTTTCTGACAAAATGAACTGGGTCTATGGAGCACAATCTTTGCAATGTTCCTTGGTTTAATGAAGTTCACTTCAGCATTGCTGCACAGACACGTGCTTTTGGGCACAATCATCATGCCTATAAAAAGTGCAAAAAAATAAATCACAAAATCGCTTACCATAAAAGCCTTATTAGATGTCATTAGACTTGCATTCTGCAAACATTTTAAGCAAGTAAACAAAGGCACAGTCAACAGCATATCCGTCAGTATGCACTGCCAGTAGTTATAAATAATCCTTTACATCCTGTAGAACACCTATGAATAAAACGTAACCATAGATTTATAGTAAATACTACCTTCATTGTATTCAACCAGGAGACATACAAGCAGAATGAAAACAAATAACTTCATTGCTTTTACAGTGATGGGAAAAGAGCCAATCAGCTTGAGTGAGATTGCTATGGATATTTGATTGGTGCCAGTTATATTTATACTGTTGAATGGGGTGAGAGGGTGGGACAAGTGAGACTGGCCTCTTTGAGTCCTAAAAGTGACCATTTAGCTCTCTATTATTTGGTTTTCTGAGAAACATTATCTTTCATAGGGAGAAAAATGCTGAGAGAAGAGCAAAGTTACATCACGGACCAAGGTGGATTTGGGGCGATGGCGAGGCATGATGCATGCTGAACAGAAATGTGGACAACCCACTTGCGGCTCGCAGGAACAGAAGGGGTTTATTGAGCAGAACAGAAAATGCTACAAACAAAGAGGGGTCTGAACTAAAAGGGATAAGCAAAGATTAACAGAAGTAACAGAACATCCAAACTTCATACATACATCTAACAGCAAACAGCAAAACAACAACAATGAACCACTGGGGAACTGAAGTCAGGCAGGAACTTAAATACTGAGGGGAAACAAGACTAACAAAGGGTGGATGAGCTGACCCTGACAAGTTATTTTAATTCACCAATGAATTTAACTCATTGGAAGGCACTTGTGTCACACCTCTGGGACCAGGGTTTGAGTCTCCCCTATGGTTCCATGTATGTGGAGTTTGCATGTTCTTCCTATATCGTCGTGGGTTTCTGCTGGGTACTCTGGTTCCCCCCACATGCGCATGCTGAGATCAATTGGAGTTGCCAAACCACCCATAGGTGAGAATGATGTGTGAGTGTCCCCTGTGTTGGGTTGGTGCCCCATTCTGGGTTGTTCCCTGCATGCACCTATAGCCTACAGGATGAACAATACGCGCTGTGTAATTGCTACTGCTGTTTGCCACTATTCTTTTGGGTAACTCAGTTATACCTGTTTGGCATAATATATTCAGATACAGCTCTGAAAAAATTTAAGAGACAACTCTATATTTTTAAAAAAATCTGCATTCTTAAATCCAAAGGCTCAAAGTTTCTAAGACAACAAGGTGAAGCAGGAGACACTGGCAATGACCAAAAACTAGCCAGGCAGAGGGCAGAAGCGACGTTCTAATGCCAGAGATGAACGTCCAGCGATGCCTCATAAATCACAGGATGACCACAAGTGACCTTCAAAAAGAATGGGAAACATTAAGTGGCATGAAGTGCACTGCTAGGACTATTCACAACACGCTCTCAAGATTGAAGGACCTATAAAGAAACAAAGAAGCCCTTCATCAATGAGTAGCAGGGAAGACAAGCTGGAGTTTGCAAAAAAATGTATATTTTACACAGGCGTTTACCAAGAAATTGAATAATGAGTGAATATTTTGCTGCCATCTCTTAATATTTTCCAGAGCTGTATGTATATATACACACACGCAACAATAACAACAGCAGCCTCAGCACAATAAGATAGATAGATAGATAGACAGACAGACAGACAGATAGACAGATAGACAGATAGATAGATAGATAGATCCAATTACGGATGTGGGTGTTCAGCCCTACATTTTAGAGCTTGATGGTGAGCTTTGAGGGCATAACATGAATACTGCATGCAAACCAAAGAACAACTAAGATGGAAAACAATACTTACTCCATATTTTTCTAAAGAAGGTAAGGACCTCTGGGGGGTCCAGGATCACCTGGTTGCCTGGCACCCACCGCCAGAGAGGAAACAGTGGTATTTGTTGTGTAATACTGTAGTATCTCCTGTTATGCCATTAGCAGGCAATCACACCTGTAAGTCGGCTCCCTTTTCGTTCTCACAGAAAAAAGCTCTTCGGCCGCCACTAACCAGTATGTCTGCTGGTGTTCATGGCGTGACTTCATTTGACCTACAATAACCTGTTTCATTTAAGGATATCAAAATGATTTCCATAAGTGAATCTACAGACAATGCAGTTTTTGTTTTGCCAGGCTAGTTTTTTCAGAGCGAGAATCAAAAGTGAAACTGAAATGAAACGGACATAAAACAATAAGTCATTTTTATCCATATCAGATGTCCCTGCACAATATTCACAGATGGCAATTATGTTAAGGTTCCATTATGTTACAAGTACGTGACACAGCTCACTATCTGGCACCAGGTGGAAAAACATTTTCTTTTTTTACTTTATGAACAGTAATAACCATGTAATATTAATAAATGGATATTTTTCTTATATTCTGTTCATTAAGTATTGTGTAGTGGCCAGTATAGATTCTCCAGAGCACTCGAGAGATAGAAAGAACATGTAGATACTAAAAGCATTATTCAGATTATTCAATACCAGCTGAAGTACATGTGGAAAATGCTGATGGTGAGTAAACTGTAGTATATTTTGCCTGATGTTTCACTACTTTAGCCAGTCCTGTACATAAGGGGTAAGATGCATTTTATCAGGAGAAAATCGATAGCAAGTTAGTACATGGTGTGGCCACTAGTGCCTCCAGACTATTGTGATTACGCCACTTTGACTTTGGATATGGAAGTCCCCTTGCAACTGAAACCATTAAGGAAACTCCCTCCACCAGGCTAAAAGTGGAGCAATATGAATAAATCTCATGAAGAAGCAGTGATTTACCGGAATGGCTCTTTACTGCAACATACAATGTCAGTAAAATAAATTTTAAAACCCAACCCACTCTAGTGGTTGCTAACTTAGGGCTGTACAATATGCACCAGCACAGAAAAGCGCAAAAAATACCTCTTAGTGACAGCAAGCGTTCCATATCACCCTTACAGCCATATACCAGTACCAGATCTTAACTTACAACTGCCTGGAAAAGTAAAACTGTTTAGTATGCTTAAACAAAATAATTTCCTAATACAAAATGTTTTTTTTCTAAAATGCTGCCAGAAAGTTACCTGGCCCCAAGACTTATATTTCGTCATGCTTTCTATTGAGTGTTTATGTGCTTTCATGTAATCAATGAATCAAAATGCTCAGTTATGTTAGTCGCTCAAGGTACACTACCATCTTCTCCACACTAAAAAGCACACTATTGTACCTTTATAGCAATGTACTCAGAGTGACACATGGGACAGCAGAAGAAGCAAAATGGACACTACCAGTCAAAAGCTTTTGCACACACTGAGATTTTCTACATTTGCGTGTTACTCACTTAACGTTTACTAAAAACAGACGCAATATTTTTTGCTAACAAGTACATTTACAGCATGTTCACCACTTGAGTACCTTTATTAGCAAGAAAATGTCATATCTTTGATTCACCACAGTAACTTCCACTAGCAGTTATAACAGCAGAGAACATTTGATGCATTCTTTCTACAAGGGACATTAAATACTGCTCTGTTTCATGGGATGAAACAGTTAACTAGTGCATTTAAAGTTAAATGACAGTATAGAATTTGACTCTGCCATCACCACACAACCATTTAATAGGATGTCAGACATGCACTGTTACATACTCTTTCCATGTTATAAAGAAAACTTGTTTTATTTGACTTATATTTTCATTTATAGATGTTCACTCAACTTTACAATGCTTAACAATGACAAAAAATCTGCAGTTTATGAAATAAATGGAAAAGTGGCAAAAGCCTGTGGTGTGCAAAAACTGGTAATGTGCCATAGTTTATTTACAAAGACTTTATCTTCTATGAAAGTTTAAGATGGGAATTACCAAGAATATCAATCGAGAGGTTTTGAACAAAGTGTCAATTCATTTCAAGCTATGCACATTCTTTTCATCCAGCAGAATTTTGGAGAACAATTGCACTGTTTAATACAGGAAATGTCAGTTGTCAAATGATTATAATGTGGAAATATCATGCTCCTATTCACTATATCACTCCTCCCACGCCCGGGTTTTTGCTTGTGCGACCGGTACCCGTCAGCTGCCTCCGGAGACCCCCGGGCTAATAATTCCCGGTAAGCCTCCTTCTTCAGCTTGACAGCCCCCCTCACCTCTGGTGTCCACCATCGGGTACGGGGATTACCACCACGACTGGCACTTACCACCCTGCAGCCACAGCTCCGTACGGCCGCTTCCACAATGGAGATCAGTTGACAGCTCTGCCCCTCTCTTTACCCGAGTGTCCAAGACGGAAGGCCGCAGATCAGATGATACGATTATGAAATCGATCATCAACCTGTAACCCCGGGCATGTTCGTACCATGTCCACTTATGGACACCCTTATGCTCGAACATGGTGTTCGTTATGGACAAACCATGCATTGCACAGAAGTCCAATAACGGAACATCACTCGGGTTCAGATCATGGAGGCCGTTCCTCCCCCTTCCAGGTCACACTGTCATTGCCTACATGAGCATTGAAGTCCCCCAGCAAAATGATGGAATCCCCTTGTGGCGCCCTAACCAGCACACCACTAGGGGAATCCAAGAAGGCCGGGTACTCTGAACTGACATTCGGCACATAAGCTCAGATGACAGTCAGAGACCTATCCCCGACCCGAAGGCACAGGGAAACAGCCCTCTCGTTCACCGGGGTAAACTCCGTTATTAATGCACCGAGCTGTGGGGCCACCAGTAGCTCCACCCCAGCCCGGCGTCGCTCACCCACCGCAACTCCAGAAGAAAAGAGCGTCCAGCCCCTCTCCAGGAGATTGGTTCCAGAACCCAAGCTATGCGCTGAGGTGAGCCCGACTATATCTATTCGATATCTCTCAACCTCACGCACAAGCTCAGGCTCCTTCCCCACCAGAGAGGTGACATTCCTTGTCCCGAAAGCCAGTTTTGTCAGCCGGGGATCGGACCGCCAGGGCTCCCTTGGCCGCCACCCGATCCACAATGCACCGAACCACTGACATTCCCCTTGCGGGTGGTGGGCCCACTTGGGGACAGTCCCGCGTGCCTCTTTCGGGCTATGCCCGGCCGGGTACCACGGGCCAAGGCCCGGCCACCAGGCGCTCGCCAACGGGCCCCTCCCCCAGGCCTGGCTCCGGGCGAGGGAAACGGGACTTCGTTAGAATACCTTAACATAGGGTTCTTTTGGATTGCTCTTTGTCTGGCCCCTCCTCTGGGACCTTTTTGCCTTGGGAGACCCTACCAGGGGCTATTGCCTCCGACAACATAGCCCCCAGGGTCACTGAGGCATGCAACCCAAGGAGGGGAGGAAATTATTTATTGGCAAGAACTAATTATTATTATTATTGTTATTATTATTATTAACAATAATAATGATAATAATAGTCATAATAGGGGCGGCATGGTGGTGCAGTGGTTAGCACTGTTGCCTCGCCCCTCTGGGACCTGGGTTCGAGTCTCCATCTGGGTCACATGTGTATGTGTATGTGTATGTGTATGTGGAGTTTGTATGTTTTCCCCATGTCATCGTGGGGTTTCCTCCGGGTACTCCAGTTTCCCCCCACATTCCAAAGACATGGCAAGGCTTATTGGAGTTGCTAAATTGCCCTTAGGTGTGCATGTGTGAGTGAATGGTGTGTGAGTGTGCCCTGCGATGGGCTGGCCCCCCAGCCAGGGTTGTTCCCTGCCTCATGCCCATTGCTTCCAGGATAGGCTCCAGACCCCCCACGACCCAGTAGAATAAGTGGGTTGAACAATGGATGGATGGATGGATAGTTATAATAATAATAATAATAATATACAACATAGATATTAAGAATATATACAACAAAAAGATCTGGATGGCATGACAAGAAATTAAAAAGTATTTTGTTGAATATACTAATACAACAGTCATATAGTGTGCGTTCCATGAGATGTGATTTTGTTGCAATATAGTTAAAGGAAATGATTTATTCGCTAGAATTAATTAATTATTATTATTATTATTATTATCTACTTCTCATTGTTCAGTCATGGAGGCTGACTTCCTTTATGTTGGGCAGCCATCAGTCATTTGGAAGACTGCTGGCAGTGATTGCTGTGGTGATCTTGCCTGAGTGCAACTATTGAAAATGCTCTGATTTTATAAGTGGTCTTATAGCCCTTTTTTTGATAGGTGTATGTTTTTGCATTTGTAATTTTCTGTTTAGTGAACATATTTTCCTTCTGTCTCCCGACACTGGAATTTTTAGGAATTAAGTCTCCATCACCAGAACCTTGATTTGCCTTGTAGCCATCCCTCAAAATCATAGAGCAATCCATATGAGGACAAAATGAACATCATAAATATCTCCACCTTAAACATCGCTCTTCATCTGGGTTTCTTAGCTCCAAATCACTGTAATTATGAAAAACAATTCTACTGATGATTGTATAAAAACGGACAACAAAGACTGTAAAACACTAGACCTGCGTTTTTTGAGCAAAGTCGAACAAAATGTCAAGTAATATTGAAAGAATGTTAATGTGTGAAACTGTAACATGTTTTGCATAAAGATAAATATTAATCCATTGTCAAAACAGTCTGACATATAGATCATTCTATTGCATCTACCATTTGAAACAATAATAATAATTATACAATAGTATAAGTGACTGGCTCAGTGAGAATCTGCGTCTGGTTGTATGAGTTTCTTCTCGCAGTCCAAAGACTAGTTAGGTGAATCAGCATCTCTAAATTGTCCACAGTGGACTGACATCCTGTACAACATTTCCCTGCCTTGTGCCCTGTGTTGCCTCACTAAACTCCAGTACCTCTGAAACCCTGCACTGGCTAATTTGTTGAAAGATGGCTATACCAGAAATTCTCAACCTAGTCCTTAGGAACTGACAAACAGTTAACTACCGGCAGTTGGGAGGAATCAAAAATGTGAACGGTTGGGGGTCCTCAAGGACCAGGTTGAGAGACACTGGGCTACATGCCTCACAATTGGACCACTGTGCAAGTTATCACATCACATTCCTCACATTACAGACACAACCATTCAGAGAATATAAATGAAATCATTAACTGCACCATGAATCCCGCTTTTCAAACAGATTGTATCAAAAACAGACATTTAGTTTAAGATGTCCACTAAATAATTGATTGTGTAAATAAAAAAAAGTTGTTTTATCAGTTGATGCTAAGAAAAATTGTAATAATAATCTAAATGAATCAAATAAATCGCTCTTTAATTCCCAGACAGCATATTCACCAATAATTTTGTTTCAAAATAGCCTTATCTATTTTTCCTGTATTTGGTAAACCACTTGTTGCTGCTGGTCATTAATACTCAAATTTAAAATGAACAAACAAAAACATCTATATAAATGTATTAATACTGTAATTGCAGTAAAGAATAGCTATACAAATCAACTTCATTGTTTCTAAGCAGATCAAAATATAATAGAGGCTTCAAGTTCAAGCCATAACATTCCAGAATGCGTTCGGTTTTTGACAGACCTCCTAAAAATTTTAACTAACTTCTTAATTATAATAGCCTATTTTCCACCTCCTAATAGCTGATTCTGTTAGCAAATAACATGATATATAAAAAAATTCCTACAAAGACAAAAGCATCTCCAAACTGGAATCATTCCCTTTAAACACTAGACCTGTTTGATAGCTACAGTATCTGCTGTATACCGCTGTCTGTTCTATTCATTACTATTTCTGACGAAACAAGTGTGATGTAAGGTTGGGTGTATGAGTCGGGAGATACATGAGTCTGCAATGGTTGGCCATAAACATAAACAGACTAGAAAAGGGGAATAAGAAGCATTTCAAAGAACAGACAGTGGCACTTTACTCTGTAGATGAAAATCAGCATGATGAAATGAAGAAGCAGTGTGAAAAAGGATACCAAAGTGCTTTGTTATAAACTTGTAAAGACCGTGTCAGGGTACCAAGAGATTAGAAGAAATGACGTAGATTCTGGCCTAGCCACAGAACAGTGTACACTTTGTTGGCATAGCCTACATGTGCTTTGTCGATGCGCCCTAGGGCATACTGTGGGATATTCTATACAAAAATGGGGTACTGGGGTTCTGGAACAATTTGGACCCTGTATGAATGTCGTAAAAGTTGTGCCTGCATCCTCTGAACGAAATCAACGTAGTTTAGAGTAGCAGTTGGCGTCTGGCGAGGAGTGTGTCAGGGTCAGCATACGTCCGCCCCTACCCTTCGGGTCTCGAGCTTCTCAGACTGCTGCATGGCTCAGGGGGTTGACTGTGCCACAGAGGCTGTTAACCTACAGCGAAAGTCTCACCAGTTTTGTTTATTAATTTTTGTTTTTGGGCACTTTTCCACCACACCAAGTATGCTACTTTCGGTACTTTCGCTTTTCCATTGACTTCTGGTGGAGTACCAGTACCAAAAGTTCTAGTACCGAAAGTGCCAAACCAGCTGGGGTACTTCTTTGGTACTTCAGTACTTTGGGGTGGGACTTGAAATGGCTTCTTTGTCGACTGGTAATCCAAATAGCCTGTTGCTGAAACACAATACAAGTGCCACCTTGAAAACAGTTGCAAACTTAGAAAATAATGATAAACAAAGTAAAAAACAAAAAAATGCGATTTGACCATAAGAACATATATAACAAAAAGATCTGGATGGCATAACAAGAAATTAAAAAGTATTTTGTTGAATATACTAATATAGTAGGCATATAGTGTGCGTTCCATGAGATGTGATTTTGTTGCAACAATTATTAGGGTATTTATAAAACAAGTTTATAAGTTTCTCACAAACCCGTCTTCGAATGATTTAAACGGCATGATGAAAATGATTACGATTGTCTCGGATAACGCATGCTGTGCTCATGCAAAAGCAGCAGAGGTAAAGCTTAAACTGATTTTTACACATATACTGTACAGTAAGAATCTGTAAAAGGAATAATAATTAAAACTGCAAAGCTTAAGTTTTCTTTCTCTATGACAGAGTAGCAGAGTTTAGTTTCTAGGTCTGCTCCTTTGCTTATTCCTTAATTTTTTTTAGTTAATTCCTTATTTTTCCCTGTTTTCTGGCCCCTTGTAGTTTGTTTGCTTTGATATATTTTCCCCGGTGTGTTTTTAGTTATTTTATAAACCCCTGTTGTCACCTGAGCCGTCAGTGGATTGTCACCCTAATTTCCGCCTTCACCACGCCATGCTGTGTCTGTGACAGGGGTGCATCTTGTCTCCGCTCCTGTTTATGATTTCAGAGTTTGAATTTAGTGAAGGAGCTCCTTTGTATCATGCATGAATGGTACAGGGCCAGGGAACATCAGACTGATAGATAAATCTATTCGGCCGGTGCAGTTTTGTGGACAGTGAGCACACCTGTGGAGGTGAAGAGTAAACAGATGAGGACAGGCAAAAAATGTTCACATTGCGATATTTTAAGTTTCTGTTATATTTAGGAGATGGTGATGTTTTTGGGATAACCTGTAGGTCAGCTGTTCAAATCCAGGTCTGAGGACTTCAGCCAATCAGTCCTCTAATTAGTAATCTAATTAGTGAGTTGCAGTGAAACCCGCATACACAGCGGCCCTTTGCAGATAAGATTGGCCACCCCTGCCCTATGGTTTGGGGACACTTCAGAATCCCTCAGAGTAAAGGTTCGTCTTGTGAAAAGAAGGGTCTGATCAGACCTCTTTTGAGTGCTACCACTGCAGCCCTCTCCAGAAACAGTGTGAAGATGAGAAGTGGATGGATATGCATATGTAATAGCATAAAGCAAATGTAAAATATTAAAATAAAATAAACAGCACAGATAGAAGATGAAAGTAAAATAACTAAGACTTCTCTCCTTCTCTCTCTCTGCCTGTTCCTCTCCTGCCCTACAGGGGGGGCTATGACGTCAGGAGGCCCTTTTTCCTGGGAGGTTATAAAGGTCAGCAAGAGGAGAGAGGAGAGATATTTTTGTGCTGGACTTTTTGTTATGTTATGTGTGCTATTGTGGTATTTTTCTGTTGTGATACTCTTTTTTTTTGTTTGTGTGGTTGATTGTGTTTGTCTACCACTGCTGGAAGGGGGTAAGCGCCATTTTCTTTGTATGCCTCCTTTGTACCTGTTTCGGCGTAGTCAGAGAGATGGGGTAGCTGTAAGTGTTTTTCTTTTCTTCCTTTTGGTGGGTAGAAGTGTGTGTTGGGTGGAGGTAGTTTGGGGAATCTATTTATTTTGGCCGGCTTGCCCCTGGAGAGATGGCATGACCATTTTGTATTATATATCTGTTGTATGTTAGGTATGTGGTAGGCACTTAAAGTGTGAGGTGTTTTCTGTATGAACCCGGTGTGGTTTGTTACATATCCTATCCTGGAGGCGTAAAAACCACCTGCAGCTCTGACTACAGTAATCCACCTGAAGCTAAGTAGGTTTAGGCCTGGCTAGTACTTGGAGGGGAGACCAACTAGGAAAGCAGTGTTGCTGCTGGAAGAGGTGTTGCTGTGGCCAAGAGGTTAGTCTATCCTGTGCTCTGTGTGGATCCCAGTGCCCCAGTGCAGTGATGGGGACAGTGTGCTGTAATAAATGGTGCCGCCCTTCAGATGAGGTGTGAAACCGAGGTCCTGACTCTCTGAGGTCATAAAGGATCCTTGCGTATCCTTCAAAAGAGTAGGGGTGGTACCCCAATGCCCTGGCTAAATTGCCCACTGTGGCCCTTCTAAATCTGGCTGCCTAATAATCTCCTATATCTAACTGGTGAATTCCCTCCTGCCCCTTCACCACCTTAGCTACTGTGCGGTGAGCGTACCGGTGCGGAACAGCTGCTGTCTCATCATCCAAGTGGGGGCTACACAGTGGTGGTGGTAGAAGTGGCTCCCCATTGCGTCTGTGAAGCGCTTTGGGTGTATTGAAAAAGCCATGTATTTCTGCTATATATTTTATATTAATATTTATATTAACTGTATGCTGTAACATAAGCATATCCATCCACTCTCATATCTTCTCATTCAGTATGAGCAGAGGCACCCAGGATCCTGTGTGAGGAGACCATGCAGAGAACATCCTGAATGGCAAAGCAGTTTAACAAAGAGCACACACTAAAATAATATGCAATTTAGAGAAACAAATTCACTCAACTACATGTGTTGAGACTGGAGGAGAAAACCAGAATATCTGGAGAACCCACTCAAAGAAAACTTTTTTTTTTTGCAGGATTAAATTTGTAGTATAAAATGGGAAATTTTTGTAGCAATTTCGCCCCCCTGTGGCACAAAACTAAAATAGATGCAGCTGAAGACCACTCATGTTTAGGCAGCGTCACAAGGGGCCTGGAGACATTCCCATGCAGTATAAGGCAGGGGCAAAACCCAGATGATGATGTCATCAGTCCATCATAGGGTATACACACACAGTCCCTGTATTCATATCCTTATGGGAACTCTCCATTCATTTCTATGGGCATAACCATCATACCAACTATGACAACCTGCTTATTATTTTTTTTGATTGCATTCACAATTTTTTATAAAAATTAGTTTCCCTTGTAGAGACTGAAAAAAATCCCCATTTGGTCTACACAATGCATGTACACACACACACACACACACAAAAAAAACTAATTCATATATTCCTATCATTGTGGTAACTCTCCATTCATTTTTATGGGCGCAACCCATATCCCAATCCCAATCTGAACTGCATGTTTGAGTACAGCACCCCTACAATAAGAGTATTAAAAAATGCTGTTTTTCAGACATAAGAATTCACTGTAAACGAAGAACAAGAAATGACTAACTAAAAGAGCTTAAACAGATTGTTAGATTTAACACAAATATGAATGATTACAGACCAGAACTGTCTGGATGTGTGGCCAGTGAGGACTATGACAAAAGCATCCACGCACTGTACGTGCTTAAGGTGCTGAGGGTGTCCCCTGAAAGTGGCTCCAGATATAAACAAATCAGGACGTTACGTAAAATTTCCATATTAGCACTTTGGTTTTATTCAGGGTTGCTGTTCACCTTTTTTGAACTAATCAGTGTGATAGATAACCACAAATATGTTATGTTTCCATAATTATTTGTATTATACATAAAATCATATAAAAATGTAAAACATAACGGCAATATCACAATGCCTGTTGAGTATATTTCTATAATATCTAAAAATACACTGCCATCACTTATTAACAGTGAAACTAATTAATAGAATTTTGAAAATGTCACCTGTGAATTAACTGAACAGAAAGCTTCTTGCCTGTGTAATTAATTAACCTGACCTTTCTTACAGTGAAGGCTGGGTTCCATTTCAACTGACTGGGATTTTTGCAGGCATTGGCAAGATTATTAATAGTCCAAAGTATGCATATGCTTTATGTTCAATTAATAATAATTTCAGTACAGCTTAACATTTGGTTTTTATGGTAGGCTTAACTGTATTATGTGATTTCTTTTTTATTTACTGCTTATACACATCCATTTAGACTTCTCACTGAAATGTTAACACTAAATTCATATGCCATGCTTTCATTATATATTCAGCAATAACCTCAGAACAACATTGATACGCTCTGCCAAAAAAGTGTATTTAAAATGATAGATACATATGATCCGCATTTGCATCACGAATCATAGTGATGCATCTCGGGAGCAGGTTTTTTTAATCCCCTCCCCAACCCACCCATCCATCCATCCAGCCACCCCACCCATCTGCTATCTGGTCACGTGATGCCTGAGCCTCAGCACCTCTCATTAGACGGCCATCTTGGTTTACACCCAGTGCAGTACGCGCAGCCAATCCAATTATTACCAAGCAGGTTGAGTAGGGGAGTGGAAGACCGCGATTTCAGCAGCATCACCCGTTCGCGCTGCCTCTGAGGTCCTTGGAAAATAGCGGAGAATTTGCTGTAGAGACAGTGACTTTAGCTCCTCACTTGTCTGTGGGGGAGAAAACCCGGAGGAGGCAAGGGAACAGAAACGGAGAACATCCTTTTTGTGCTCCTGCGTTATTGGGGGTGGGCTGCTCTCAGTCTTAGTCGCTCCTGTTGTTTTCTTTGCGCCGTTTCCTAGCGGAGGAGACCGGCAGAAAGAAAATTCTTTGTTTTTTTTTTCCTTCATTGTTCCTAGGCTGGAGGAGAGCTGTTTTTGTGCTGTGGTACCAAAGCTGAGTCATCATGTCTGATCTGACACCTCAGAGTGATGCCCCCACCCCCACCACTGACAAAATCACACAGGCTGCAAGGGAGACGATTTACCTTTGCAACTTTCGAGTCTCCGTGGACGGGGAATGGCTTTGTCTGCGTGAGCTGAACGACATCTCCCTCACCCCCGACCCGGAGCCGGCCCATGAGGGTGAGTCTGTGCGCGGCACCTGGCTGCCGCTTCGGGGAGAAACGGGTGAGGCCGCTTGGCTGGACATTTCATCACTGTCATTAAATGCGCGTCAGTGTTTGAAAACGCCAAGTCATATTTCCCCTTCGAGCACCAGACAGACGTGGTTATTTGCCGAAGATGATCCTGATTCTGATGCGCCACAGAACATTATCATGGCTTACAGATGCGGGCACAGAGTTTGCAAGTCACACTGAACAAAATGGTTGTTTTGTTAAACAGGATTGTTTCGTAATGTTCTTTCGGGGAGGTTTAAATTTCAGACCTGTTCATTTTAGCATACATCTAGCCGTTAATGTGTATATGTTACTCTATTTGGATATTTTTCGTACATTTTTCTAAAGAAGTTCTAAAGAATGATACAATACTGAACGGTCCTGATTGTTGGCACAACATAATGTGGTTCCCCAAACCCTTGGTTTGTGCTTTCGAGGGGGAAGAAATCAATATCATTTAAATTCAGAAAATTCAATCGAGAGTCGGATTTTTTTTGGCGAATTGATTTTGTTTAGTGTTATGGTTAACTGTGTTCAATTTGTTTTATATGTATATTACAGATCCAAACTGTAACATGCAGGCTCCGTTTTATGCGTTTGTTTGATTTTATTTTTAAATAGTCAGAATTTAAGTTTTAAATGTATGTATAGTTATTGAGATTATCTGCTTTATTGCAGGAAACTATAAATTAACAAAACAAGATACATACAAATCATAATGAATTATATCACCTGGAATTGTAAGCATAATTCTACATTACTGGGGAACCCCAAGAGAAGTACAAAATGCAAATATGTAAATGAGTAGCCCACGGCAAGTGGTTTCAAGTGGCACCAGGACCTTAAAGTCTAGCAGTACATTGAAGCTTAGCTTAATAAAATTGTGGAATTAAAGGGTGCTTTGATTACAAAGGGAAATCTGGGAAAACAGAATGGAAGAAAGTGGCTATAGTTTCTCTAAACATGGTGTGTCAATTTTACCGATAATATTAGGGGTAAAGATGAGAATACCAAGATAGATATGCATTGCATGATTTAGAACAATAAAAACCACTTATCACGGACGTCAAGGGACCTGGCAAAACAGTCTGTTATATCCAAAGTCCGTTATATCCAGAGTTGCTGTATGCCCAGAACACAGCTACAGGACACCATTTACTCATGCCACACCCCAGCAGACACACTATTGTGGTATAGATTATTATATTGTATACAGTATGTAGTAATGCAACTTTACCCGACCAGACGCTATTAATAATCGCGACTAGGTATCTGCGCTGGATATCGCCGGCACGCCACGCGCCTCGTAGGCGGAGCTGCATGTCGGTTATAGCCGGACAAAACTACAGCTAAAAGCGGCCCTGGGGACCAAATTATTTCTCTGTTATAAGCGAAATTCCGTTATAAGCGAGTCCACTATAACGGGATTTTACTGTACTATAAATCTGCTTTTAACTTATTGGTCTTTTTTAGTTTGTATAGATTAAAATTACATTACATAATGTTTAATGCAAATTCAGTCAGAACTATAAAAATTAGAATAACTTTATGCTGAAGGTTATGAAGTTGTCACATGATACACGTAGTTAGGAACAGGTGGCAGGTGTCTGGCTGGAACGTGATCTTTGTAAGCCATACTTTTTTTCTTTTACGTCATACTGAAGAAGGTAGAAATAGATTGAAATTCCATTTAAAAAAAAAATAATCAGATAATCTTGTCACGTGGGGCTGAAATACACCGAGCTCTCTTGTTATTCTGCACAGTCCAAAAGGGGAGAGTGCACGTTCTGCAACCAGACCCTTCTCCAAATGTCTCCCATTGTCATGTAAAGCACTCATTTTACATCCAGAGTTGTCTTGTTAACAGTCATTTGCTGTAGAAATATTTATGAAGAGCATTTATCTGATTGATTTAAATGAGCCCGGCCCTCTTAATGGACAAGAGAAATTTCAGCCTACTTAGCATTTTCAGTGCATATTCACTTAAATGAAGATTTTTCTTCAGCCTGCTTGAAGCTGAATTATAAGTGTTGCATTTACTGTTTACTAAAATAGTACTGCTTATTTGGTGTCTCTAAATGTCTGTTGTACTTCAGGATATCCATACTTACCACTATAAAGTACATTTCAATAATGATAAATAATACAAATCAATTTGATAAATTCAGAATAGTTTTTTATTACTTTTTATTGCCATATTTATTTGTAAATACAACTTTTAAACATGTTGTATGTTAATCGCGTGTATTTAATATATTGTTTTAATCTCAGTATCAGAGAATTAACTAATACAAAAGGCTGATAAATGCATTTGTACAATAATTAAGGCAGTTACCTAGACCTCTATGCAGTATTTGATGGAAATGGTTCATCTGAACCTACTGTTCCTCTCTCCTCCAATAAGTGAAATTAAATATACAAACATTTGCACTTTTTACTTTTGTGACGTTCTACCACTTGCCTGAAAATAATAATCCACTATACGATGCATTACAAGTTGTTTCACCTTGTTTCTATTTGAAATTCTGACTAGTTATATGGTGTAGTATCAGAAAAAAAACATCATTTTGGTCAGTACATTATTTTTATAGTTGTGTAGATGAAGTATACTAAATTTCATCTATTTTTGTAGGTTCCATTTGATAGGTATATGATATGTGATGTGGATACAAGGACTATTTTGTGTGTTGTGTTTTTCAGAAATATATGTGTAGCTTAGACAGTTTTAGGTAAAATCTAATCACATTGAACATTATCTGAAAAACAATTCCTCATGATCCATCCATCTTCCGACTGCATAACCTGTACAGAGATAATGTAAATGATGAATGTGAATGTGGATTTACAATTATTTAAACTCAACTGTTGCACTATGATAGCGTAGTGGGTTATCCTCATGTAACAGGAACACAGAAACAGAATCCACAACCTGCCTTCTAGGCAAACATTGGATGTTTTTTTTTTTTTTTTACCTTAAATTTAATATTGCAAAGGAAGATCAATAATATAATCACAATATTGTCCTCATATTAATTTCAAACTGAAAAGCATGCAGATTTAAAGAAAAGTTATAAACAGGACCACAATATACAGTATATTATCCGTTTTGCCAATTTTATTGACATAAAATCTTTTCAGATCTATATTTGTGATGATAGTAGACGTCAGAATGACTTCAAATTTGCATCAATTTGTAAGAAAATCAAACTGCTATCATGCAAAAACAGATTTATAGAATGCTTTGTACAGGCATATTTGCATTCATTTTAGATTTTTCTTAGAGATTTTCAAGATGTGTGAGTGCTAATTGATAGGCCGAAGTAGGGCTTATATATATCATATTGATATAATATGGCACATGCGCAATGATCACCAGGGCTTCAGGTCAAAGGCGAAGCATTTGGCCGGACGCCAGCTTTTCAATACTGTTTATGTTAATATATTATTTATATTAATATTTATTTATGCCCAATGGTCTGCAGATTAGTAATACAGCTAAAATATTAATGACATGCGTTTTGTGACACCCAAAACTTTCTTTATCTTTTATCTTTATTAAATTTGGTTAGTGGAGCACACCACATCATGCTGTTATGGTATACTATGTGTGGTATACTATGTTTGATATACTTTAGTGCGATTTGCACTGAAGTGTCTGAAGAAGGGAACAGCTCAGCAGCCACGACTTCTTTCAAAAGAGGAGATCTTGCAGATAAACAAGGTAAAAAGACATCGATGGTGTGGCGGTACTTTTTGCAGTTTAAAGTCTGACACGTTTATTAAACATAAGGATATGCCGAATTTACTAAGTTTTGGGCTTCATAAAACGCCTCATTAAGATTTTAGTCATATTATTAATCTGCTTAAGAAATTGTGGCCATAAATAAACGTCCGTATAGTACCGAAAAGCTGGCGTTCGGCCAAATGTTTTGCCTGTCATCTGAAGCATTTGTGCATGCGCGAAATAATATTGATACGATATCGCCGAGAACTAGGTCCAAATTATGTTAACAATACATGTTTAAAACATTTTAGTCTTCAGTTGTTTAATGTCATTTTCAATTTACATAAAATGGCTGCCTGCTTAATTTTTTAAAGAATATTTTAGGAATTTGTAAATGAAGTGTAAATGATTATTTTTTTCTTATCCTGATTTGTAGATTTAATTTGAAGGAAATACCAAAGCATTCAGCATTCCACTCAATCTTCTCAAGTAGAGCCCTGATATATTTAAAGTAGAGCTGGGCGATATGGCCTAAAAATAAAATCTTTTTTTCACAATAAATCCGATTTTCGATTTTAATCGATTTTCCCAATCCCCTACTCAAAATCAAACTATGGATGACAAATAAATGGTTCAAAACAAGTTTTAACTTTATTTTGTTTATTTTTTTTTACTTTAGAGTTAAAGTGCAATCTGACAAGCCAAAAAAAAAAATGCTTGTGAGATGGCAGACCACGCCATGGTAAACACTTTTAGAAACTTGTAAAAACTTTTAGCATGTTAATGAATCCCGGCTTTTCCACAGTATGTATACGAGCACCATGTCTTTTGCAATATATATCGTGACAGTGTTTGTTATCGCCTTCCACCGTGCCCCATTCTTATCAGATGGCATACAGTTCGAAAACGTGCCAGGGACGGTTGCTTGCTTAACTTTGGATGTTGTGCTGGTGCTGCGGGTATTTTCATTTCGCTGGGAGCTGCACTTGTCCCACTCCGCTGCGTGCCTCTGCTTTAGGTGCTTGAATAAATTTGTCGTGCTGCTTCCTTTGGTTGCAAGTTTTTAAACGGACTTTGCAACGAGGACTTGTTTGGTCTGTGTCCGACGGCGCAAAACCGAACCATTTAATTGCCATGTTGTTTTTGAAGCCGCTACAGTGTTTGGGTGCGCTGCGCTAATTTACCTGTGAAGAACGGTGCGTCGCATTAATTCCGCTTTTGGACGCTCGTGTGTAAAATAAGTACAGCAATAAGAACATAAGAACATAAGAAATTTACAAACGAGAGGAGGCCATTCGGCCCATCAAGCTTTCTACGCAATAAAATCGATTTTCATAAAAACACATCGTCCTGAACTGTAAATTCGAATTAATCAATAAAATCGATTTATCGCCCACCTCTAATTTAAAGGTGTTTTTATAAGAACTTGCCAATTTCATTCTACCTGTTTCTCTGCTCTTGGGCCCACAGTACCCACCACAAGGCAGATTATCTAATTAATAATTAGATCTGAAAGTGCTTTCATGCCTTGCTTCTCATGCTCTTCTGCCTTTATCCATGCTTTCCTGAGTACCAGTGAGCTGCAGAATCTCGTTTTGTCTTCTCCCACTTTTTCCAGGGAAGCTTTTCTGGGGTATTGTTTTCCCAATTCTTTCCCTACACAGTTCATAAATAATCTGATACATTTAGCTTACTCTTTCATCTCACATTGATATTTCTGATATGGGCAGATTCTGAGCTAGCCTTCTCCATAGTTCTTGTTTGCTCACCCTCAGCCATTTCATTTCACTTAATTTCATTTCATTTCCTTCTCCTTGCCCTTTTTCTCTTCATGCCTTGATTCTCTGAACCAGTCACTGCTGGGTGTTTTCCTCTAACAGTCCTCTTGAGGGTTATCTTCCTGTTGCAGTCCTTTCTGCATTTCCTGCCACCCATCTGAAATGCTGCTCAGCCCAGGTCTAAATCCACCTAGTTTGACTTGCTATCGCAGCGCATGGTTACTTTTGGCCATTCCCACTTCACTTGGCCTTGCCTTAAAGGATTTGCAGGGTCCTATGAGTCGTAACCTTTATCCTCCCACACATTCATTCCCTGAGGATTCTTTGCTCTTTCAGTCATGCCACGTGGTTATTTCCACATAATTGATCCTGTTTAGTTCATTTTCCATTCCACCTCTCATGGGACCTTTGAGCTGTCTTCCTCTCTTAGTGCTTGTAGTTTGTAAGGCGATGTCCTTATGATGAGAACCTGTGAGTAGGGTAATTGACCCACACAACTCTAGTGCACCCTAAGTCCTGCTATCAGTCAGTCATTCCTGACAGTGCTCCAGTTTTCGCAGTTATCATTGCCTGCTGAGACATAGTAGTCGGCTATAGAAGTAGATGTTAACCTGCAGGATATTGCTGTCATTTGCATCTTCCCCAAAGTGTCTTTATTAGGATTCATATTGCCAAAACCTTCATTTATGGACCCAGGAACAATAATGAAATATGTGATACCAAGTTAGCATCAGTAGTACGATACCAGTCTAGGCTAGGCTGTCAAACCCAACACTCTATAACAACAGTGCTCAACAAATAGACACGACAGAATTTTAGGCTCTCGGCGATGCTCAGATTAGTTATACTAGTTGAACATGATATTAGATTCAAAATAGCTTTACCCTTGCAGCCAGAATTGACGTGTGTATATATATATATATATATATACTTTACAGACAGTGACAAACTGGGTAGTCATTGACTTGAGCACTGTTTTCCAAATAGGGTGTTGGTTGGTTCACTGGGATCCTTCTTTTTCCCGTCTCATTGATAGGCCTTCTTCATCTCCAGAATGCTCAACACTGGCATCCCAGGTGAACTCCCCTCCAAACCCACCTAAATTTACAGTATATACCAGAACCAATTTACTTGGTATACATTCAAATAAATTCACCAAACAATCTTGTGCTATTCAGTTTCACATGATTGTTAAAATTTCCAAGTTAGCTTCATTGCTAATCCACTAATACTTTTCTGGTTATCATTTTGGTTTTCTAATGCCTCTTTTTTTTTTTAGTGATCTTTAGTGTGGTAATGCAATACTACCACCAACTGGACTAGAGTGGAACTGAACTTGCTATGGGATAAAAGGTGCCTTACCAGAGAAGCACATTAACCCAGACCATTTCTTGCGACATACCCTAACATGTGACATTATCGATACTAGATTGTAGGTGTTTTTGTTAACTATGTCTAAATTTATTTTATCTTATTTTGCTATATGGTATATAATTACTCTTTTGTTCAGGCGGTTGCGAACACTCTGTTCCACTCTCCCATCTCTGTAGAGTGATGTCTCCTTTTAACTGGATTGCTACCTTGCTGTGGGTTGAATTAAGCAAATGGTGTGTCGTGTTGTTCATTGAAGCTCACAGCCTACAGATTTAATAGAAGGGGATGACTGATAACCCTCACATTACACGAGCTTCAAGCTTCTCTTGAAATGGCTTTAAGATGGTAATAATTATGGGTGGATATTTTTTAAACAATAACATTTGTTTAATGTAGACCTACTGTACTAAGGAGTCAAACACCCTCACTCTACATGTAGCATTGGTGGGTTTTTTGTTGCATTTATCTTCAAGCCATAATATGCATGACCTTCTGTGCTCTCCCCTCCTTTTCATTTTTCTACGCAAAGACTCATGGGAGGATTTCACAAGTTTGGTGGCGGAAATGCAAATGCTTGATGAGTTTAAAGGTGCGTATTACGGCATCACTATCAAGCTCCTACCACCCCAAGCAAGTTATCTAGATGCCGTCTCCAGTCCCCGAGCTGGGATGACCACCTCATTTCATTATGCTGCCATATAACTCTAGGTGTAGTGCATGACTCTTTGACATTTTAACATTTTACTTTTAAAAAAAAAAAATAAATAAAAAAAATATTTTTTCTCTTACCCAAAATCAACAGTCACGGTGCACGCTGTAGCTCTTATTGAGCACTGATTCATAACATACCCCCACCTGCATTGAATGAACAAGTGTGCAGATTTGTTTTATTTATGTATTGTCAATCAATTTTTATTTCATATAAAGCAATTAAAAAAAAAAAACCAAGATTGTCACAAAGTGCTTTACAGTGTTATTTCAAACCAAAATCAAAATTTTGGGAAATCCAGAACCATATTCCCAGATCACTTTAAAGGAGATATGTCTGTAATGTCTACAGAAACTTCAGAACATTAAATAAATAAATAAATAAATAAATAAATAGCGCTTAAAATGTTGTACTTATCAGTGCTTAATTTGTGCCAGATCCTGCTGGAACAATGTTCCGGGCTCTCTTTATGGCTGCCTTCTGCCACCTATTTGTCTGCGTTTGGCAGATGTCTGGTAAAAAAAAATATATATATAAAATAAAATAGGTATGTGTTTTAATTTACAGACCAATTTCACATCCTTATTAGTTTTTAATTATTCTTGAAAATACATAGCATGTTCCGGGAGCTGCGCCCGCCTCATTACCCCTCAGTCTTTCGTGTTCCAGCACCTTCTGATTTACAAATTAAGCGCTGCTTATTATAAATAACGCCTGAGAATGACTGACCATGAGCTGTCACACAGGGTCTCTAGGTCTACTTGATAATCTGTAATCTCAGGGCCAGATGATGGGGGGGCTGGAGGGAGAAAGTAGAAAATGGGCTTATGTGTTATCATTAGTAGCTATATAGCATTAAATTAACTATGTGTGAACTAGTTTACAGTGGACACCAAAACAGGATATTCAATAGCTAATAAATGCAGTTATATGGAATGTTAGAGATGTATTAAAGAAGTAGGCTTTATTCTAGACTACAGCATCTTTTTTCTATCTTTTGCAATATTATTTATCTGAACAAAGGAGGTTTCCGAAATGCTTCTAATGTATGACAGTTTCATGACAAATGTAATATCATAAGTTATTGTTGGGACTTGCATTGATGCAGCAATTCTGATTCATTAGAATTTGTCATCAGATTAGCATGAATGATTTTGGGGTCCCTACTGTCCTTGATGAAAATTGTCAAGCTTAATATTTCCAAGGGGCAACATACACTATATTGCCAAAAGTATTGGGGCACCTGCCTTTACACTCACATGAACATTAATGACATTCCATTCTTAATACATAGGCTTTAATATGAAGTTGGCCCACCTTTTGCAGCTATAACAGCTTCCAGTCTTCTGGGAAGGCTGTCTGCAAGGTTTAGGAGTGTGTTTATGGGAATTTTTGACCATTCTTCCAGGATAGCATTTGTGAGGTCAGGGACTGATGTAGGATGAGAAGGCTGGGCTCGCAGTCTCCGCTGTAATTCACCCCAGAGGTGTTCTGTCGAGTTGAGGTCAGGGCTCTGTGCAGGCCAGTCAAGTTCCACCAGACTCACTCATCCATGTCCTTGTGGACCTTGCTTTGTGCACTGGTGCGCAGTCATGTTGGAACAGGAAGGGGCCATCCCCAAACTGTTCCCACAAAGTTGAGAGCATGAAATTGTCCAAAATGGCTTTGAATGCCAGCACATTAAGAGTTCCTTTCACTGGAACTAGGGGGCCAAGGCCAAGCCCAGAAAAACAACCCCACACCATAATCCCCCCTCACCAAACTGTACACTTAGCACAATGCAGTCAGGCACGTACTCTTCTCCTGGCAACCACCAAACCCAGACTCATCCATCGATTTACCAGACAGAGAAGTGTGATCCGTCACTCCAGAGAACACATCTCCACTGTTCTAGAGTCCAGTGGCGCCGTGTTTTACATCACTGCATCCGACACTTTGCATTGCACTTGGTGATGAAAGGCCTGGATACAGCAGCTCGGCCATGGAAACCCATTCCATGAAGTTCTCTACGCATTGTTCTTGAGCTAAGACAGTGAGGTCTGTAGCTATTGACTCTGCAGACGGTTGGCGACTTCTGCACACTATGTGCCTCAGCATGCATTGTCCCTGTTCTGTGATTTTACGTGGCCTCCCACTTCATGGCAGAGTTGCTGTTGTTCGAAATTGCTTCCACTTTGTTATAATACCACTAACAGTTGACTGTGGAATATTTAGTAGCGAGGATATTTCATGAATGGACTTCTTGCACGGGTGACATCCTGTCATGGTACCATGCTTGAATTCACTGAGCTCCTGAGAGTGACCCATTCTTTCCAAATGTTTGTGGAAGCAGTCTGCATGCCTAGGTGCTTGTTTTTATACACATGTAGCTATGGCAGTGATTGGAACACCTGAATTCAATGATCTGGAGGGGTGTCCTGATACTTTGGCCAATATAGTGTATATGGGGAGAGTAGTAATGGGTCCAGCACAGAGCTCCTCTCAACATCGTGCATGATGGCTAGTTATTTGGGTTGTTCATTATTTACACTAACTGACTTAACAGAGCCAGATAGATAAGACCTAAACTAAGAAAGAACCTTTACGAAGATACTAAGAAGAAATAATACAGTAAAATCTTGGATTGCGAGTAGCTTGGTCTGTGAGTGTTTTGCAAGACGAGAATTTTTTTTTGTTGATAAATTCTAACTTGATAAACAAGCGAGGTCTTGCAATACAAATATTACGTATGCACTTTGTCTGCCTAGCGTCACGTGATCACAACTCAGCCGATGGTTGTTCTCTCTCTCGCTGCGGGATTGTGGGTAATCGTTTCCCATGCTTGGTCTCGGTCTGCGTGCCTCACTCGTATAGTCAAAATTCAGTAGGAAAGCACCACCCAAATAAGGCCGTAGCAGTTTCGATTTCTGCAAAATCGAAAAGGAGGCAAAAGCAACTGTCATTGGATAGGTTCCTTGTTAAAGTTACACAAAAACAAAAAGATTCCAGTGAGCCAACAGATAGCAGTGATTCCATTAGTTATAGTATAACTCGTCCTACAAAATAACCCTCCTCTCTCTCTCGTCTCCCTCACACCATCCATGATTCGTTTCAAAGGTAAAGTGCAGGTTAATTTGTTTTATGTATTTTTACTTTATATTTTGTATTAATCGTTTTTATATGAATATTTTTGGGTTGTGGAACGAATCATCTGAGTTTCCATTATTTCTTATGGGAAAATTCGCTTTGAAATACGAGTGCTTTGGATTACAAGCACGTTTCCAGAACGAATTGTGCTTGCAAACCAAGGTACCACTGTACATTCATCTTCCACTTATCCAACTTCTATTACACCGAAAAATATGAGGATCTATGGTGTCCACTGTGGGAGTTAAGTTCAAAAGCACAAGAAAACCTATTAGGCATTCCACAGACAAAATAATGCAATGAATGACTTGCTTCTCTATCTGAAATCAGAGTGAAGCATCATAAACAAGTTTTTTGATTATTGGAAAATGTACAGCTGCTTGACAGCAGCTCTTTAAAAATTTTGATTGAACTGGAAGGTCAGAGATATGATCTATAGACATTAATCATACTGGTCCATATTAAGCTTCTTGTTTATAGCAACCTTGAGAGAGATCAGGCAGACTTCCTAATGGAAGTTTTTCTTGTTACAAAACTTAAACTTTTTTCAGGGAAAAATGATTTAGAACCTGTAACTGGTATAGCCAGTTAACTTGGAGAAACAAGTAAATAGAATCAGTATTTGTAGAGGCAGTGTTAGAGTGAATGTGTCACAGAACTCCTAGCTAATGTAATAACATAAACTCCTTGGAATTATTTACTCTGAAGTTTCTCCAGAAAAGGAAATTGTGCCCTTAGTTAATCATTTGCTGCAGGATCCCCAGTTACACCACCAGATTTATTAGACAGTAATCAGAGGTTGTACTCATTATCAGTAGATTGGAGAAGTATGTTGACTTAACGATTGAGAGTAAGATGAAGACTATTAAATACTTCTAATTTACTTTAGAGTAGCTTGTTGCATCACACCATTTGTTCCTAATCTTCATAAATTTTGTTGACTGCCTAATTACATGCACACTCAATAGTATTCAACATATTCATAGGATTCATTGCAGAACTTAGTCTTAAGCTATTCATTAACTCCTGAAGTTTAGCTGCTGTGCCACTTTGTATTATTAGCAGTTAATGTACATTAGTGTACTCAGGGGCGTGGTAGTTACCTGGGCCCCATGTGGGGGGAGGGCCCCTAAGGAATCTGGAATTTTATTTTCCTTTAAATATTAATATTATCCAAAGATCATAATAAATATTGTTAACTAATGTAAATGTAATTTTTGTGGGAAAATAAATCGGTTGACGGATTGAATTGTGTCCTAGCTTACAGTGCCTGAGGACAAGCACCCTCACCCCTTGCAATGGTTTAGTCTTCACCGGGCTTTTTAACTAGGCGCATTTGATTTAGCGGTTATTCTGCTGAAACAGCTGAATCCGTGTTGGAAGATGATGCCAAAGAAAGATAAAAACGGTTTTCAAAAAAGAAAAGAGGCAGGAAAGAAACAAAAAAAGAAATGAGGGAAAGCAACTGCTTACAAACTTTTTTCCCAAGAAAGGTGAGCCCAAATGTGAAAGCAAATAGCCTACATTAAATGAACTATGATTATTAAACACTTCAATACCACCGCGAAATTACACATAGCTTAACATGATGTAGTCTAGATAAGTATTTTTTTTTGTGTTGTTTGCTTAACCCCCTGGGGTTTTCTCGTCTATTTCAGTTTATATCTCGCTGAAATGTTCGTGTAGAATCATGGAAAAACCGCTGGCTAAATCTGTAATCTGTCTGCTTTTCAAAACGTCCATTATCGGAGGTATTTAAAGTTTTTAATATTTGGTTAAATCGGCAAAAAGTAAACCATGTCGCCTTTCTTTGTTTTACCTGCATGGGGGGCGTGTAGTACCGCCTTCGCGTGAAGATCGCTATTCACATTCTAAACAGCCGCACTTCCGCGTATTGAAATCGCATTCGCATGGTAATTTGATGAACAACGCAGCGGTTTTCATGCAGGCCTATGATGTTAGGTTATAGCTTTTAGTCATTCTACAAATAAAACCAAATTCCAGTGAAGTCTTGTGTGATTAGGCTGTTTTTTTTTTGTTGGGGGGGGGGGGGGTGGCACTGTTTTGCATAGGGCCCAGAATTTGGTGATACGCCTCTGAGTGTACTTAAGTAACTGTGTATTGAGGACTTCATTAAAGTGTTCTCCTCAGACCTAAGCCAAGTTTCAGTAAGTCTCATTACATTGTATTTAGTAAATTAAGAATAGTTGTTTTATTTTGAGCTAGTTTTATATAATAGTGTTTTGCTGTATTTCTGCCTCATTTATAAATTTAATTATGGCATGTAGTGATATAGGCCTAGTGGTTTAACTTGATTAGTTTTGTGTTGTCCGGGGATAAACAGTCTCCTGATAATAAAACCTTGGGAACAGTACAGTGATGCTGTGAAATCTGCTGAGTCTGTGGGAACAGTTCAGTGATGCTGTGAAATCGGCTGAGTCTGTGGGAACAGTTCAGTGATGCTGTGAAATCGGCTGAATCTGTGGGAACAGTTCAGTGATGCTGTGAAATCGGCTGAGTCTGTGGGAACAGTTCAGTGATGCTGTGAAATCTGCTGAGTCTGTGGGAACAGTTCAGTGATGCTGTGAAATCGGCTGAGTCTGTGGGAACAGTTCAGTGATGCTGTGAAATCGGCTGAGTCTGTGGGAACAGTTCAGTGATGCTGTGAAATCGGCTGAATCTGTGGGAACAGTTCAGTGATGCTGTGAAATCGGCTGAGTCTGTGGGAACAGTTCAGTGATGCTGTGAAATCGGCTGAGTCTGTGGGAACAGTTCAGTGATGCTGTGAAATCGGCTGAGTCTGTGGGAACAGTTCAGTGATGCTGTGAAATTGGCTGAATCTGTGGGAACAGTTCAGTGATGCTGTGAAATCGGCTGAGTCTGCTCCCTCCTCTGAGTCATGGATTAAAATTATTTGGACTTCTGGACAAACTAATAGATAAGAGAAACCCCATAGAATGAGGGAAGGAACCTGTCCAGGCTTGCATGTATATGACCACTTCTGATGATGGTGGTACCTCAAGGTTATGCAAAAGTATTTTTATAGTGACACAGTGACTTTTTGCAATTTTTGGTTTCACTTTGATTGTTAATAAATGGAGCATAAGTTTAGAACAATTTAAGATGTTTGGTAATTTTGAATTTTATTTAATTTCAGATGCTTTGACTCCTGGAGTTCTGGGATGTGATTGATTATGGGCATCTATTGTTCTACTCTGATTTATAAATATAAAATAACCAATTATTTAAGATTCCTGAGCAGGTGTGTTCCTAAGTGGAAGCAAAAAAAAAAAAAATCAATGGCTAAGCAAGAAATCCGGCTTTGTGAAACATGATACAGACCCCTGGTGTTAATGATCCATTTTCTTTGCTTGTCATTTTAAGACTTCACTCCAGTCGTCTATGGTGTATGGATGTCCGTGTTTTTTTGGTCAACACTTAACTAACATTTCAGATACAGGATATTTAGTTTTCATCTGTTGAAATTGCTGCTATCGAAAGACATGGTATTTTGGTATACATACAGCTTTGGTTCACTCTAAACTGAAATATGAAATTTGGCATATTTTGTGTTTCCTTCAGCCATTTTTATATTCATGGATGCGCATAACTGATACGCAAGTACGCATTCTTCTTATGTGCTATTGCATATTTATTTTATGCACATCTGCATTGTTATGACA
Organism: Paramormyrops kingsleyae; assembly: GCF_048594095.1. Classification (NCBI taxonomy): domain Eukaryota; kingdom Metazoa; phylum Chordata; class Actinopteri; order Osteoglossiformes; family Mormyridae; genus Paramormyrops; species Paramormyrops kingsleyae. The sequence goes on from NC_132803.1 coordinate 19,906,746, forward strand.
AGAAATCACTACATGTACACTCTGCATTAGCCTTTATACTGCGAAAGCAATACAAATTAGCCACATAAAGGTTAAAATGTATGGATTGGTTCAGAAACTCAATGAGATGATGTCATTAAACAAGCACCAGCCAAACATTACATGGTAGAAAACAATGTGGAAATAGTGATAGAATTTTGATGGTTCTGTCTCATCCAGCTATTTTTATACAGATGAATAGAGACTATTCTAACGATTATGCAAAAACTACGCAGTCAATTCAAATAATCACGATCAGGTGATTGTGTAATAATGTGACAGGGCTAATTTTCAATAATATATACTGTAGCCTGCAACCTTTAATCCCTTGTCAATTCTTTCTCTTTCTATAGTCTAATATATAATTTACAGCATTCTAGTTTTTATTGGAAAATGCTTTTTTTCCTTATTGCATTAATTCTTCCATCTACTTGATCAGAGGTCATATGGGTTTTCTGCTGTATTGTATTGCTTTGACACATTTAATCACTGCTTTCAGCTGTTTTGCTTTTGCAGCTGAGGGGGGATTGCAGGGCACTCTTGTTGTGTCAGTAGTGAAATATTATTGTCTTGGTACTCAATGGTTTCTTTATATTCACTTGAAAATGCAGACTCCTCATTTAATGATCTACCTGTTTACTGACTGTCACTACACTAGCATTTGCAATCTCCAAGACTACATGTTTCGTCTATAAATTTGTACTTTATTTGTACTTTATTTTAAATTTGTACAAGATGTTGGCAATGTATATTACAGCTGATTTACTCTATTCTGTTTATTACAGTATACAATACACTACCGTATAAACATTTATAAACAAAATACATGGACAATAAAATAAAAATGTTATAAATGGTGCAAAGGTCAAATTAAAACAATATTTAAAGATGGTTGATACAAACACTACCAGTACAGTATGCTTGAAATATCGGTAAGGTGTGGCTCCTCCCTGATCGACCAATTTGCTTAACGACCTAGTCATAGGAACGGAACTCAGTCATTAAGTGAGGAGTGTCTATAATACATAGTACTGCAGTAATTTTATTTCATGAGTTTTGAAATCTTTCTTTGTTGATGATGGTTGGAAATTTGTATTCTTGGTTATATTGAGCACTGACATTCATTGTTCAGAAAATTCTCCCTACTTTCACCCAACTTTAAAATACCAATTTATACTTGCTGATATAAAGGTCATGGCTTACGTGTATGTTGTTCGTTCACACTTTAATCGCTGTCAAGTCCTTTGTGACAAACTTTCTCTTAAATCATTGATATACTAAATTTGGTTTGAGTGCCATTTTATGTAACCTAAATGTAATATTGAGCAGTAAAGATGTGCAGTAACCCTCCTCTCACTCTCTTTAGATCCCAAGGATCCCATTGCAATTGAGAGGCTCAACCTGATGAATATGGCCAAGCTGAGCATAAAGGGGCTTATTGAGTCTGCTCTCAACCTTGGGCGGACCCTGGACTCGGACTACGCTCCCTTGCAGCAATTTTTTGTAGTGATGGAGCACTGTCTTAAGCATGGCCTGAAAAGTAGGATAGCTCTTCTGCTCATTCAAATTCTTAATTAATTGGATTAATAGCTTTGCAAATGAAAACACTGATGAAGTAGATTGATGTTTAGGTGTTCAATGGTATTTTTGGGTGAATTAAATTCATCTAGGCATGCCCATCTGATGATAACCTTATCATTTATTAACCATATACTTGCATCACTGCTATAAAACACTGAAATTTATACAGTTTATTTTGTTGTATTATAGCCAAGAAGACATTTCTTGGACAGAACAAGTCCTTCTGGGGTCCACTGGAGTTAGTGGAGAAGTTAACACCTGAAGCAGGTGAAATCACAGCCAGTGTGAAGGACCTCCCTGGGCTCAAGTAAGCACATTTTTGTTGTAGTCTGCTTAATAAAGTGGCTCAGGTATACCTCCAAATCAGTGAAAATTTTTATAGTCTTGCTCTTCATTTCATAACAATTGGTTAAACCTTTAAACCTTTATTAAGCTAATTATGGCCCTTGTTATGTAAGAATGTATTGTTTCCATTATTTTATGGATTTTTGCACAGGGCATACAAAAATGTACTTCAACTTGTTAAATTTTTGCAAGCTGTATAACCTACTGAGCTCTGGTATTCTGTTCTTCACTATATTGTATGATGACAGCAAGACATTTCAGACACTCTAATTTTAAATAACGTAAATAACAAATAACATAATGTGGTGCTACCAATTTCAGCGACAGTAATTTTGAATGATGGGTAAACCAAAGCACAGACTAAAATGGCAGGGATGAGCAACTATGAGCAGATTTTCAAATGACCTCTTAAGTTAGCCTTGATTCTTTTCTAGTTATAATGAAATAAAATCACTTTGCCACTAAAGCCATTTTCAGCAGACTGTTAATTTCCTGATGCAGGACACCAATTGGGCGAGGCAGAGCTTGGCTTCGTCTTGCCTTGATGCAGAAAAAACTGTCAGATTACATGAAGACTCTGATCAACAGAAAGGATCTGCTTAGGTATGCATTTGATTACTAAAACAATTTTATTACTTAGACAATCAACAGTCATTTTGTTTTTCCCCATAAGGAACTTTTGTATCAATGCCACTTCGTGTTCTGTATGAGTAATTTTTGATTTCTCACAGTGAATTTTATGAAGCAAATGCACTGATGATGGAGGAAGAGGGAGCAGTCATTGCTGGGCTGTTAGTGGGTCTGAATGTTATTGATGCAAATCTCTGCATGAAGGGAGAAGATCTGGATTCTCAGGTATATTTTCTCATCACTATGGTGGTATATGGTCTCAACAGTGTGACATAAAATCTCAAAGCAACCCATATTTAGAACATTACCTTGTAATCATTGGGTCATTATTTATTGCTTCTGTATGTCTCGTTGAAAACATGTTGTTTAAAACAATGGGAATTTTAATTTGGTTTGCAGACCCTTTCATTTAGATTACTGCAGGCAATTGTATCTTCAAGGGACCAAATTAACACAAGAGCTCTCCTTAAATGGAAATGCATCAACAATTTAATGGCCCACTGTTAAAGTAAGCTATGTTATTGCTCATAATGGAATTTGTCTTGCTCACCTTGTAATAGTAGACATTTCAAACTATGATTGAAATACAGAACCAATGGCTCTTCATTCTGAACACTTATTTTCTTCTAGGTTGGTGTTATTGATTTCTCTATGTACCTAAAGGATGGAGGACCTACCAGCAAGAGCACAGAGGGGTAAGTGAATGTAAATCCAGTTTTTAATGAAATAGCACTAGAAATTAGCTGAACGATTGCACATCGGAATTTAATCTGTCCACCTGTACAAATTAAGATGTTTTTCATAATTTTCTTTTTTGTTTTTAAGAGATGGACAGATTACTGCAATTCTTGACCAGAAAAATTACGTTGAAGAATTGAACAGACATTTGAGGTACTCTTACTTGACTCTGATATGACCTTCATCATCTGTTACACTCTTAGCTGTAATCAGTGTGTTTAAAAAAAAAATAAAAAATTATTTTAACTTTCAACCAACAGTGCTTCCGTGAACAATCTCCAGGCTAAGGTTGATGCACTAGAAAAATCAAACACAAAGTTAACAGAAGAAGTACGTAAACATTTACTTAGCAAGGTCTACATATGCTTGTAATGTATGACTTAACGGCTGATTAAATTTTTTTTTAGCTTGCAGTTGCAAATAACAGGATCATAACTCTACAGGAAGATGTAGAACGGGTAAAGGAAGAGAGTTCTCAACTTCTGGAGTCCACCTGCAAGGTGTGTGTAAACATGTACTTACCAATTCCAACACTACTAATATAGGTCCTAAGATCATGCACCTACAGGAACATATAATATTTTATTAGTATATGTTTTGTATATAATGTAATCTGCCCAAAAATATTAAAATGTGGGATGTGTTTGACAACTATGGCTGTCACAATGGGTTATATCAATAATCAAGTAATCTACTGATTTAATCTGATGGTTCATCAAGTAATTGTTTATAATACAGTGGTGCCTGCGGTTCACGAACGCTGTGGCCTACGAACAATTTGGTTTGCGACCAAAATTTTTGTGAAAAAAATACATTGGTTCGCGTACAAAATTTGGTCAACTAACAGATTCCTCGCCTAGATTCCTTTTTATATACTAGTATAGCACCGGTGGGGCACATGTCCCAGCATGCCCTGCGTGCAATTGTAAGTAGCAGGACCACAACAGGCACCCAACGAGCACCAAACCCAAATACACAGACGGGAAACACGAGGTTGTCAGACGCTGAACTGCAAGATGCACACACGGTGGAAGATTTACATACGCCAAATCGAACCAGGTATACACAAGACACTGGTAAACACACATGCAACAACAGAAAAATGCAACCATTAGCATTAACAACAACAACAACAATACAAGGGCTTTAAGGACTGTTAACAAAAAGCATGATTTCCCCGGCAAGCAAGTCTCCATGTCTCTCTTTGCTCCCGCGATGCCTCGGTCTACCTGTCGCCACACTATATTGTGTTTTTCTTTAAAGATTTTACTATAAAAGCCAGAAATTTAATTAACAAAAACTATTATTTGGTAGGCTTGTTCTTTCTTATGGGAAAAATTGCCTTGGTTCGCGTACAAATTGTTTCCCGACCACATTCCTGGAACGGATTGCGTTCGTGAACTACATCGCAATTGGTGCATGCTCGGTCACACATAAGGTCTGTTTAGGCACTCCAATTCAATTAAGTTACAAATTTTTGATAAGTGGAAGGAAACCAGAAGATCTGCTGAAAAGCCACGCACACACTGGGTGAACATACAAATTGTAGAAACAGTGTCTTTGTGTGGTGACAGTACAACTGCGCCACTGTGCTGCCCTTACAGGCTTGCAAGATGTGCAATGTTAATAGTAACATGCCATTTCATGCACTTTCAACTGTCACATCACAAGGACTGCAATAGTCTGCTGGGTTGAAACCATCAATAAGTTGCACTAGAACATTTTTACTTAGTTGCATATATTTTTTATTCCAAGAGACAATATCGAGCAGAATGCCATTCAGTCCCATTATATTCCAGAGAAAACTGACATTTCTACGGCTGATATCTTCAAAACTAGATAACTCCCAGCAAAACAACCTAAACCGATAGCACTAAAGCCACTCTAAAACATCTGTTTTTCAGTTTTGGGGAGAACTGCCCCTTGAAAGTTCTGAATTATCTGAACAAAAAAGTGAACCAGGCCTTTCCCCCCATTTTATTGTAGTATTTTTTAACAGTATTAAATTTCTGAATTGTCAGTAGGTTTTATACTGAACTTCAGTATAAAACATCCTGAAGGCATTTGACATCTAACTGAAAACTATTTTTAAGTCCTCTGTTTAGCTACTGTTTCTATGTTTGTACTAATTAACATTTGTATTCATGATGGTCATTCATATGAATTACTTTATACCACTAATTTTTTAATTAAGTTAATGGCTAGATCACTAGCTAACTGAAGTGAACATTAGTTTCTATTTTGTTGACATTGACATCATTGACAATAAAACACATAAGTGAATTGAACATTAAAACATTCACTGACCGTTGTATAAAGAGGTTTATATCCATGGTGCTAAGGGTGTCTACGCTTATTTAGGTTTATTTTGTAGTTTCTGAAAAAAATGCTTTGGAGATGCATGTTTTTCATTGGACAGTGACAATATACAAAATGCATGTCCGTTATAGCCGAACAAAACTACAGCTGGGGACCGAATTGTTTGTCCGTTATAAGCGAAATTCCATTATATGCAAGTCCGCTATATCCAATGCTTTTTCTGCATGTTCTTAAAGGCGCACGGCCGGGACCAGCGGACCTCGTCCGTTATAGACTGTATTCGGTTATAAGCGAGTCCACTATAATGGGATTTTACTGTATATAAAAACTTATTTTTTATTCCTGCTGACTTTTCAACCATGTTTTAATGTTTCTGTATTCAGGTGTCAAAATCAGATGGAAGTGCCAATGGACAAGTACTTGGAGAAGCACGGAAACAAATCAAAGAGGAAACTCGACTGCGTTTGGTGCGTTGTTTTGTTCTAGTGACCAGAAAAGTCTAATTGGCAGTACAATTTATTAAACCATCAATATTGCCACACAACATTCGAAACAGGGATGCACCGATACCAATATCGCAATTGGATATTAGGCCAATACTGCGCTCATATGCTCTTACTGGTACTTGTAGAAATTGTCTGATACCAAGAACCGATACCACATAATTGCAATGTTAAAACTCAAAGCTGCAGCATTTTTTTTGCCGCTCAATCAGATTTTGGCATCTAGCAAGAAATTTGTCAACTGGAAACATTTAGGAAGGATAAATGCAGAGAACACCGGCATTGGCAAACTGCGGAGTATACGTGGAGGATGTCAGCAGTTTGGGCATATTTTTAGATAAGGGATGATGACAGAAGTGAAGCAGACAGTAAGCTCTCTTCTGCTAACGTGGCAAGAGGAGTAAGGGACAACACGTCATTTGATCTAACATTTAACCATAGCTCAGAGTACACAAAGTTTGCTAATGCTAGCAGAAAGACCGCAACAACAAACATTAGCTTCTTTTATAACTAAGTAACTTATTTGTATATGTATATAATGTATATGTATGTATATATATGTATATTACATTTTGTTTAATAAAGTTAGGAAAGTTTTGTTTGAGGTTTAATTTAAGACTGATGTTGCCTTACACATAAAAGAATGATCAGTCTCTTCCACACAGTGAAGCAAAAACTAAATTAGTTAATTAACTAATTACCTAATTAGTTAATTAACTAAACCCTGGTATTGGATCTGTACTCGGTATCGGTTGATACCCAAAGCCCAGGTATCGGTATCAGTGGGATCGGGGCATCCCTAGTATTAAATTTTTAATTTTCATTGGTATATCATAGATTGTTGTTGTTGTTGTTGTTGTTGTTTTATTTGGATTGAACACTCCAGGTGTACATAATCTGTATGAACTAATAAATTTAGCGTTCTTTTACATTAGCATAACCAGAGATCAGTCTTCTCATTATGTATGAACCAGGATGTGGAAAAGGAGCTTGAGGTTCAGATCGGCATGAAGCAGGAAATGGAGCTTTCCATGAAGATGTTGGAGAAGGATGTTTGTGAGAAACAGAATGCTTTACTGGCACTTAGGCAGCAACTGGATGACTTGAGAATTCTCAACCAGGAGCTCTCCCATAAGTTACAGGTACCGTCACCTTCAGATTCGTCCAACTGGAGTTACACCTAGAGGAAAAAGGGGTAGGAAAACGTCCATGAAGGACTTTGAAAAAAAAACAGTACGATGAATGTAAGGAAACATCTTAGTCTTTTTTGACACCCCAAAATGCCGAAATACAATTTACCAATGATATTACAAGATGATTATCAAGACTAATACCAATATAGACTAAACTGATACTACATTAACTTTTTAACCTTTTTATACACACTTATCTTGGTCAGGGTCAAGGGGGTGGCATGTTTAGGGCACTGTGTGACTGACTTCCCAGCCAATTAAATTGCTAAAAAGATAAACCCTCCCACATAATTCTTATAATGCCAAAATAATTCCTTCTCTTATGTAGGTAAGCTTCTGTGCTTGTGTGTTGCGATAAATGTATGTGAGGATCTTGTTAATGGTTCACCTTAGTATCTTGTTACCTTCCTTATTGTTTGTTTATTGTATGCAGGGCTGAACTGGGGTTGGGCCCACAAAGCCATTGGCCCACCAGGAAAATACCCGTTATGCCAACTGACTTGTCCATCCCTGATTGTGGGAAAGTTTATTATATTGCTGTTTTAAAATATACTGTGTTTTGATGTAAATGCAGACCTCTGATGGAGCCATGAAGCAGAAGAATGAAATCACCAGCCGTTTAGATGACACCGCAAACCAGATGGCTGGGACAATTAAACAACTGGAGCTGAGGTAGGAGCCTGAATGTACCGCTCGCATTCATCTAGCTCAAATGCTGTTTTTCTACTAATGATTGGCACTTGCAAAATGCAGCAAAATGTAAGCAAATTTTTTATAACACTTACATTTTGAACTGGTCTTGTGTTGTGATTCCTATAATATATTACTCAAATATTAGAAACCATGTAATCATGGTTACGCTCATTGCTCCATATCGATGTCCAAATTGAAATAATATATGTTTAATTAAATTCTACTCACCTCAAAAGTGGGCTGATTGGTCACCTGTGACATAAATGATGTTCTTTTCTGCTCTTTTTGTCTTTATCGCTTTGTTTTATCATTATGTCTTCATTATTTCCATTTCATGATTCTTTATAATTAGTGAAAAGGATATGGTGAAACAGGCCAGAAGTCTTAATACTGCAGCAGAAAAACTCCTTCAGAAACCGCATTAGGCCAACAAAGCAAACCTTCAACTAATAGTTTCCTAAATCTGATACTAACTTTTTATTATTATTATTATTATTATTATTATTATTATTATTATTATTATTATTATTATTATAGTGCAATATATAAATGTCTGAGTTAGGATATTTATTTCAAAGTTCTTTGATCAGCTGTAGAACACTTCCCACTTCTCCACGGACTTCTCTACATTTGCTTTGTTTATTGGTTACTAAAGCAGCCTTTTTCTTTTCTTGCCTAAATGTTAGAACTGCAGTGTCCTCAGCAAAGGGTCAGTATGCCATAAGAGAATTTTTAAACTCTGCTTTCACTGAAAGCTTTTCTGTTCCTTCATTTATTACCACTCACACTTCCTTACAGATACTTGGCTAGTGTAGAAATGGATGTCTCTCCCACTTCCACATGTTACCTTACCTTGCCTTTTCTATGGATACACTTTTGTGTGGAAGTGTCTGACAGTCTGCTTTAAAGGAGCGTATCAGAACAGGGCGAAGTAATAAGACAGCCATTGCTTAAATATTGTATATCAAGCAACAAATTGTTGATGTGTATTTATAGCACATTAACAAAATACATAAAATATAATCCTGTCTGTTGTATCCCCCTAAATGGTGATGTTAAATTGTGGAACAGTATACATGATGTGATCAACCATTTTCTGGATAGAGCGAGATCTTCCAGAAGCTTTAATTTGGCAATGAAAGCTTCAGCTTGATCTTCAGCATATACCAGAGAAGAAAAACCAAAAATAAATGTTATATGATATCCATTTTGGTTGAATTACCTTTGGTTCAACAAATATGTTACTGTTTACAACAGAATTGCTGTTAGAATATTGCATCTATTTTTAATTTTAGTTGCCTTCGCCTGGGTAAGCTGATGTCCCCTTTGGCGGAAATATAATGTTGTACGGGGAGGTTTAACCGGAACTGAAAAGGAGAGAAGTAAAATGAATTATTCAGTTTACGGTTTGCTGATGTGCCTAATTGACATTGCTAACCAGTATCATTAGTCAGAACTGCTAGGTAGACGTGACACAAAAAACTCAAGAACTCTTTAAAACGTAATCTTGAACAATCTAAATGAATGTTTTATTGTTTATATGAAAGTCTTAATTACAATTCTACTGTATTTACAGTGCAAGGGAAAAGTGGAAATGTTTGTTGATTTAACATAGATGTGAACTGTAATAAAATACCACAATAAAATGGGGGGAAAAAGGCCTGGTTCACTTTGTGAAAAATTCATCACTGCCACCCTTTTTATATTTATTTTCAGCTTTCCATTTTGGTTATTTTACCATTCCATTATTTTTATAAATATTTCTGGCTGATTTTTGTTCTGTCATGAGTTCATCTGGCTCAAATCCAGATTCCAACAGGCCGAGCTGGGGCGGGATCTTGCCCATGAGACCAATCAGCTCTTTAAGCAGGAATTTGGGGACAAAATCGAGAGTTTGCAGCTGGAGGTGGAGAAACTAAGAAGGGAGAGGTACTGTGTGTATCACCTGTTTTTCTTTTTTAAAGGTCAGAGCTCTGTGGAAGTGGGCTGTCTGAGCACTGGTCCTCAGAATGTCGCAATTTCAGTTAGAATCTGGTGTGAATGACTGAATGAGTTCTTGTAGTTTTTTAGTTTTTAAATTTCTCTGTATCCACCGTAGCAATCTCTATGCCTGATCTTGCATAATCTATCAGTGTAATTTTGATTACTTTTTATTAGATTAAATGAAAAATTTGAAAAGTATATGATGCAGGTACTGTTTGGACATGGAGCTCAGGAAGGACAAAGAGCGAAATGGCCTGTACACCTTGTCAGGTGTGAAGGGGTCTTTTCCAGCACAGAAAGATTACTGACCTCTAAAAGAAGAGTTTACAAAGGTATCATAAATGTCTATGTAAATGTCACTTTTTTCAAAAATGAAGTTCAAACGAATTTGAAATGTCATTTAGTTCATTTGAAAATATTTCAATACCTGCCGCCTGCCCCTCCACGAAAAAAAAAAATGCAACATAGAATCATTCTTTTCAGTATTTTATTGAGAGTCTGTACTATGTCACATTTGTATAGCACGGCCAACGGGTCAGGGTGGGAAAATATTTTCTAAAATAGTTTTGCGTTCCCTAGAAATACCTTTGCGTTCCAACGCAATAGTTTTGTGATCCATCGCATTAGTTTTGCGTTACTATATAATAATTACTGCACTCTGTCCATTTCAAGTACAAAACATAGAATTAATGGAATAAGTATATGAACCCTAAACATAAATAAATAAACCTATGAACCTGTCCAGTTAAGTATGTTGTAACAATTAAACTGTGGGGGACTATGTAACTTTCATATGTGTGTTTTTATAGTATGGCATTTAATTAGTCTCCAAACTCGTGGACATGAAACCTCGCACGCGTATGCTCTGGCGAGCAGGAAACCCATCCTCTCTATATGCGCTCGCGCTCGCTCGATATGGAACCCGAAACAGATCAAAAACATGCGAATTTTAAAGCACAGAATACGTGTAGAATACACATTAACAACATGTTCACCGTTTAAGTTAATTTAAGGAAAATTAATCGTTTAGATTAATAGCCGAATTAATAAAATTGTTCATAGATTAATCTAAAAAAAAAATTCGGTAGCAAAAATCGGTTGTGGCTCAAAAACATGAATTTTAACACGTACTGTAGAACACACGTAAGTAACACGTAGTTAACGTGTTGTTAACGTGTATTATACATGTATACATTATATAACATTTTTTATTCGCTCGCTCGGTGTTAAATTAGTCTGAAAACCCCAGACCACTATGGAACTGTGGACCCAGACTGGTCAAAACATGTTAATTTTAACGTACAGAATATGAGTAGAATATACGTTAACAATACGTAGTTAATGTGTTGTTAACGTGTATGCTACTCGTATTCTGCGCGTTCCGTAGTGGTCCGGGTTTTCAGTCATTTGATACCGAGTGAGCGAGTGTTGTGCAGACGTGACTGTGTAGTGAGGATGGATATACAGTACGCGCGTTTGGTTTTTATGTGCACAAGTTTTGAGACTAATTAAATGCCAAATATACATCTTTATTAATAACTGTACTGTGTCCATTCACCACATGTGACTGTAAACAAGACAGCTGGGCTATTGAACGTGAAGTGCACGAACAAACATTGAAATGTTAATTAAAATTCGCTCATAAAGAAATCTGGAAAATAAAGAGGTGTCGCTTACTTTTGTTGAACGATATTACAGCCGGAAAACTGGATGCAAAATTAAATTTAAAGGGGTGTCATATTTAAGGCTTAAAGCCAAAACCACTTTCGGGTATACCTCCCTGGTATTCTCACTTGATGTATGTGGGGATATGCGGATCTATACTGAAATATTCTCGTTAGTGGGTTTGAGTTTAAACCTTAACACCGCGCTAAGGTGAGCTTTTCTATTAAGTTTTCTGTAATACCTTTCAGTGATTGGAAAATATTTCAGTGTTTGTGTGTGCACTTCACGTTCAGTAGCCCAGCTGTCTTGCTTAAAGTCACTGGTGGTGATTGGTGCAATTATTTAAAAAATACGTGTAAAAACACATAATAAAGTTACATTATGTAGATTGTTCCCCATAGTTGAATGCTTAAAGCACTTTACAGGGCGTCTGTATTATTCAGTTTTATCCATGCCGTCACGCAGCAAATAGCTATAGTGGGTAAGTGCAGTGTGATCGCAAAAATATTGTGAGGGATTTACAACAACATGTCCTTATAGGCTACAGTGACACTTTACAATTTGAATGGGATAATTTATAGTTCAAATATGAATTTTCCCCATTCGTTCGAACATCGGTTAACAAGTAACAGCCCTACAACTAAATTGGCATATTTTTTGTGTACTTTTTAAAAAGTATTTTCCTACCTAAATATGAAGATTTTAAAATTTTAACAAAGTAAATGGTACATGTAATATTAGGAACAAGACAAACAAAACAGAAATGTCATAAATGAATTTAAGCAAATCAGCAAAAGAAATTTAAAAAGCACTTTAAAGCTTTGAAGAAGTCCTCAAAAACTAATTTTATTTTTAAATTATTTAACTGATAACTAGCAACTCAATAAAGCGTAATTAATAAAAATCTCAACTGGAATATCTGACCTGCATCTTAAATAAGCCAGGAGGACTCTGTTGCATGTTGATTTACTGAGTGGAAAGCCAAATTGTGAAATGATGCACTTCTGTTTCTCACAGGAGCTCAAGGCGATCAAACAAGAGAATATTCTTTTGCAAACATTGGTGGAGAAAAAGCAGAGTGTCGCTTTCTGTGTGTGAGTTCGGGGTGGTTGGTTTCGGCTGTCCATATTAAGCCCCAAGGCTTTGGGGTTAACACTGTCATCGCAAGTCTGGATCACAGTTTTCTTCTGACCTTGTCAGGGCCACTCCAACAGAAGAGAAAAAAACTGTTTGTCAACTATAACATATTTGGTTCACAGAACCAAAAGCGTAAATTAATTATACAATACTATGAAAGCATCAGGCTAAACAGAAATTTGAGTGTTAATCATAACACTTCAAAGGTAAAAACTATTTATTCTATAAGCATAATTGTGCATTGACTCCTTTTACCAGACGTATTTAAACTACCTTATATATAAGTTTTCCTTATTTTAAGGTTGCTGCCGCAAAACATAGATGAACAGGTAACTCTCTATTGAAGTTGTAAAGACCTTAAGACATTGTAACCAAATGCATGTGCTATAAACTACAGGGTTACCATGATTCAGGAGAAACTAATAAATGGGCTGAAGGTACAATTTTTAGGGTGGTCACACTATTTTAGAATGCAGCTGCCTCAGATATGCAGCTGGAAGACTATAATAAAAAATGTGGACCTGCTTATGGGTCTTAGAACTAGGACTGAAAAAAAATCACTGATTTATGGGAATAAAGTAATTATAACTACAGTGGAAACCTCATATAGTGATCACATCTGTCTGGGTGAAATTGATCACTATAAATGGATGATCATTATAACCGATTTTTCTTTGTCTCAGGCAGATTACCATCTAAATGACATTTGTATATTTAATACATGCATATAAGGTAATAAAATGGAGAGCATCGCTATTTACTGAATTTTATTGACTCTTTAAAAATATGTTAATGCTGTTTCAAACATTTTTCAAATTACAGTATTGTACCATTTAAATTATTGAACTGTGTATAATTAAAATATACTATGACAGTATAGCACTGTACATAAAATACATCTTATTGTAGTTTTGCTTCTGCATCTCATTGGCTTGTTTTTGGCAGTTTATCATAAGCTTTGAGTCTGTATTTGTCATTGAGAGAAAATTGCTTTCTTTTTCCCGTCATGTTTTCTGTGTTCGCAGCATTAGCCTCAGGTAGCCTAGCTAGCCAGATGCAGACAGGTTACCACAAGGCAAAGTGGGGAGGGCTATCAAAGTAAAATAAAAAAAAAAATTACCATTGTTTTTCCTTTCTCCATATGTTGTCATGAATAAAGAATCCCAAAATGAACACTGTAGCCGGACTGCTTGATTACTACAAGCAAATCATTTAAACAGTATTTGTACAGGATTGATTCTGTTCCAAAATGTTTGATGTACAGTGGTACCTCAGTTCTCGAACTCATTGGAATTCGAATTTCTTAGAAGTCGAACCAACCAGTTCGAAAAAAAAAATACCTAGAGCTTGATCTGAATCTCAGAAGTCAAACCGTGAACACCGACCTAAGATAACTTGTACGCGCGGGGAAATGAGTCACGCGGCATGTCTCTCAGCGGAAACAAAGGGTAAAGCTTCAGTCTCAGTCTCGCATTCGCTGTGATATCATCATGCATGTTTACACTAGCTGAATACATATATTTAGACAGTAAAAATACATTTAGACAATGATAGACAGTAACAGTAATTATTATTATATAACAAAATACATTTTAAAATAAAGATTTCTTATTCATTATTTTAATATTAATAATAAACCATTAATGCATACTTTACATAGTCGTGTGGAGCGGGGACAGAACGGAGACAAAGGCGCAGACGTCAGGGTATTGGGGAATACGGGGTTTAATTACAGGTAAGGCAGGTAAAAACATAGACGGACAATACAATGACCGGACAGGGGAAACCAACAAACGCGGACGAAATACAGAAAGCTAATAAAAACAACCAGAAACAGCTGATCACACAGGGATTCCACACGGAAGGAGCGGACATTTGGGGCAGGACACGTTTTTTTTTAAACTTTACTCATTGTTTGGATACATTTATTTTCTTACTTTACAAATTACTGTTTTGATAAATGTTCTTAGATGTGTTTAGTACAGTATATGCTCTTCTTGTTTTATCCGGTGTAATTTTTTGGGGCCGGGAACCAATTAATTGGTTTTCCATTATTTCTTATGGGGAAAATTCGATCAGAATTCGAACATTTTAGGATTCGATCTGGAATTCTGAACGGATTAGAGGTACCACTGTATATAAGTGGTTGATTACTATAACCATGATCACTATAAGTGGTTTCCAATGTATAATGTATGTGATTTAATCATAACAAGTGGGTTTAGATTAGGATATAAAGTACCTTCTCTAACTGTGTGTTCTTTTTATATCAAGTACTTTAATAGCCTGCAGTAGGTCTGCTTGAAATCGTTTGGGGAAGGAAACTCCATGACAGTGCAGAAGGTATTACACTAAACTGAATGTTAACAATAAATTGATGTTTCTTGATAAATTTACATCTGGCATGACTTGTGTTTATAGTGTTTCCTGGGTATAGCAGTGAGAAGATGTTTTTTTTTATTATTTTTTTAATGCTTTCAACATGCTAGGCAGCAGGACTAAGATACTGAATCTAAAATACGTATATAAATTTGTATACTCCTTTTTCAAAAACAGGAAACAGGAAAAGATTGCTACAGAAGTTTCATGGCAGTTGGCTTTCCCTAATCTTCAGTCAACCTTACAGAAGTCTACTATATGTGCCTTTTAATTTTGACTACTCACTGTGAAGGAGTCTTTTTTTCCAAGAAATGATCCACAGTTCAACATATTAAGTGAAAATAACAGGTAAATCAAAACATATGATACATTGAAGAAAAAGGCCTTAATCTGGACAAATATCATTATGGACTACAATGGCTGACCATTGAAATGAATAACTTTTCTGGCTGCTGTTGTATTACTTGAATTGTTGTATTAATTAACTTTGTAATGATCTACTGTATGGGTATCCTAAACATTATCTGTTGCATTAAAATCTGTCTTGAATATATTCATGATAATGGTGTCACATAATTGGACACATATACTGTAGCTTTAAATGAGCTATTGAATATTTTACACATTTTTCACAGCATAAACTTTGCAAATTCTACCACAGTGTATTTTTTTTTTAACCAGTTTGTGATTAAAATGTTATGCTTTATATTTGACTTTCTCACTAATACAAGGAAAACTGAACATGTGTAAGAAAAATTGAATATAATAAACATTTGGGACACATATTAAAAAAAGAAAGATTTAAACAATACTGTGTCACGCCTGGATACAATTTTATTAATGACTGGAGGTAAAAATGCGATCTTTAATGTGCTTAAAACTTGACAGAATTCATTCAAAACTCATCCTCACTGACTTCAATTCACTCAATGCACTCATTCAGTTTTTTTTTTTGTGTACAAATTGTAAATGAGAGTATTAAATGATCCTTAAATTGTCATTAGGAGTAAACACAAATTCAGTGCTACATGAGCGGTATTAGAAACTTCTTTAAATATTGTTGTGAAAAACAAGTTTTTGATGAGTATCATATTTGGGCCAGTATAAAATTATTAGAATAGTGTGAAGTATTTCTGAAGCATCTTACGGGTTTTATATGATTAACCCAAGTCTTACTAGTGTTATGCTGTAGACGGCTGAAAAATGTTTGGAATTCTGTGTTGACTAGGAATAATAGGAAATAAAAGTAAGGAGTTGGTAAACAAATAAATATTATTGAAAAAGAAGAAACTTATGTAAACTTTGATTTCCATTACTATTTGTCAATCTTAATGTTTTGCAGGCAGAATGTCATAAATGTGCTCTCATAGGTTACCAATGTAACATAACTAATTAAAACTGCCTTAACAGATATCAGAAGAATTAAGAGCGGCTCTTAAAACTGGGTGAATGCAGTTATCCTTATTTTCTGTTTAAGGATACATTAAATACCTAGAGACGGGACCGATCTAAGGCGACATGTAACGATATACTGCAATCATTGTTCTCCCTTTCTTAGTTAGCATTCTCCATGCTGCTTTTTATTATAACTCGTTACATTAACAGTAGTCAGAAGATTGAAGTTGAAGCAGTTTCAGTGTGAGATCACAAATCCCATTATAATATGTTTATATAAAATCACATTTTCCTTCTCTTCCTTTCATCAAGCATGGTTGATAACCTCAAAAACAAGCCAAATCGAATACATTTTTAATATTAAAAATAGGAAATCTAGTCATTACCAACTCACAGTAACTTAATTTGATAATTCAGACCTTAATCTAAACCCTTAAAATGTATATTTTGTTTGTCCAAATGAATCTGTATTATTTTTGTGCTCTCCAATCACTTTGTATAAGAGTCTGTATTAGGAAGCAAAAGGTACCTGCATATCCTAAATTTTCCAAATGTGTGTGATATATACAAAGGTACTGTAAAACCAAAATAAATAATCCACTTTACGCTGTAAATATCAGAATGTTACACAGATATGGTTACAACAGAAATACCCATTGGATAAGAACGTATTCAAATACTTAATACATTTCAACAACATGTTGAATATATATATATATATATATATATATATATATATATATATATATATATATATATAATGAAAAGCAATAAAACTATTTTATGATAACCTTATCTGTCAATGCAGAGATTTCTCTTAAGTAGTTTCTCTTAAACTACATAAAAATGTAGGCAGTTTAGGTAAGATTCATTCTAGTCTGTGACTTGATACGTTGGAAAACTTGGAATATTTCTACAAAAATCTGATAAAATAATTTTGTATTTTTAATGTCCAGTTTACCCTATATAACATGCATTATTTTCTAAATATGTAACAGACTTTTCAAAATTAAAAACTCTTGTCAAAAAGAAAACACAGATCATCCATGCACATCCCTGTACTGACTCTTGTAATTGCAGGTACAGCTGTACTACTACTACTATCAAGACCACCAGCAACAACATCACCATCATCATCATCATCTGCCTTTTGAAGTGACCTCGTCCTCGATGCGGCTGTCAAGACCCAAACCGGATGTGACTCCGGAATATTGTTTCCGCTTTTCCATCCATGAGCTCGTCCAGTGATATCGCGATGCCCCGGTCCTGTGCACCGAGACTTTGGAGGAGAGGAAGAAGTTTTCCCTGACATCCAAGCAGCCGGACTGGCACAGTGATGTCAACTTGCTAACTGGGTCTAATCAGTCAGTCCATATCCGCCGCAGTGGACGCACATTTGAGACCGCAGTTTCCTCAGTTTTGGTTTTATTTTTCCAAGAGCGACTTTCACGTTGGGAAATGAGCTTTTTGTTGTGAGTACAGCTTCAGTCTTTGGCTTTGTGTCTGGCAACTTGGTGCTATTGTCTTTATAGCGACGCGGGGAGCCGGATAACTAGCTTCGTGTCCGCGATGCGGTTAGTTAGTTAGCGAACTATCACTGCTGCGGAACCACTGAACACACACCTCAAGCCAGACCGCGGGGGTATCGGCTGGACCGGGAGGCCGAAGTCCTTAGACAGATGCTAGCCGTGAATCACACACTGCACGGTGTATTTATCACTGGTGACATAATTTACCGGCTCATTGATTATTTAGCAAAACGGCTGAATCGCAGCTGAAGCAGTGTTTGCTGTTTCCGACATAGCTAAGAGGGGCTCCGATTTTGCTGGCCAGATGGCATCAAAAAGAAAAGCCAGGTCGTTTGTATGTCCGCATACTTGTTTGACACGACTAATATAATTAAACACCGTTTTATAAATAACTACTCGTTAAATATTTGTCATACTCGTTTGTACTGGTATGCCATATTAATTTCGAAACAAGGGTGTCAGTAGATATATAGAGGTAGATTATTGGGTAGGTGAGCTGATAGGATATTTGCACTGTGCGGATCCCATCATGATGCGCTTTGTCACCGTCGGTGTGCTTGTGATACATGGACGGGAAATGGGGACGAGGCGCAGGGACCGTGCAGCCTGCATCTGGTCGCCGCACAGACGGGACCGATCTAAGGCGACATGTAACGATATACTGCAATCATGCCCATCCAGGCGCACCGTGCTTGCAGTTAAGTATGCAGGCCAGGAAAGCCGTCAGCTGGGGCTGTTTCAGATGGGTATAATGTCGGTGCGCTTTTGGCAGGCGATTCAGTGACAATAGCTACTGATGGAAAAAAAAAGTCTCCGATATCAGCAAATTGAAAAGGAAATATGACATCATCACCAGAAGACAACAGTAGCTTGAGTCGCATACTGCATGTTTGCCAAAATATAATTTCAAGTCAATTTATGAATCAGGTTCAGTATTTCCTGTATTCCCAGTAATTTGAGTCACATTTTAACATTTTTTTTAGAAGTCACAGTAATAATCCATCCATTCATCCATCTTCTAACTACTTGTTCTGCGGCTGGAGGCTATTCCATGCAGCATGAGCAAGATACAAGACCGGGGAAGACCCCTGGATAGGCTATAGCTCATCTCGAATTGGATCTTATATTAATATGTTGTTTTTATTTGATTTATGAGAATTCTCTTAAGAAATGCTGGCTGTGTTTTCAGGTAGTTTTATTGTCCCATACTGGACCACCAATACGATCATATAACAATTTTGAAAAGTGTCCAGTAATTTAAGGTGTGCTTAGGAAAATGAGTGTAAGGCTGTTTACGACAGTGTTTAAGTTTTCAAGAATTCAGGAATTTGGAGTGCAGATTTGTCTGGTATGGTCAAATGGAAGTGGGCAACTGATGGTGAACTTATAAGAAGTGATTGGCATACCTATGGTTCCACATGTCATCCTTCCGTGATTCTGCCGAAAAACATTTGATCTGATTCACCCAAAGGGCCTTGGAGCAAATGCAGAATCTGGGAAATGTCTTAGGCAAGGGCTGATTCCACTCATGCCTTTAAATAACATTAATGTTCCATCCCGAGTTATCATCTGCAGCTTATGATTCAGCATCCCCGACCTGCCCCCTCTCCCCGATTTGGAGGGTGACACAGCACATTTTGCCAATGAATAATAATGATGTAACATTCATAAGATTTATACATTTCACTCCCAGTGCCCAAATGCCAGCTTGTGTATAGAGTAATTCATTGTGTAGAGGAGTGACTGAAGCAGTGGTTTCCGCCATAAGGAGGTATTTTGCATGGGGAACAGTACAGACTCATCTTAGCACCAGACTGCACTCAATGGAGCAATTTCAATGGTGGAACAATTGTTTGTTTGTTTGTTGTTCCATCTCCACCTACACTGATTACATACACTAGTAATGTACTGTTTCCAGTAACTGTATTTTTTCCCCTCTGTAAATGTTTCCCCCCTCGATCCTGACCATGATAAGCAGTTAATGGATGGATAGATAGATGGATGGATGAATAGATGTTCCTGGTAACCGCAAGCAGACCGGTGAACAGTGACATAAACATACCTTCTAAATAAACTTATAAGAATGAACATTTAACTTCATAGTTAGTATTAATCACCCTGTAATAAGGTGCTTGGCTAAGCCCACTGCACTTTGATCTTGAACTGTGCAGCTCTTTGTGTATTTTTCCATAAATTAGGTTATAGGCTTATTTTTTTACTTGTTACAATGTACAGTTTTTAGAAAATATGAATTCACAGAAAACAGTAGCAGAAAAGGGAGCTTTATTTCTAATATATTGAATGTCATTCATCTAAGTACTAATTGATTAAAGGGAATCTTAAAGGAAAAGGACATGAAGCAGGGATGATTAGCTACACAGTGCTCACCCTCTGGGCAAATGCAAAGTAACATTTGAAATGTATTCTTACTTTAAAGTTGTAATGTCTGTTAAGTGTGATGAATATGAGCATGGCTTTGTAATCTTTGCCTGTTTATATACCAGCAGTGGTGTAAAGTACCACATTTACTCTGCATCATCTAGTGCAGTAGCAACATAGAGTAGTAACTTGGTTTCCATAAGTGTCAGCTCAGCTGAAATATCTTTAAAGTCTTGTTTCATGTCGTAGTTTTTAAATATTAGCTAGAGTTGCTGTTTGTGCAACGCTGCTATTGTACCTCCAGCGGCATATTGTTTCTCCTCAAGTGGCTGTACCTCAAAATAAGCATCCTTAGATAATGTCTCAATGAAAAACATGGCAATAAAGGTTGTCCTTATAGTTATACATGTTAATTGTATTCTCTCCATATCTTTGTCTTCTGTGTGAAATACTTGCTCACATGGAGATCTCTCTTTAGTAATTTAAATGATGTATTAATGGTTTGTCTGTGCTTCATAACTAATGTAAAACAGGCATCTGCAGACTATCATTTCACAACTGATTTAATCAACTGAACATGCTGTGTTCAGTCTCACCTTTAAAGCAGAACGTGACTTTCTGCCGCGCTCCCCCGCAGCGGAGTCAGTGAGTGCCCAGTTACCTTCTGAGCATGGGTGGTGTCATGCCCTCCATGTAAGTTGATGCCCTCATTCAGAGGCAGAATCACCAAAGTAATGTTGGATAAACCGCTTGCCCATTCTGGGTCGTCTGCTTTCCTATATAATTATTTTGAGCATGCTTTGCTTGTAATAAAAGGAGTCCATTTCTAGTTCTTAATTGTAACATCTTTTTTGGACTTAAACTGCAGTGTGTGCATAGAGTATTTATGATTCTTTTAGGTGTTTTGTTACTTTAACTTAGTTAAGTACTTTCCACTTTGAAAACCATACCTGTTTTTAACCCAGTGAACAGTGGCTAAGTTGTTTACTGTTCAGTGAGAGAATGCCTTGTCAGGGCTCTATAATAGTGCAATTGACTTAAGGAAGGAATTCAGGGTTTAGTTAAGGCTTTGTGTAAGGCGAAGAGAACCTAGAAAAGCTATTGATCTTATTGTTTTTTGGTATTAATGCTTCTTCACAGGCAAATTCATATCCCACCACTTACACAAAGGCAGTTAAGCTCATCTCCAGATGGGGTTGAATAGTGTTGACCTAGCGTGTGCTCTTTTGCTTTAGGTTTTTCATTAGGTGCCATTCGCAGTGTTGTAGAAAAGGTTAAACGCCGCTGCTGTACACTTGCTTAGCAGGTGAAGTCCATACATCACAGTTACAATCGAAGGTGGCTTGGTTGTTGATGGATAAGTTTTCTATTTAGTCACATGGTTCTGCCAATTATTTTTGGATTTGTGATAATCCATCATGGGTATCGTGTCTCCTGTATTTACAAGATTGTCGTATTGATTAAAGGACGGTCTCTGTCCCAGCACACAGAGAAGAGCAAAAGAATCTTCCTACCCTGAGAAATGCCTTCAAATCAAAGCAACACGACAATCTATAGAATGTAGCTTTTTGAGTTTGTCAAGGTTACAAGTTTGACCTTTAAAAACTGCGCAATTGTTTGTGTGTGTGTGTTTGTGTATTTGCAGTAAAATCATAAAATTGCTTGGACTGTTAGCTTATATGCTTTATAGTTAAAGCCTTTTTGTCTATATTCAATATCTATATGTATATATTAAATTTGGGTAAATTGACGGCATTGTGTCATTCCCATCCTAATGGTCACAGTGGAAATCGGTCTTCTAAGACGTTCAAGCCGAAGAAAAACATCCCAGAAGGCTCCCATCAGTATGAGCTGCTGAAGCACGCAGAGGCAACACTGGGCAGTGGGAATCTGCGCATGGCGGTCATGCTTCCAGAAGGGGAGGACCTCAACGAATGGGTGGCGGTCAACAGTAAGTACTGGCAGAGGCTTCCTCTCTAACCCATAGCCGGTTCTTAACCACATGCCTTTAACACGTCACCTGTTTGGATGCTGGAAGAGCTACATCGGTAGTGTTTGTGTAGCTTGATCTCTATTCTCATAAGAACATTTTTATCTGCCGCTTATGGTAAGGGTGGAAAGGCATTGTTAAAACGCCTATCTAGGTGTGGAACACCAGTAAATAATGGTAACCAAGTGTTACAGAAATAAAAAATAATGAAGCAATTAATGTGTCGTGTTCCATGCCTTGATAGCACAATAATGTAAGGATGAAATGGCAAAGGGTCTGGGTTGGGCTTAGAACTCACATTATTGCATTTTAGGTAAACACATTGTAATATGTTTTTGTTTTTTTTTTTTGGGATAATGAGCACAGTGATGAATTGCAATACTTCAGTCAAGTCAAACCAGTCAAACCAGCATAAAACCTGTTTTACTATAACAAAATATACTTGTTTGTTTTGCAGTCGAGCCTTTCACCCTGTTGAGAGCAATCACTGTGAATATTACATAATGTTCATTGTGGTTTTAAGCAAATGTTTTCTCCATTTCAAGGCAAATGTAATTTCTTGATTATTTCTTGATTGTTTTCAAGCTTCTAAATATGCATTTCTTTGACTCATAAGGTTACGTTGACTTGTTCCATCTTAGGTGACCATACAGTTTGCCAGTTTTTTTTATTATTATAAATAAATGACCAAATATATATATAAATTTGTTAAAACACATCAAAATAATCCACATCCAAATGACAACATGCATCTGCTTCTAAATATTCATTATGTTATGCATGTTCTAATTTTGTAGTGATTATAGCCTCCTGTTGATAATTCAAAGTCTATTTTAATAGGAACGTGTTGAGAGTACACCGAAATGTAATCTTTATTTTCCTAAACTCGTTATTTAACTCTGCAGTCATAGCCATGTGTATAAATGAAATGTCAGCTTGATTTTGGGCAAACTCACATCCCAGTAATTACTTCCCCTTAGTTAATGGGGAAAAAAGTAGTAAGACATCCAACTGCAGCTGAATTTTAACGATAATTGATATGTATTTTGAAGCGTGTGTAGAAAAACAGATTACCCATAGAGTGTACAAAACTATAATCAGTACCTTTTTTGGATGCCAGCAATAGAACTATAAATTTTAGATCCAGTCTAGATAAGAACATCTAGCTGCTGCTGCTGGTGGCAACAATATTAAATATATATTCAATATGAACTGACTTCTGTTTGTGTCCAAAATAATCCTTTTACATGCCATCCTGCAGACTAGGATGCCACAGGAACAGTTTGTTCCCTCAAGCCATCACCCTTAAAAACATCTGACCTGCAACATCAAGCTAGACCTATTTCACTGACTGCTACACCCTGTTCCACTCACAGCACCCCACTGAACTGAATCTAAGACATCCCATGCACTTTGCACCTTGCATGTTGTTTGCACTTTATGTACATTGTTCTGTAGGTAATTAAGATGTCCTTTATACTGTATGTAATCTGTACTGGTTTGATCTATTGTGTTATAATGTACCGGACAGACACCAACTGCCGGGAACAAATTCCTTGTGTGTGCCACACACACACTTGGTCAGTAAACCTGATTCTGATAGTGACGTTAACACACTATCATTTATGTGTGACTATAAACATGTCCAGATTGTCTAATCGAAAGAAATGTGGGCTGGAAGGCTCTGCCTAACCACACAATCTGCCATGGCAGATTCCATTTTCAGAGCTTAAAATCCCATGCACCTCTCTGGCCTCCCATCAGTATTTATGGAATCCTGCCCCACCCCATCTCCATCTGCTTTCCCGGTTTACCATGTTAAATATGCCATCTTCAACACCAGTAGCAGATGCCATACTGGCAGGACAGTATGCTAAAATTTGTAGCAGTCATTGTTAACTAAATCTGCTCCTTGAATTACTAATGTTTCCTTTGATTACTTTGTATTTAACCAATTTTGGGATGGCTGTGAATGATAGCATGCTTTGTAATCACCAATGCTAGATCATAATCTTCACTCAAATATTTCCCTTAAAAATAAAATGTAGGACTACAATGTTTTTAGTTTACAATAAATGTATCAGTTTTGTGATATGAAAACAGCACATACAGTTCAGCCATAATTAATATGTCCCATTTAGATTTGAGTGACTATAACATTTGGCTTGGATCACTGTGTTTAGGTTAAAGCGATGTCCAGCAGTGCAAAGTTGCGATCTAACATCTTATCAGACAGACTGTGGTGCACTGGGGCACCTTTTGATTTCTCAAATATTGTTCTGCTAATTCTGCTTGTGTTAATTACAGGATAACTTCACACAGAGTGGATAATGGCAGACTGTAGTTAATGCATGCTTTCTAATGCTATAAAAAATTTTTGGCCCTTTGGGAAAGTCCTTTAGCATATGACTTTAATTTTACAGAGAGGGCAGAAGTTAAGGAATACAGTATATTTTGAACACCTTTAAGGGTATAATGTGGAGTCGCATTACAGTATATATCAGTTAACACATCGGTATTGGCCAACGTTCATTAAGAAAACAAAACAATGCCAATGTGTCGATCTTGGTCATTATTACCAGGAGATTTTTAGACTTCAGTCATTTTTTTGAAAGTTTGCAGCACCGGAGATAAAGACATAACTACTAAAATCATGACTGCATTGGAAGATGAGCAGTTTTCCATAGTTTAGGGCTCATTCACCACATGGAACCTGACATCAGTCTCCCAAGTCATGGCTACTTCACTTGTCGCACCCACACACATTAATAGGATCTTAAGTAAAGTCACCAACATCTGTCTCACTGCAGGTTTGTGGAGCTCTGCGGGTAGTTGGTTATCTGAAATATTAGACAAAAATACAGTGGCTATCATCATTTGCCAAAATTTCCATATTGGTGCACCACTAGTATAATGTTTTTGTTTGTCCCTGACTGGTCTGAATATCAGATGCCTTCAGATTGACTCGGCTGAGGAAAGGAACTGCACCATTACATTATTCTTTAATTTTTATTTTACAGGTTTTCTTTTTTTGTTCCATTTTCTGTTTTCCCCTTCCATCAGTAAGTGAAATTTGCATGCAAAGCAGGAAAAAGAGTGCATTCTGTTTCTCCTCCCATTCACCCGCTACAGCACAGTGTCAGAAGCTTTGTTTGCCATTTTCTCTGGAGCCAAATGAGGTTGAGAACATGTCTGCCCGTTTAATTTCCCCAGGGTCCACTTCACACATGGGCCACAGCCAACTGCCACCCGTCCATGTGAGATTACCAAATGAAATACATGCAGAGGCGTGTCAGTGCTTGGGCATTTTACTATGTTTGATCTGCTTGTCTGGTATACAGTGATCAGTCTGTCGGAGGGGGCGGGGGAACCTGGACCGTAGGCATGGCGATTTCATTTCTTTTTCCCCGCTCTTAGATCAGTGCCAGACCATCCCCAGTCACTTCTATTGAGGAATGGCAGATGGGAGGTCGGGTTTTAGAAGGCGCTTTGGTCTCAAGGTCACCTTTTACGTATCCCTTGCTAGAGGAAGGCTTTGTGTCCTCGCTAATGAATATTCAGTCTGTGAAACTTCCCCCATTTTAATGCTCTTGGTGTACCCAGTTGACGTTAACAAGATTCCCTTATTCACCCGCCACAACTGTTCAAGTCTACATTTTGAACATATGAAGTGAACTTGCAAATGTGTTTAAATGAATTCAGATTTTATGATTGAGTAAGCGTAAGCTGGAAACCTTGTTGCCTCACTCAGCTTTAACCAAATGAAAAAAATGATTGTGCATGAATTGGGTATCCTGCAGACTGTTGCTTCCACTCTAATGTAGGTAAGTTTTGGCATCTAGTTGTTTAAGTCATTTATCCAAAGCAGAATAAGCATATAAGCATTTATTATGCTGACATAGTTTTCTAAATGAATGTTAAAAATATGTTATCAGGACCTAAGAGGAGGTCAGCAGACCTTTCAATAGAGACAAGCCAGCACCAAATTGTCTGTATACTGTAGTAAGTTTTTGGGAGAAAGCTCGTTTACGCTTGTGGAATCCTGTATGTAGTTTCTATTTTTTCATGGTTGAAACACTAGCCATCAACAGTAAACCATAAATGCCAGCATGATGCATTTCTCCTAAGAAATCATTTCTGGTTATTTGTTTTGGCACAAATTTGACTGTATGTCAAACATAGATAACTTATATTAGGTTGACTGCAACAGGGCTTTATTTTCTGAAACGAGAAGAATAATTTGATGCTTTTTATGAACTTGGAGTGCAGAGATGCTTGTCAGGTTGGTAGATGTACAATAATTGTGTTGTGTAAAGCAATTTTCCTCCTTTGGTCACATACATAAATCAAAGCCACGCTGCCCGACAAAGGTCTTTGCAGTGTAAGCATTTTTTGAATGGGTGTACTTGAATTTTCTCTCTGCAGTATGATAAATTTGGTAATGATCAGCCTGATTGGCTTTTTTTCTTATTCAAGAGATTATAAAGACTTCACTGAATTCACTTTGAACAGTAGGACAGCTCATTTAAATTCAAAATCTCACATGAATTTTTTTATTTTTTATTATTATTTCAAGCTGTAGATTTCTTCAACCAGATCAACATGTTGTACGGGACCATAACTGACTTTTGTACGGAGGAGAGTTGTGCTGTTATGTCTGCAGGTCCCAAGTAAGTGTATACTTCTGTGTGTATTTGTGCAGGCCAAGTCAAAATCTAGTCATACATTTTGATATTTCGCTTCTTTGTAGATATGAGTACCACTGGGCCGACGGAACTAATATAAAAAAACCAATCAAATGTTCAGCACCAAAGTACATTGACTACTTGATGACCTGGGTACAGGACCAGCTGGACGATGAAACACTCTTCCCATCCAAAATTGGTATGACTTCTTTTCCTTTTGTTTTCTTTTATTTAAAATATATATATGCTGTTCATCCTTTCACTTGGTAAATGGAATGAGTTGTCATGGAGTAATCTTTTTTTTTTGTATTGTACTGCCACAAATTTATTATATTTTGCACGCAGAATCTGCCTGCCTCTACTTTTATCTTATATTGCTGTTTTACCAGGTTTACTGTTTTATCTGCTGTTAGATGACCTTGAGTGTCTTGACAGGCACCCTTCAATGACATTATTAAGGGTCCAAAGGACGAAGTCCTTATGGACCATTATTGTTTTTCTTAGGATTATTATTATTATTTTTCTGCCCTAAAACTCAATGCCCAGCCTAAACCGTAAGTCCTAGGCTGACCAAACTTGGTAGGATGATTGCAATTCCTACCCACTACTCAGGTTATCCGACCCGTCCGACTCAGCCAGAGGGGGGCGCCGTAGCACCCCCCAACACGTTTTGGATGATATCTCCTGTCCTGTTTGTCCTACCATCGAAATTCTTTTTTCTCCTGATGCAGACAGCCATGCCCTACCAAAAAGTCAATGGGACCATGAAGCTCCGCCTACTTAGATTTTTTGCTAATTTGCATAATTTGCAAATCATACTTTTTCCTTAAAGTCCTGGCTTGTCCTACCAAATCAGACAAATGAGGTGTCAGACGAATCAGAAATCTCAGCTGATCAAGAATCATCCACAAAATTCAGACATTTTTATATCATACGGCCATTAGCCACGCCCAAACAATATCAAAATTTGGCTCATTTTGGTCTGACTGCCATAACTTGGCCGTGCCTTGGCCTACCTTGACCAAATTTTAAATCCTACCTCTATACTATATTGTGGGGACACTCTCCAAAGCGGGCCTCAATTCGTCAATAGGGGGCGCTACAAATACCAAATTCTCATATCTCCTGACTGCCTTGGCCAATCCAACTGAAATTTGGCAGACTTATACTAGGACCCAGCCTGAGGACAGAAACGTACAATGCCAGTCATAAATCATAAAAGATTGGCCGCCATTAGCCAATCAATATGAAGCAGCCATTTGACAGGCTTAACGATGACCAATCAAACCAAAATTTGGCTGGTTCATTCATCCTCTGACCATCTGCATACCCTGTAAAGGACAACTGACTCGGCCAGATGGGGGCGCTACAGTGGCCCTATTTGCATTTCTGCCTATTTCTACAGAACTATCAAGCCTACAGTTGAAATTGATGGCCCGTCCAATTCAATATGTCATGCCAAACCCATCCACATATGTAACTTGGTTATACATTGTTATGTATTTGCATGATTTATATTTGTCTGAAAACAGGCTTTTTCATTAACCTACTTTGATTTTTGCTACACCTACATAAATCTGGTGTCATTCAAATCAGGAGACAGTCCTTTTAAAGATTTTGGCAAAAAATCTTAAACTTTCAGTAAGGTACGTTCAATAGCCAAACCATGACCATACTGGTGCCATGTCCATTTCAATCAGACAGCTATACCTCAGGCATGCTTCAGCCAATCATTACCAAATTTATCTCACTAATGTAGGGCTGTAACCCAGACAGAACCTCCAAATTTCGTGTCGATCGGTCAAACGGGAGCGCTACAGCCACTGGTTATATATGTCTAAGACCAACCTAGGCTAATTCAGCTAAAATGAGTTACCAGGTCAGGTAGGAAGGTGTCCAGCGATCCTCACCCATTTTACCAACAGCAGCGGGTGGCTCAGTGGGCTAAACTTGCGTGCTTGTAATCAGAGGGTCGCCGGTTCGAACCCAGCTTCGGTGGGTACTTGAGCTAGGCAGCCTGATCTGCGCAGCATGCACTCCGTAAAGCAAGCTGTGGAGACGTAAAGGTGTTTTCCACATGAGGGAAAAAAAATAAAATAAAATTTTTATTTAACCAGCCATTCAGACAGGCTCAGGCACTCCTCCAAAAGGGTTCGATTATAAATTTTTTTCTTCCCTAAAACTTAATGCCCAGCCTAAACCATAAGTCCTAGGCTGACCAAATTTGGCAGTAAGATGCCTATTGCTACCCACTACTCAGCCCCTCCGACTCATCGCAATTAGTCAGAGGGGGGCGCCATTGCGCCCCACAACACGTTTTGGTCGATATCTCTTGTCCTACTTGTCCTACACTTAAATTTTATTTCAAGTTCAATTCACTTTGTTGTGCCAAATCCAGTAATATATATAACTTGGTTCTCCATCTTTGTGTTTTTACATGATTTATATTTCTCTGAAAACAGGTAATTTCGTTCACCTCCTAAGATTTTCACCACACCTACATAAGTCTGTTGTCATTTAAATCAAGAGAGTCCTTTTAAAGACTAAGGGAAAAAACATAAACTTTCGTTAAGTTACGGCCACCAGGCACACCCTGACTGTACTGCAGCCTTTCCCATTTCGATCAGACAGCTATATCTTAGGGATGCTTCAGCCAATCATTACCAAATATCTCTCATTAATAAAGGGCTGTACCACAGAGATACCCTGCAAATTTCATGTCGATCGGTGAAATGGGTGTGCTACTTCCACTGTCTATATGTGTCTAAGACTAACCTATGCTCATTGAGCTAAAATGAGTTACCAGATCATTTAGGAAGGTGTCTACCGATCTCACCCGCTTTAACCACAGCAATGGGTGGCTCAGTGGGCTAAACTTGTATGCTTGTAATCAGAGGGTCCCAGGTTCGAACCCAGCTTCGGTGGGTACTCGAGCTAGGCAGCCCGATGTGCACAGCATACCCTCCGTGAAGTGAGCTGGGGAGACGTGAAGGCGTTTTCCGCACGATGATCAATGAAGCTTATATTATTGTTAATTTAGACGTGCTCAGGCACTACTTCAGAGGGTTGAACAATAATTATTTTTCTTCCCTAAAACTTAATGCCCAGCCTAAACCGTAAGTCCTAGACTGACCAAATTTGGCAAGAAGATTGCTATTCCTACCCACTACTCAGTCCCACTGACCCGTCCCAGTCAGTCAGATGGGGGCGCTACAGCACCGCAATTTGCATTTCTGCCTATTTCTCCAGACCTGTCAAGACTACAGTTGAAATTTATTGCCAGGCCAATTCACTATGTTCTGCCAAATCAAACTGCATATAGATCTTGGTTCTACATCTTTGCCTTCTTGCATGATTTATAGATGTTTCGAAAACAGGTTTTTTTGTTAACCTCCTAGGATTTTCGCCTAACATCCATAAATCTGTTGTCATTAAAATCAGGAGACTGTCCATTTAAAGATTTAGAGAAAAAACTTAAACTTTCGGTAAGATACAGCCACCAGCCACACCGTGACTCTACTGATGTCTTGCCCATTTCAATCAGACAGCTATATCTCAGGGGTGCTTCAGCCAATCATTACAAAATTTGGCTCACTGATGAAGGACTGTACCACAGAGAGACCATACAAATTTCGTGTCAATCGGTCAATCAGGAGCGCTACGCCACTGTCCATATACATCTAAGACCCACCTAGGCTCATTGAGGTAAAATGAGTTTCCAGATCAGGTAGGAAGGTGTCCAGCGATCTCTCCCATTTTACCAACAGCAGCGGGTGGCTCAGTGGGCTAAACTTGTATGCTTGTAATCAAAGGGTCGCAGGTTCGAACCCAGCTTCGGTGGGTACTCGAGCTAGGCAGCCCGATGTGCACAGCATACCCTCCGTGAAGTGAGCTGGGGAGACGTGAAGGCACTTTCCCCAAGCGGGTCAATGATGCTTATATTATTGTTAATTAAGACCTGCTCAGGCACTACTCCAGAGGGTTGAACAATAATTATTTTTCTTCCCTAAAACTGAATGCCCAGCCTAAACCGTAAGTCCTAGACTGACCAAATTTGGCAACAAGATTCCTATTCCTACCCACTACTCAGTCCCACTGACCCATCCCAGTCAGTCAGATGGGGGCGCTACAGCACCCCGATTTGCATTTCTGCCTATATCTCCAGACCTGTCAAGCCTACAGTTGATATTTATTGTGACTACAATTAACTATGTCATGACTAATCTAACAACATACATAACTTGGTTCTCCCTCTTTCTGTTTTTACATAAATTATATTTGTCTGAAAACAGCATTTCTTGTTAACCTCCTTTGATTTTCAACAAACCTACATACATCTGTTGTCCTTCAAATCAGAAGATAGTCCTTTTAAAGATTTAGAGAAAAAAATGAAACTTTTGGTAAGGTATGGCCACCAGCCACACCCTGACTCTACTGGTGCCACGTCCATTTCAATCAGACAGCTATTTATCATGCACTCTTCAGCCAATCATTTCCAAATATCTATCTCGGATGAAAGGCTGTACCGCAGAGAGACCTTCCAATTTTCGTGTCAATAGGTCAAACGGGAGCACTATAGCCACTGTCCATATATGTCTAAACCTCACCTAGTCTAATTCAGCTATAATGAGTTACCAGATCAGGTAGGAAGTTGTCTACTGATCTCACTCATCTTACCCACAGGAGCGGATGGCTCAGTGTGCTAATCCTGTGTGCCTGTAATCAGAGGGTCGCCGGTTCGAACCCAGCTTAGGTTGCTATTTCAGCTAGGTATCCTGATGTACACAGTGTACTCTCTGATGTTGACTGGCCTGTTACACCTGCACAAAAAGCATCTACATCCTAATGTCTGCCAACTACTGAGACCGTCCAGCTCTGTCCTACATCGCCTATCCTGTTATGGCAGTCTAATTCTGTCTGACTTTCTACTACCCTGGCCACCGGTTCTCTGCCGTTATTCCTCTACTGTCCTACCAGTCCGATCGTCCTCCGCTTTGGACCCTTTCGTAACTGCTTGCAGTTTCTAGTTATTATTATTATTCCCTAAAACTGAATGCCCAGCCTAAACCGTAAGTCCTACGCTGACCAAATTTGGTAGGATGATTGGAATTCCTACCCACTACTCAGGTTGTCCGACCCGTCCGACTCAGCCAATGGGGGGCGCCGTAGCGCCCTCCAACACGTTTCGGTCGATATATCCTGTCCTGTTTGTCCTACAACCGAAATTCTTTTTTCTGCTGATAGAGACAGCCATGCCCTACCAAAAATTCATTGGGACCATGAAGCTCCGCCTACTTAGATTTTTTGCTAATTTGCATAATTTCCAAATCCTACTTTTTCCTTACAGTCCTAGCTTGTCCTACCAAATCAGACAAATGAGGTGTCAAACGAATCAGAACTCTGAGCTGATCAAGAATCATCCACAAATTTCAGACTTTTCTATGTCCTACGGCCATTAGCCACGCCCAAACAATGTCCAAATTTGACCACTTGTGGTCTGACTGCTATAACTTGGCCGTGCCTTGGCCTACCTTGACCAAATTTGAAATCCTACCTCCCTACACCATTCTGGGGACACGATCCAAGGCGGGCCGCATTTCATCCATAGGGGGCGCTACAACTAAAAACTGCCAATGTCTTCTGACTGCCTCGGCCAATCCAACTGAAATTTGGAAGGTATGTACTAGGACGCAGCCTGAGGTCGGTCACGTACAATGGCAGTCATGAGTCCTGAAACAGTGGCCGCCATCGGCCAATCAAAATCAAGCAGCAATTTGACTGGCTTAATGATGACTAATCTAAATCAAATTTAGCTGGTACATTTGTCCTCTGACCCTCAGCCTACCGTGTAAACAGTGGCTACGGCCACTGTTTATATATTACTAAGACCAACCTAGGCCAATTCAGCTCAAATGAGTTACCAGATCAGGTAGGAAGGTGTCTACCGATCTCACCTGCTTTAACCACAGCAACGGGTGGCTCAGTGGGCTAAACTTGTATGCTTGTAATCAGAGGGTCGCAGGTTCGCACCCAGCTTCGGTGGGTACTCGAGCTAGGCAGCCCGATGTGCACAGCATACCCTCCGTGAAGTGAGCTGGGGAGACGTGAAGGCGTTTTCCCCACGATGATGAATGAAGCTTATATTATTGTTAATTTAGACGTGCTCAGGCACTACTTCAGATGGTTAAACAATAATTATTTTTCTTCCCTAAAACTGAATGCCCAGCCTAAACCATAAGTCCTAGACTGACCAAATTTGGCAACAAGATTGCTATTCCTACCCACTACTCAGTCCCACTGACCCGTCCCAGTCAGTCAGATGGGGGCGCTACAGCACCCCGATTTGCATTTCTGCCTATATCTCCAGACCTGTCAAGCCCACAGTTGAAATTTATTGCCAGGCCAATTCACTATGTCCTGATGAATCAAACTGCATATAGATCTTGGTTCTACATCTTTGCCTTCTTGCATGATTTATAGATGTTTTGAAAACAGGTTTTTTGTTAACCTCCTAGGATTTTCGCCTAACATCCATAAATCGGGTGTCATTCAAATCAGGAGACAGTCCTTTTAAAGATTTACAGAAAAAACTTAAACTTTCGGTAAGATACAGCCACCAGCCACACCCTGACTGTACTGATGTCTTGCCCATTTCAATCAGACAGCTATATCTCAGGGATGCTTCAGCCAATCATTACAAAATTTGGCTGACTGATGTAGGACTGTACCACAGAGAGACCCTCCAAATTTCATGTCAATCGGTCAATCAGGAGCGCTACGCCACTGTCCATATACATCTAAGACCCACCTAGGCTCATTGAGGTAAAATGAGTTTCCAGATCAGGTGGGAAGGTGTCCAGCGATCTCTCCCGTTTTACCAACAGCAGCGGGTGGCTCAGTGTGCTAATCCTGTGTGCCTGTAATCAGAGGGTCGCCGGTTCGAACCCAGCTTAGGTTGGTGTTTCAGCTAGGTATCCTGATGTGCACAGTGTACTCTCTGATGTTTACTGGCCTGTTACACCTGCACTAAAAGCATCTACATTGTAATGTCTGCCTACTACTGAGACCGTCCTGCTCTGTCCTACATCTGTTATGGCAGTCTAATTCTGTCTGACTTTCTACTACCCTTGTCGCCAGTTCTCTGCCGTTATTTCTCTACTGTCCTACCAGTCCGATCGTCCTGCGCTTTGGACCCTTTCGTAACTGCCTGCAGTTTCTAGTTATTATTAAGGGTCCAAAGGACGAAGTCCTTATGGACCATTATTGTTTTTCTTAGGATTATTATTATTATTTTTCTGCCCTAAAACTGAATGCCCAGCCTAAACCGTAAGTCCTAGGCTGACCAAACTTGGTAAGATGCTTGCAATTCCTACCCACTACTCAGGTTGTCCGACCCGTCCGACTCAGCCAGAGGGGGGTGCCGTAGCGCCCCCCAACACGTTTTGGATGATATCTCCTGTCCTGTTTGTCGTACCATTGAAATTATTTTTTCTCCTGATGCAGACAGCCTTGCCCTACCAAAAAGTCAATGGGACCATGAAGCTCCGCCTACTTAGATTTTTTGCTAATTTGCATAATTTGCAAATCATACTTTTTCCTTAAAGTCCTGGCTTGTCCTACCAAATCAGACAAATGAGGTGTCAGACGAATCCGAATTCTCAGCTGATCAAGAAACATTAACAAAATTGAGACATTTTTATATCCTACGGCCATTAGCCACGCTCAAACAATGTCCAAATTTGCCCCGTTTTGGTCTGATGGCTATAACTTGGCCGTGTCTTGGCCTACCTAGACCAAGTTTGAAATCCTACCTTCCGACACCATTCTGGGGACACGGTCCAAGGTGGGCTGCATTTCGTCCATAGGGGGCACTACAACTAAAATCTGCCAATATCTCCTGACTGCCTTGGCCAATCCAACTGAAATTTTGCTGACATATACTACGACCTAGCCTGAGGACAGTCACATACAATGCCAGTCATCAATCATAAAAGCTTGGCTGCCATTAGCCAATCAACATCAAGCAGCCATTTGACAGGCTTAACAATGACCAATCAAACCAAAATTTGGCTGCTACATTCACCTTCTGACCCTCTGCAAACCCTGTAAAGGACAACTCACTAGGCCAGATGGGGGCGCTACAGTGGCCCCATTTGCATTTCTGCCTATTTCTACAAAACTGTCAAGCCTACAGTTAAAATTGATTGCCAGTCTAATTCCATATGTCATGGCAAATCTAAACACATATGTAACTTGGTTATATATCATTGCATTTTTGCATAATTTATAATTGTCTGTAAACAGGCTTTTTCGTTGCCCTCCTAGAATTTTTGCCCCACCTACTTAAATCTGCTGTCATTAAAATCAGGAGACAGTCCATTTAATGATTTACAGAAAAAATCTTATGCTTTCAGTAAGGTACGGCCAAAAGCCAAACCATGACCATACTGGTGCCACGTACATTTCAATCAGACAGCTATATCTCAGGCATGCTTCAGCCAATCATTACCAAATTTCTCTCACTAATGTAGTGCTATACCACCGAGCGACCCTCCAAATTTTGTGTCGATCAGTCAAACGGGAGCGCTACGGCCACTGTTTATATGTTACTAAGACCAACCTAGGCCAATTTAGCTATACTGAGTTACCAGATCAGTTATGAAAGTGTCTACTGATCTCACCCATCTTACCATCAGAAGCGGGTGGCTCAGTGGGCTAAACGTGTGTGCTTGTAATCAGAGGGTCACCGGTTCGAACCCAGCTTCGGTTGGTACTTGAGCTAGGCAGCCCGATGTGCACAGCATGCTCTCTGTAAAGCAAGCTGGGGAGACATATAGGCATTTTCCACATGATGGTCAATGAAGCTTCTATTTTTGTTATTAACCCAGCCATTCAGACGGGCTTAGGCACTCCTCCGGAGGGTTCGATTATAATTATTTTTCTTCCCTAAAACTGAATGCCCAGCCTAAACCGTAAGTCCTAGGCCGTCCAAATTTGGCAGTAAGATTCCTATTGCTATCCACTACTGAGCCTCTCTGACCCATCCCAGTCAGTCAGAGGGGGGCACCGTTGCGCCCCACAACACGTTTTGGTCGATATCTCCTGTCCTACTTGTCCTACACTTAAATTTTATTGGCAGTCAAATTTACTATGTCGTACCAAATCCAGGAACATATATAGTCACATCGCATTAGACCTATGCCAAAATTGCCATCATGTTATGGCTGACTAATTCTGTCTGACTTTCTACTACCATGGCCGCCAGATCTCTGCCCTTATTCCTCTACTGTCCTACCAGTCCGATTGTCCTACGCTTTGGACCCTTTAGTAACTGCTTGCAGTTTCTAGTTATTATTATTATTATTATTATTATTATTATTATTATTATTTATATTATTAGCAGTAGTAGCAGTTGTACCAGTAGCAGTATTGTTGTTATATTATATAGCCTGAAGAACATAGAAAGCTTTACAATAGAAATGCCCTTGAGTTTAAAGGATGCCTTTAATGTGCTCCAACTTGTAATTGTAGGCGTCCCATTTCCCAAGAACTTCATGTCTGTGGCAAAAACAATCCTGAAGCGCCTCTTCCGGGTTTACGCCCATATATACCACCAGCATTTCGACGCCGTCATTCAGCTTCAGGAGGAGGCCCATCTCAACACATCATTCAAGCATTTTATCTTCTTTGTCCAGGTGTGTCCTTTCCTCATAGTCCGTCTTTATCGTAATAAGATTCTATTTATTCGTTCACAGGGGATCCCATGATAAAATGCCACCAATATCCAAATGGGTTCCTGACTGCATTTTTCAGTATCTTGGGATTCTTCTTCTGATTCACACATTAATTCTTTGCTGGCTGGTTCCAGCCATTTTGGCTAGCTTAATCAATTTATGGCAGTCAGTTCCTGTGAGTAGATCGCGTATTCTGTGTAAAGCAACAAGGGCCATTAGGCAGAACAAAAATGAGGAAATGTATGCCTACGTAACACTTCAAAAATTCAAACATGGATCTCTGCTGCTGAATATAAATATTTTTAAAACTCAAAATTTATTCAGGTGACGAAGTTCAAGCTCCCTGCCCTGCCAGGTACACAAAGGGGGATGATTGTAGCGTACTTACAGTGTGTTACATCTGAAGTCTCGGAAAACAAGCCTCAGTTAGCGAAATGGGGTTTTGGTGAGTGTCCTAAACAGAAGCATCTAACGCTGTTTGTTTTGACAGGAGTTTAACCTGATCGACAGAAAGGAGCTGGTCCCATTACAGGAGCTGATTGAAAAACTGACCTCCAAGGACAGATAAAAGCAGACAGCCTTCTCCTTTGCCTTACAGATCTCCCTCGATTTCCCCTGCTTTCATTTTGTACAGGCTTCTTGTTTCTTTGTGCTGTAGTGTGAGCCGACATTAGGGGTATTTCCTTGGGGTGGTAGGAATGAGGCAGACGTTGATGCTCAGAGGATCATCAGTGTGTCTCATTTCAGCAAGGATGTATTGGCTTGTTGCTCTTACGTTTGGTGGCTGGCTGCTTTGAATTTTGGCCATATTCTCCGTATCCTAAATCCCAGTGGGGGAGGGGGGGAAATCAAGTGCCTAATGGTTCACCTTATCACTGTAATGGTCCCACAGATGATAATCTGCAAATTATTTGGAAAACTTTAAATTTAAAGCCATTTTAAAATTATTATTTATTTTTATATTCTACTGGATGACTGACCTGTTTTTGGAGAGATAATACTGCAATTCTGGTTTAAGGGGGGGTGTTCATGTTTATTTTTCTGCTTCTACCGTGCCACATGCTAAACTTTTTTTTTCCCCTTTGTTCAGTTTGTCTTATTTTTGTGCAAATAAAGTGACAATACTTTATCATAACAGCTGTTCCAGATCAGCATACTATCAGCGACGTAAAACTGCACAGTGAAAGTAAATCTCTAGTTTTTTTTACATTTTAAAAGAATTTTCTGCAGCCTTTATTTTTGCTTAAGTTGCTATCGTTACTCATTTCATCTGGCTCTCAGCATATTTTTAATATAGTTCAGAATGTAGATCTTTTTAAATGGTTACATACTTTATTTAATGAAAATGATTTACATGACAGCACATGTAAGCATAGCAATTCAGCTTTGAAACCCATAACTAAATGATTGTAGCTGCTAGAAACTCCATAGCTGTTCATTTGCTTAATATGAAATGAATGGTTCCATTTTGAAAGAGAAAGTATTTTGGTGTGGCTTTAGACACGCCATTATTTTAAAGGTGATTTATAAGTGTGCTGGGAAGTTGTTTCTTAAAAAAGAAAAAGAAAAAAGATGGTTATATGTATATATTATATTTTCACACTTCCTGTTTTCAAGGAATTACTTAGGGTAGCTGTTTATATTCCCATTTGGATGAAAGTATCTGCTGGTTCTGTGAAACCTGCTTTTTTCTGCACCCACGCAAAGCTCAAGGAGATGCATGTACAACCTACCAGCCTAGCAGTTTGTGGTAGTTTTAGTTAATAAGTCATATAGAGCACAATTGGACCATAAAACCTAAATAAGCTTTGTTTAATCATTGTCTTTGAAAGTCATCATTTACACAATGATGACTGTCGGAGCAGTAAAAAAAAAAATAGCCCACCCTTGTCATACTATGCAGTAGACGAATAATAAACTTTTAAATTTACGGTCTAGCATTTAGACACGCTTTGCTCATCAGATCATGGTTAACCATGACACATCTTCCCAGACCTTTGCCCGACATACAGCAGGACACTCTCTAGCGCCCCCTCAGGTCGCTTGTATCTAAAGTGCCAGAGAATGCCGGCTGCGTGTCCAAAACGCATATTAGCAGATTAGTTTCTCACAATGCAGAGAACTTTTCTAAAAAAAAAAAAAAAGGTCCCCTGTCCCTGTAGCCAGCATTTTGGAGGGAGTGGAGAGTGGAGCTGCATTAGGGAGGATGAAGTACTGAGCAACTTCCAAATCTGTAATATATTTAAAAGTTGACAAAAAAGACTGTTGCTATGCAATGTCCTTATACTCGGTGGATTGTTACGCTTTGGTTACATTTGTCTTATTTTTCCTTTTTCCCTCCCAATCCAGTTTTAATCGACACTGATCATATGTTTCTTTAAGTGTAAATTAGAGCAGTATTGCATGCATATGCCATTTTTACACAGACCTGCTCTGCAAACTGTGAAGCTGAATTGGTTGGAAAAGTCAAAGTAGAAAAAAAAATACTGATTGTATGAATTTTTCACAAATCCTGTGGAATGCACTTTTTTTTTCCCTTTTTCCCTATTATATACATATTTGCTACATAGTTGCAGACAGATTTGTTTATAGACACATTATCTTCTGAACTCAGATAATTACAATGTTAATTTTAAGGGATGTATTAGTTTCTCAGAGTATTTTCCATTGATTCTAATGATAGTGACAGCACAGCCCTTAGGTCACTGATGGTAATGCAATGCTTTGTGATATTGTAAAACAACAGCACCAACTGTTCTTGTAATTTGGCAGATTTTGACAGTTATAAATTCTCCTTAGAATATAAATTGTGTGGTTGTAATATTCAGCCAGCTTTTGTTGAGAATGTTGTAAATAACGCATATATGATGTGGTATGCACTGAGATTGAGGATAGTAAGTTGCAGGATTTTTGTGGAACAATGTTGAATGCCATTTATAAGGATAAATAAAGGTTTGTTCAGTCAAATGTTTGGTAGTGCTGGAGGTCTTTGGAAAGATTTTATTTGTTAATAACAAATAAACAAATAATTACCCAACATTATCTGAAACCAGTGTTTATACTGTATGTGTGCATGTACACACACACACCATGTGTCATGCAATTATGCAAAACATTAATTATCAGATATCTTAAACAGTAATGAATAGATGCTGATAATTGATACTTCATACATCAATAATCTTTACGCCTCCCCCAACTTGCTCTTTGTAGAGTAAGTTGTCTGTGAAGGGCAGCCACCTGTTGTGGTGTCCAGGGAGCTGGGGGTTAAGGGCCTTGTTCAAGGACCCACAGATGTGCTGAGGCTGGGTTTGAACTGGTGACCTTCTGATTACAGGCACACAGGCTTAGCCCACTGAGGGCTATATAATCAAAATCATGCCATGTTGTGCAATACTTAGAGAAATATTTATGATTGACCAAAATGCATGCTCTTTCACTGAGCCACACTAATATGCAGTATTATGTAATAATAATTAGAGCTGTCACCATTACTCAAATGAGTTTTAAAAAAACCATCGATTTTAACATTTTTCCTAATTTCTTGGTAATATGGTAGGAAGACTGAGCATGGCAGATAAATGTCCAAATAAAGAGTGTGAAAGCCTCAATTGTGTGGAAGTGTTTCACATTAAAAGTGAATGAAAATGCAAACTTAGGTATCACATGAGCACGACTACAATGCAATAATGTATTCAAAGAAGACATCCACATCCAATATTTAAAAAACAAAACAATAGAGTCTGTCTAGCCTAAGTTGGTGTTGCCACCAGATTTTGCTCAATATCATCAAATATTTCCATACAGTGGAAGACGACTGTCTGTTGGTGACCAGTTTTTTCTTTTCTTCTACTCATTTATTTTTGTTAAATCTTTCACAAACCCGCCATAATGTGAACGAGTCTGATAGCAAAGACGGAATTGATTATAATTGGCTCAGGAAGTGACTGCAGAGCTCATGCAAAAACAGTGGCAGTGACCTTTACTCTGATATTCATCTCTGGTTTTCTCCCACAGTCCAAAAACATACAATTTAAGTGAACTGGACTGCCTAAATTGACCAATATGCAGTGACTACACCTGCAATGGGCTGGCATTCCATCCAGGGTTGGTTTCTGCATTGGCCCAATTGGTTTATATATACTGTGTATATATTATATACACGATTTCTCCATTAATCATCTAATTAATCGGTAGATTACTCATATATTAATATAATCAACAGTGACAGCCCTACCCTAGCCCTAATAATGATTTCAAGAAGGTGGTTGTACCAATATGGGAAGTATAAAAACTAGGGGTGCACCGATTGCAGTTTTCTGGCCGATCAACGATCACCGATCCTTAGGCAACCTTACCTGCCGATCTCGATTTTTTTTTGCCGATCTTGTTTCTTTCATAACTAAAAGACAGTTACTTCAATGTTTCCATTTTTATTGAGTAAATTGATATGAATACTCACAAAACATGAGGTAGTGTCCTCAAATATAAATGAACATATAAATGAGCATTGCTGTTTGAAGTACAAAATCATATTTTTTCTTCCAGGCTTTAATTTCTCTAATTTTGTAAAAAAAAAATATATATATAGCTGTTATGACACACTTGTCCAAAAAATAGGGAGGGAGGCAGCCTGCACTGCACCTCTCTCGGGAATGGGAGAAAAGGCTGATTTAACCCTCTGGGGCCTAGGGGTAGGAAACACACTTTCACTGACTGGGGCATGATCACACATTTCATCACACTTAATTCATGGCAAATAAATTATTTCTTATATATTTGTTTTGCCATTACACTCATCTTTATTTTAATATATATTGTAAATATGTCAGATTTTTGTTAAGTTTGAAATTTGACATCAAAGTATAGACATTGCAAAATGCAGTTTGGAACACTTGCAGAAACATTATAAAAGTACATAGTAAGCAATGCTGGCAGTTTGTTTTGATCCCAGATATCTGATCACCAAAGTCTTGGCTACATGAAGATGACTAAATGGTGTAGATGCAACATTAATTTGGATAAATAAATAAGAAAAACCTAACTCATGTAACTATTTCTGGCTCCTTTCATTGAATATGTAGCAACTTTCATGTGTATGAATGAGCCATTGTCACCTGGCCACGTCCCCAACCCCCTTTTATGGCGCTGAAGGGGATGTATCTGGATCGCGTTTCACCGTTGCGCTGTTAATCAAATTACCATGCGAATGCGATTTGAATACGCGCTAATGCGGCTATTTAGAATGTGAATAGCGATCTTCGGGTGAGAGCGGTACTACACGCCCCCGATGCAGGTAAAACAAAGTAAGATGACATGGTTTACTTTTTTTGCCGATTTAACCTAATTAAAAAAACTTTAATACTTCCGACAATGGACGTTTTGAAAAGAAGACAGATTACGGATTTAGCCAGCGTTTTTTTCATGATTATACATTAAGATTTCAGCGAGATATTTATAAACTGAAATAGACGCGAAAAGTACGCGAAAAGTACGCGATGTCGTCGACGACATACTCGACCCCAAAGAGTTAAAAGCATATAACTAAGATCGGTGGATCTCATGGGAATATGGTCGATTTCTGATCCCCTCAAATTAACGTGATCGAGGTCGATCGATCGGTGCGCCGATCGATCGGTGCACCCCTAATAAAAACTGAATGTTAGCTTACCGGCTAATACGCTATATTGCCAAAAGTATTAGGACACCCCTCCAAATCATTGAATTCAGGTGTTCCAATCACTTCCACAGCCACAGGTGTATATAATGAAACATCTAGGCATGCAGACTGCTTCTACAAACATTGGATCACTCTCAGGAACTCAATGAATTCAAGCGTGATAACGTGATAGGTTTGAATTTCATTCA
This sequence comes from Paramormyrops kingsleyae, assembly GCF_048594095.1. Taxonomy (NCBI): domain Eukaryota; kingdom Metazoa; phylum Chordata; class Actinopteri; order Osteoglossiformes; family Mormyridae; genus Paramormyrops; species Paramormyrops kingsleyae. The sequence goes on from NC_132803.1 coordinate 19,949,510, forward strand.
ACTTACCTGGTTTTGTTGGTTGCTGAGCCTGTCTATACTCTCCTTATTTGACAATATCAGTAGTGTGGTGGTAATGTTAATGTCACTAAAGCTATCTCAGTCAAAGTGAAAATGTTTACAAGGCTTCTTTACAACCTGCCACATCTGAAATTGACAGCTATTGTAAACACACTGTACAAGACATGATGGCTAGTTAGGTCAGTGACAGTGAAGGAATGGCTGGCATAGATTATACTGGAAGCCTAGGTGGCTCTAACTGTGCCAATTACCTCAAAAAAATAGTTCTCAGTAATGGTGAGAAATTACCAAATCCCTACACTATTCCTGATCAAGAACAGACTCTAGATATGTCCAAGTGGCCAGAAATAATATGGCCAATATATACAAGTATCTCATAGAGAAACCTAGTGTTTACACAAAAGAAAATCTGCACGCATAAAAAAAATTAGATACATATAATTATGGATATAATGTGATCCCATCAGAATATTAAATATTTTCCTACTGGAAGCTGCAGTACCGCCTGCCTGATGGTAGCAGTCAACAATTTATGGCTGGGGAGACTGATCTTCCCCATTTCCCTCAGGCACCGCTTGATGTAGATGTCCTGGAGAGAGGGAAGCTCACCTCCTATAATACACAGAACACCGCACCACTCTCTGGAGAGCTTTGCAGTTGTAGGTGGGGCTGTTGTTGTACCAGGCAGTGATGCATCCAGTAAGGATGTTCTCGATGACACAGCTATGAAAAGTCCTAAGGAAACCTCTTCAGTTTCCTGTGAAAGAAGAGACACAGCCTTCTTCACTGTTTTGTCCGTGTGAACTGTCCATGTGAGGTCCTCTGAGAAGGGCACTCCGAGGAAACGGAAGCTGCTCACCATATCCACAGCAGTGTCATTGACGGTGATGGGGGTGTGATCTGCCGCTTCATCGCCGTTGGTGATGAGATCCACCACCATGGTGTCATCTGCGAACTTCATGATGATGTTGGAGCTGTTAGTGGCTGAGCAGTCGTGGGTGTAAAGTGAGTACAGGAGAGGACTCAGTACACATCCCTGGGGAGTGCCGGTGTTCAGTGTCAGTCTGGCCACCTGATGTCTGTCCAACAAGAAGTTGAAGATCCAGCTGCACAGAGCGCTGCTCAGGCCCAGATCTCGCAGTTTCTGGTCCAGCCTCAAGGGGATAATGGTGCTGAGCGATGAGCTGTAATCTACAAACAGCATATATACATATGTGTCCCTCTTCTCCAGATGGGATAGGGCAGTGTGGAGAGTCAGGTGGACCTGTTGTGGTGTTATGCAAATTGCAGTGGGTCCAGTGAGTCAGGTCAAGTCCCTGACCAGCTTCTCCAAGCATTTGCAGGTCAGGACAACTGGCCGCCAGTCATTCAATGATTTGATTGTTGAAGAATTGGGTGCAGGGACGATGGTGGCCGATTTGAAGCAGGCAGGAACCACAGACAGGAAGAAGGAGAGGTTGAAGATGTTCATGAACACTCCAGCCAGCTGAGACGCATATGACCTCAGGACACGGCCGGGGATTCCATCAGGGCTACCAGCTTTATGAACGTTCACTTGCCTGAAGCTCTCACGCACATCCTGCTTGGACACGGTGTACACGATGACATCATCTGCAGCATGTGCGCTGACCGGTCTTGCAGCAAAACAACACGTTTAGCTCTTTGCATAGAGAGGCTGTGATCTGCAGTGTGCTGTTTTTCCCTTTGAAGTTTGTGATGGTGCTCAATCCATGCTACATGCTCCTGGGGTTGTGGAATTGTGATTCAACTCAGGTAAGCGGTTTCCTGCCTGTTGATCACACTGTACAGTTCCCTGAGTGCCTGGTTGGTATCGCCTGGTGGGGGAATGTAAACAGCCACAATAAGCACTACTGTAAATTGTCTTGGAAGCCAGAAGAGCCGACACATAAGCATAAGATACTCCAGGTCTGGGGAGCAGAAGTACTCAATCGGGTGCACGTTCATGCGATCACGCAGCCTCCTCTGCTTTTCCCGGTCAGCTCCTGTGACCTGTCCACTCAGTGTACAGAGAACCCCGGTAGTTGAATGGTGGAGTCCGGTGTCTTGTCCGACAGCCAGGTTTCTGCAAGGCAAATCACACAGCAGTCCTGGGTTTCTCATTGAAATGAAATCCCCGCCTGAAGTTCACACAGCTTGTTCTCCAAGGACTGCGCGTTAGCTAGAAGTATGTTGGGAAGCGGTGGTCTGTTAGCGCCCTGTCTTAGCCAACCCAGGACGGCGGGCTTCTTGCCTTTTCATCTGCGTTTACGAGTTCCTGGGGCCCAGTTTAATGGCACCTCAGGCTAGATGAACAGTGAGCTTCCAAACGGTGGACTCGCATTGCAAAACTTAAACTCCAGAAAATGGTAATTCTAGGTCTTATGTCCAGTACAGTTTGGCCATCATACATGATAAGAGAAAAGACAGTACTGACAGAAAAGTAAAAGTACAGTAAAGTAAAAGGAAACACAAAAAAATACTGTTGCTTGAGGGAGCTCACAATGAAGGGGGCATCTTTGGGACCATCATAGGTGACATTTCAGTGTGTGTTCATGTGCATTGGGCTGGTTGGGACCAGTGTCCTTATCGTAAACTAAAACTAAAACGGACACTTAATAAAATAAAATAATTTGTGAACTGAAATGAAAATGAAAACCACATTTGCAAAAAAAATGTGTCCGACTTTAATCTGCAAAAAGTACAGCCATACCTGCTTGTTTAACCACAGTATTTCCTCTTTTAAAAGATTGCTAGCTTTTTGGCATCATAATATGTATTTCGTTAAAATTTTTTAGGCATACTACTATTCTGCTAATGGAATTTTGGGTGAAAATAATGTTTGTATAGTGGCAAACATCCAGCGCACGTTATCTAACAGTTTGTACAGGTAGTTGTCATTGATTTTCCTCCAGAAAATTTATCATTTAGATTAATCAACCAATCGATAAAATAGTCAATAGATTAATCCATAGAAAAATAGTTGTTAGTAGCAGCCCTAATGCATAGTCCATAGAATATTCTAGCCTACAACCTAAGGCACCAGAAAAACAGCAATGATGTTACATTGTTCGTAATTCCCTCTCATTTCTCTTTCCTCTCAAGTACCTGCTTGGGGGGGGGGGGGGGGGGTAGACATGTCAGCCTAGGGCCTCCTGCTGTCAGGCATGATAACTGGCATTATTCTTTCACAGCATTTACCACTAAGTCTCTACCATTAAAACCAACAACAAACGTTACTTTGTGTTCCTTCAAAATAATCAATCATTATCAATAAATCATTATCAACTAATGCAATGAATGCATACAGTGCGTGTGTATGAGAGACAGGGGCAAAAACATTCATTCGCTTTATCGTATTACACTGAAGACTGATATCAGATTGATTTCACAGCATTTAATTAATAGCCTAAATATCATCTAATGCATTAACACCTTCAAACACCTATTTTTGCATTTGTTAATTTTAGCAACAGTATGGTGTTAAAACATCGTCCTATGTTTCAATAAAGAGTCCTCAGCTTACATGTCTGTAAGTCACTGACATTCCAACACTGTGGAAAAAAACTATATTTCTTTATGAGATATTAAAAATCAAATGAAGAATTCATTGAGAGGAAGTTGTCAAGCTACACAATGTACTATTGATGTCATCACTCTAAACTGTGTTGAAGGCTCTACTGGAAGACCACCCAGACAGAGTTCCAGCATCAGTTTGATCCTACTCTTGAAAGAGGGCTAATGCAAACTGGCTAGCAAGGTCACTTTACACCTGTTATAATGCTGACCTGCCAAATATGTTGCTTCAGTTCAGTATTAAAACTATATCCTTTGTGACACTTTCCCCCACACCTATGGCACTGGTCTTGATAATACAGAAGGATTAGTAGTAGATTTTTTTTTGTCTGCTGGGAGTCAAGAGCAGAGCACAGTGTACCACAGCCTGCAATCCACTTTATGGCTTAAGAAGACACCCAGTTTAGCCCAGGGTCAAGTTTCCAGAAAGTGGCCTAGCGTCCGCCAGAGGCTGCAGCCTCACGCTGATGTTTGTGAGGGCTCAGCTTTCCTCTTTAATTGGCTTTGAAGGGTGCTTTCCCCCTACACTGCAGCCACATTGCATGCCCTTTTGAAACAAGGCGTTGTGATGCACGTTTGGCAAACGACCAGGTTAAGTATCACTACCATGTCACTTTGGTGGCTGTTTCAAATCCCTGGTGGAGCTCTACTGCTGTACTCTTGAATAACGTATGTCATTGATTTGCAAAAACTCCAAAAGTCATGAAAAAAAATCCATTTGCATATGCATATAGATTTTCTTGTAAACACTTGCACCGTGTCACTTTTTAATATCATCCATAAAAGTGATATTTAATTTATCTGAAACATTTTAGTTTTGACATTGGATTAGCATTTACAGGTAAACTTGAATATTTGTATACTGGTTTAATTTGATTTGTATTTGAATACAGCAATGCAGCAAATTTTCACACATGTAAGGAGGAGACACATGAGCTGGAGCAGCACTGGAGTATAAGGAATGAGAACAAAAATATCTAATGGTCATAATCTGAACTAAACTAGGTTAACCAAACTACAGTCAAACCCTTCACACAGTTCTCAGAAGGAAAATTGTTGTGTGTACTTCAGTTCTAAGCCAACAAATGCATGTGTGTTTATTGTGGAAGTGTATGTTCCAGAGATCTATTAAAATAGAATATTAAAGCTTCAAGCAGGTAATATCAGTGTTTGTGATGCACAAATACAGTACTGTAATTGAGAGAGTTTTCATGTCACTTTCAGTGACATGTAGGTGACACGTGCCATAGTCATAAAGCGGCTAGACCAAAAAACTTGCCAGTCCAAATCCTGGCAGTGCACAGCTGGACTACTAAGCATTGTATTTGAATAATTCCTTTTCAATGACAATATCTGAATCTATAAATGTGTGAAGCTGTACCATTATTCTATTTTGGAGATGCTTAAAAAGAAAGCATCTTAGCAGCATAACAATGTGATATATAATAATAGCAATGAGCCAGAGTGGTTATCACTGGTGCTTTGGATCTGGGGGGCAGAGGTGGGTGGGGTGGCATGTGCATATTACTGTGTATGGAATGTGTATACCATCTGTTGGGTAGAATGATGACAGGTGTGGCCTGGTCCAACACTATTAACCACAGCAGACCAGCAGATGGAATATCCACGAACAGCTGGGCTTTAAAGCAAGCTTCCCTCTCCTCAGTTTTCCGCTGTGATGTTAGGCTCCTTGACGGTTCATGTGCAATATAAAAATTGGAGTGTTTGATCCAGGTGTCGATTCTGTTTTTACCCCCACGTCAGGGGAAAACAAGGAGAGGAACAATCCAGCAAAGATACCTGACCCAAGGCAAACTGAGGACACGATCACCACGTTACGATGCCTTACGATGGTGTTTCAAGGTTCAGAGGTGTTACATTCTGAAGTGCTTAGCTAGAAAGTTCCCACTGTGGGGATACAAAGAGCTGAAAGTTCTACTCATTTCTCAACAAGCAGTTGCTAAGTTTGCTTATGGCAGCTGTGCAGGGTTGCCTCTCGGAGTTGGCTGCATGCTGCTGAAGGAATGCATTTTGTAACTTCCAGAAGGAGTCATTGCTTCTATTTTTGCACAGCAAATGCATACATGTATTTTCCTTTTATAGATTATTTGAACAGAAAACTCGTGCCATGCATCAGAATATTTAACTTCTTAAAATAAGAATCCCTCAAAAGTATACAGAAAATAGAAATCTTGACCATGTTCTTGAGGTAATGTGAGCACAATACAGTATCAATTACAGTCTTATAGAGACCATGGTATCCAAAGCCTCTTGCTGTCTGTCTTTGAAACAATTTAGTTTTTTTTCCTACTTGTTTGTGTATCTCCCAATTTAAATCAGCAAAGTAAAGCAATTCTTGTTAGGTCATGATGTCTTTTATGGGCAGAATTTTTTTAGCAAGCAGTTATTGATGTTAATTTTATATACAAGGTTGAGGTAATAGGGGGCAATTGCAGCACTGAAATGATATTTTGTAAAGTCATAAAGAGGCTTCTGGCAAAAAAAAGCCAGAAGACATTATTGAATAAAATCTGTACTGAAAATGTTCTTATTATTAAAAACAATTGATATTTTAATATGAATATTTATATTGCTCTGTATCAGAGACCCAGTCTGTTTGCTTAGTAATTATATATAATCTTGGAACCTCTTCCACTATCCATCATACCATCTTATGACCACAACTGAAAGGTCAAAGAGCTTTTTTCCCCAGGTCATAATGCTCCTAAACCAGGACAAGTCTCAGTGCCCCTAGGTCTTCCACTGGACTTTACAGTGACTGTAACACTGACATCACTGTGCACACTGTGTACAGGTGCCCATAATCCTATGAGTACTGTTTTCATTCAGTTCATACTGTTTAAATTGTTGGTACATTTCTCAGGTCTCTTGCACATTGGAATCTTTTGCATTAACCATCTTACCATGACCTGTTTGTTAATACTTGTTCTTGAGTAAAATTACTTTCTGAATATAAATATCATAAAACATAAATGAGCATTAGCATCATTTATTCTTTACGTCAATTCTTCACGATAAAAGATATGCAAGGTGTTCATAAGGATGAAGACTGATTTTCATGGGAGCTACAACTGTAAAGCACTGCAGAGGGTGGTGTTCAGCCAAACAGGTCATCGGAGGGGAGCGACCACCCCTGCAGGCCACCTACACTGGGCAGTGCAGTGCTGGAGGAAAGGCGCTAAAATCAACAGGGATCACAGCCTCCCCAGTCATGCTCTCCTCACCCTGCTGTCATCAGGCAAACAGTACCACAGAATCACGAGACAGATCAGCAGCCTCTGGAACAGTTTCTTCCATCAGATCACCAGGATGCTGAACTCCAACTGATATCAGCCATCTTCAGGTCACCACGTATTCGCCCCACTGCACAAGTGAATGCCTCTGGTTCACTAAACTGTATTATGTTACACCTACAGTCTGTCTGTCTGCCCCATGATACACTGTATGCATACTGTATGTATTGCATTGTATTGTGTATTATACTGTTTTATTTGTGCACATGAAGAGCTGTATATTGTTGTACAGTTGTTTTGTATGCAACCTTTATGTACAGTACACTATGTACAGCTGTTGTATGTGCAGTTTGCATTTATTTAATGTACTGTACTGCAGATAGGAACATCCCAAGACTATCACTCACTGGTTCACCTGTTCTACTGATGTGACAATTAAAGTGATGTGATTTGATTTCATTTCTAAGCATGTTCTTGATGTCACGTTCTGCTCCAGCCTGCCCTGCCTTGTTCCTGGGAGGGCCAACAGCACCGTCCAGCCCTCCATGTCCTGGAGTATTAACAGTTCATGCTTGTCCCTTATTACCCCCTCATTAGATGTGTATATACTGTATAAATGCCTCCCCGTCCTGTGTTGCCCAATCGGGTCATTATCTCTTTTGTGTCGGCGGTCTCCTGTCTTGGCCATGCCTTTACCCCAGATGAAGTTCCCCCATGGGGGTATATTCCCAATCATATATTCAAAACAGGACTTCATATTAAATAAACAAAATTCTCATAATCTTTTTAAGTGCAAGAAAGAAAAAAGTACAGGTTTAAAGTTCTTGTAGAAAAGGCAGTCAGGTTTAATATATTAAAAATATGACAATATGTTCCATTTCATGAAACGAGAATATTGAATATCCCCACTATCCCCCCTCAAAAGTCCACCAACATATACTTGCCCGTACTTTTAGAAAACTTTTAAAACTGCAGGGCAAAGAGCCGGGTCCTTTCTTGCTGTGCTCACCCGCCAGTAGGGTGACCACCTAATCCATGTCAGGAGGGACACTATGAGCTACAACAGGATTTGTAAACTACCATTTCATACATTTCAATTAAAAGGACCAGGATTTCACTTAAGAACTGGGTTCTTGCCGTATGCTGATTGGTCAGTCTCCTATAATCAGTAATGTGTCAGTAATGTTAATGCGAAACAGCTGGATGAGTCTTTCAATCTAGGAACTAACCAAACATTTTAGTAGAGCACAGAACGCTTTCAGCTTTAAAGTAGTTCGTAAAAGCTGAAGTAGCTCATAGTGTCCCTCCTGACATGGATTAGGTGGTCACCCTACCTGCCAGCATGACAGTATGATCACACTCTGCAAGCTACCCAGGTCTTCCCCATCTGATGGCTCCCTCACTGCACTCTGGCAGCAGGTGACTGCATTCCCAAAGTAAAGGGAACCATAGGACGGGTCGCCCACCTCCCAACATCAATGACCCTTCGACCACCCCGGGCCCTGAATGCCAACCGCAGCCTGCTGTTTCACACATACCTGGTTTTGTAGCAGAAGCTGCAGTGCATCTCACCCTGGAGATAGTGGCCCGTCTCCGGGAGTTGCAGATACCTTCTCATCGGAGTCAAAGGTCGAGGAGGTGACGGTGATATGGGAGGTCCATAGGGTACTCTGGGATGAGGTGAGCATGCCACCAATGGGGAAATTGAAGAAGTGGGCTGAACCCGCAGCAGAGCTCAGCTCGCCTAACCTAGTGCAGTCAAAGCCTTGCCCAGGAGAAGGTACCACCACACCTCTAGAGCCCTGCCCAGAAGGGGCTGCCGCCGCACCCGAGTCTCCAGAACCCGGCCCAAAAGGAACCTCCGCTTGTTCCGAGTCTCCGGAGTCCAGCCCACAGGGGCCCACTCTGCCTGACCTTGCCTCTGCTGTGCCTTCAAAAGCCTCGCCTCCACTGCACCCCAAGAGGCTATACTCCAGGCTCCTGGCCCAGAGATGGTGACTCTGCCTGCCCTCCAAACTCCCAGCCCAGAGAGGGCCATCCTGCTGGCCCCAGAGGGACCACATCACCCTAGCCTGCCCCAAATAACGTGCACGTCTCTCCCAGGTAAGACCAAGCCTCCGACCCAGACACCACTCACAATGTGTTTTGTGTATTTTATTCTTATATTACAGTTGGGGTTTATGTTTGTCTTGGAAACATCCTCCTGAAGCTCAAAGCATATATTTTTTTATATAAATTAACATTAAAGGTACATAATGGAGTAATAAAGCCTCAGTTCTCTTCAGCAGCCTATTCAGTAGCCATGGCAGATGTGCTTATATTGTTTTTAATTTAAATTATCCACAAGGTGGCAGTGTCTGCACTCCAAAGACATGCTGCGAGGTTAACCAGTGTCTCTAAATGAAAGATAGTGTGCCATTGTGTGCCGATATGTGTGTGTGCCCTGTGATGGATGGGCATCCTGTACAAAGTGTCCCAGTTCCTGGTGCCCTATGCTGCCTGGGATACAAGCTACTCCTGTGACCCTGGATAATTGCCTGTGTGGATGGATAGAACACTCTCAATAATGACTGTGACATTTTGTTTAAACACACTGATGACAAATAACACACACACACACACACACACACACACACAAAGACACATAGGGACACACTCACATATACATATAAAGATTTATCATTAATAATTTATTATTAATAATTAATTTAATGCACTACGCAATTCAGGTTTGGTATATTATCTGGCTTTAAGCACAATAAGAATAATGGAAACGATCTGTCAAATATTACTAAATGCTTTGTAATAGCATTATGTCTATCTTATTATTTCTTTGAAGTCTTTGTCATTGTTGATTTATAAAGATCTCTGTTTTCTGCATGCTTCGATATCTTCCTGTTTGCATTATCAGTCGGTTTCAGTTACATCATGGAAAAAAGTGGTGACAAATCCTCATGCTTTAATCTCAGCTTTAATAACATTAAGAATTATTGGCAAAATGATCAAATTAAAAAAGTTTTACAAATGCTTTGCTCCAAATATTCAAACTGAGCACAACAATTTTTCCTAAGTATTAATCTATTTATTAAAGAGCTTACCATAGAAACCATAATATTATTAGAAAAAGCATAACATGGACAGCATATGAAAAGTATCAAATGGTCTGAAAACAGATCTACAAGGACTTGTACGATATTTTTGTTTTTCTAGATAACAGGGTAAATATCCCAATGATTCCTGGAAAAGGAAAGAAAATAAAAGAAAAGAAAAGAAACAAAGACACTCTACTGCCAAAAAGAACACCTGGTGAATCAAAAACTATTTGGGAAAAAGGAAAAAATCTCTGTTTTCTCTCTCTCTCGCTCTCTCTCTCTCTCTCTATCCATCTATCTATGTATATCTCTCTCTCCCTCTCTCTTCTCTGAATTGAGAATAATCCTTTTCCAACTTTACAACTATGCTGTAATATGCACAAGGAACATATTTGGAAAAATTCAGCCCTGTGTATGGTTCGTGAAACAAAATCTTGACATTTCCTCTGTCCTCAATCATCAGGGAACACATTTGTTAAAAGCAGGAGGGTGAATCAGAGGATAATAAAGTAGACTTTTCATTAGAGCACACTTAAGTCATAGACTGAGTACATTTAACAAATCAATTTAGACTGAATGGATAACTCACCATTTACTGATGAAGTACAATAAATTGGTTGTATGCAAAATGTTTGTTGAAATGAATAAAGCTATTTTAAATGACTGTGTATCATTGTTTAGAGTCTCCTCTCAAAGTTACATCCATCCTAATATGTGAAACCTGTTCACTGCGGTAACAGTGGCTTGTCTGCACCTTCCAACACGCCAATTTCAAATGAAATCCAGCAGGCAATACTGGAATTCAGATGTCATAGTACTGGTCGAGTTAACACTGTCCTTCATTGGTTTATCATTAATTTCTATTTATGTCTTGGCCAAAATCTACACAAATATTTATGGTCGCTAAAAGGACATTGATGTTAGCTTTGATTACTATCAATGTAAAATTTTACATAACAAACACAGAATGGGAAGATAAATAGGCTCCCTGAAAACATAAATGCAACATATGGACAAGAAACACCTTGGTCAAAAAGATATATATATATCTTTATATATATGCTCTATATGACATTACAGACTAAACTGGGTTTTGAATTGCTATTCCATTCCCTATAACTTCAATAAGTACTTGTTATAGCAGGTCTGGGACATCCCATTAAACAGTTACATTTAGACTATTACATTTGTTTAATGACTTATCTTACATATAACCTTCTCTGGGCAAATTGTCACTCGATGAAAAAACCATTACAGCTTACTATACTCTGGTATAGTATCCACTTCCATCTGGGTTTGCATCAGGTTTGGGTTCCATGTTCAGCCGGAACACCTTGTTGATGGTTGGTCAGGTGTTTTGAGACTCGCCATTCCGGCAAAGGGCCAGTGTGCATTGCATTTTTCCACGAAGTGTGCTGTAACACAAAGGTGTCACTGATTAACATATTGTTCACAGGTAGCCCAGGCTAACCCTCATCCAGGTTGATTGCAGATCTAATGTGCTTATTCACACTGCTTTGCATTGGATCATGATAAGGGGAAATGGTGTAGATGGAGCAGGAAAATCTAAGACAGTCTGTAGTAAATTGTGTCACTGTTAAGATCAGAGTGGCGTACAAAGTGGTGTCTTTTCTAAAGATAAATCCTATTACATTGTACAATACTACCCCACCCCCCAATCTCTCTCTCTCTCTCTCTCTCTCTCTCTCTCAGGGGTTGTGAACCTCCTCTCAAAGGTATATCTGTCCTGGTATTCCGAACTTCTGCACTGTGCAAAGGGTGACTTGTCTGCACCTTCCAACGCACCAATTTCAAATAAAATCTATCCTGCCTCTCTCTCTCTGTCTGAAGAGAGAGTTTGTGTGTGCGTAGGAAAGATTTTTATTTTGTGAATATGCTCATTTCAACATATACGTACCTAGAAGGTTCCACTATAACGACATGGTTACAATTCTAAATAATATGATTGTACATCTTTTGAGATATAGGTGTTTGTACAATGGTGTTAATAAATGCTGTGTACAGTATGGTCTGTTTTTATAATAGATATCGCAACTGTTTTCTTGCTGATGTGCTTAGTTCTTTGAGAGTATTAAATTATTAATTATTAATATTAAACATTGAATACTGCAACTATAGCAAACATATGGTTGTTACCCTATTTGGACAATAAATTTTAATACTACACAGGTGCAAACACACAGGATTACAAAAGAACAGTTTGCAGACTTTGCCATAACCGCAGTGGAATGGCACTTAGCAACAAATGTAACTTTTTATGTTATCAGTAAATAGACAGGATTTCCAAGTCAAGCGATTGCAGAAGACAGACAACAAAAGGGCTTCTCAAACGTAAGTCTTTGCCCCACACTGTCCTTTAAAGGACTCTGAGGATCATTCCTAAGATATATAAACAACATCAATGTACCCGCAATGGTACAAAATGTTCCTCATAGTCCATTTCTGTACCTTAAAAGGTACAGTTACCTACGGCTATAAGATACAATTGGCAGAGCCTTGAGGGTACAGCCCCAGTGGCAAGCAAAGGTACAAACTGGCACTCTTTTCCTGACAGTGCACTATCCCAACTTTATCCATCCACCCATACATCTATCTATCGATCTATATGTATGTGAATATGTAATTCAAACATTTTATGTCAAAATGATTAAAAACGTTTTCCCCTGTCTAAAATACATGGGACACTATGTAACATGTTGTCATCTTTTATTAATCATTGTCTACTTAAACACATCGTTAGTTATTTAAACGTCACCTTTAAATATAACGTTCACTGTTTCCTTACATAAAGTTCCGCCGCTTTATGAAGATGAATATTTATGGCTTTTACTCCTTATAAGTCATAACTTTAAAGCCGCGTGGTGAGATGTTCCCCGCTTTGCTATTTCTGATTGACGTAGAGCCTGGTTATAAAACTAAAGAGCACCTGAGCAGTTCTTGCCCCGATTCCGACAGGATGACTTTCCATACGGAAGTTTGAGAACAGAGTATCCAATGTACTCCTAACTCTTTGACCTCTGCGGGGCAACTACCTCCCACTTTCAGCGTGACGTTGGAAGAGGGATGGCGCTTTAAATATGGAAAAAGACGCGCTTCATTCTGAGAAGTACTGTAGACCGCACGTTGGTTCGGTTTAGGCATTTATTTCAAAGTACACTTTGATTTTTTTTTTTTCCTTTTAAAGTTTTCCCAAATTGCAAGCTCGATATCGTTTTGACGGTGTTTGGAATTTGTTTTATAGTAGCGTTTTAGCGTTGTCTAAATATCCAGTCATTCATTTGCGATCGCCGGTTCTTAACATAACGTAGTTGTTGTGTATTTAGTATATGTAAAGCGAAATTACTGCAAGACAACGTATTACCACAACGTAGAAGTTACCCCCCCCCCCCCCCCAGCCTAAAAGGGGACGGTACCTGGCTGAAAGCTTAGCGTACGGCGGTACAGATATTACCGAGATCAAGGGGGGGAATACGGAGCTTAGCGAGACAACATGAGCGTCGACAAGAGCAAGTAAGTCTTTGGAAATTTCGTAAGCGTTTATGCTGAATTATACAATGTTTTAAAAACTTTGATGTCTGGTTTGTGAAACATGTTGGTCGGGCGCGTGTGTCTCAGTAAAGCTGTCGCCCCGGTCAAAATACCAGCGAATGTAATATCTCCTCAGACAGCAGATGTTTCTGAAAAATGGTTCACTTGATTCATATTTCAGCGCTGCCTGATATCTGTTGCGCATGAAAAGTTGACGACAGAAGCGTGTTTTCAGACTCGTAGCCTCCTTAAACAGGAAGGCAACAATAATGGATATTAAAATCGAAAATGGAACTTTAAAAAAATAATAAAAATTGTCGCATAACTACAGACTGGCAAAATGTGGAGGCGTCTCCTTAAACGTGATATTTCTGAATGTAGACATCGCAGACTAAGTGCACTCCACTGTTGGAAAGTTGTAACGGTTTGCAACATTAGATGGATGAAACATTAGCTGGATGAAGCTGCAGCGCCGCACACGTGAGCCGCACCGGTTAGTCAGAGGTCCTCCGACACCGCTTCATTGTAAAAGCTTGTAGAGAAACACTGTAATCTGTTTTCCATGAAGTAGCGGTTATCATCCATTACATCTTTTACCAGGCTAATAAATGTTCAGCTGTGTTCTGGGGGTAGTTTAATTAAAAGAATGATCTATATCTCGACATTCGTCTGTATCTCATGTCGCGAATGAACAACCTGTTTCATTTTAACTTAAGGTGTGTGAGTTGCGGTCTGTAAAATGTGATCTTTTCAGTCTTTCAGGTTTTGCTTGGGTTTCGGCAATCTACCGGTATGCGTACTGATCTGCAGTTAAGCGGTAGATTTGACTGTCAGCCTTTTTATACGATTCTTGGAAAGAAAATAATGTGAAATCAAAAGATGGTAAGCAATGTAGTTTTAGGACTTTAACGTTTTGATTAGTCATGCAAAATGGTTGTTTGTTTGCAATGAAGCTTTGCGTAGTAAGTTCAGGCACCTCCGAGGGGTTTGTTCCGAAGTTTTGTCCGTGTTGCATACCCGTGTCATGTCATTCTCCAGACTCAGGTGCCGGAAAATAACAAAAGGGGAATATGTTGACTCTGAGTAATTCCATTGACTTCCTTGACATTTGAGAGCAGTACCTGTAAAGATACTCTAACTGGAAGTTCCATAGTGACTCAGAAGTTAACCCATTGTCATGCTTGCAGGATATTTGTGTGGAAGGTGCTTGTGCTGACTAGGTGTACTTAATGCCTAGAGTAGTATGTGGAAGGTAGTTTACACTGGGAAGTGTGGGTACACTTTGTTCCTGGCATACACCTCCTGCTAATCTTTCACTCCGAAGTTACATGGGAAGGTGTTTCATTATACTTTTAGTCTAATTTAAGTGTCGTAAAATGCGGCATTAATATCTACATGGTGGCCATCTCTCCCCCTGGCTAGTTGCTTTTAGCTTGGCAGATTGGTTGTCAGGTACTGCAGGTATTCATGAGGGTAAATATTTTATTGCAGGTGTTGTGTTGGAAACTCTGCATGAATTTGTGTGTTCTCCCATTGAAGTTCTGACGGTGTGTACCAAACACTGAGAAGTTTATGCTTGTTAGTCTCAGCTCCAAAAATGCTGTAACTTGCTGTGGCAGCCATAAGAAAACGATGACCACACTCACTGTTGCAGAAGTGGTGTTACTTGGTTTGCAACATACTGTAATTACCCATTATTATATTCCTAGTAATCATTATAAACCTCTCATGCATGTTCAGTTATGACTGTGGGCACTCCCTGACTGAGCCTTTAGCCTGTGATTAATTTCCAAGGGCGTTGAACCCTAAGTTACCTCAGTCACTCAGCTGGTGCAGGTTCAAATGCTTATTAGGTGCTAGCAAAAAGGTTAGATTATGCCATTTTTTTTCCTCCAATACATGTGATATTTTCAGTTTAGCATGATGCTGAAACATGCTTGAGCAGTGGAGAACATGGCACAAGCTCTTTTGTCCCCATGAATCAGATCGATGACAGATCACTGGTCTTTTTTTTTTTTTTTGGGGGGGGGGGGTCTTCATCCAACAGTCACCACCACTTGCACACAATGTATGGTTTCCGGCTGCTGTCAGAAACTGCTGCAATGGTCCTCTGTTCTGGACCCTACAAAGGAAGCTTTGTTGGAAGGCATCTAGGAGGCTACGAAAGGGATCACCTGATTTCAGCTACTCTGTAGTGACAGTCTTATTAAAAACAAGGGAGCAAATAATGGGAGAGATACTAGGATATAACCTCTCATTTGAAAGAAACAGTGGAAGACCATGATGTCTGCATGTACGCAAATCTGATACATTTGAGCTTTTAAATGGGTTTGAAACATTCTTGTTTTGTTTGTGGGAGGAAAAAACCTTTGATACAAAGACTCGCTCACTGTACTCATGCCATCTGCTGCTTGATATTAAAATATCTTTTACAGGAGAGCTTGACTTAGGGGTGTCATTTATCTCCTCATCAGACAGGATTTGTGGTAATAGAGGGGTCTCATGGGAGAAGCATATGAGTAGCGGGTGTTATCTAAAGAACAAGCTGTATCCTTCCTGTCTTTGTTTACTTTTAGCTTCTGTATCCCGTCTTTCAGCCCTGTGCATGTAATGAGCGGCGGCCGGGGTGGAGAGAACGGCGGTCTTGCGATCGAGGACGGTGGTCTTCTGAGTGGTGGGGTGCTCATAGCGTGTGGCTTCTGGTTTGTAGCGTGATAAGCAGCATTGTCGCATTGGTCCTACCCAATACCCTCTTCCATCAGATACACTGGAGTAGCGAGTTTCCCATATGACTTATTGCATGTTAATTATGCATGTTTTGCCACAAAGCATGCTAGCTGTCAACAAACATCTCAGCTGGCAGCTGTTCAAGGTGGCGAAAATGGCCACTTGTGTGATGAAATTTAAAACTCAGTGAAAGAATGTATAAAGGCCCAGAAGTGTTCATAGGGAATCCCCTTCTCTTAACTGCCCTTGCTGTGCAGCAAAATTATGGATCTAAACCATTCTGCTAGAAGCCCTGGAACTGGTGCATTCCTCTGCTAAATGGAGATTGTTCTGAAAGAGACCATAAAACCCCATATTGATTCATCGCTGGGCTGTCCGCCAGCTTCTCCAACAAAGGAGTGATAGAACATGAAAACGGAATGGGAACAGGACCTTCCTGATGTAAGGAACCTGCTTAGATTTTATATGCAAATGCAAGAAGCTTTATTTTTGCTTTTGGTTAATTTGTCTGACCACAAAGGTTTTTCTTGGATTTCTGTTAATGATCTATAGGTCTGCCGCGATTAGTCAACGTAGTCGATGTCGACGCTGAAAATGAAAATTAATTTAAATTGATGCGTCTTTTTTTTTTAAATTATTTTAATGACATTACCATTATGAGTTCTAAAACACTTCAATTCATTGTAACAAATGTTTTTTTTTTTCCTTTTTAATATTACCACATAATTATGGGAGTAGTTCAAATTATCACTTAAAAAGTTTGCCACTGAACTTTCCACGAGTGCCTGAAGAGAGAACACACAGGTGCTATTTTGGACGATGGACCACCAGAGTAGGCAAAACCATCCTAAGTGTTGTCTATTTATGTTTATTAAATTACCTTAGTACGCAGAACTTTTTAATATCTGTTATCCTTGTAGCTGCTAAATGCAATGTGTGGACAGTGATTTTGTAGTATTCTGCAATATTTAAATTTTGTGGTTAACTGTCATTTACTGTGACATGTGATACAGGTAGAAACCTCTGCAGGTCCTTCCCAAAGCACAGAGCTGTTAGAGGTACATTTCACAGAGTGATTGACTGGTTTGGCTATGTGAGGAGCTGGCTTCTTAGTTCTAAATGGAGGAAGAGCTGACATGTTCCCAACAAAGGCTCATTATGCGCTTGCATGTTACTCTCCTGAGTAAAGCTGGACTAATCCTCAAAGGGCAGATCATTATTAGATGGTCACGTGATGGGTAACTTGTTGTTGAGGTGAGGCGGGTGGGATATACTTGTATTAAAGGCCAGATGGCAGAGGCATCTAGCGTTTGTTTGTGTTTGTGTGCAACAACAGGACTGCTTTGATGTTGGGGGGGGGGGGGGGGGTTCTGCAGGGCTACCTGCTAGTATATCCCTGAATATCTGATTGAGATTTAAGAAATTAGTCTAATCCAACTCACTGCCCCTTATACCCCATACTGCCTCATTCTATTCTCACATTCCAGTGCCCCCCTCCCCCCACTACTGTGGCCAGAACATACAATTGCAGGAACCAAGACAGCTCAACAAGTGTCCCCCTGTCTATTTATGCTGTGAACAACTTACCGCAAGCCTGATAAATAGGCGCCACTCCAACACTCTAGATGAGGCGCTGCTGCCGCAAGGCGTGAGCCATAGTGTGGCTGCTCCAATCTGTTGACATGGGGGCCGAAATGAAAATCAGTACTTTGCGCAGCTGTGACGCACATGCCACGTGTCCAGCGTGTTCTCCGTAGCTGCACAGTTTGGCACTCACTTGGGGTTTTGTAATGTCGCTGGGGATGTGGAGATTTTTTTTTAAAGTTTATTCTTCTTCTTTCTTCAGGGTGGAGGATGAGGCAGTGATAGACAGAGGAGCGGCATTTCTTAAGCACGTCTGTGATGATGAGGAGGTGGAAGGTAAAACTGCTCTAACCTCATATTCATGATTACTGATCTGTTCTAGTACATTTTCTGCCCCCCCCCCCCCCCATTCCATTATTATGTAACTGCTCAGAAACCTGTGAAATACCTTGAGGGAGAATCTCCCGGGTAAATCAGCACAAACTGTCATCTTCATGTCTGCAGCGATAAACTGTTAGTTTCATGCTAACACTAGTGTAAACGCTCGACAAACATTGCACTCGTGTATGAATTTGAGGTCAAACTCGAACCCATTTTCAGTGTCAAGTTTCTCATGATTAAATCTTCATACTGTGATGTAGAGATATACCGATATTCGGATCGGTATCGGCGCCAATCCAGACCTATTTGACGGGTCAGGTATCGGCCATGCGTGACCGATCCACGTCCTATACTTACTTATTTAGCTTTTGGTAATCAATCGCACGACAGCTCTCACATTTTACATGTGTTTTTTTGCGGCATTCAAATCGAATGCTATCGCTGCCCCTCAGTCTTTTTTGCTACTCAGTGGGTATCAGTACAGTGACTTCCGCCTACTGTGACGTCATGCGCATACCCTTCGCAGTACGAGGAGCGTAAGATGAGACGTGACGATCTGGGAGTATTTTACGCTTTTAACAGAGACCAGTAGTACAGCTATTTGCAACCTATGTAAAATAAAGTTTTGAGGTGGGAATAGCGTTTAATGGACAATCCCATTTAACAAAGCGCACGCAACTGCGAGACAAAACAAAGCAATGGATGATTTGGGAGTCGCTAACTTAATTGGACTGTTTTGCGAACTCACTGTAGCTTGTGATACAAGAGGGGCTGCCATCGCAACAAAAGTGTAACTGCGCTGATGGCAATGGGAGAAAAACTGTTAAAATTTTAAGCATTCGCCACTTGTGTATACTTGCTTTGAAGATATTCATATTGAACTGCAAATGCCTCAAAAACTCTTAAAACAAACGAGGTGGAACAGTACATTATGTATGTTTGTAGTAGCCTAATATTTTTTGTCATTTTTTCCACCTGCATTTACTAGCTTAAAAATTTTATATATAAAGTATAACAAAGTAAAAAGAGCTCTTGTATCGGAATCTGTATCGGTATCAGCAGTTGTGTATCGGAATCGGATCGGAACTGACAAAATGTGCATCGCCCATCTCTACTGTGATGTTGACCATGGCGTAACAATGCACAGCTTGATAGACATTTGAATAATGGCATAAGTGCAGTAATAGTGCCACACGGAAGCAAAGAGGCCTTTCATAAATAAACAGACCATAAATCTAGGACTGGCTCAGGGGGACGACCCTTCCCACCTGGACCCGGGGTGGGCTAGGGGACAGGAGAGGGTCCAAGTGGGAAGTGTTGCCCATCATAGGGATCCAATTTGAAGTAATTTTGTCCCTGGCCTAAGAATTATATAAGGCGGGCCTGCAGAAATCACACCAATCGTAAAAATTTTAAAGTTACTCCATATAAAGGTCTTTTCACCATGTATCAAAAATACAATAGATTATCAAACACAGGAAAGACACCTGACCAGATTCCTTTCTGTATACCGAGCCTAGAATTCTACTACTACTACTTCTTATTCTACTACTTCTTATTCTACTACTTCTACTTATTCTACTACTTCGACTTATTCTACTACTTCTACTTTTTGTAAGGAGTTTGTCAGAGGAATTTAGTCACATTTTCATGTTCCTAACCACTGTAATGTCAGCTAACCTTATTTCTTCCTTATTCTGGGGTTGTCCTTCGGGCTTCCTGAAAACATCAAGCTGTGAAAATAAAAGAACATCACATCAAGGGCTTCCCTTTGCAGCTATTTTATACATCTGCTGTGAATGATGTCGATTTATAAAAATGCATTGACGTGCAATTTTAGTGTCGACGTGTTGTGTAAAACTATGTAAATGTTTTGTAACTGCAATGCACTACATAAGCTAAACGTATTGTAAGGGAAAATACTTTATCCATTCTGTAGCACGTTAACGCTGTCCTTTTAAGAATCGCGCAATAAAACAGTCTGCTAATAACTGAACTTTACTGTCCACCTGATGATCTCTTCACCGCTCGAGAGCTACAATTTTTTATTTATTGGACCTACAGTATGGTTTTCATTTACAATACAAAGTTATTCCACTAATAAGCTGGCTAGTTGTTTCACTGCTGGCACCATTAAAACCATATCAATTATAGACTGAATTCCGATATAGTTTTGTCTAATATCGCGGGTGCCAGCAGTGCCGCACTATTTTGTAAGGCATGCACTGGCCAATCATGTAGCACTTCTCTCATAAATATTAATGAGGCATCTCCTACCCTGCAAAAAGGAAATTTGCCGTCCGCTCTAATGTTTAAGAAATGTTTTAGTAAATTGAAATCTTAATGAGAATTTCAGGTTTGTGTGTGTGTGTGAGAGGGAGTGAATTGTTGTATTAAATGACTAACTTGAAAATAATTACTTATCAATAAATTTATCAGAACAATCGAAAAATTAGTTGTTCGTATTAATCACTAGATTAATTGTTTAAAGAATAACTGTCTGGGACAGCACTAATATATATCAAAAAATATAAAGTAAGTTTCTGTCTCAAGAAAAAAACTTTTAGCTGTAAATTTCAGTGGCCATGTTTTTCAGTTCTTTTGGTAGTTTGAGGTTTTAAAATTTTAAACTTGCCAAGTGGAAAAAAATCCTTTCTCTTAGCTCTGTTTTGGGTTTTTTGGCATTTATTTGTTGTCTGTCAATTTGCATAGATTAATTTCAATTTCAAGTGTATGAAGACAGATTTGGTATTGCCTGTTCAGTTTATTATTATTTTTTTTCTGAAGGCTAAATGTAACATGATGCTGTCCAAGTTTAACCTTGAATGCTGAGCAAGCTATTTAGATATGCACAAAAATGTGCTTTGTCTAAATCAGTGCTTTTCAAACTGGTTTCCGAGGAACGCCACACATTCTGGCTTTGCTGGCTTTCGCTCCACCTCCTCACGCATTGTGAACATGGTTCTCATGTGGTTTGGTTGGACTGTTCTGAAATATTCACAATTGCAAGCTACAGATGCTGGGGGTGGGGGGATTTTTGTATGGTGGTGAACGTAAACGTAAAATGAAATGGAAATCTGATTCAGTTTTGGGGATGTGCTACTTGTGATGAGTTGCAAAACATATGCTTTTGTAGTTCTAGCAAGCACAAAGTATTGCGATATGTAGTTAGTCAATCATAATGAAGTCACTTATCTGTCCGGTTACTTGATACTGCCAAGCTTGCCTTTAGCTACCTGTACATTTTCACTAACGGATCCGATTGCTTGTAGCAAACAAATGTTGAGATTAACATTAGCTAACGGTTGCATTTTGGACAGCAGTGCTGTATGTATATACGGCATAGTTAGAATAATAGGAGATTTGGTTCCAGAAGCTATTTTTATATGTATGCATTTGTTTGTATGTATATATGTGTATATACAGTCGTGGAAAACATTGAGACCATTCTATATTTAACAAATCTGCATTTTTAAATCCTGGTTTAATAATAATAATAATAATAATAATAATAATAATAATAATAATAATAATAATAATAATAATAATAATATTATTATTATTATTATTATTATTATTATTATTATTATTATTATTATTATTATTATTATTATTATTATTATTATTATTATTATTATTATTATTATTATTATTATTATTAATAATAATCGATACTTTATTGATCCCCGTGGAGAAATTGTCTTTATGCCTCCCTCAACTTGCTCTTTTTTAAAAAAAATTTTTAAGAGTAAGTTGTCCGCGAAAGGCAGCCACCCGTAGCGGCGCCCAGGGAGCTGGGGGTTAAGGGCCTTGCTGAAGGACCCGCAGATGTGCTGAGGCTGGGTTTGAACCAGCGATCATTTTAATCCTGGTTCTGCTGGCAGAGGCTACGCTGAGCAGCAGGCTGCTTCCAGGTTCAAAATTTCTAAGATAGCAGTACACAAGAATAAGGTGAAGCAGGAGACACTGGGGTCGACCAGAAACAAGCCAGGTAAAGGGCGGAAGCGACTTTCTAATGCCAGAGGTGACCGTTGACTTGCTCGACAGGTTCTCATGAATCTCATGACATCAAGTGACTGTCAAAAGGAATGGGAAACATTAAGTGCAGGTGTGAAGTGCACTGCTAGGACAGTTCGTATCAGGCTCCTAGAAACAGCACTGAAGTCCCATAAAGCAAGGAAGAAGCCCTTCATTAATGAGAAACAGAAGAACCAGACTGCAGTTTGCAAAAAAAAATAAAAAATTCATAGCCATAAATTGAGAAACAAGTGAACCAAAAAATTGTGCAGTGGTCTCTTAATGTATCTGTGTACAATTTAAAGAACAAGATGATGTAATTACTTTTACTATATTTCACATTAGGGGGGCCTACTGTCTCATTTTTGTGCAGATGGACAATGACAAAGCTGATTTTTCGACTTCTTACAGTATGAGCCAATATTAGGGAGCACCTTCCAGGCCTGCACAATATGAGGAAAATATGTGATGTACGATAACATTGTCAGTATTCCAATGATGATATGACTTGTGATACTGATGTGTATATATTAGCTATACATTTTCTATGTTTTTGTGTTTTAATAGGTACACAGTGAAATCAATATACATTAATCTAAAAACCTGTCAATTGATAAAATGTCAGTTATATTAAGCTAAATGACTTTACGTTTCCGAATTCTTTTAAAGTTGATTATTCTACATCATAATAATCAATAAAACATGTCTCTCTCAAGCCAAATATATATTAATAATCCTAACAAAATACTGGTTAATGTCCATTAAACCATAGTAAAAGATGTCAGTTTTAGCTGTCAAGCTAAAAGTAAATGAGATTTTATGATGATTAATAAAACTGTTTGTGAATGTGTTTTATTGATGCAAATGCTTGCCATAACAATGAACTTGAAATTTACGTTTGCATCATCATGCTTGTGCCATCAGCCAAACAGCTGATTACAGTAGGAAGGAATTTGTACGATGAAATTTCACATGTCTCCACCTGATAGGTCAAATGTTCACACATGCTGAGTGTGAATGCACAGTGTGTATAAATAATATTATTCTTTTTCATGGCATTTCAGACAGTCTTTTGGGATGTGTTTATCATACATGTTCATATCGCAATGATGAAAATATGATTTAGTCAGCAAAAATATCTTAATGTCATTTTAGAAATTTTATATTTAGAAATGTTGATCTGACTAAATGGTTGGTCGGGGTAACGGTAATTATTTTTATGTTCCCACCTGGCTCGATGATATTCAGTATTATCTAGGTTCAGCTAATAAAACTAAACCTACAAGGTTAGTATGGTTTTAATTGCTGGGCTGCTGTTATTAATAATCTCATGTTGCTATATTGTAATGTATTTTCACTTCTGTAACAAATGTAGTATCAGTCTATGATCTGACATGTTCAGCCTCATCTAGTTCTATAATGTATGTAATATTTTATGGGGTAGCTTCAGTTCATGTTATTTCTAGTTGTGTTAGTAGCTTTTCAGCATTTAAATAATTGTAATTCTGCATTAGTTTTCCTTTTTAAGCCACCTGTTACATGCCCCTCACCCAAAAAGATGGTGCCTGCTTACCATTAGAGTGGGAGGCAAGTTTTTTGGCATTTTCATGGAATGAAGCTGATAAATTCATTAAACAAATCATTAAGTACCATTATCTCTCTTCGAAGCTGGGAATCCCTGCAGTGCCCCACAGGATGCTTTCTTGTTTCGGTGTTTGCAGGAAGCCCTGAATCAGGGATGTTTATAGATACAAGCTAAGTGTGTTTTAGATAAATGTTTCGTTTTGACAGATGTTTGTTTACAGGTTTGTGTTGTAAACATGCCCCTGCCAAGGCATTTAAACCAAATAGGTGGAGAAGTGTTAGGGTTTTCTTAAATCATCAGTTGTTCTTTACTGACCTTTTCAAAGACAGATGTGACTGTCTAGTCTGATTGAAATGGGCCTTGACATGTTCTTCAGTTAAATTGCAGGTTGTGGCAGGCAACAGATTCCTAACCTTGGTTGACTTGGGTAACACCTGAAGGTATAATTACTCGTGTTTCTTAGAAGGGTAAAATAGTCAACCTTACTAGGTTTCCTAATATATAAAAAGATTGTAGACAGACCTCAAATTGCTTTGATTTATCTGCATCAGTGTTTAGTTATGTTGAATGGTTTTGTTTTTCTAAGGAAGAAATTGGATATGAATCAATGGCACTTATCTATGGAATGAGTATAACCTATGCGGTGTACTTGCAGGTCATCACACAGTCTACATCGGTGTGCACGTGCCGAAGAGCTACCGGAGGCGGAGACGACACCGTCGGAGGACCACCCACAGGGAGAGGAAAGAGAGAGCCATAGAAAACGTGAACGATAAGTCTGATTGCGAAACACCAGATGACACCAACACCAGCATCCTCAAACCACTCAGTAAGTCTTGAAAAGGACTGTCTAGCATATAGTACGTGCCACTATAATGACTATTTTCCTGCGAAATTCAGAATAGTATTTTCTTTACATTGCATAAGTGTATATTGTGCAGAAATCCCAGAAACATGGTCTGTAATTATGCAGATGTAGATTGTTTTTGCCAGCTAAGAGCTGTTCCTACCTACAATTTATTTAGCATTGGTATGGTTGCAGTGGTGTCCATATTTTGTTGCATATTAGTATACTTGATCAGAAATCGTAATGCTTAATAAAATGTTACTTCTGTGACATTTTATACATTAATCTTCGTATCAACAATAATACACTGCTTGGAAACCTGGTTTACGAAAAGGTCTCTGTTTGTAAGCAGTATCTTGGAGGTGCTGTGAAGGTCCTCACCTGAAGCCAGCGTGGTGAACAGCTGTGGTTCTTGAGGGCCTGGCTATTGCCAATTTTGACAACATTTTAATTAGTTCCTACTTTCAACTTGAAATCCCTGATGAGGTGACTAACTATCCTGTTAATTACTTTAACTAATTAAGAACCATGCCTTGAAGAGACTGAACCCTTAAGGCTCTATTACGTGTATGGTATGTGAAAGAACACCGCAACTTCAAAGCATACTGAACACACATGTAGCAGCAGGCCAAAATATCAATACTGTTTGCTTTCAGTGTTATCAAGGCAAATATACTCTTATTTACCTTTGGATTGTTGAAGAACCCAGTGTAAATGGGCCTTAAGTGTTTGTTGACATGTAATGTTTAGTCTAATATATGTGGTGTAAACTTTTACAGCCAGAAGTCAGATGTTTCTTTTGTAAACTTGGTATATATTCCTTAAGTGTGTGTGTGTGTGTGTGTGTGTGTGTTGCATTGCGGTGGTCTCTGAAAATCTAGAGTAATAATAATTTAAAAGATTAAAAATCTCTCATGCATGCCAGACTTCATGGCATCTGGAAATGTAAGCGTTCATTTAGGCTGGACAAATATGTGCTGTGTATTTATAATGTTCTGACAACTTATTTCAATTTATTTGTGGAACAAGCTGCAATAATGTGCAGAAGACATTATTTCATACACCAGCATCTTAATTTTAAATAACAGTAGAAAAATATGTTGTTGTTAAAGGTCTTTTTAATGTTTAGCTGTCTTACTCACTTTTTTCTTTGTAAATCAACTAATCAACTAAAAATTACACCACCTCTTGGGCAAACCCTTAGCAAGCATTACAGAGGATTGGTCTTTCAGGCCTGGTAGTTTCAGTAGTGTGAGTAATCCTGACTTTGGCCTTGGTTTTGTTTTGGCAGGGTGCTAGCTTGTCTTCACCCCTCCCTTTTGTTTTTTCTAGTTGTTCCTTGCATAATTGTCAAAATGGATTGTGCCAGAAGGATCTTATTGTGGAGCAGGGTTGGGCATTTCTGAATGTAGGCTTGTACCTCATGCATGGAGATTTCAGCATCCTTATATCTGCAAAGTTTCTAGGATTATCTAGTTTCTCACATTTAGGTCATGTTCCCAGGTTTAGAAAACTGCCCCATAAGCATATTATTTTGACATTATCCTGCTAAATATCCATGTGTGAGTCTTTGGCAGTGATGCAGTTTGCCTTTTGACACACATGCTTGTGGCATGATTCAAGGATGGCACCTGTCCAGAGTTATTTCTGGTTGTACCTCCTAAAGAAATTCTCTAGGATTAAATTAATAATTTCCTTTATGATTATTGTAAGATGCGCATAATTTAATATGATAAATGGGTTTGTGAAAGGTTATATATTAGTTTTCATTTATATTTAATCTGGTGAAATATTACTGTACTGACCGCTGATTGATTATTATGGAGAGTGATACCAAAGGAGTAAGGAATCTAAAATCACAAGTAAATCTACATTGCAATGGTTGAAATGGAAATTTTGCGTTGTAGCATGCAAAACTGAAGTTGGGATTTTAACCCAGTTAAAAGACTGTCGCATGATTTGTGGGACAGACCCAAAATAAACCCATTGAAACTGTTCTGTAAAGAATGAGCCAAGCCACCTGCAAACTGAAGGTAGAATTTATAAAGGGGTGCTGCACAGAGGTGGATATTCAGGTCTAGAAAGTACAAATTCAGACCAAGATTTTGTTTCAATCAACCAATTCAGTATACCGAGTTATAGTCAGAGTATGCAACTGGTTGGTGAAACTGGGATTAAGCAAGTATAAAAAAAAAAAAATTTAAATCTGCCCCGAAAGATAAGATCAACTCAGATTAAGCAAAAACAATGTTTGTCTGGATTTTTGCTTTCTGAACTTGAACTATCCCCTTTTGGTGCTACAATGGCTTCTTCTGAAGTTTGGTCAACGTAAAAGACATGGTACGATAAAGACATTGTTTTTGCTTAATTTGAGTTTGCCTTTTTTTGCATTCCTTTTTTATAGTGATGCTTGATTAATCCCAGTGCGGTTCCCTTCTCACTTTACCCCATCTTTCTCTCCATGAGAGACACAGGCACATGCAGGTGAGAGCAAGCTTGGGGTCACAGTGAAGGATCAGCCACCTTGTGACACCCACGGAGCTGGGAGTTAAGGGCCTTGCTCAAGGTCCCATGGACATGTGACTATTCCGTCAAAGCAGGGCTTGAACCAGCAACCTTCCCCTCACAGGCATAAAGGTTTAGCCCACTTATGTATACTTCTTGTATCACAATAATTGTACAATAGTTCCACCTTTGAATTATAACCAGTGTTTGTGGGTTTAATCTAAATTGTTAGGTGAAAGACATTCCATTTGAGGTGGAGGTGGGTGAAAACAATCTTGAACTTAACCGCAACTGTAATACATTATTTGGCAAATTCAACCCTTGAGCATGGGAAGAGTCACAGTCACATCCATGGTATGAGCTTTCCAGCTCATAGTGCTTTAGGAGCTTAAATAGTGCCTTAATAATGATGTACCTTGGCAACTTTAACGTACTATTGGTGAGAAACCTGAGCTTTAACAAACTGGTCAAGCCATATCCTACTGTCATTGAAGCTGAAATGAATGAGAGTCTTTCAATAGGTTTGTATATCAAAAGCCTCTACAGGAATTTAACTCATCAGTAGAGTTCTGAGGACAAAAAAACGCCTTGAGGGAGGAGTGTCACCTACTTCATAATTTGTTTTTGCCGAGAGTGCAGTACCTCCTGTTTGGGCTCTTCTTATATTTCTGAGCTAAGACTTACCCCGCAGCTCTGCTACTATTTATGTTATTCAGCAAAGACGATTAGAAAGATGATGTACACTGAAGCAAGGCTAATCCCACCCACGGTTAGAAACTGCAATCCACACACCTGTTTCAAGGAAACACTGGTGTAACAGCCTCTTTAAATGTGCCTGCTACCTAAAAATTATTTGATTTAGGACGTTAATGTGCGATTAGTGCTGTGAGATCGTTAGGGTGTTACTTAAGAGAGAAGCTGTGGGTGTGGTGCTGTTGAGATGTAAGGTTTTGAGTGGAATAATTCATAGAAACTGAGGGCATGGAGAGGGATACCAGAGTCCACTACAGGATACAAGTGATTCAATTTGTTGATCTGCTTCTTTTTATTATGGACGCTCTGGCAGCCAAGCTGGGTCATTATGTCCTTCAGTCAATCAAGATTTCATTTTGGAACAGTGTTCCTTCATTGAAGCTTTTTAGTTTTTGTACCCTAGAAAATATCAAGGCTTTTCTTTTTCGAGTTATGGTTTGGTGGCCACTGACCTTCTGATTTTCATTCATTCATCCTCTACACAGTTCACCACAGCAGGGGTTTTCAAACTTGGGTCTGTCATCCCCTCAGGTTTCAATGAGCTTTGTAGTTAGCCTGCTGTTAGCCTGTAAATTAATGTATTAAACATATAAAGTAAATTAACAGAACATTAACATTAAAGAGGATCCAACCTGTTTGCTGTTCTTGGTTACTAGTAGTAACTTCTATGGTCACCTTTTAGTGGTAGAGAGCAATGTCTCTGGTCTATTTCCATTTGTCAGTCTTCGGTGAAAACCCGTACCTTAAACAATGGACATGTGAACTCTCCTAGTGGTGGTATTGATTACCCCATGGTAGAAAGAGTCTTTGAAATATCATTCTGTGGGTTGTCATGACCACTGAAATAATTTGCTGATTTAGAGGTGGGTAATGAACCTTAAGTATACTTAAGTATAAGTGTGTGCTCTGAAGGACTCTGATGAACTACTATGTGTAATTAGGTTGGTCTTAATGTAATTTATAAATATGTTCACTAACTTGATGCTATTTTCCAGACTTTTACTAGTTTTGACCAAGTTCATCTATTACAAAGGGGAAAACCGCATTTTATCATGCCGTCAGCATTATTGGCTTTTTCGCACATCCCTCTGGCTGCTGCTTCTGAAAATTGTATTCACTCATATTGGGTTGGGCAGTATTAAGTTAATTGGGTATACTCCAGCATTAATAAAAAAATTGCTTTTGAAAACACTCTGGAGAGTATGACTCCATTAAAAAATAGATACTGCCCAAACTTACGTATAGCGTATTGTGATTTATGACCTGCAACATTTACAAGGCTTTATGAGACATTTACAAGGTATTCACGCCCATAATTAAATTTTACGCAAGCCTTGTGTCCGCCTACAAAGATCTCATTTTTTTTTGGTCTTAATGTCATTTCTAGGAGTAATTTTCTGCTATTTTTTTCTACAGATTTGTAAAAATTTTATCAGTTATAGCTTCCTTTAATAAATTACTGAAATGACCCCTATTTTACAAAAACCTAAAAGGTTTGACATTTTAGTAATTAGAAAGGATGCTGATGTCAGCGAATGACTCAAAGGGTCACTCATTAAGGTGGCCTGAGAATGCTTTGTTTGACCCGTTTCAGAGCACAAAGTGCATAGGGACGGTTTATGTTTAGCTTTGTTTTAATAATCAACTGTTTCTATAGGTTTACTTTATCCATTTTGATGCTTTACTCCAAACCAGATTTCACGCACCAGAAGAAAAGTAGCCTTTTCCTGGGTGAAGTGACTAACAGTTTAGTTTGTAATCTCAGACCAGTAGTTTTTTAGGTGATGATTTGGAAACTTTATGGCGAGAAAAAATATACTTATGAATTTCCTTGGATTCTGCTTTGAAAATTTAATAATCAATCAGTACATTTTAAAACATTTAGCACAGAATTTGTCAAAAAGTTCATTTTAAATATCAACCATTTGATCTAATATGAGTAAACAGTAACACTACCCAACTGAGGAGAATGACTGACTAAAACTGACTTGGTCCTCATTTGTGTAGAGTGACAATTACCGGAATAAAAATGGTGTAAGGCTTCCAAATCCTGACTGCATATGGACAAATCTCGATGTGTTTGACACATGTTCCTTTTGGCCCATGCGCCTTCAAAATGCCCTCCCCCAGTGTGTGAAGGGGGGAAGCTTTGTGTTTTGTGGGGCCCAGCTCAAACGGGAGGGTGAATGTAGCATCACTGGGAGTTTAACTCAAGTAATCCGTGTTATGCTGCTCTACTCTGTAGAGCAGATTTGTTTTTCACTGAAGTGCAGCTATATTGAATTTTTAAGCTGAAGCTTCACGGACAAATTCATAATTATACTTTTCAGTGCACTGTGCTTCTTTGCTGTAGACTTCAGGCTACCCAGCAATCCTGTACCGGATAAGAAATATTTTTTAAGAACTGATGGATGGATGGATGGATGATCTCAAATGCCTGTAACCCAACTTGTGAATTCCTCTCATTTTTGATGTTTGCAATTGATGTGTGACTTTGCGACTGCAGGTTATATCAGTCAAATGGATGATGATGGAGCTATTGACATTACACAAGCAAAGGAATTCTACCTCTTATTTATACAATTGAATTTTGTTCTTAAAATATACAATGTACTTCCCCATTGGCTTATTGCCTTTAACAAGGAAGTTGGTTGACAAAGGTTATAGTTTATATGATATCGCATTTGTTACACTTGCATAGAGGTAAGTATTAATTTGCAGTAATTTGAGTGTGGGCTGTATGGTATAAACTGAGAGGGATAATTAATGCACTAACCATTTACTGAGACTTCTAAAAGCTCGCACCTCAGTTCTCATTTGGTTATGACTTGGCATTTTTTATCTCGTGTTATTTTGCGGAGGATGTTGCTCACGGTTATGAAAGCCTTTCTTCTCCTGAGGTTTTTCAGCCAACACCCCTGAAGTGGAGTCTAGTGTGTGTTTTAAATTTACTGCTGTTTGTGTGCCTAAGTACCTGTTTGACTGGTAAAGGTTTTCCCTCCTTCAGCTGAGATGTTTAATAATCCAAAAGCCTCCATCCTTCAAGATTAAAATGTATGTAGAAGTTGTTGCTTTTTAATGATGCTGAACTTCAGTATTTAATTTCAGAGTTTTTGGCTAGTTATCTTGCAACTGTGTGGGCTTGTCATTAGTATTGTTAGTTTCCTCTTAAAATACAGGAAACCCCTTTATTGGTGGTTTAAGGATGACTACAGCCAACTTGTTGTATTTTTGTGGTTTACTATGGTTTGCCCTTCCTGTCTTCCATAACCATTTATCCAGTCCATGGCCCTCTTGTGAGTCTTGAGCCTGTCCCAGGAAGAATAGGACAGAAGGCAGATCATACTCCTGAAAGGGTTTCCAAAGCTGCATGGTTTATTTTGGAATGTGGGACCAAACCGAAGTACCAGGAAACCCAAAGAAACATGGTGTATCTGGGTTATGAACCATATTTCCTTGCCGTCTCTAGTCTCACCTGCTGCCGAGCGGATCCGCTTCATGCTTGGTGAGGAGGATGATGGGCCTCCACCACCTCAGCTCTTCACCGAACTTGATGAACTCCTGGCCGGGGAAGGTCAGGAGATGGAGTGGACAGAGACGGCGAGGTAGGCTTTGCCTCTGCATGTGAGGACTCAAGGTTGAAATGTTCAGATCCATATGTGACAAGTCTTAGGCAGAGTGTGGTACCAGCAATTCTGGTTCATATTTACTAAAATTAATAAACACTTGTTTGATTATGTGAAATGGAGTTTTATTAATCTTGTGGCAAGCTTTAATCAATTTAATCAATCAATTTAAGCTGCGAGTAAATGTTACGTGCAGTCAACTACTATGTTTTCTTTTTAACCATGGTTTGATGTCTGATAAACTGACTGGAATCTTGAACTTGCTTGGTATTTCATACCATATTGTACAGTGTTATTACAAGTAATTATTTAATTATTTCCTGTTTTTTTTTTTTTTTTTAACAAACCTAGAAACCATAGAGCCTTGAAAAGTTGTTAGTATACTCCATGTTCATCTGAATGTAGCATAGCTGAATTTTGGTTGAAATGTTGGTCTTCTCTATCATATTCATTTTGTAAATCAACTACTATGAAAGGTCTATGCTCTAGGAGTCGAATCATGGAGAATTATAGAGGCTGAGTGATCTCTGTTTGGTAATATTTGTCAAGGTGCTTCAGAATCATAAGACCTGAAGAAAAATGTCATCGGTAAATTCATTGTTAGAAATCAATCTTCATATTTAATGGCATGCTAAGGTGATATTGTTCTTAGGATATAAATGGAACATTGTTGGGAACAATAGTTGGAATTTCATAAGGATGACAATGAGTGAATTTTACAATGGGGTGTACAGGTTTCTGTATACCCTCCAAAGCGACTGTGTGTGTTTTCTGTTATGCAGTGAAAATTGAACCTGAATTGCGTGACATTCCACAATTTAAAAGCCAAAAATTTGAAAACGTGAATTAAAAGTTAAATCCAAAGGGTGTTCCTCTTTCCACAGATGGATCAAGTTTGAAGAGAAGGTGGAGAAGGGAGGAGAGCGGTGGAGTAAGCCTCATGTCGCCACACTGTCCTTACACAGCCTGTTTGAGCTGAAAACCTGTATTGAGAAAGGCACCATTATGTTGGACTTGGAAGCATCCACACTTCCACAAGTTGTGGGTGAGTTGTCATTGTCATCCCTATCAGGGAGGGTTGTGGGAAAGCTGTGCCCTGATTGACATTATGAAAACTTCTGGCCATGCATAAATAGAATGTTTTGATGTTCTGAGGGATATGTATTTAAATGATTTATGCTGCATGGGTATGTATGTATGCCAGTGGATTCTTGGCTTAAAAATCCATGTCTCCTGTTCCTGATAGATTCAGTGTATGTACTTCAGAGTGTTTTTTTGTTCTTACACTGCAAATTTTGGGTCACTTAGAATATTAATTGCTTCTGAAAACAGCTAGGTTTTTGTCCATTAAAATAACATCACATTGATCAGAAATACTGGACAGACATTGTTAATGCTCCAAATGACTATCATAGCGGGAACAGCTGTTTAATGGAATATCTGCATAGGTTTACAGAAGCCCATTATCAGCAACAGTTAGTCTTGTATTCCAGTGGAATGTTGTTTGCTAATGCAAGTTTGTAAGGAAAATTGATCATTAGAAAACCCTTTTGCAATTATGTTGGCACAGATGAAAATTGTTGTGCTGATTTAAAGAAGCAGTAAAACTAGTCGAGTATCTGGAGCATCAATTCAATTTAAATTATGTCTCGCTTTTAACAACAGTCATTGTCACAAAACACTTTACATACAGTATAACCAGCCCGAACCCCCACCAGCAATTGTGGGTTCGATTACAAGCTCAAAATGGTCAGAAACAAAGAACTTCTGAAACTTGTCAGTCTATTCTTATTCTGAGAAATGAAGGCTATTCCATGTGAGACATTGCCAGGAAACTGAAGATCTTGTACAATGCTGTGTGCTACTCCCTTCACAGAGCACCTCAATAGAGAGAGGTGAGGGAGGTCCAGTGCACAATTGAGCGAGAGGATAAATATATTAGGGTGTGTAGTTTGAGAATCAGATGCCTCATAAGTCGTCAACTGGTGGCTTCATTAAATAGTACCCGCAAAAGACCAATCACAATGTCAACAGTGAAGAGGCAACTCTGGGATACTTGCCTTCTAGGCAGAATTGCAAAGAAAAAGCTGCTTCTTTTTCTGGCCAATAAAGAGAAATGGGCAAAGGACACTTGACAGAGGAAGGTTGGATTAGAAGGCTTTGGATAGATGAATCTAAGTTTGAGGTGTTCGGATCATTCGGATCAGATGTTCGCTTAATTGGAGCCAATTTCGTCCTACAACGGGACAATGACCCAAACACAGCTCCAAACTATGGAAGAACTGTTTAAGGAAAAAGGAGTCAGCTGGTATTCTGTGTATAATGGAGTGGCCAGCACAGTCACCGGATCTCAACTCTATTGAGCTGTTATGGGAGCAGCTTGACTGAATGGTACCTGAGAAGTGCCCCTCAAGCCAATCCAACTTGTGGGAGATGCTTCAGGAAGCACAGGGTGAACTCTCATCAGATTACCTCAACAAACTGACATCCAGAATGCCCAAGGTCTACTACAGGGATATCAAACTCCAGTCCTGGAGGGCCGGAGCTCTGCACAGTTTTTGGTTTACCTTCATTTAACACACCTGATTCAACTCCTTGTGCTAATTACCACACAGCTCATAAGCTAAATCCATTTGTGGTGGAACAGGGAAAGAGCTAAGCTACACAGGACTCCGGCCCCCCAGGACTGGGGTTTGACATCCCTGGTCTACAAGGATGTAATTGCTGCAAACGGAAGACTGTTTGGGGGAAAAAGCAAAGTCTGAAGAACACAATTATCTTAATTTCAAAAATGATTTTCTAACTTTATCTATGACTATATTTCCTATTTATCTATATTTCCTATTCAAACTCTTTTCATGAAAACAAGGCAATTCCTAAGTGACTCAAACTTTTGAACAGTAATGTATTTAGAAGCAGAACATTAGCTTGTGATATTGGAGCCAATTATCCTCTTAAACAGTTTTAGTTGGTTTATAATAATGCTTTTGTATTTCTCCTGCAGAGATGATTACCGAAAACCAAATAGCAAGTGGTCTCTTAAAGGCCGAACTCAAGGACCAGGTGATGTACACCTTGCTGCGCAGACATCGCCACCAGACCAAGAAGTCCAACTTGCGATCCCTGGCTGACATTGGAAAGACAGTCTCCAGTGCAAGTAGACTGTTTACCAACCCGGACAATGGTAATATCAGAGCCAGTTATGTGACATTCACTCTTGTTTTTTCTCGTTTGAATATTACTTTGTTAGAGACAAAGATCAAGAATTGTACAAGACGGCTTTGTCCAGTTTATACATTAGACAGGAAGGCATGATTATCTTTTAATATTACAAAACGTAAAGGAGAATATACACTATGCATCCATTTTTAAAAATTGCCTTTAATTTATTATTTGTATACAAGCATAGAGAGAGAAAGCATTGAATCAGCTTGAATCAGCTTGCTTTTTAAGTCAGTTTACTTGTTTTTCACCTCCCTAAATTTTATTTTCAGTAGATTTGTCTTATGATGACATGGTAGATTGAAAGATAATTCTATAGCAATGTGAAAATTATACTGTCAACTCTGGACCACTGTCTGAGGTAATATGTACACTGAAGTCCATAGGGTGCTGTGTGGCTCAGTGGTTCAGGACACTGTTCCTGTGATCGGAACATTGCTGGTTCAAATCCCAGGCTTGAGTCAAATGGGCTTTGTCGTGTAGGGCTGCAACAACTAAAGGATAACATCAGTAATAATGGTTAATAAAAATAGTTTACAATGAATTTTGTTATCGATTAGTTGTATTTCTGTAGATTGCATATAATAAAGTCACCACCAAGTAATGTTAAAATTGGTGTGTAAAGCCTAGTTCATTCTTCACTTTACTATGTGCCCTTATGATCCCAGCATGGTTCTGCGTGGACTCTTGTGTATATACTGCATTTGTCTGTGGACACAGACTGTCACAGTCGGCGCATTCGCACAGCAGTGATATTCAGATGAGCAGAGGGCAGATGTGTAATGGTTAAATGCTCATGATCAGTTTTAAAGTTGTTACTAGGTTTGGGTGATATAGTGGTAATATGGCACTTCTGAAATCTTGGCAAATTTTATAGTCAAGATTTCAAAATGCTGAAATAGTTGCTTTTCAAAATTTCATCAAGACTTTGTATATCGTGGTATTAAGGACAACTGTTAGCAAGTTAAAATCCACTGTCCCCACCATATTTTATTCCTATGCCTTTTTGTCAGTATAAATAGAGATGCTCTACCCTGTGTAAATAATTACAGCTGTAATTTTAAAATACCTAATTTTTAAATGAAGCATTTACATTTTACTTTAAACCCTGTCTTGGTCCAACTTGATCACATGACTAATTGATTTTTTGAAATATTGTTATATCAACCATATATAACAATCAAAACTTTGCGGACAGCTTACTCTACAAAAAGAGCAAGTTGAGGGAGGCGTAAAAACAATTTCCCCACGGGGATCAATAAAGTATCAATTATTATTATTATTATATATAGATGAGGCATGAAATAGCCTTCCCCCAGGTCCAACAGTGTGATATACAACAGCATTGATGAGAGGGAGCTTCCACAATACTTGAAGTTCAAAACACATGCCCATGCAAAAGAGGGGGGTTAGACAAATGGATTTATACACAGTGCAATGTGCATATAAACAAGTAATACAGCAGCATGACAAAGTCTAATGAATCTAGTGACTGACTAGCGATAAATAGGTAATAATTATCTATAAGATGATTGGGTATAAAGAGAGCCTCCCAGAGAGGCAGAGTCTCTGTGCAGTGAAGATGGGGAGAGGTTCAGCACTCTGTGAAAGACTGCGTAGGCTAATAGTGCAACAATTTAAGAGTAATGTTCCTCAACCTAATATTTTAAAGTATTAGGGAATTTCATCATCTACAGTACATAATATCATTAAGAGAGAAAGATTTCTCTGCATTCTCTGAGTGCAAGGGACAAGGCCGAAATCCAATATTGGATAGTCGTGAACTTTAGGTCCTCAGGCAGCACTGCATTTAAAAACAGACATGATACTAGTGGAAATCACTGTATGGGCTCAGGAACGCTTCTGAAAACCATGGCCTGTGAACAGAGTTTGTCACTGCATCTACAAATGCAGGATGACACTCCGCCCGCTTCTCTGGGCCCATGGTCATTTAAAATGGTCTGAGGCAAAATGGGAACGTCTCCTGTGGTCTGACGAATCAATTTCAGATTCTTTTTGGAAATCATGGATGCCCTGTCCTCCGTGCTAAAGAGACGAGGGACAATCAGCGGGCAGTTAAAAAGCCAGCATCCGTGATGGTATGAGGGTGCATTAGTAAGTAAGTAAAGTAAGTAAGTAAAGTAAGTAAAATTATTTATAAAGCACATTTAAACACAGCTGGTACTGACCAAAGTGCTGTACGTCAATAAATAAAATAATTAAAATTACAAAAAAGACTAATTAAACAAATAAATGCATGTTAATATATGCTGCCGTCCTGACAGTGTCCTTTTCAGAGGAGGCCTTGTATAATTCAGCAAGACACTGCTAAACTGCAGTTGTTAAAAGTGCTGAGTGTTGTTAAAGGAAGAGGTGATGCAGCATATTTGTAAACATGCCCCTGTCCAAACTTTTCTTGAAACATGTTACTGGCCTCAAATTCAAATTGAATATATATTTGTCATAAAACAATAATATTTCAACATCTGATACTTTGTCATTGTTCTATTTTCAGTTTAAATAGAGGTTTATATAATTTGTAGATATTGCATTCTGTTTTTATTTACATTTTACTTTTTTGGAAGCGAGGTTATATTTCCAGTGTTCATTTCAGTATCTCGTCTGTAATAAAAGGTCAGACCATGTCACGCTGGAGCCCAGTCACTAGTGGCCTTGATTTACACTGGTACTGTATCATATTTGGTGGTTTTGGATGCTCCTTTATTGGCATCTCTTTTAAATCAAAATAGTTGCAGTCCTACCAAAAATATAGTAGAACTTTCACAGCGGTAATATTATAAGTATATAAGAATAATCCCAGCCATGTTATTTGTAAGTATGTGATGTAAGGTCAACAGTATAACAGGTGCCTGTAACCCCACACTGCCCTTCATAAGTGACCCCTTTTGCAACACATACATCAGTGTCTTTACGTCTGGAAGCTTTGGGGTCACTATTTTTTCCGCAGCAATAGCTATATTGGAAATTGTTTCTGCTGTTATACATTTTCCCACCTGTTTAGTTGCTTTTGGTAATGTCATATTCATCTGTTTTCACTGTCTTGCCAGCTGACCTCAGCTCGTACTATAACTGCATTCAGAATCTGAGTACCTGGAAACATTTCCTACCTATTCATAGTTCTGAAAAAGTTCAAGCCCTAATTGACATGCAGCGCTCCTACATGTTATTTTCAATTACACTACTGCTCACTTCACAAACCATTCCGTTCCCAGAGATACAATTTGAAATGTGCGCAGATTAGAATGTTAAATCCATATACTCTAGCCATGAATATAGCCCTAGTTGCTGTCATTACGTTAAAAGTCAACATAGCTACCTAAATTATAATGTTAAGCTACATTTATTTTGTGGATATCATGGACACCTACTATTATAAAAGGCCAGATGAAGATGTGTTACTACTAGCACCACCAATTAGTTGGAGGATTTATTGCTTGCCGGAGTTCAGTTTGACACTTTCCCACGCATTTGTTCAAAAGAATTTAGATTTTTTTTTTTATAAAGGAAATCGTATACCTTTCCTTTGATAGAATGTCCCCAGTCCTTCAAGTTGGGTTTGGGTTAGACTAATATGTGCATAAACTTTGTGGAACAATACTGTTCTTCCTGACAAAGTTGACTCGCAGTCCACATGGGCAAATGCCAGTGTTGCTAGGTGGTTTCTTTTATTCTCATCAGTGATAAAATGTGACGTGATACCGCTGCTTATTGAAAGTTGCCAGTTTTATTCATTGTTTGTTGAAAAGGACATGGCTGAAGTACATAATGCCCAGGATCACCTGTAGGCACAATTTTTTTTATGTTTGTATGTGAAGCACGTCCCCCAAGACTGGACTTGATACTGCTGTCCTGTGTAATTAGGGGATACCATGTGACAATCGTCTTTCTTTCCTGAGGGATACGATAATATGCAATATGCCATATTTGGTGACCATGTATTGAAATATCACATGTTTATGATGGCAGAAAGGGATTTTATTATGGGTGACTACACTAACTTGAATAGCAATTTCCAAACTGTCGAAGCTCACCTTTTGACCATCTAAAGAAAGCTTAAAAAGTAAGAATATTCCTGTAATTCTTTATGCACCAAAAGCCATTTTAGTGTTAATTATAATGGCTCTCTCTCTGCTTTGTGCTAGTCTCTCTACTGTAGCATTGGTGCCTTGTCAACTTTCATTCTCTTTACTTTTTTTTTTTTTCTGCCTTTTTTTTTTTTTTGACCTGGTCTGCAACCTTCTCCTTCAGCTGAAGCATTTAACCCAGTTCAATACCCTGTGCCATGCCTAACATCCAGGGACACATCTGAGTCACAGGTCCACAGGAGTATGAGCATGGAACGGCTCCTTAAGTGTCCTGAAAGCAAAGCAGAGTATTTTAGCCTCCTGGCTAGAAATAGCGTCATTTTGTGGTGCTTTTGTGTAATATGCTAAACTTTAAAACAGAGGCACTGAACATGGTGAATGTGTAAACGTGGTGTATACACTGCGATACCAGTTCAGCTTCATTATCATACCTTTAATGTGAATAAAAGTGATGATACCTACATTTATTTAATGCTAGCTGAATTTCCAGACCGCACTGAGTTGTAGGAAGCAGTGGTTTAGTCCTCCCTGTTAATGTATTTTTATTATCCTTCCCCCAGTGTTCTGTTTCTTTTAAGTGGTTAAGGAAATTATGATTTTTTTTTTCTTTCAGCAATTATTCTGTAAAGATGTGCCCCTAGGCAGGTTTTACATGATACATGGTACGTGATATAGGTGTGTTCATTGTAATAAAATTGGTCATTTTATTTGGGAAAATTTTGGACACGAAAAATGTCTAGCATTTGGTCTTCATATCTAAATGTATTAATTGTTCAAAGACTAATAACAGTGAAATTGTAAGTCAGGAAATTTACGGAATTCTAGAAAACAGATAAAGGCAGAAGTAGGAATATGGTCACAGAAATATTGCTTTCCTGCGCAGTACTTTGCAGTACAGGCTTACATGGACTGTAACTATATTGAAATTTGTCCATCTGTTATCACCTTGTTGCTACTGAACGTAATTTTGTTTCCAGTCAGAATTACACTTCGGTTAAGTGATGATTAAGCTGGATGTTTATATAATGTGTTCCTTAATTAGGCATTAGCGTGGTTGGAAAAAAAAGTACAGGCTTTTTCAGACATTAAAGGAAGTGCATTGCATCATTACATATAATGTTTCAGTCCTTCATTAAAGTGTTTTCAAACTCATTAACAATTCAGTCTTGCTTAACATTGACCTGTCTCTGTAAGCAAGTATACTTATGATAAATTGAACTAGCCTCTTAAAATAAATGTAGAACATATTTACTCCAGCAAAAGAGATTTTGCTTGTGGATGCAACAGATTTTACCTGAAGTATACTTGACTGAAGTCAAATGACTACCCAGGAATAGCTCAGTCGACACAATTTGACACCTTATGATTAAGACTTTTTGGGTTGGCTGTTGGATAGTAATAATTGACAGAGTTTCTAGGTAAACATAATGAAGCATCTTGGATCACATTGCAGTTTGTTGAGGTTCTTGGATCTCTGACATGACAACGGAAAAAGAAAAGAAATTACTTTGTACAAGTGACAGTGCAGTTGTCAGCAAGACGATTAAAGCAAGCATGAACAAGGAGCAGCTTAGAATGAGATGTCGTGATATGGGAATTTTGAGGACAAGATCAGCTGTGAAGCATAGAAAAACCATTGAGACAAGAAAAATACAGGATGAAGTCTTGGACGCTGTTTATAGTAATTTTAAATTGGATTACCTTGGATTTAACCATAGTATTTGTGGTGGCCTGAGAATGACCATTCTATTCCCCACAAACTTCTGTGGCATTTACAGTGATTTTGATGATGGGGATGAATCTGAGTAATTGCAGACCATATAAACATCTTCCGTGTGTGTGTGTGTGTGTGTGTGTGTGTGTGTGTGTGTGTGTGTGTGTGTGTGTGTGTGTGTGTGTTCCAAAATAAGTACATACATACATTCACACATGCTACGTCCAAAGTATGAGGTCAGCAGAATTCCCATCGACCTACCATATGCATGTACAGCAAAGACATTTACTTAAGAAATTAATTTTTGAGAGATTATGAACCAATAAGGAGTTCACTGAATTACTCCTTATAAATACTGGCATTATATGCCATATTTCAGCTGACAGGCCTAAGAAAATTTACTGGAGGGAACTGTGAGAGGAAGGACTCAAGCATGAGCAATGTTGTCTGCAGCCAACCACAGCAGACTGGAGATTTCCGGTCAACGCATCAGTTGTATCTTAACAGGAACAGAGCTTTTGAGAGTTTATAAAGAGTGATTATAACAGTGGGAGTATGAAGCAGCTATTGATTTTTTTCTGCACACAACTCTACTTTTTATTGCTTATTCAGGGTTCTTATAAAGAGCTTAGTGTAATAATGGTAGGTTTCTTCTATCTCCGTTACCCTCGGAAATTGCAGACCTTTTCTGGTGAGGGGAGAAATGAGGTGTTGAAACCCATGGTGGGTGGAATTACTGTGACCTGCCAATCACTGCCAAGCTTGGAAAGTGAACTACTGGCTAGAGTTTTAATCTGGTGTTACTGGTCTTTTGAGGTTTAATGATTAATTTCACCGATCACTGTTTTATGTATAGATTTCGGTAGATATTATAGACAGGCTGAGACCAGATATCACATGACAGTGCTTGTTCCACATCCATATACCTGATATGTGGGTTTTTTCTTTGTCTTAGGTCCACATGTTCTACTTTTCCACTAATTTCTAATAGTAACCAGACTCCCTTCTTTCGTGAGAAATTGCTTAATATTTGAATTGCGCTTAGGAATTTTTGATGAATCTTTTTACAGGTAGCCCAATGACTTCACATCGAAACCTGACATCCAACAGCCTGAATGACTTCTCTGACAAACCTGAAAAAGATCAGGTTAGTTACATTTTTATTCCAGTGTCCCTATACTGTTTCCTTGTAGATATCAGGGTACTGATGACTGAAGAAATAATAATATGTGCTAGAACTGATTTATTTTGGTTTTGCTAGATTTCATTCATTGTTGTACTTCCAGTATAAATATCAAAGCTGTAAATATGTATTTTATTTTATAAAGTAGTATTATTTTTAAGGACAATGTACACTCTCCTTTGTAACTGGTATTTTGGGATTATGTACGTGAGCAGGCCTTTGAAAGGAGATGAAATTGAGTGATTGGCATAAAACAAGATGAAAAACAGAAGTGTTACTTATATGAGGGGCACTCCAAGTTCTCTCGCCCACTTTACAGTGTCAGACATATGCTAGTATGTGGGAGGGTGGGGGTGAAACTGTCACTCAAGATAAAGCTCGGTACAAGTTGAACTGTTAACTTTATGACATCTGTACTGGCCGCTAGATACTTCAGTGACCGACTTACTGGAACTGTGTGGGTGTGTGTCTTACCTTGACCCTCTACGTCACAGGGTTGTTGAAAGAGAATGATACAATTCACCCTTTATCTCTTTATTCCTCAGCCAATGTACTTTAAACACTTTGCCCTCTACTCTGCTGTTTAAACTAGTAATTTAGTAATTTGTTGGGGGGGGGGGAACTTCAGCTCTTCCACAAATGAACAGCAGAACAGAATACTGATACAATTTATAAATTTATAAATTCTTTGACCATCTGTTTGTCAGGGTTGTCCAGTTCTGATTCCTGGAGGCCAATTTCACTGCTTGACACACCTACTAAACCTGATAATTAGCTGATTAAGATTTGAACAGGGAACTTTGCAAACTATGTGACATTCTGGCTCTCTGGGACCGGAAATGGGCAACATTGGTTCATGCTGAGGTGTGTTAAATCAGTAATGCATAATGTAGTGTTAATTGAATCAGAAAATTACTCTAAAGCAGTGAAATGTCTGTTTAATGTGGCTTGGAAGTAGGTCTCTGTGTTCCTTCTTTCTTATAATTACTGTGCTGACCACATTCTAGCTATAAGTTTAAACCACAAGTTCTTAGATACACTGGACCATGTATAAGTGAAGCCAAAATTAAATGTCTTGTGTAACCCATGAATCAAAACAATATTTAATAGCAGATTCACACATTGAAGACTGCAGTTTGTTTAAAAGGGTAAACATCCTTAACCACCAGCCTAAACCATGTAATCAGCTTTTTTTTCTAGCCATAATTTAACCCTCTGTCTGCTATTCTATTGAAAGGTTTACACAGTGTGAAATGTGTTATTTGACAGATATTCTTGGGAGTTTATTTGCTGGTTTTGATGGTAATTCTTTTACTACTCGACTGAAAGTTATTTGTCCCAGATGGGAAACAATCCTCCTTTATCATATAGATAATTCTGTAATTTTCTATTCTTATCTGTGTTTATCGCATGAGTGTTTTAAGTAAGTCTCTTTGGATGAAAATGTTAAGTTTTAATTTTTAATCCTCATGATGATATGAATCATAATCCTGCGATGAATGTGCAGTCAGGTTTTTTGGATACGTTTCCTGTCGTCCCCTCATATCTTTCTTTGTCATATTAATCGGTCTCATTTGAAAGCTCGTGTTTTTACTGGCTATGGGATTTCGTTAAGTTGTCAGTGGGGTTGCAAGCAGCCATCTGTTAATGGAAAGTCTATGAGGTATTAAATCCATTTAATCCC
Source organism: Paramormyrops kingsleyae (assembly GCF_048594095.1). Taxonomy (NCBI): domain Eukaryota; kingdom Metazoa; phylum Chordata; class Actinopteri; order Osteoglossiformes; family Mormyridae; genus Paramormyrops; species Paramormyrops kingsleyae. Next base: position 19,992,930 of record NC_132803.1, read on the forward strand.
ATATTTATGATACCTAAGATTGCCAAACTTATCTGAACTTTGTTTTGAGGATAAGGATGTTTGACTATAGATTTATAATATGTTACTCATATTATCCGGTGGCCAAGATGCAGGTTCACCACAATGCCTAGTATGCATGGGTACTTTATGTTTCTGTCACTTATTGTTTGTTTATTCTTTAATGTTGTTGCACTTAAAAGGTATTATTCCCTTGATCGATTTTTGGTGTTAAAAATCTCATGATGACATTTTTAGAAAAAAACGCCTTAAAATGAATACTACTGGAATTCTGTCTGCCTTTTCAGAGATTAGAAAACGGTACTGCTGACATGATTTATATGCTTGGTTGAACTTATAATCAGGGTGTTATTTTCAGTATCAGTGTTGTTTCTAGGAAACGGCTCTAATCTGTCTTGGCAGATGAATAGGTAAAAGTGTTTGGACTCAAGGTTCTGTAATAAGGTTGCCACTGGTTTTATTTTCATTTAAGGGCAAGTTTATAACTCTTGAGGGACAAAGAATAAGAACCAATAATGGGTGCTACAAACCCCTTTCTCTAAGCACCATCAGTCTTCATACACATTATGGGAACATTGATAGTGTGTTTTTCTTTCTTTCTTTCTTTCCCATTTTTTTTTTTTTTGTTCCACTAAATGGGAACTATAAATTCTTGCTTTTGACCAAGTAACTTAATGTTGTATGTCAGCTTAGATTTGTAGTTTGTAAATCTATTTGCCCTTGCTCTCTTCATCGCTTTTCTTTTGTGTCTTAAGCTGAAGAACAAATTCATGAAAAAGTTGCCTCGTGATGCAGAGGCCTCCAATGTCCTGGTGGGGGAGGTCGATTTCTTGGACAGCCCTTTTGTTGCTTTTGTTCGCCTGCAACATGCTGTTATGTTGGGAGCTCTGACTGAAGTTCCAGTACCAACGAGGTATGGCTCTCTCTCTCACACTCACACTCTCTCACACACACACACACACACACACACACACACACACACACACACACACACACACAGACAGACTTGTACACATATCTTTGTGGGGACTCTCCATTCATTTATATGGCCAAGACCCTAATCCCAACATGATGACCTTAACCCCTACCCATCCCTAACCTTAATCATAAGTAACCAAACAAAATACTTTTGGTATTTTTATTTTTTGATTGCATTCACAGGTTTTTATGAAATTGAATTTCCCTTTGTGGGGACCGAAAAAATGGTTCACATAACATCAAAATAACAGATTTATATCACATTGTGGGGACATTTGGTCCCCAAATTGTAATGTATATCTGACAAACACACATACATGCCAAAAACCAATATTTTTTAATATGCTTCGTTTAAAATTACCAAGGATTTTTTTTTTCTGAAGGGCATAAAGCTACAATTTAGAATTTGGTGATCAGTGGTCACTGTTGACACACCACAGCACACAGTGCACAACAACGAAAAGTGTCCTCCTTCATTTAACCCATACGTGACAAATTTGTGATACATCACTTATGTTTTGTAAAATGATATGAAGGGCTCTGTGGGGGCTTCTTTTATATAGCTGATTGATATATTAAAATCTGAATCTATTCAGATTATTATACTTTTTTTCTGCACAAGTAAACTGCTTGTATTTATTAGGTTCCTCTTTATCCTGCTGGGACCCAAAGGCAAAGCCAAGTCCTACCATGAAATAGGAAGAGCGATAGCCACGCTTATGTCTGATGAAGTAAGGATCTTAGTTACTTTGTCTATGCATTTATTGTATGATACAGACTAATCTCTCTCTCTCTCTCTCTCTCTCTCTCCTATATATACCTATATATATATATATATATATATATATATATATATATATAGGTAGCCATATATAAGTAAGTAATACTTTGCATTGACTGCACCTTCATGCATTCATCAGCATGTATATCTTAACATGTCTTAAAGCAGTGCATTCATAATGCCTTCAATGACAGCTGTAATATACATTAATAACAAATATTATAATTGTATAATGTTTGTTATTAACGTATACTGCAGCTGTTAAGGTATGTAAGACGTTATGGTATACTTACATGCTGCTTATGAATGCATTATGAAGGTGCAATTAATGTAAAGCATTACCTCATTATGTACTTAAAATGTAATCTTCCAAATGTTGCATGTGTCTGTTGGGGAAGTATATTGAAATGGTAGCACAAGACATTCTGCGTAATTGGGAACTGGGGACTGAGGAATGTGGCCCTCAGGCTGTACTCAAACTACTCAACTCCACAGTCTGTATAAAGTTCAATATCAACATTTTTTTTAAATGTTCATTCATGTTTTTAAAAACGATAAAACCAGATGCACAAGCATAGCCATGACACCTCAACGTGCTAACCCGCTGAGCGTTACCTTACATAAGTACGCAGAATAATGCTGGACGACTCCACAGACTCATTTCTTTGGGGTAAATCTTACAATGCACTGCAGAGAAACAGGTATGTGTGTGTGACGTCCATTTGTGGTCACCGTTTGATAACTGGGCACTGCACACAAGGTTAAACATTTCTGCTTCCTCTTTGCTAATGAAACACACAAATCAACTGACATTGAAAGGGTAATGTTAATTTTGTTTAATTTTCATTTGAAGTGTAAGCAAAGAGCAAGTCATTTCAGTCTCATCCTCTTCAGAAGCTCAACCGGCCCCCCCCACCAGTTATCTCCTTTCCTCATGTTATACTGTTTACAAACAGTGACTCTGCAAGCGTCTCTATTTTCCTAGCTTTAGCTCGATTACGCCTGTCTCCGTGTCTTTCCACGCATTTATTTACGCCATGGAAACAGAACCACGTTATCGCTGCTGTCACTCTGAAGATTTAAACCAAACATGATCATTAATTCCCTTTTCACTAGTATAGTGTAGTATATCCAGCAGAAATGTAGCAGTAAAAAAAGCGAAGGCACATAAAACAGGATCTTCTGTTTTGTAGAAAATTTGTAGTTTCCAAGGAAAATCATAAAGACAATATTGATTGTATATTTTCATTGACAGTTACGTTTTTTCTTGTCAGCTTTTAACTAATTCTGTTTGATTGCTTTACCATAAAGCATTATGTACAGTATACGCAATGTGATGTCGTCATACGAGCTTGTTTAGTAGTACTGTCCCTACATTCGGGAAGGAGTAATTGTGCAAGTGATATGTCTGTTTAACTTGTAGCTGTTATTGTACACAGATCTTCCATGATATTGCGTACAAGGCCAAGGATAGACAAGACCTCCTGGCTGGCATTGAAGAGTTTCTGGATGAGGTCATTGTTCTGCCTCCTGGTGAATGGGACCCTGAAATCCGAATAGAGCCACCAAAGTCTCTTCCATCTTCAGACAAACGGTAGGAGGTGTTGAGGTGTTAGCTTTTCCTATCTCTAGAACAGTGTTTATTTTAGTACAAGTTATCAATAAAGGGTAGAGTATGTCTAGAGTATGTGTCATCTGCTGAGGTTTTATTTATTTAAACTTAAGTTTACCATAGGCTATGATCTTTATCTCATTACAGAACAGTTCATATACAGTTCAGATGTTATGGAAAATCTTCAGCAGTCCAGCATTTACTGCAGTATATGATATACTGTAGACCTCTTTAGATAGTCACAGTGGGAAATTTGACCTTCATCTGAAATGGAGTATTTTAGTAATAAATGTATCATCTGCTTGTATTGACTTCTTGTTTGGAAGTTTCAATGGAAAATACAAAATCCCACGTAAAGGTGTGACTTCATTCATGGCACATGATGAGGTTATTAACCTGAATTCAGGTTAATACTCCTAGTCTTGTATTTTTCTCTACTGCTTGATTTTCTGTCCTTTGGTTGGACTTAATCACTGCAAATAGCTCAGGACATTTTAGGAACTGTATGTTTGGGGTTTGTGCCATGCATTAACCACAGAACTTGAAACGTTTTAAATATTTATGCAACATTAATGGAAACTTCTGGTTTAATAAAAGAAAAACAACTGTTTGCTTCGGGTAGGAAGAACATGTACGCAGGTGGTGATAACATGCAGATGAATGGTGACACCCCCCATGAAGGGGGACATGGAGGCAGTGGGGGCCACCACGAATCTGACGAGCTTAAGTTTACAGGAAGGTAAGGTGATGATTCACATCAGCTACCATGGCACACGTAGTTATTATGTATCTAAACCAAAATGTAGGTTTAATGGACAGTTATTCTGTAAACCATTACATCCTGTAGCAAGTCCTGGAAGGTGAAATAAACCCAAACCGCTCACAAGCCATTACTGGGACTTCTGTGGCCTGTGTGCTTAGCAGCTGCAGTATTAATACAGTATTAAAACATGATGTCCCTTAAAAAGATGGGCCAGTGTGTGGCTAAGCAGGTCAGAATGCCTTAACGTGATCAGAAGGTCACCGGTTCAAATCCCATGCTCAGCATTATTACAGAGTTATTTCACCATAGGGCTCTTATCCCCTAGATGCTCCTAAATAAGTTAAACATAAAATGTCACCTGATAGTGTGTTTAGTACGTAGGTTTGTTGGAGCACTCAGCTTAAAAGTACATGTACTACATCATCAGGTTTTGTGGTGGCCTTATACTTGACATCAAGAGGAAAGTGCCCTTCTTCGCCAGTGACTTTTACGATGCGTTACACATCCAGTCTCTGTCTGCGATTCTCTTCATTTACTTGGGAACGGTGACCAATGCCATCACCTTCGGGGGACTGCTAGGGGATGCCACAGAGAACATGCAGGTGAGCTTGAACCTTGCTGCTTTGCTCAAAGATCAACCCTGAGGTTTGAGATGGTCTGATGCAAGTCAGAAGTACTTTAAGATGCAACATTTTAGCTGTTAACATGTTAGCTGTTCACACAAAAGTACAAAGACATACACAAACTCTTTATGTTTAACTGATGTTTTCAGGAATTAGTATCATTGAGTAGACCTGATCTTGTCCAGGCAGCACCAGTAGGTCAGAGTAATTAGCTTCTCATGCCAACAGACCATTGACTGTCTTATGAAATGTTTCTTGGAGCTGTGTTATGCTAAAATTTTAATATTGATATTAATGGTATGCTTTACATTACATATTATGTTTGTGATGTTTTGTTTGTCTTACCCAACGAATATATTATGTACTGATTTAGTAAGATTTTACATAACGCAAAGAAATATAGGTCTGCTTTAAAATGCAGAACTGCACAAGTATGTTTCTTTACCTCAACAGTTTCATCTCTGATTTCTTTTGTTCCACTGGCATATCTTTTAAAGGTTTTTGTGCGAGTGGCCTTGTGTGGTTTTGCATTTGACCTAATCTATTTGAATGTTTGATTTTGGCCACCTTTTGTTTGAGTGGTAAACCTTTTAGAGAAAATAATTTAGATGAAATTAGGTATAATTTCTTGGATTTCAGCGGTATTTGGGCCAACTGTTTTACGCATTGCCCCCCTCCCCCCCGTTCGGCGAGTTCTGCAGCCACCTTCATGGGGCCTTGAATTGCAGTCAAGCCTCTGACATCACTGTGCAGAATTGTGCTTCTTTGTTTGTTGCTTGGGGATGCCTTGAATTTATACCTTTGTTGTTGTGCTCTGTTCTCGTATCCAGGGAGTGCTGGAGAGCTTCCTGGGCACAGCGCTTAGTGGGGCGATGTTCTGTCTGCTGGCCGGTCAGCCCCTCACCATTCTGAGCAGCACTGGTCCTGTGCTGGTGTTTGAGAGACTCCTTTTCAATTTTAGCAAGTGAGTTTTGTCATCCTGCATTTTTGTATATGGGTAAAGAATTGTTTTTTGATTTTTTTATTTTTATTTTTTTTTAAAAAGGTTCATAATTGGACTATATCCACAAATTAATCTGCTGAAGATACAACATCTCAGGAGACCAAAGTCAGCAATGAGATGATTGGGTGTATTATCTTAAAACTTTCTAGAAAGTAAATTTTGTTCTTTAACATTTTCTGTAACTTCTTGTAGTAGTAGATTTTGTAATTGCCCTTGTATTTATCTACAGCTGCTATGCAGACATGTGCTGTTTCTGGAGGGGACAGTCCCCAGGGAGCTTATCAGGTCAAAGTAAAAGGCAATTGACTGGCCAGCTTTTCAGCTTATTTCTGTTGCTGTTGGGAGGTACTGAAGTAAAAGTTCAGTATTCTTACATGCAACCCAAATCATTTTGCCTACATTTTTCAAACCTGTTCAGTATCATTCTGTCACTTTTAAAAATCCGTAAGTTTCAAGTATTTATATTAATAGATCCATAGGTGCTCATCGAGAAGCTGACTGTCCTGTGCCACACTTACACTATTCTTTTAAATGCGTGTCTGGATCGCTCAGTTTGCAGTGAGTTCGCTTTCTCATTGGATACTATGAAGGTCTAATGTTACCTCTCCTTGAACTCACTATGTTCCACTATAAATAATTAACCTTTATTTTAAATCTTGAATATAGAACGGTTGCACCATAGCTTCCAGTTTACTTACAGTGCTAATATTTACTAATGTGTGGTAAATTTCAAGTTTGTAGTCGGCTTGATTGAATGACGTTACACATTTAAATGGCTACAATGCTTCATTTTTACCTCCAGCCTTGCCACAGAATAGCATTTTTCAGTGTGATATTCACACACACATGATATTTTTTTCTCCCCGTAGGGACAACGATTTTGATTATTTAGAGTTCAGGCTATGGATCGGCCTGTGGTCGGGATTCTTCTGCTTGATTCTGGTAGCAACGGATGCCAGCTTCCTGGTGCAGTACTTCACTCGATTCACAGAAGAGGGATTTTCCTCACTCATCAGCTTCATCTTTATCTACGATGCCTTTAAGAAGATGATTAAACTGGCTGATCACAACCCCATTCACAAAGGTTTTACGATGGACTATGTGACTCAGTATGACTGCCGCTGTATACCTCCCACTCTGGGTAAGGGCCAGGTTCTGTAATTTGTATTTCTACTTCCTAGCTTTGATTGTGCTAAAACCATACCAAGAACCCCATAAATCCCAGTAGGTGATGGAGAAAACGCTCAGAAGTATCTACTCCCATCTTCTCAGACTGTCTTTAATGCCCAATACCTATTGAACAGGGTGTTTGTTTGTTTGTTTGTTTGTTTGTTTGTTTGTTTGTTTGTTTGTTTGTTTGTTTGTTTGTTTGTTTTTTCATCTGTCATCTTTGTCCAGGTTTGTCCTGCAGTGAACTTGTGCCATATCCTTCCAATCTGCCCCTTTCTGCTACCCACAAATACAAACATTTCAATACAAATGCTGCCCGAACTTTTCAGTAACCTGGACCTGTGGGTTACTGGTACCCCTGACCCTGCTCAGCATATATATTTACTGTGCAGGTCAAGGAACAGTAGAGTATAATGTGATTCAGGGAAAATGACTTGGATCAAATGGTGCAAGATGCTGCTAACTAAAACTTTACATTTTCCGAAAAAGTCGATGGCCACAAACAAGTAGAAATCATAAAATATTGCTGCGTCTGAGTTTTAAACGATCCAGAACCTTATGGTTGGATTGCTTGCTTTCACATTTGGGCTTTTTTTAGTAATCTATCTAAATAGATATGAATCTCATTCACGTAAGATTGGTAAGTTTTCGATTCTTGAAGAAACACACGAGTTTTTCCTTTCCACAGGGAATGACTCGAGTACCTCTGAAAATGTTATGGATTATATCAACAGCACAAATCTGGTAAGTCACTCCAAATGTTGCCAGCAGTAGTCAATATTGTGGTTTTTCATACTTGGTTCCAGTAGTTATAGGTGTGCTTTATATAATGAAACTTTAAATGGAACAGTTTTTGGGAACACTTAAAGCTGTCATCTGTAATGCATTATAGATACATTCATAATGCATTATTATGGTAAGTATAAGAATTAATAAAACAACTTTTTAGTCATGAGGCATTATAAATAATTGTAATTCTTTATAAGTTCCAATGAAGCTCTCATCTGTAATGCACTATAGATACCTTCATCATGCATTATTATGCTTGGTATCAGAATTAAGGATGCTTCGTACTGCATTGTACTGACGAGTAAGCTGATTCTGATTATAAAGGTAAATGAGAGCTTCATAATGTATTCATAATGCATAATTAACATTTCTATAATGTTATGCCTTTTTATAAATGTCTATAGACATGCTTTATGGATGTATTATGTGTTCAACCTCTTTGTACATGGACAGTTAAGTCCATGGCAAGGGGAAAGGAAAACTATGTAGACTAAATACCCAAATGCCCATGGTAAAAACTGCATTTTGATAATGTCCATTAGAATTTGCCATGATGTTCACCCTGCAGTATGAGAGCAAGCTAATATGTTCCTTTGTATGCATTCATTGTTTTTTGTTACCTGTATTTATTGTCAAAGGTTGAATGTGCCCTGGCTGTGACCCCATTTGTTACAGTAAAAGAATATGCCGTTTAGAAATGTTGAAAAAAGAAAAAAGTTGTCTTTCATATGAACTGCGGTAGCATTGTACTTGGGTCTAAACACAGGCCCTTTCTCAGTTTGAATTAATCTAAATGTAATCCAGTTCTATAACAAAAATAGTTTTTCATGCACCTTCATTATTCTATTCATAAGAAATTGTGTTTCCGGGCTGTGTCTATTGTTTATGGAGGTGGTAATGGCTTGCCTTGCCTTGGCTTGACTTGCCTAAGTGGTGGAAACTAAACACCATGTTATAATTAGGATGCTGGGTCAATAATGATATTGCATTTTCTAATCGGCAGCCTTTCTTTCACAGTTATGAAAATTGGCAGGCTAACTGTCGCCACATTGAATTAGCTCAGCAGACAGACAAGGTCTGCTCAGTGAAATGAATCCTTTCTATGCAGTGGGCCAGTTAAAGTTACAGTGGCACCATCAGAATGACGTGAAAGATATCGTTACCCCAGGAGACTCTCTGTCCTTTCTTTAAACCTTTTATTATTGGGATTTGCCATTTGAAGACTGTTACCTATAGCTCGTTCATTGTATTTAATTCATTTGTACATGGTGTCTATACATATTACATAAATTTACACCAGTGTATATGCATAGGGAATGCTAAATTGCTTTATGCAGAGTGACCTAGTTCATCTTATGAAATGAATACTTGGTCTATAGCAGGACAGTACTTGGTAAGATATCATCCATGGTGCCTGCAAGAACTTCATAAGCTCATGATGTTGGAGAATGCAAAATTAAATGTCTTAATCCAAGTCTGTTGTTCCTCTGTTTTGATTGTAGTTTCTTGATAGCAGAATCTTCTGTAACTGAGTCACCCATGCCTTGATTCACGCTTTATAAAGTTTGATGTATTATTCTCACGTCAGTTGTTGGACCTTTTTTAAGACAAACTGGAATAAAAAAGTTGGTGTAGTTACTATAGTGTTAATATATGAGCATTAATTCTGGTAAAGCTTACATTACAATTTCTGCTTGAAGTGGCATTAAAAAGATCTTAAATTTTTAAAAAAGGATTTCTACAGACCCCCTGTATTCATGGCTTTATGAATCCATGCTGCAGATTCCAAATGCTACGTGGGCATCTCTGAGCAGGGATGAGTGCCTGAAGTACGGTGGCAAGCTGGCGGGTCTGGCTTGTGAGTTTGTCCCTGACATCACTCTGATGTCTTTCATCCTGTTCCTTGGCACCTACTCCTTCACTATGTGTCTGAAGAAGTTCAAGACCAGTCCGTTCTTCCCCACAACTGTAAGTCCTCATGCCAGCTCAGACCTCAATCAGTCACTTCTGTCTTACCTGGGATTCTATCTGTCTCATCTATTGCGTATGAAGCATTAAGTCAACAAAAGCCATGTCTGATGTCTTAACATTAAATTGGTTTTATTTCTCTCCTGGGTTACATCATCCAAGCTTTATTGTAATTTTACTCAGAAAATGAAATCCAGCTAGTCAATTATACAAACATCCTGGGATTTTGCGCTTATTTATAGGTTTACAAATAGATTCAATTTTTGTCAATGGTGTATTTTTTATCTTTAATTCTTCTTGTATTTTGGAACTGTTTCTGTCAGTTTACATTTCCATATTTAATTTTATGTGAAAGGGTTAAATACCGAGGGCTCAGTACTCTTAAAAAGGAAAAAAAGTTGGATGCATGGAAGAACTTTCTTAAACGCTTGCTACTTCATGAATTGTATCCATTGTTTGGGAAATCTGATCATTTCCTACAGAAACCACTGCTTCATAGCATTGATTTTCAAAGTGAATGTGTTCTGTTCTTTTTGTTTTTTACCTTTTAGGTTAGGAAACTCATCAGCGACTTTGCAACAATCTTGGCCATTTTGACTTTCTGTGGTGTAGATGCTGTGGTTGGCGTGAATACACCCAAACTGCTGGTGCCGAGTGAATTTAAGGTAACTTGTGTTACACTTGACTGCATGTGTTGCGTTCATTACACTGCAGGTATGTCTGGCTGAAAGTCACCTGTGTTTCACTGTTGACTTTAGTAATGCAGGATACAAATGTTTCCATGTACTGGTAATTTACAGTGGTCACTTAAATCTGTGGAGGTTTCACATTCCTGTTACTAATTAGACTTTGTTATTGGCATAATTCACTGAGAACGAAATAACCTGAAACTAAGGCACTAATTCTGATTCTATATAATGCTTTAATCTTAATGGGATCTTAATCTTTTCAGGAGGGGGCCTGCTTCAGAGCTGACATCAAATAACATAGTGATTAGCTGAGATTCCGGCAGGGCTGTGTGTTTTGAATACACACGTGCACATGCATATAAACACACACATATATATACATGTATGTTTGTTTTCTTAAGGGAATTGGGGTAGTAATGGTATGAATACATATTTAAATCTTTTTTCCCCTTTGGTCTTCTCGTTTCACGCTGGCCATACAAACATCGGTTCAGTGGCTTGCTGAGCTTTTTCACTTTTTATTCACCAGCCAACAAGCCCATACAGAGGTTGGTTTGTACCCCCATTTGGAGGCAACCCCTGGTGGGTGTACCTGGCGTCGGCTCTCCCTGCCCTCCTGGTCACCATCCTGATCTTCATGGACCAGCAGGTCACAGCGGTCATCGTCAACAGGAAGGAGCACAAGCTAAAGGTTGAGTATCTGGATTGTGCTTTTTGGTGTGTTAAAGTGGCTTGAGCTTTGACAGTTTTGGACAGCATCACTAGTGGCAGTATGAGTTATTGATTCAGTAGTTCATGTGCCTTTTGCAATTAATTTTGAAAGTCACTGGTCATGTGATCCTAGTAAAAAAAAATAATATATATGTTTTTTTTCTAATAAAAAAAAAAAAGCAACATATAAAGTTTTACAAGTCCTTACAAAATTGTACAGATTGTTTTAATTTGTGTCTCCGTGCTCCCCAATACGTTGTGTTAATACAGAAAGGCGCTGGCTACCACCTGGACCTCTTCTGGGTGGCGATTATATTGGTGATCTGCTCCTTCATGGGCCTCCCGTGGTATGTGGCCGCCACGGTCATCTCCATCGCGCACATTGACAGCCTGAAGATGGAGACGGAGACGTCGGCACCGGGTGAGCAGCCCAAGTTCCTGGGCGTCAGGTGAGTGCCGCCCGTGCCCTTCTCACCACGGACGTGAGCTACGCCAAAGGTTCACCAGCTGTACGCACAGCCAGCAGAATGAATCTCCACTAGACAAGTTCCCTTCATAATTTGCAAGAAAAATGGATAATGTGATTGTTTCGTGTAATAATTTGGTTTAAAAGTAAAAATATGGAAGCTCTAGATTGAAATATAGAAATGTATAAACTTTAATAATCCCGCAAAGGCAGATTTCCCATTAATTTCATTTTAATTTGTATTACTTTTTAAAATATTTCACTTGAAAATACATGAATGGCATGAGTTAGATTGTGTTGATGTAATATACGGTATTCATTGTAAAACGTTGGGCAGGTTTATAAAATCTCATATGAATCTCAGATTTGCTCCCTTTCACCAGTTTGACCTTAATTATGATAATGATAATGATAATGATGCGGATGAAATAAAGCACATTGTTATAACTACATCTTGGTTTTCTAGGGAGCAAAGACTGACTGGTATCCTTGTCTTTATTCTGACTGGACTCTCTGTGCTCATGGCTCCAATACTTCAGGTACACCGCTGACTCTGCCTTTTCATATATGGTGTCCCTCCCCAGCTTAAATAAGGACAGTGGAAGGATGCACACACATATAGTTAATCATTAAAAATTTATTAGAATTCCTTATTCTTTTTTAACACTATTTAACTGTAACTGTCATCAGAATACACAAGACTAACCATGGTAACTTGCAAAAAAAGACTTGGACTCACGCTGTTAAAAATAATCATTTAAACAAACTACTCACCCACTGCTTTTGCACGTGTTATCTGACCCACCTCCTTAGAAAGCTTCTCTTTAATGAAAGGGTAGGTAAATGCTAAGCAGTGTCTCCTTGTGGTTAGTATAGGCAATAACCAAACTTCATCTAGTCAACATAGTGAATATTGTAGCACCATATCTCATTTGTAAGTCGTCTATGCGGATGGGAGTTTAGCCTGATTATCTAGCATTTTTTATGACTAGTTTGACATTATCTGGCACAGGAGTTGTATTAATAGCTTCTTTGCTTGTGCTTGTTTTAGAGAGTGTGTATGTTTGAGTGTGTATTTTAACAAAAAAATGATAATCCACCAATTTATTTGTCATTTCTCATTTAAGATTTGTCACCAGAAAGTAATAATTCTACCAATGCAATATTTAAGGCAAAATTCTTAAGTTGTTTAATTTTTCTCTGTCCTTCAGTACATTCCCATGCCAGTACTGTACGGAATATTCCTCTACATGGGCGTGGCATCGCTCAGTGGTGTGCAGGTGAGTTTGTCACTTTTCTTTGTAGCCAAGAAGGAAGGGGTTGCAAAGTAGGATTTGAAAGTGGTCACATATTGGTTAACAGTCATAACAGGTTCACTAACATTCTGCCTCTGTCTGACTTTTGTAGTTTATGGATCGCCTCAAACTGCTGTTCATGCCTGCCAAACATCAGCCAGACTTGATCTACCTTCGACATGTACCTCTTCGCAGGATCCATCTTTTCACCTTCATCCAAGTACTCTGTTTGGCACTCCTGTGGATCCTTAAGTCTACGGTGGCTGCAATAGTCTTCCCAGTCATGGTTGGTCCAAAGCTGCGCTTTGATACCATGTTACCATGACCGTAGAATGACTGATGCTGATGTGCATCTAGTGACGTTGAGCATCTCTTTTTGTGATGAGTAGACATCGTCTGTTGAGTAATGGCTTGAGCGTTCCTTTGCAGATCCTGGCACTGGTCGCAGTGAGGAAGGCCATGGACTACATCTTCTCTCAGCATGACCTCAGCTACTTGGATGATGTCATTCCTGAAAAAGACAAGAAAAAGAAGGAAGATGAGAAAAAGAAGAAGAAAGATAGTATAGACAGTGATGCTGATGATGTAAGTATGGTATTGCATGATTAGTATAAAATATGGTTTTATGTTGTAAATCCTAATATGAATAAGTCAGTTTCTTTTTCCTTGTGCATAGGAATCAGCTTTTTGAACCTGATGTCCTTTTTTTGTAGAATCCAGAAGTGATTCAGGGCTTTTTAAATGTGCATTATATTCTATAAGCTGTTGATATAGACTTCAGCCACCTCTTAACCCTTTTTCACTCCTCCTTCACAGTCTGACTTCCCTTATCGGGAGACGCTGCCGGGCATTAAAATATCCATGGATATCCTGGAGCAGGAGCCCTTTTTGAGCGACAAACGTCCCGTCAGTAAGTAGAGCCATTCAGTAACCGTCTGAAATTATGGAACAGGAGCTCATTCTGAACTGGTGCTCTTCGAAACTGACAGAGCTCCTTAATTTGCCAATAACTTTCCTGACCGTTGCTTTCATAGTCACACACAACTTGAATCCAAATTGCACAAGAAGCATTAGTTTAACCGTGTGAAGTAGATATTGACCTCTTTCTGCCAGTGGAAATTTATGAGTTGTTATATGACATCTTATTGAACATGTATCTCCAAAAATGGTAAACACAGGGTTTAGGAGGGTGAGTGTGAACATGGATCCTTGCTTGTGGTAATCAGAAGTGGTATGCATGTCCTTCCATAGGAGAAAAGTCCTCCACTTACCTTGACCCACACTCCGCATGCTGAGTGGCTGAACTATATCCGGGCCAGTTTGGTGGTGAGGTAAGCTTACAGCTCGCTTTCTTAAACTGATTCCCAATGTATTATTTAAATAGTTTGGTTAATGGATTTTTCTAAGCCTAATAATGAGCAACCAAAAGACAAATTATTATTTTTTTAAATAGAGCCCCTCCTGTAGTGCATCGAGTAATGATTTGCTCACACAGCTTTCTGTCTTAACATCATTATGGATTGATATGCGTTATACACATATTGGCCTCTGATATACAAGTGAAATCTACTTGAAATGCAATGTTGCTTTCAAACCAAAAATGATAATCCACCGATTTATTTGCCATTTCTCATTTAAGATTTGTCACCAGAAAGTAATAATTCTACCAATGCAATATTTAAGGCAAAATTCTTCAGTTGTTTAATATTTTAACCACCTGGAATGTCTTTCCAAGTCTGCTAGTGTTAGCTTTCATGTTATCATGTAACCTGTAAGTTAGTTAGTGCGGTTTATTGACCAACTTAATGAACCATGTAAGCGTGAATCAGGTGATCTTTAATGTTCTTGGTTTTATGTTTTCGTTGCATGTTTAAAGGTCACTACATCATCATTAGTCTGGAGCAAAGTGTTACAAACCTAAATGGTCCAGTAATGGGATTTTAATGTAACAATTCCCTTTTTTTGACGCGGGATGGTGAGGGAGTCAGAAATTATTCCTAACATTTTAAGATTGTTAAAGAACTGTGTCATGACAGAGATGCTTGTGGTAGTTTACCTACCACTTTTTCACCTAAGCCAACATGCTTTGCATCTTGAATGTATTAAATTCAACCGAACTTTACAATTGATATGGACTGTTAGTTGACATTTATTTACACAATTTTTTGCCTGCAAAATGCTGAACGAATTAGATTTTCTCTTAAGATTGGTAAAGCAGCAGGTTTCAGTGTCATTTATGTGAATGTGACTTGGGATAAATGAGTACTATGTCCTTTTTTTTTGGTCTTTAGGGGGGGAAAACGGTGCCTCAGAGGAGAACCTTGAAGACTAAGGCAAGGGGTCCTTTTTGGAGAACCATGCCCAAGGTCTTTCGAGCTAATTTTGCGAATTCCTTTTAATGACACATTTCCATAGTGGGAAAAAAAGAAAATAAATTCCTTAATTAGGGTGAGAGTTGAGGAAGGGTTGTTTAAAAAAAAATGTTTGGTCAAACTTGAAGGATCCTTTCTGCTCCTCTTTTCCTTGAAAAGAATGAATGTATCGTCAACTAAACGAAAACATTCAGATATGCCTGGTTTTTATTTAACAGCAGATGCCATAGTTGACGTACAAAGAAACCTTTTAAATGTGAAAAAAAAAAACTGTTTGTCCCCTCTGCCGAACATTTCGAAAACTGCCGTTCAGTACACATATCATCCTTTACTATGCAAAACCTCCCTGTGTCTTCTGATGAACATATTAAAACAATAGAATTATGGGATATCCTTTTTTGTGGGCCTTATCTGAACTTCTTAATTTTCTGAAAGAACTAATCAACTTTTCCAGTAGTAGGAGAAAATATTTTTATAGTTCTACCTCTGTTTGTCATTTTGTTTTGATTTGTAATGACTACATCATATGATTTTAATATTTCAGACCTTCACCTTCTGTGATGTCCTATGACTTTGTACGAATCTAAAAATTGCTATGGAGATGCACATAAGTAACAGAGAATGTGATAATGTTAAATGTGT
This sequence comes from Paramormyrops kingsleyae, assembly GCF_048594095.1. Lineage (NCBI taxonomy): Eukaryota > Metazoa > Chordata > Actinopteri > Osteoglossiformes > Mormyridae > Paramormyrops > Paramormyrops kingsleyae. The sequence goes on from NC_132803.1 coordinate 20,008,810, forward strand.
TCACACAAGATTATGATTTTACAGTTTGTGTAGGTACGTTAAGTTTTAAAATGGTGATTAAGTTAATATAATGTAATTTTAAATGGACTGGCATGATCTGTATACTTTTGTTTCTCATGAATTTATCACTGTATTCTGGATTAATAACACCAGCAGTTATACAACTGTTATTTATGCCCCAAACTGTCTTTAACTCGCTGAAAGAATGAATGCTTGGTCTATACCCAGAAATACAATGGTCTGTATGTGTTTGGTATGTTTAACAAAAAACAATATTAATATATTAACACATTATTATAAAATGTCTTATTCTAAAAGGTTGGTGTTTTCCAAACCCAGAAATACAATGGTCTGTATATGTTTGGTATCTCTGTAACAAAAAAATAATATAATACATTATTATAAAATGTCGCATTCTGAAAGGTTTTAGAACAAAGGATAGCATGTTATGCAGAATATTTTCTTTAAAAATCTAATGGACGCATTATACTGTAGATATCACAGGCAAGAGTTTACTTGATGTACCATTTTGGTAAGAGTTTTAATTTTGATTAATAATTCCAAGGATTTATTAAGTCTTCCACTACTGAATTTGTTCATCTCTGAACAAAATCAATCGTTTGTTTGTCTTAATATACAATGCTTGAGTTATGGGGTTTCTTGTTTTTGATCATGTTTTGTTTTTATTTTTTATTTTTCCAAACCAATGTAGGTTTTCACCAGTATGCACACTATATTAGAAAAGTAAATGCAATAATGGTTAAAGACCTTATGCCATTTAAGTCATTTGTTGCTGTTTTGAATAAAAGATTAAAGTGATTTTTTAAAAAAATTTATATAATATGAATAGAATTTGTATTTTTCAGAAAATGTATATTAAATAAACTCGTAAAGCTTCTCTTTATTTGTGTCATTCTCTGAAGATGGATTTATTCTAGTTCACAGCTCCATAAAAAGAAATGGAATGTAATTGCTGTAAAACTATTAACATCCGCTTGCAACCATTTATCAATTTTCCACAACTGCTTTTACTCTTAAGCTCCTTATTCCTTGGATCCTTTCTGGATGGGACTATGGGAAGCCATGGGAAGCTTGCACATACTACTGGTGGTTCAGCTCCAGCAGAACGCTGTGTCTTTGTGTGGGAGATTCTGCGCGCACAAACACAGGGAGAACATGCTCCACACACACAGAGAAGGGTCAGATCCAAGCCCACAGCCCCTAGAGGTGTGCCAAGGGCCCTGCTGAGCTCCATGCCACTTGAGTGTAAAATTACTCTTAAGAAATTAAATATCATTAACCTCCCGTGTCACTTCTTCATTGATCTTGAGAAAGTCCCATGTTACTAGTTGTTTATGGAGGGGGGGGGGGGTTCTTTTTTTGTTCCATTGCCATATGTGAGAGCACAGCTGATGCCTAATATATAACCCAGTGAGCTCCCACATGGGGAGTGTCTTTTCATGGCATTGCTCAGCTGCTTGCCAAGATATTCTAGTTATTACATTAAATACTTTTTTTGTATTTGCTGGCTTTAAGCTTTAAATATGATGATTTGACGTTTTGGTAATTTTATCGCTGGTTAACACGATGCTTCTCTGTCCATTGTTTTTCATTGCACACTAAATAAATCTTAGCAATGAGCTAAACTATGACCTGACTCTCTCCCAAGGGTTCTCTCACATATCAAAACGCCTTCAGTCAGTGCAAAGATTATTGTTGAACAGAGTGAACTCTTTTATGGCATACAGTAGTTTATCTGTACAAGGCCATGTTGTTAGAGAAGATATATTCCAATCCTTTGTATTACTAAGGTCAAATACTTATTTAATGCTAAACAACCTTCACAAATTACAATTTATTTTTGTTTCATACCTTTTAAAAACAATACACTGTAATTGACATTTCCAAAAGTGCACAAATCAAATCATGTGCAACATGAGCAGAACTACAATTTTGTTTACATGTTCCATTTTGTTATCCCAACTGAAATGGCTATAGTTTAGACATGGATGCATCATATATATGATATACATATATTGCACTGGGAAATTCAACTTTGGAAAAGTACCAGTATTCCAAAAGCATTTCACAGAGTATTACCAGAATGTCTTGAGGGTGCTAATCTCCATGAGTCATGAACATATGTTATATGGTACGGGTACTGTAAAGATGTCTGGCTGTTACATTGCAGCAAATTATGCATCTATGGAAAATTTGATTTCTGGTCATAAGAAGTTCAGTTGTATCACAAGATTTTAGAGGTGACCCACCCATTAATCGCTTCAGATTATACTGTCACCTCCAGGCAAAGACAATTAATTGGCAAAAATTAGGCCCGACTTTGATCTTGCAGTTTTCCCACAGCGTTTTCCATAACATCTCTGATTAATGGTTACAGGTGCTCTGTGTGAGAGCCCTGAGATAATTGTCCCAAGGTCGCTGGAGTGTAAAGACTAGCCTTTTACCTATCATTGCTACAACCTGATTCTTATAAACCAGATTTAGATTGATTTTAAATTACATTTGTCATTTAAAAATCCAACATTGTTATAATATAGAAGTTCTGTGTGTGTCAAGGATATCAGCCTAACTATCCAACTAACTATCAACTTATCTATATCTGCCTACCAAGTCAACTATCTAATAAACTATTACTGCAACAAGCCATATTGTTTTAAAGCTCTTATTGGAGAAAATTCAATAAATGCCAATGATGAGAGAGTTGTTCCATTAGTCCTTTGTGAGTCAGTCAAGGCCTTTTTCGAGGCTGAGGCAGTTACTGATTTGGAAAACCCCAGATATCTCGACAATGTTTTACTCAGTTTATGCACATTGTTCCCGGGTAAAAAAAAAAAGAAAAAGTTTGCATATAGTCCAGGCACATACTGTACTTCTTTTTGAAAACATATTAATGAAATTTATAACTGCATCCTCATAAACAGTTAGTTTTTTTCCCCACATTTGCATTATTATGCATATTTGCAATGAACTCGAGGTTTGATGAACATTCATTAGGTATTTTTTAGCTGCATGGAATCTGATGCCATCTAGTGGTGAAGTCTTGCAGCATAGGTAGGTTTTTCTGGACAACGTCAGAGTAATAAAGCTATTGATGTAAGTTAAAAAACGTAGAAGACAAAATAAGAGAAACTAAAGCAGCAGGAACATCTTCCCAACATGAAATTTAATACAATTTAAAAATTACATAAGAAGATAAGAAATTTACAAACGAGAGGAGGCCATTCAGCTCATCAAGCTCAGTAGGGATGAACTCAACTAATAGCTCAGAGTTGTTATAATCTTATCTAACTCTGATTTAAAGGAACCCAGGGTTTTAGCTTGCACTAAACCAACAGGAAGACTATTCCATACCCTAACTACACGCTGTATAAAGAAGTCCTTTCTCAAATCCATCTTAAAGTGTTCCCCCGCTAATTTCCACCTATGGCCATGAATTTCTACATTTGAACTAATATTGAAGTAACTATTTGGTCGAACAGCATCCACATCTGTTAGAATCTTATATACCTGGATCATGTCCCCCCTTAGTCTCCTTTGCTCGAGGCTGAACAAATTCAGCTCAGCTAACCTCTCCTGATAAGACATCCCTCTAAGACCAGGAATCATTCTTGTAGCCCTATGTTTAAGCCTTTCCAAGACAGCAATTTCCTTTTTAAGGTATGGTGACCAAACCTGCACACAATATTCAAGGTGGGGTCTTACCAAGGAATTGTATAATCTTAGCATCACCTCCCTTGATTTAAACTCCACACACCTAGAGATGTAACCCAACATCCTACTGGCCTTTTTTATTGCTTCCCCACACTGGTGAGAGTGGGACATGGAAGCATCAACATACACACTGAGGTCTTTCTCATAATCAGCTTCCTTTATTTCAGTGGAACCCACAAAATATCTGTACTTTATATTTCTGCTCCCTGCATGGATTACCTTACATTTATCTATGTTAAATTTCATCTGCCATGTATCAGCCCAGTCACTAATTAAATCAAGATCCCATTGTAGCCTCTGTGCTGCTAGATCAGTATCTGCTACACCACCCACCTTGGTGTCATCTGCAAATTTAACCAGTTTACTGTATGTATTGGTGTCAATATCATTAATGTAAATTAAGAACAATAGTGGTCCTAAAATTGAACCCTGTAGTACCCCACTATGAATGCAGGCCCACTGTGACATTGTGCTTCTAATAACTACCCACTGCTTCCTGTCTTGACCAGTTTTTGATCCAAGCTACTACAGTTCCTAAAATCCCTGCAGCTTTGAGCTTAAGCAGGAGCCATTTGTGGGGGACAACATCAAAGGCCTTCTGGAAATCTAAGTAGATCACATTGTAGGCCTTTTTGCGATCAACTTCTCTTGTAGCTTCCTCAAAGAACTCAAGTAGATTAGTTAAACAGGATCTACCTCTCCTGCATCCATGTTGGCTATCCCTCAGAATGTTATTTGAATCCAGGTAATTTACCACTTTCACTTGGATTATAGCTTCCATTACTTTTCCAGTTATGCAAGTTAAACAGATTGGCCTTTAGTTTGCTGGATTACTTCTCAAGTTGTCACTGTGAAAATGTTTATTGCTGGGTTTTGTAATGCTATAATTACAGCTTAAGGGTTACTGGGAGTGGATAGTCCATAACGTTCACACACAGTCACACTTCAAGGATATTTTTGAGAAACCACTTCAACTAAATTCAGAAGACAAGTGATTCAAATCAAGGTAGAATACATAAACAAAAATATTAACCAACGTTTAAATAGTAAATATACATAGCAGTATCAAAGAATAAGTGGCTTGAACATCACTATCGTGTAAATGGAGCTCCATTGTAACATCACAGTCAATATTGTGATAAGCATCTGTCCTGTATTTTGTTATCTAGATATAATATCTGTACTAAGATTACCTGAAGAAAGTATAGCTGCAGTCCCACAAAGCATTGCAAAGACACATTGGAAATTATGTGACAGTTACTCCTTTTGGGCACCAGGTGGGAGTATATGCATGTTTTCACGTAATAATGAAGTTACATGATAACTACCAACACAATTCACGATGGATTATTGAAGAAAGTTCTTTAACTGCTGACCATCAACATTGTGAATAGCTAAATAACCAGGGATGGGAACAAGTCATGCCTTGGCGAGTCCAAGTCAAGTCTAGATTCAAGACATTGTAGCCCGAGTCAAGTCTAGAGTCAAGACATTGCAGTCTGAGTTAAGTCTCAGGTCATTTGCCCTCAAGTCCAAGTCTTTCCATCATTTTTGCTGTCAAATCACAAATCATCAAATTTGTGACTTGAGTCCCAATCAAGTTGTGAGTCATTTAACTTGAGTCCCTACCATGTCAGTTTTTCTGACTTTATTAAAATTTCCTGCAGCAAAAACCCGTAGGATATGTTCTTCATAGGCAGAGATAGGTTGAAAAGAGTGTCCACGTATGGTTCTCCTAACACAGTTTTTATGTCCATGTATTTGCAGAGAGTGATGCATCTCTCTAACAATCTATCTCAGGAAACTTGGCATTCAGCCAACTGAAAATGCAGACAGTAGAGAATTAATATACTGAAATTATCAAATAAATATTATGGTATCCAGAGGGGAACTATAACCTGAAGTCTTCTCGAGTCATAGGGTCAAAGTCTGGTCCAAATCTCAAGTTTTTGCATTAAATCCAAGTCAAGTCCATGTCTTTCAGTTTTACTGAGTCGAGTTACAAGTCCTCAAATATGTGACTTGAGTCCGAGTCAAGTCACAAGTCAGTGACTTGAGTTCCCATCTCTGTTAATAACCACACAAATAATAATATCGTGTGGCTTTTCTTTGGGTACTCCACTCTACTCCATCCTAAATTTCCCATTTCAATATTTCATATAAAGACTGACCAGATGATTGTAACCATCTCCTTGTATTTAGTAGTTGGTTGGATGGGTTGTAATGGATTTTTAAACTCACCCAGTGAAGCAGTACCTTTCTTGAGACTGAAGGTGGCAAGTTGCCACTAACAACAATGTTTCAATGTTATGATCTCTGAGCCTCTACATTGTCAATTTTTGCCTTGTGACATGGTGATCCATCATGGTGAACAATGCACAGTTCATCACCAAATTGCACCTGCATCGTTGGGAGTTGCCCTTGGAGGACATTTTGATACCATTCTTTATTCATGGTAGTGTTTTCGGGCAGAGCTGTGAGTGAGCCCACTCCCTTGGATGAGAATCAACTACACCATGGATGGTCTCAGGAAACTTAACTGTTGGCACTCCACAGGACTCCTTGTAGTGTTGACATTTTTTCCCCCGACATTCGATTTTCCAGATTTCTTAAACATTTAGAATAAGACTTCATTGGGAAAAATAACTTTGCACGAGTCTTCTGCTGTCCAATCCTTGTACTGGTGCAAAGTTATTTTCTCTGAAGAAGCCTCCTCCTGACTGTTTGGGACATCTGGAAAATCAACTGTCATGAGAAGAAAAGGTGAACCCTACCATGAGTTCTGCATCTTGAAGCATCCTGAGACACATGCAAAGGTCTGGGCCCCTAAATCAAGGAAAGCCATAGTGTAGCTTGGCTTCGTACTTTCCAAGGGCCTGTTGTGTAACCCTAAATCCCCAAATTACAATTAACTAATTGAAGCAAGGGTCAAGGATAGAAATGTATGGCTTGTTCCTGACATGCTAAGGTGTTTTTATCAAAGATCTAGGTCAGCATTTAATGGGAAACCACAGTTTAGCTCAGTTTGATAACATTTTATATACTTTCCAAGGGCTGTTAAGTAATCCCATATCCCCATATTAAGGTTAGCCAGTTGAAGCTCGGGTTAGGTTTAGAAAGGTTATGGCTTTCACAAACATTTGCAGGTGTTTTATGATAGTTTTGGGGTCCTGTATAACAAGAGATCACAGTTTAGCTTGGTTTGGAGGAGACTCAAAGGGGGAGCTCAACCACCAGTGGCCAGCAGGGGGAGTCAAATGAACAAAATGACAAAATCCTAATTCATAGAATCGAAATTTTAAGATTTGAGTCTAAATGTGGAGGGCAGGCAGTTGATGGTGCTGCTTCTGGCAACAGGATGAATGGTGGTACAGCAGCAGGGAAAGAAGGAGAGACGTCACAGGGAGAAGGACGGGCAGGCCAGAAGGAGATCACAAGTAGTAGGGGTGTCACAGGCAGCAGGGTAGGTAGAATATTTAGATTTTTTTCAGGCTCCAGGCAGCACACTGGCTGCAGTAGCCAACTAATTGATGCATCCTCGCAAAACTGATGGATTTTGTGTGGCTTGCCATTTAGGCAGAAGTATGTGATATTTCCTAGCAAGTACAGTACAATTACCGCTGTACTAAACAAAACTCTTTTATCGCACATGCATAGAGATGTTGAAGGAAAAAAATCATCAGAACTTTGGAAAGTGTTAAAATAGTCAGTCACTTGGAGCACTAATAGGTCACTGCTAGCAGCCGTATAGGTTTATACGGATTAAGAAGAATTATGCATAACTGATGTTTTCTCATTTTCCTGGCTTTTCGGATGACAGCGGCTGCAGCACATTTACAATTCAGCCCTGGTGAATACTCTAAGATTTAATCATTGTCTATTTACATATTGTTACTGTGTCTGGAAGGTTGTGAGTTCAATTCCAATGGCTAGCAAAACAATCATAACATAACACCATTGACCAAGGCTGGAAACTTACTTAACGTGCCCAATCATCATGACCACCCCCATATGAAGCGAACAACATTGACTATCTCTTAGAAATGGTGAATGTCAAGTACTGTGCAAAAGTCTAAGGCAGTCAAAAGAAATGTCTAAAGCTATTTATCTAGGTAGTAAGTGCACTTTTGCTTAGAACAAAACACACAATTTAGCATTAGACCATCTGAAAATTACGTGTAACTCAATAAAAACTAGTAAGAATTTCTTCTGTTCTTGAAAAAGTCACTGATATCCTGATAAATAGCTAGATGAACACCGCTTCATTTTCCAAACCTCTCCTCAGGGGCACCTCAGCCATTCCATGTGTTTATTAAATTTCACCACCAGCTCACTTAATCAATTAATTTAATTAGTTAAAATGGTCACTGAGGTATTGATTAGCTATACAAGGTGGGCTAGTGGTCAGGTCCAAAAATGCATTGGTGTACTGGATGGTTCCTGCAAGTACTGGTTGGTTTTAACAAAGTTTTGGAAAAGCTAACACACTTTGAGAGACATAATATCATAGTTTTACACCAACATGAAGATCATTTAATGAAGATCATTTGTATTATAACATAGCACATCTGGGACCAGGGTTTGAGTCTCCACATGGGTTACATGTGTGTGGAGTTTGCATGTTCTCCCATGTTGTTGTGGGGTTTCCTCCAGGTACTCTGGTTTCCCCCCAAAGTCCAAAAACATGCTGAGGCTAATTGGAGTTACGAAATTGCCCATAGGTGTGAATGGTGTGTGAGTGAATGGTGTGTGAGTGTGAGTGTGTGAGTGTGAGTGTGAGTGAGTGTGAGTGCGCCCTGCCATGGGCTGGCCCCCCGTCCTGGGTTGTTCCCGACCTTCTGCCCATAGCTTCTGGGATAGGCTCTGGTCCCCCTGTGACCCAGAAGGATAAGCAGTTGGAAAATGGATGTGTACAGACGCTCCTCTACTTACGAACTTTCAGACATACGAACGAAGAGGTCTGTAAGTCCAAATTGTGTTCGTTGGGCTCCCGTTTCCTGTCCGCAACATCAATTGAATAACGTTACTAACATTTCAAGTTGCGAACGGCCGTTAGGAATGTATTTCATTCATAAGTAGAGCAGCATCTGTATCTGTATATGTATGTGTATGTAGAAGGGAATTGGAGTACCAAGAGGAAATATGCAATCTCCACATGCACGAAGTAGAGGATAAGTAGGTGTAAAGAAATAATCTTACTTGTAAAGCCACCTAGTTATGATTTGTTTGCAATACAAATACAAGACTTTTATTTGCTAATGTGTTGCTCCACCAGGTGATGTTCTGACAAAGATCAAATCTGACTCATGATGGGGAATGATTTCCAGGAGCAATGCGTGAGAGCTGTTACAGTTCTTACATTTCAGATATTCCTCAAAACTGGTTCATGTCTTGACCTTGGAGCAGTGGAGTTTCACACTTGTCTGTTCGCCTAAGGACAGTCCTCACTATTGAAGTGCTAACACATCACTGCCCTGATTGACATTCACTGCTCACACTGCCTACAGTATACAACCTGAAGTGAGTCATAATAAGGATGGCAGGCTGGCTGAGTGGGTTGCACTCTTGCCTCCCCTGTATTTGTTGCTTCCCCTGTATTTGATAGTTGACAGTTTGTCATTTTGGAGGCATTCATTTGTACATGTCTTGTCAGTTCACACATTTTAGGATGTGGCTTGCCTCGACAAGAGAATGGGGTTATATATTACAGCAAAAGCAGTCTGGTTCCTATTTTTTAATACAGGGATGGTCAGCTTGTTTTTTATTTTAAATTATCGCAAACGAATTAGTGTTTGACACACTTATTAATTTGCCCAGCCTGGGCAATGATTTTTGTTTAAAATGCTGGGACATATTGTGCAGGAAGAGAGAACAGAATTAGCGAGAAAAGGGAAATTGATAGACTAAGGACTCCTGGACAATTTTTTTTTAATTTTGGTTAAAGCATAGCATAGTGATTGGTTAACAGAAATGATATTTTAGTCCATGGCCATACTTTAATTTTTGTAAAGAGCAAACACTTATATTTAAGGTTTGCATTCTAACGTAGAAGTCTAAGATTTTATGATGTGCTTCCGTACATATATTTGTGTCATTTTGCAGTGCAGTCTATGCTAGGTCTGCTTAATTACAGTATGTCAAAAATCATAATCACGATCATTTCGGTCAATACTGAGAGCCCTACTCTCTGCTTATTTCCACCCTCCCACCCCTCCTACATAACATGAGGAAACTTACAGTACAGGGACAGCAAATATAAAAAAGAAGTAATATACAGACCCATAGATTAGCCTGTTTGTTTCACATAAAAGTAAATTATAGCAAGTAGCTGAGTTGTTTAGTAGTTGTTTAGTAGGAGTACTGTTAATAAACATGCTACCTGATCTGAAATGCTTCTGGAATTTGGCATGTTGATTGCCTAGTGTGACACGTCAAAGTATTGGGTATTGAATTTGCGTGGTCTTCCTAAATTGCCTTTATGAAAGGTATTCCATCTGGTTGTCTGGTCACACTAGCACATTTTTGGTTGAGAAACATGCAGCATAATAGCATGGCAAACCAGGTAACCTTTTTTTGTTTCATTAGCTTCTCTAGAATGTCATCTCTCCCTTATGTCTGGTGTACTTAAGGAAAAGAGATAGTAATGCTGTTTTTCCCAAAGCTGCTGTTCAACTGAAAGGGCTGCTTATGATGCCAGGCTGAGATGCCTGTAGGGTGTGATGAAAAGGGAAAATCTTCTGAAAAATCGATTGATTTCCAGAAAAGCCTACTGTGGCTTTGATGTTGGTTAAAAATCAAATTTTGGTATTTCAAAAATGTTGTTTTTAATACACAGCATATGGCATCCTCAGTTTTTCATCATTTAAATGGGCAGATGGGGTTCATTGTTGTTTTTGGGAGGTGTGTATACATTTTCTTTTTCCTTTGTTTACAGTAATAAGATTAGCAATGGATTTAGATAATGTTTTAGATCAATATGTTCTCAGTTTATGGAAGTAAATTGCTGGCAAGTTTGTGGTTCAAATTAAAGTGTCATCTATGAGTTGGCTGTAGAGAATGATGTGTGAACAAAATTAGAAAGTTTCCATTATTTTTTTCAGGAGCTATTATAAGTCAATGGTAATTCATGAGAAATGTGACTGTTTATAACTCATTTGTTATTGAACTTAGCAGAGCCATTTTAATCAATCAATTAAAGTTTATTACTGAAAGAACATTTCAGGCATATTTGTGAATGTAAATTTCATAAAGATATAAAATAGGCTTATAAGCCACACAAAGTTATCAAAAACAACGAATAAACTTATCTGATTACTGTCACTGCTATTCTTTGTTTTTGTGTTGTGTTGTGCTGTAATTTAATTGATGCTTTATGGGGGGAAAACATTTAGGAAAACAATAGAGATCTATCAGCTAACACTGCTTGGACTCCTAATGAAATCAACAAAGTTACTTTCCCTGCAAATGGAGCTGCAGTACATGTACCGTTGGTGCTAATTTGTGCTTGTGCTTGTTTAGCCTAGTCTGATACATGTGTGTTCGGGGTAGGGGACAGACAGTTTCATTCATGCCAGGAAATGACTCAGTCAGCAACAAAAATGCAGAATTTCAAAAATAACAAACTCAGTTATACAAAGAGCTTTTTCAAATAGCTCAGTTGTATGAAACAATGACTGAATATAATTCTGCACAGTGCGAATCATTTTCAGAAACATTTCAAGGCACATCATTCCACATGAAATTTGCAGTTAATGACACTTCAGCTGGAACAAGCAATATGATTTCATTCAATTTGAAGTGTTGATGTACTGTTTTCAGCCTGTATTCTACTTGAAGGATACTTGAAAATACTTTTTCAGTATGAATGCCACATCAATTTGACATAGAATACAAGTTACAGCTAAGGAATGCAAGTATAATGAATACCTAGAGAGCACTGAAGTGCAGAGCAGAAGGTGGTTTAATCGAGAATCAGGAGTCATGGTCAAGTATGATCAAGGTCAACACTGGGAAGGCAAACAAATCCAATAACACAATCCAAGGAGCAAAACGAAGGGAACGTAGGCTGTTCAGAAGAAGCTGGGTGTGGTTGCGGTTGGTCTGGCATGGGTATCATGGGAAGTCGTTGTCAACTTACAACAGCAACATCAAGTGATGCAGGCTAGTGCTTGTGAATTTAGATGAGGTTATCGATGGAGATAAATGAAAATGACACACACTTGAGGCAAACACAAAACCCAATAGATAAGCAAAAGCCTATAAGCTTTAAGGACCTGGGATTTACACCGAGTTGCAAACAACCTAAGGCACAACATTTGGGTGTTTTTTTTTTTGCTCCTGCATCATTTGTATGGCTTTTACACTTATGGACACAAGGGTTATCAATAAACATGGTGCACATTGAGAAAACAAAAGCAAGCCAAATACTAAATGGAATTCAAAAATACTTTGACTCCTTTAAGTTGCTTTAGATTATTAAATCGTTGCTGTCCCTGAACATGAATATGCATTCATAATGAATGTATATACCAATCATCAGTGTTTGGGATGCTCCTTGTAAATAGTAGCTTTTCAAGCTACAAACTATTTATGATTAAAAGTAGCTAAGCTACAGCCAAGCTACTGTTTTAATACAGTAGTTAGCTACACTACAAGCTACAGAGAAAAAGTAGTTAAGTACATCAATGTGAGTTTATTGGGTAATACTTAATATATGTGCTGTAGGATACGCGTAAAGCAAATTAATTAAAAAGATGTGAAACATGATGTTAAAAGTTGAAATGAAAATCTATATTTTTAACAATGTAATGTTAAAAATGTGTAATCACAATGTTTCAAAAAAGTTTCACAATTGCTGTGACAAAAGGGTTACAACAAAAAAAGATTTTCTGTCCAAGAAAGTGCTCCTATGCATTTTAATGAAAGTGCCTAAAATATTGTTTGCCGTGAAATATTTTTCAACCCTTCAACATCCATCCCCAGAGTACTCAAGCAAAAAAAACCAATCATAAACACCCCGTAGTTGAAAATACCCGTCTTTGTAAAGAGAGAAAATTAATAAAGGATTCAAAAGTTTTATTGTCATATGTACAAAGTACAGTATACAGTGTACAATGAACATCTTACTTATTCGGAGACTAGACAATTAACAATTAACAGAGCAGTGCAACATTAAAATAAATAACATTAAATAAACAACAGACAATAAACAGCTAGCAAATAACATATGCTACTGACAGAGTGCCCATGAGTGACCGTAAGAGTGCAAGTGTGATGTGTTTTTAAACAGTCTGTAGCACGTGTATTGTGTGTTAGCAATATTGCACATGTTTGTTGAACACACTGTTAGTATACACTCACCTAAAGGATTATTAGGAACACCATACTAATACGGTGTTTGACCCCCTTTCGCCTTCAGAACTGCCTTAATTCTACATAGCATTGATTCAACAAGGTGCTGAAAGCATTCTTTAGAAATGTTGGCCCATATTGATAGGATAGCATCTTGCAGTTTATGGAGATTTGTGAGACGCACATCCAGGGCACGAAGCTCCCGTTCCACCACATCCCAAAGATGCTCTATTGGGTTGAGATCTGGTGACTGTGGGGGCCATTTTAGTACAGTGAACTCATTGTCATGTTCAAGAAACCAATTTGAAATGATTCGAGCTTTGTGACATGGTGCATTATCCTGCTGAAAGTAGCCATCAGAAGATTGGTACATGGTGGTCATTAAGGGATGGACATGGTCAGAAACAATGCTCAGGTAGGCCGTGGCATTTAAACGATGCCCAATTGGCACTAAGGGGCCTAAAGTGTGCCAAGAAAACATCCCCCACACCATTACACCACCACCACCAGCCTGCACAGTGGTAACAAGGCATGATGGATCCATGTTCTCATTCTGTTTACGCCAAATTCTGACTCTACCATTTGAATGTCTCAACAGAAATCGAGACTCGTCAGACCAGGCAACATTTTTCCAGTCTTCAACTGTCCAATTTTGGTGAGCTCGTGCAAATTGTAGCCTCTTTTTCCTATTTGTAGTGGAGATGAGTGGATTCCCGGTGGGGTCTTCTGCTGTTGTAGCCCATCCGCCTCAAGGTTGTGCGTGTTGTGGCTTCACAAATGCTTTGCTGCATACCTCGGTTGTAACGAGTGGTTATTTCAGTCAAAGTTGCTCTTCTATCAGCTTGAATCAGTCGGCCCATTCTCCTCTGACCTCTAGCATCAACAAGGCATTTTCGCCCACAGGACTGCCGCATACTGGATGTTTTTCCCTTTGCACACCATTCTTTGTAAACCCTAGAAATGGTTGTGCATGAAAATCCCAGTAACTGAGCAGATTGTGAAATACTCAGACCGGCCCGTCTGGCACCAACAACCATGCCACGCTCAAAATTGCTTAAATCACCTTTCTTTCCCATTCTGACATTCAGTTTGGAGTTCAGGAGATTGTCTTGACCAGGACCACACCCCTAAATGCATTGAAGCAACTGCCATGTGATTGGTTGATTAGATAATTGCATTAATGAGAAATTGAACAGGTGTTCCTAATAATCCTTTAGGTGAGTGTATATTGCACATTATATTGCACAATGATCATTATCATTGCACATGGTTACAACCTTTATATGTCACAGCTTTTGCTGACACTGAGGGAGAGGCTGTTCTCCTGACAGCATTCTGCCAGCATTCTGACTTCCTCTTTGTCTGTGATCAGTCCCAAAATGGTGGTGTCGTCATCAAACTGAAAAACTTTAATACATTTTGTCGTCATCTTACGACTATCTAATTTTAGATAGCTACTCCTCAACACTGCCAATCACGGATGATACTAAGGGGTGTAGAATGTTTAACAATCTGACATTAATGTAAGAGATGAATGCTTTCTTTTGTGTGTGTATTAATCCTTTAATTGCTCTAATCGTGCCATTAAAGCCAAGGAAAAGTCTTTTCGAATATATTTTTAAATCCTTGCTTTTATTCGGTCTTACTTTCTTGTCGTCCCCTATGGAAAACACTTAAGTGGGATAAGCTTTAGGTTTTAGGTTAGGTTTAATGTCCTGTAATCATTTACTTTCGACAGCTTTCTAGATGGGTCCCACTGCTGTGATCATTTGTTAATGCTACATATTTCCTTTCCACGGCATCTAAGTTTTCTCTTGATTTAGCATCTTAAATGTATCTGATGTTAACATATAAGCCTATGTATGCTATAATTTTTAATGTTTCTTGCATTAGCTCCCATTATCCATCACAAATAGAAAGTGTTTCCTTCATAAAAACTGCCTTTCAGTTTGAGATCTGGAGGAATTGCAAATGATGAATTTGATCATCAGCCAAAGTTACATATTCAGAGCATATCATTTCAGCAGCTGGTGGTATTATTCTCCTGGGTTGGATCTTATGTGCAAAAACAGCTATTATGTAGGAACACTGGTACTCAGTCATTTCTAATATCAATTGAAATTACATAGGCACATATTTAAATATTAAGTGTAATTGCCACGTCTGACTATGTGCAAAATCACTTCAAATATATAATCAAAAAGGTGTTTCAGTTGCTTAGTGGGTTGCACCATTGTCTCACACCCCCAGGGTCTCAATCCCTGCTTATTCTTCCTGTGTCTTGCAGGTTTTCGTCTGCAGTACAAAGATATGATTTGGGCTAAATTGGCCTTAGTATTGATTGCATGTGTATGAGCTGCCCTGTGATGGGCTGGTGTACCCCAGCCTTATACCCTGTGATGGGCTGGTGTACCCCAGCCTTATACCCTGTGATGGGCTGGTGTACCCCAGCCTTATACCCTGTGATGGGCTGGTGTACCCCAGCCTTATACCCTATGATGGGCTGGTGTACCCCAGCCTTATACCCTATGATGGTCTGGTGTACCCCAGCCTTATACCCTGTGATGGTCCGGTGTACCCCAGCCTTATACCCTATGATGGTCTGGTGTACCCCAGCCTTATACCCTGTGATGGGCTGGTGTACCCCAGCCTTATACCCTATGATGGTCTGGTGTACCCCAGCCTTATACCCTATGATGGTCTGGTGTACCCCAGCCTTATACCCTGTGATGGGCTGGTGTACCCCAGCCTTATACCCTGTGATGGGCTGGTGTACCCCAGCCTTATACCCTGTGATGGGCTGGTGTACCCCAGCCTTATACCCTATGATGGGCTGGTGTACCCCAGCCTTATACCCTGTGATGGGCTGGTGTACCCCAGCCTTATACCCTATGATGGTCTGGTGTACCCCAGCCTTATACCCTATGATGGTCTGGTGTACCCCAGCCTTATACCCTGTGATGGGCTGGTGTACCCCAGCCTTATACCCTATGATGGGCTGGTGTACCCCAGCCTTATACCCTGTGCTGTCTGGATGAGGCTGCAAGCCCCCCTGTGACCATGACCATGAGAAATGAATACAATTAAATAAATAGATTTAATACAATAATGACATTACATGGGGTTGTTCACAATTTTCAATATGCGATGGTGTGGGGTTGGGGTGGAGGGGGGTCTGTGTCCAAACTTTTGACTGGTGCTGTACAGATCATGCAAATCAGATTACATTAGATGTAATTCAGGATTTTAAAAAAGAAAGAATCCATGTTTTTTTAAATTAAAAACAAATAAATATGTAAACCCTTCCATATATCATTAATTATAACGGAACTTATTATGAGTAGAAGTGATAATTTACCTAAAGCTCTTGGTATTTTGGTGCAAACAGGAATACATCACTATGAGTATTAAAATAGAAACTTATCGAATTAAAATAGATAAATTTATCTTTATGCAGCACCAGTACCAGCTGGTACACTTCTGTGCACACCATGCATAATAACATATGAGTTATGCAAGGTCCTTCTGAGCTCTAGTGATGTTCTGCCTTTACAGACCTAAGATACAGTACATAATTGGTCCTTTCCAATGCAAATGTCTTCACTTCATGTTACTTTGAAAAAATGTTGCTCTTTACTCTCATTCATATTTCTGTAGCTTAGACATATATTTTTTGCCTCTGTCAATTTTAACTTCAAGGCTAACATTAAAAATAATACAAATATGTAATGCAATGTAAATAGCTGGTGCCAAATTGTGTTTTACAGTAAGGAAGCTCCAAAGTGCAGTAAAACTTTTTATATCTGGCATTCCAAGTAGCACAATTCTAAATATATATAAAATTTGCCAAACCTGGGAAAGGTCGACATGGTTTTACATACATATATAATGCAAGACATATGTATTAAAAGACAGGACAAATCACTATATGGATTTTGAAAAACCGTTTTTCACGGGGACTCACACAAAAATAGGATAACTCTGAGATACTGTATAACCCAACATCCTATTGGCCTTTTTAATTGCTTCCCCACACTGGCGAGAGTCAGACATGGAAGCATCAACATATAACTACTGCAGTGTTTTTGAAGTGTAACATTGAACTACAGGCGGTTCCCAGGTTAAGAACATCCAACTTATGGACAACTCGCAATTATGGACTCCCATAAAGTGTATTATATAAAAAATATTGGGTTAAATACAATGCTTCATGATAATGAACACATGTACTCCTTTGTGATGCTCGTGAAAACATCAACAAACAAGTTCAGCGGTTTGTCAGCGTAAGGTACAGTACAGTACCATATGTAGTTACTTTTATTACTGTATAATATTAATTGTTATTATGTATTGTATGGAAAAGTAGTAAACCAAGGAAAATAACCAATGTTCTTGGTTGATCATTTGAATACAGACAGTGTTAGCAAGTTATGATCATGGGGGAAGTCTGGGAGAAAATAGGGGTTCCATTTGGCACCACCAAGGTGTGAAGAAAGATAATTCAATTGACAGTGGCCAGAGAAGTGGCTGAGCTACTGTTTGCTCTCACGGAAAGTCTCCGTCCTGTCCTGTCCCGTCCCTGTCTCAGGATCCTCACACTCCAGGAAGTTACTCCATCCATCCAACCATCCATTATCCTCCGCTTATGCGAGGTCGGGTCGTGGGGGCAGCAGTCTGGGAAACCCAGACTTCCCTCTCCTCAGCCACTTCATGCAGCTCTTCCGGGGGAATCCCAAGGCGTTCCCAGACCAGCCGAGAGACATAGTCCCTCCAGCGTGTCCTGGGTCTTCCCCGGGGCCTCCTCCCAGTGGGACATGCCCGGAACACCTCACCAGGGAGGCGTCCAGGAGGTATCCTAATCAGATGCCCGAGCCACCTCATCTGGCTCCTCTCAATGCGGAGGAGCAGCAGCTCTACTCTGAGTCTCTCCCGAATGACCGAGCTCCTCACCCTATCTCTAAGGGAGAGCCCAGCCACCCTGCGGAGGAAACTCATTTCGGCCGCTTGTACTCGCGATCTCATTCTTTCGGTCACTACCCACAGCTCATGACCATAGGTGAGGGCAGGAACGTAGATCGACTGGTAAATCGAGAGCTTTGCCTTTTGGCTCAGCTCCTTCTTCACCATGACAGACCGATGTAGCCCCGCATCACTGCAGACGCCGCACCGATCCGCCTGTCGATCTCCCGCTCTCCTCTTTAAGAAGGGGGACCACCACTCCAGTAACTGTCTGTTTCAGCTGCTGAAATCAGGCAGGCGCTTTAGGAGCATTATGGCAAAAACAGAGAGACTCAGGAGGAGCTTCTATCCTCACGCTGTAAGACTCCTTCATCACTACAGCCACCACTACAACTCATGTAAAACTCTTCCTACCGGTCACCAACCTGCTATTTTAACAATCTGTAAATTACATACCTGTATCCGCCCACCGCATATATTTATGCTTATGTCACCTGCAACAAGGCACACTGCACTTTAAATCATATGCACATGTACAGTTTAAACCTTAAGATTATTTTCTATATTAGAGCAACTTCTACACTGCCTAGCCAAAAAAAAGTATTTTGTTGGACTGCCTTTAACTTTGATTATGGTGCACATTCATTAATGCATTGTTTCCATGTGCTTATGCAGCATCTCAACTTTTCTTTCATCTAAATTTGCATAAATATCTCGTCACGATCTTGTATTTATGATAGGTGAGTTGTCCCTCTCCGTAAAGTCTTCTCCAGCACATCTGAAAGACTTTCAATGGGTTTAAGGTCAAAACTCTCTGCTGCCCAATTCACGTGTGAAAATGATTCCTTGCACTCCCTAAACCACTCTTTGACAATTTGAGCCCTATGACTCTTGGCATTATCGTCCTGGAATATGCCCATGCCTTTAGGTAAGAAAAAATCCATTGATGGGATAACCTGGCCATTCAGTAGATTCAGGTGTTTAGCTAACTTCACCTTATTGCTGCATAACGTTGCTAAGCTTTAATAGAGATGCTATCATTGGCTTTTAAGTACCTGCTGATTTAAATTCAAGCGGTGTATGTTTCTCTATATTATGTGTATATTTTATTCTTAGTTTTTTTTACTTTTATTTTATTCTAAGATTTGTAACTTGCTAACATTCTTAATCCTTAATTCTATTTTGGATTTTCACAGTCTAAGGGTTGTCCGGGGTACATTTCACTACATGTTGTACTTGTATAGCTATGTATATGACGAATAAAGTACAGACGCTCCTCTACTTACAAGCTTTCAATTTACAAACTTTTAGACATACGAACAAAGAGGACTGTCAGTCCAAATAGTGTTCCTTGGGACCCCGTTTCCTGTCCGCAGCATCAATTTTTTCTTTCTGTGTGCCAATTCCACCCAGTACGACTTTTGGCCGCTACTCCTGCCATGTAGCAGCGTAGCGTTTGCACTCCCAGCATCCTAGTTTTTTGTACTTGCGTTTACCCTTAAAATGATGTTGAATAACGACTTAGGAACATTTCAAGTTACGAACAGCCATTCGGAACGTAACTCATTTGTAAGTAGAGGAGCATCTGTATCTTGAATCTGCTGCTATCTTGATTTTTAACAAATATCAACCGTTTAACCGATGTTAACCGATACGCATTTTAAGGCTTACTTTTTACTTAGCTAGCTAGTCAGCTACCTCAGAATTTTGACCATTGGTACCATAGCCATCAAACACAATTACTTTTTTGCATTACAAAAGCATTACCTAAAAACATCATAGCGCAAATGTTTTTTTTAACATTAGAAAGAGCATTCTGTGCTACAAAACAGTGGTGAGTTTCCCAAAAGCGTTGTAGTGCAAAGATCATCTACTGCTTTCTTTATGAATATTAATGAGCCTTCCCCCACCATCTGCACCACATGAGCGCGAGAGAATCTTTGCCTCGTTACTCTTAACAGAATGCTGACTTTTGGTTCTTCCTCTCCAAACAAGAATGACCTAATAATCCCATCACAAATTTCAACCTCAACATGACACCCAGAGTGGTGAAGGCTAGCATACACTTACACTAGTGAGAATGGCAAATGGCATAAGGCATGTGACTCAGTTTCTCAACCCTAAAAAATATGAATTTTTATTCATTAAATTATATCTGGTCCACCTCTGATCTCCATATATTTCCACTAGAAATCAGAATATAATGCCTCCCCATGACATTTCCTTTGGAGACACAGGGAAACGTTTAGTGACAATATGAACCTATTTGGAATTATGATTCTTATAAAATATGTTTTTTATACTTACGTTTCCTACTTATTATGAGCCACAGTACCATCTGCATAAGAAAGGCGGGTTGATATTTTTGTTACATTACTAAAATAGTAGACTGTCAGTATGGCTTGTTTTTCATTCTCTTCTTCCCTTTGTTGTCATAGACATTTTCATTCAACTTCATTACTGAAGCATTGTAGTGTATCCTTGAGAATATGCAGTAAATGCACTACAAAATGATGCAATAAAGGAAAGACTGTGAAGTAAGGCTAAATTATTGATTCATTGCTTTATTAGTACAACATTTAGTGCAACATTTAATATATATGTCCACACCAAAATAAATACAGAATGTTGCTATGGAAGTATATTAATGTTACTTTTGATGTTTGTGTGATTCTTCATTTGCGTTTATTAAAGCTAAAAATCCTTTTGCATATTCTCTACACAGTACCTAAATTATGCTTCATTTAATTTAAGGTTTAAGTATTTACCTTAGGACATACTGTAATCATATTTATCTAATATCTGCAAAATCTGTGTTGTTGCTTGCATGAGGGGATGTCTTCTGTCATTTATACTTTAACAATCAGTGGTAAGGGTTCTTCTGGTTGGCATGGTGGCACAGTGGTTAGTGCTGCTGCTTCACAGCAGGAAGGTCCTGGGTTTGGTCCTGGGTCTTTTTGCACACTTTCCCTGTGTTCGTGTGGGTTTCCGCCGGGGACTCCAGTTTCCTCCCACGGTCCAAAAGTGTGCAGGGCAGGTTGATTGGCGAGTCTAAATTGGCCCTGTAGGTGTGTGTGTGTGCCCTGCGGTGTGTTGGCGAATGCCCAGGGTTGGTTCCCGCCTGTGCCCATTGTTCCCGGGATAGGCTCTGGTCCCCCCTGCGACCCCAGTTGAGATTAAGTGGTTACATTGATGGATGGATGAAAGGTATTTCCCAAAATACAGTCGAAAGGGTGCCTAGCTTAATCAACAACACTGGCATGTTGCTACCTTTCTATGCTACCTCTCAGCTTTGGTGTACAAAGACATTTGTGTCCTTAAAGAACTTTTAAGTTGTTTGTGCAGCAGAGAACATTTTTTTTTTGTGTTGGCACACTTTTATATTGACTGACTTACTGAAAGCTTAGAAGCTTGTGTCATTTTCTGCTAAAAGTAATCATCCTAAGTAAACTTTGGCACTTCTAAAAGGCAACTGACAATTCACAAAAGATAAATATGTATTTATACATATTGTAGATTACTCATGCAATATTGGTTTTTAAGTGAAGTAATTTGCAGGTAAGATGATTAGCAGGATACCTTCCTGAGAACTTATAGAGCAAAAACATTCTCTAAGTGTTCTCCATCTGTCCATTATTGTTCTTAATCGTGAATGCCAGTATCACCTGAGCCTGTCTCAGGAAAGAGTTGGCAGGATCTTGTCAAGTTCAGATTTGAAGGAATCTAGGGATTTAGCTTGCACTACCCCTTCAAGCAGACTATTCCCTACTCTAATTGCGAGCTCGGAGAAGAAGTTCTTTCTCAGATCCAAACTAAAGTGTTCCCTCACTAGTTTCTGACTGTGGCCACAGGTTCTTGAATTAGAACTTATTTTGAACAACTTGGATGAACAGCATGTAGACCTGTATTTGGTGTAGCTAATTTTAGGTTTATAATGGAATAACACAGATGTACCATGTAGGAATTAATTGAACTGAATTTTATTTGAACTGACTTATTCTGTAAATATTCAGTTGAAATTGTTATAATATACTGTTTATATTATACACAGAATCTGTCTTCATTCACTGGATAGTTGATAGTGCAGAGGGGACTGTAATTGTGTACCTTCAATGTGAGTGAGCTATAAGCAAAATGTGTTAGGTTCATCTGGGATGGTTGGTGACTTGGTGTCTTTAGTCAAAAGCACAGAGTTGTTAAGCCAATAGTAAGACTGAGCTACAGTAATCTGGGTAAACCTGTAGATCAGCCAATAGAGAATGTGCATAGAGATTTGAGATTATGCATATCACAGTGTGATAATGGAGCGAGTGTTAAAGTAGTACAGCCTGTGTCATGCGAACTGGATGAGAAACTCTGGTAAGTAGAGACACTAGTCAGATGAGGACATCCAGGTCATTGGGGGGGGGGGGGGGGGGGGTTAGGCCTGGGGTAAATCTTAACCCCAGTTCTTAAAGTAATCCCAGAAGTAGTATATATTAATATCATGGCAATTCTGTGCAGTGAAAAGTACTTGTTGAATACGCAGATTTATTTTTGTCTTCACTTAGTAGGTAGAGTTTATCTAGAACATACTGGGATTTTACGGGGTGGGAAAACTCCATAGCTTGGTGAAGGAAGCTGGATAAAGTCTGGGTAGAGTGAGAGCAGGATGAAGGGAGAGAGTGCGAAAGGAGGGATGCAATGTGCGCATCATTGAAGCTCCTGTCTAGATTTCTAGTTATATTTGGGTAATTTGAGAGTGTTTGTACATGTGTTATACCAATGTAACTGAATCTTATAATAATTGTTATAATATACTGTTTATATTATACCCAGAATCCGTCTTCACTCACTGGAGAGTTGATAGAGGGGACTGTAATTGCGTACGTTCAATGTGAGTGAGCTATAATCAAAATGCATTAGGTTCATCTGGTGGGAACCATACCCCAGGACCCAAGGCAAAAACTACCCCATACTCTTTTCTGTTCGTGTGGCAGAAGGGGGCTACATAATTAATTGAAATCTTCCATCCAGTTTATCCCAGACATACAGTTTTATACGGCTGGAGATGAATGGGCAGGCTAGGTCATTAATGGGAACCGCACCTGCAGAATTGCAGCGCTCGCTCACTCAGCATCTTACGGGGACTCAGCAGTTGGACTCAGATATTCCAAGTTTTGATCCATTGCATAAGATCCTCTTCCACTTTTGTTAATGAACACATGTGAGTCAGATCAGGTTTAACCTGTTACATTGTGAACCCCCACTCACAGAATCCAAATTGCCATGATAAAGCTGAGGCACTTGGCAAGAAAGACATATTCTTCTCTTGGAAAGTTACCATCAGCTCAGCAGGCCCCTGTGACCTTACTGAGTGCATTGCTGCTCAGCTTACCCTAATTCCCACCCCTCTTTAAAATAAAATAACAATTGTGTCATACCCTGGCAACAGCTCTAGTTGGACACTTGTAATGCCAGACCTGACTTTTTCTCTCAGATCAAAACATTAAGCATTATAGTCAACAAAGTAAAGAACAATCTGCCCAGGATAGAGTAAAAACATTCATAAATATCCATCTTCCCAATAAAAGGGCCTCTTTGTTTCTTCAGTATTTATATGCGAATCCACTCCTCTGATATTTCTAAAGCTGGTAGCAGCTTTACTCATAATTTCACTGGATCTGTCATGAAGGCAAATACA
This sequence comes from Paramormyrops kingsleyae, assembly GCF_048594095.1. NCBI lineage: Eukaryota > Metazoa > Chordata > Actinopteri > Osteoglossiformes > Mormyridae > Paramormyrops > Paramormyrops kingsleyae. The sequence goes on from NC_132803.1 coordinate 20,032,535, forward strand.
AGTGGAGCTCTAGATTCCTCACTTATACTCATGAAATGGAACAATGATTATGCCGTGCTGGTCCCATTGCACAAAACAGAAAGTGGCGACTGCAGACTGGGATGTCAGTAATGTCCTGACACTGGAAAAAGTAGCATGTCAAAATTATGCTTCTGGCAGTCAAACAATTGTTAACTTGACAAAGGAACAGACGTGCCCTGACACGGTTAGATAACGCTGCCACAGAGTGCCACATCAACTCAGACACTGTGTCCACTAAAGTGATTCTAGCCAAAGGCTCTTCCCCTTATAAAAAAATATTTAATTATTTTTATACTCAGGAGCCCCTTGAATGTGCCAGAGTACCCATATACCTCTGATGCCCCTGACCACCCAATGAGTCAGTCTCCTTGACCCACGGGCTGATCTGCTGCAATTGTAGAATCACATGTAGAATCCCAGACTCATTATATTTTAGAGCTTTTTTCTGTTGAATGATGATTGTATGGATATTGTATTTTCACCATCTGTCATTGGAATGTGGATTGGGTGAGGAGGCTTAACACAGTCAATGGACAGTGAAAACCAAGTACTGTACATTGTTGTGTCAGTGAGCTGGGTCTGTGTTTTGGGGCTCATTTACATCTCCTGTCATGTCCCATGGAAACTGTACATAGCCCCTGCGTGTCTATTGTGGTAAATATTACATGTCATGTCCCTTCACAATTCATGTCATGTCCCTGATTGTCACGTGTTTATCTACTTGTGTTGTGTGTGATCCTTGTCCAGTCCTCATGTGTAAATGCTTACCATGTGTGCAACCTATTGTGTGTGACATGACTACCCCTCTGTTTCTCCATTGTAAATTGTCTTAGTAGCAAGTTATATTCTTGCTTGTTGCTTGTGCAGGTGTAGTGAGATTAGCACTTGCTCATTGCAGGTTACGAGAGTGCTTTTCAGGACTAATGATAAGAGTGTGGTTTTACCTGCTAGGCCGTGATGCCTGGGTTTGCTGAGTGCTACACTGGTGCCAGAAGTGGGATGCCAGAACCAGCCCCATGGGAGCAATTGGAGCAGACCCAGGGGAACCTGGAGAGGGAGATTGCAAGGTTTGAGCTCGAGCAGTCCTCTGGACCTCAGAGGAAATGGCAACCGAAAATGGCTGAGGAGGTGAGCAAACCAGGTGTGCAATGTGCGGAAAGTGCTGATGAGCCTACCCTATAGCAGCTCCACCTGCTACCCTGCTGGCCTTGCCTGCCCAGCTCCCATTGTACAATGGGAGTACAACAATGAGAGTACAACAATGAGAGTACAACAGCTGTGGAGCTCTTCAAAGTCCAGCTCGAGCTCACTGCCAGGAGCAACTCCTGGGAAGACCAGATGGTGGCTGCCCACCTAGGCCTGGCGCTTGAGGACGGGGCTCTCCAAGCCCTGATAAATATTACTTCTGAAGTTCAGTTCCATCTGACAGCTCCTCAGACAACGCTGAAGCAGCAGTTCAGGAGCAGGAGAGGGGAGGTTTAGTGCTTGGCAGCTGTTTGGCATCAAGTGGCGCCGAAGAGAGCATCAGCTGGGAGTGCTGCCTGCCAATATCAGTGCGCTAACCCAGCAAGCCTACTCTAACTATCCAGCTGCTGTCCAAGAAGACCTGGCTGTGGAGGCTCTCCTCCCAAACCAATTACAACAGCAAGTGTGACTGTTGACCCCACACAATGTAAAGCAAATGCTGGTGGAGGCTGAAAGAGCGGAAGTGATCCTCAGCTCAGCATCCCAGGAAGGCACTTCGACGTGCTCGGCAGCAACTTCCCGATGGGGCTGACCAGGAAGAATCAGGAAATGAACAGGAGGGGCAGTGATCACATGATGTGCCTATGGGCTCAGACACAAATTAAGGGCTTGAAGACGATTCGATCAACTTTATCAAACGCTCTCCACCTGTGTGGTTTCCTCACTGGCAAATAGAGAGATCAAGCTTGAACGGGCGCATTGTATTTACCCGAGAGCCTCCACTGACCAGAGGAGACATCACATGTTCATTTTGAAGTTGCTGAGCAGCACCAAAAGATATCTAATTTTCCAGGAGTCCAGGAGGTATGGTCCAGCTCTGATAGTGGACGGTCCAAAGCTGAGTTTTGCCCCTGATTTTTCTCCGCTCACAGCTGCAAAGTGAAGCTTGTTTGATGCCGTGAGAAAAGAATGGAGAGAACCCGGCATCCTGAACTTTCTTCTCTATCCAGCGATTTTGAAGGTCATTGTAAGTGGTCAGGTCACTCTGTTACAGTCTCCAGAAGAAGCCTCCCATTATCTTAGTTCCCATGTTCAACCAGTTACACCAGAAGAGGCTCAGAGGTGGGGACTCGAGTTTGTGACTCTAACTGGAATCGCACTTGAGTCGCTCTTAAACTGACTTCCGACTTGACTTGCAACTCGTTGTTTTTTGAGTCAGACTCGACTCCAACTTGTTGATAGCGACTTGTGAACAATAACAGTCTTTAAGGCTGAAGAACACCGTTTTGTGTCTGACATACCGTTCCAAGTCAGCCTGTATTTTCTTACAATTTAGAAAGTGCCGCACCGCTTCATCGTGCCCTTCGTATTGCATATAACACCAGCAAATAATTCAATTAAACAGTAACATCACTGACTGCTCTCCCATAAATAAAAGAGCAACACGACGGGGACGAAAGAGCCAGAAGGACCCCGTGCCCATGTCTGTCCCTGTCCTTACTGCTGCCTGTTCACGCCAGTCTGTCTCCACCCTACGAGCACTTTGCCTGTTGAGAACCACTGCACCAGCATTAAAGACTCCCAGCCCTGGGATACTCACTTGGCCCGCAGTCTGCACGCTGGACCCGGATGAGACCGTCCCTGATCTAATGGTACCTGAGCCCATTCTAATGAGATCTCTGTATTAGGATGAACTCGTGGACGATTACGTCGCCCATGTAGTATGCAAATTGCTTAGATTAATAAGTGTTGTTTACTGTCCCCCATATGAGGTGGATCAATTACTTCAGATACGTCGTCCATGATTCACCCATAATATCACTGTGCCAGGGCTGAATAACTTGTTTCTTATAAAAGGAGCCAGGATGCTCGGACAGTCGTAAAAACTCTTGTCCTGGGAAACTTATTCTGTTTAAAGACACTTATCCTGTTATTTCTAACTTATGGGATGCTTACGCTGTTAAAAAGATGCTCACCTTGTGATTCTCTAAGGGGTTCTTCCTGAGGGGGAGAATAAGTGGTTCCATATGTTGCACTGGTAAGATGCATATCTCGTCCTCAAGAAAATGGAGGATCGGTATGCGGGACACTTGTCTTTAGGAAACAGAGGACCTTCTCTTGTTTAGCAGGGTCGGGAAGGCACTGAGCAAGCAGTATTACCTGGACGGAAGTGGGAATTGGACAATGCATTGCCTGAGGGGAGGGGTGAGCCTGGCCAGCTCGTCCCCTAACCGCACGCAGTGTCCAATTTAGTATACAGGGAGGGGAGAAAACTCAGTACTGACCGAAGCTCAGCTGTGGGATAGAGCATGCATTGCCCGGCACTTTCTAGGGACTTACGTGTTGGTCTCCTGTCAGGACTGAAAAGGGCCCCCCAGTCTGTGTGTAAAGCTGGGTGATGATGGCACGTCCAAGTGTAAATAGCTTTGCAACTGCTTATGCCTTTCGTTGATTCTTGGGAGTAATTATCACCGCTTGTGATAATAATCTGCAACTTCTATGTTTCATTGCTTCTTCTATGTTTCATTGCTTCTTTTCTACTTATATATTTGTATCTTTGCATCTATTATTATTAGCTATAATATATATACTATTCGATACCCCTTGTAGTACGAGGTTATTTTCCATTGTTTTCGATATGATAGCTTGGTATTGATGTTAATGAGAGATTATTTTGTATTACTTATTAAAGTGTTTTTGAGTGCACCTAAGCGTACCTGTTTGTTCCTTCCAGAGCCCTATATCCCTCTCACATCATTTTAATACAGTCTCCCCAGTGTCTTCCAGCTAGTGTCTAATTGCTGAGCTCCTGTGGATCCAAACTTTGTTTCTTCAGTAGTGGTCTGATTACTGCTACTTTAAATTAGTCAGGCACATTAGTTATGGCAGTTCTAGGTTTTTTCAGAACATCCAGGGATTCTTTAAGAAGTTGAGTGGGGATCGGATCCAGTGGACAAGTAGTCGGTTTGTTTTTAGCTATTACTGTTTTTAACTCCTGTTTGCATCGGAATTATTTGTGAGCCATTTGAACATGTTTGAAAATGAACCCTCTGGGGCCTGAGGCCTCTTTTCCACTTTCGGGGTAGTCTGACATGCCTTGACATTTTAAAATATTTCACCTATCTAAAAAACATTTATCCCAAAGTGTTACATGTGCTTTTATTCAGCACAAACTCAGCACCAATAATCTGAGACCACTTAAAATGTTATTATTCTATTTTTTATTAAAATCAACTTTAAAAATATACCTTTCAAAAACCTATTTTCAGACAAGCTGAGAAATTGTAAAAAATCACATGATAGACATTTCTAGCTAAGACTTTTGAGCTCTGAAGCTTTTGAGCTCTGTTTGTAATTTTATCATCAAAGAAGTCCATAAAATGTTCACTACCGATGTTACCTAGTAGCACAGGATCAGCCTTATTTGTTAGATGAGCTAACATGTTTCACCTTTGGTAATATGCGATGCTTTTTCTGCATGTTCGTAAAGGCGCACGGCCGAGACCAGCGGACTTCGTCCGTTATAGACGATATTCCGTTATAAGCGGATCCACTATAACTGTAATTATTTTTTAATTAATTGGAATGCTAAGACGTGATTTTACAGGCTTTATTATATTGATTATGTAGCAATCTCAGCTCTGTTCTCCATATTATGGAAGTATCACGCGGAGCTTTATTTCAGAAAAAATGGTTTTTATTCTCTGCTTTCTCGTCTTGCTTTTACTCACAGCACTGACTACATAGTTCCATTTTTTTATATACGTATATACAAGACTCATTCTCCCGCTAACTCAAACAAAATCATGTAATTTTGGTACACCTTACAGATTAACAAAAAAGTTCAATCAGATAATGTAAAATATAATGTCAGATGAGGACATATAATTCAACAGTTTACATGACATGAATAGTAAGATCGCGGAATTTCGTCCGGCGGAACGATCTTTTGGGAATCTGTTCCCACACGTCGGACGTTCTTTGAGACAATGCCTAAACTAAGCGAGACTGTTAGCCTGGTCTGGACCAGTCTTGTTCGCCGGCGTAAATTTCCATGGTAATTCAGCGGGGATTCATTTAAGACACGTTGATGGAACGGAACTCTCACTTAAGTAAGACTGACTTGTCGAAATAAGTCAGACTTTCCCTTAAGCCTGCTTCATGGAATACCCCCCATGGTATTTTTGTTTGTAGCATTGCCAGTGTTTAATATAGGCTATCTGTAAATAAACCCGTATTGTTTTGTAGAGCCGTAATTGGATTGTCACCTCCATTTTTTCCTGCCTGTACCATGCCCCGAGTCCATGACAAGAACCCCCGAGTTTGTGACATCAGTGTCTGTCTGATAAGTAAATAAATGTAAATTTAAGAATAGTCTTAGTAAATACATTATAATTACAGTATGTGCTGTTGTTTTAATATTGTCCTGGGAATATCCAGTCGTCGTAAAAACGTTTTTCTATTTTTTATTTTATATAAAAAAGGCTACATCACACAGAGGTAACAGCACAGGGACAGTATCTATTGTGAAGGTTAATTTTTATTTAGTAACTCATGCGATTAAAGTTAAATCATTACTGGATATTAAATAGTTATGTTTCAATTCAAGGGCGTAGGTTTGGTTTCAACATTGGTATAGGACCAATTCACCCCCGTAAACACAAGATACTCCAGCAATATTGGTAGGGATGATGTCCCTACCGTCCGTACCCAAACCTACTCCCTTGTTTCAAATTTTAACTTAACTAAAGGCTGTTTCGTGCTTACATCATTAATCACACGTTTTGAATATACAAATTGTAATTAGGCTACAGCCACAGTTTATTTTTAAGTATTGTGTTTCTTGTGTGACTTGTTCCTTCGGTATAATCAGCTATAAATTTAAAGTTTATTGGGTAAGTAACAAAGCTTTTTGCGCAAATACAGGCTCGGAGCCCCATTGCCATGCATGTATGACAGAGCATGTAACATGCATTCCGCTTGAGTTTTCAGGCACCACTGGCTTTAACTTTGACTGAGGTGAAGCCCATCCCCTTACAGTGACGGCTGAATTCATCACTACCCAGCACCAGCCAGCCGAAACATCATTTAGTGACTGCAGTTCCCTTAACATGTGGGGAAACGCGCAGATGCCACGCACAGAGAATGATTTACATTTTGTAAGTTGAATTGATACGGCAGCACGGGCGTCCTCTTCTGTGCATCTTCAGAAAACTGAAATACATCTTTTTTGAGACACTTCTCCCTTCATTTTTGTATTCATTTTCACCTTAAGGAAAGGTAATCATTGTCTTTTCCAAAAACAAGTCGAATACATTTGTGGCTGTGCTTAATAGAGGTAAGTTTTAAAATTAATCTTTTTCAGAACAGATTGATAAAAACATATTCTTTTTAAGTTGGCGGATATCGTGCTTGATGATTAAATAATACACGTTACAGGAAATACAGAAATGCAGACTTATTGTGTGTCATTGTGGGAGAGTCTTAAGAAAATACGACCTGTTACATTTCATTGGAGTTGCTATACGGTTATTTCTGCGTTGTAGCCAAAATCCCCTGATGTTTGCAATCTGCCGTTCTTCCAATTCCGCTTTACTCTGTTAATTATTTTGTTTCCAAACAGTCGTTCGCATATAATATCATTCGTTACCAAAACCCGAGTGGTTTCCTTTTCCAGATTTGTTAATTCGGCTTTTGCTTAGATATGCCACATGCCATATTAGAAGAGATTCTGCTAAAGATAACTGGCTGGTTAGCACAGTTTTCATTCAGCGCTGTATATCGCAGACATGTATTACCTTATGATAACCTATCTACCGGCAAATTAATTCTTTAGATCTCAGCTAAAAATTACACCGATTACATTACAGAAAACAGTTACACATGTTGTGCACTTGTGGCATTGACTCACATTATGGGGTTGGTTGGCACAGCATTAATATTCCATGAATTTTGTAAGAATCTAGCATCATACAAAAATAACGTAACTTTTGCTTTAATCTAGAGTAAAACCGAATATCCAGTGTCAGTGAAATAATGCTTCAGAAACTGTAAAACTACAATATCAAATCAATTTAAACATTGTCTAGAGAACAGTAATAAAACAATAAAATATGGGTCACTTAATATTTCAAACAGGGCATTGTTTCTCCAAATACATTCTTCAATTAAACAACTGTTTTTATTTATCGAACAGAAAATTCTATTAAAATACACAATATTATGTGCCAGCCTACCCTTCTACACTCTTTATGCGCTTCACAATACCAAGGTGGCATGACTTATTGCAGGCTTTCAAATCTTAGCACAGAATACAGCTAATCCACATCTCTATTTGGTGCAATTGATTTGTTTTCAGTATCTCACACAGATACATACAAAATTAGACATTTCCTATTAGGTCATTTTTTAAGGGATCGACACCTTAGCAGTGTGCAGCTTTCCAATCTCTTGACAGGGTGGATGAATGTAGCTAATGTGCTCACATCCTATAATGTTGGATTTGTGCGAAACCTCTCTCTACTCGCTTGGAAATTATTGCTGTGTCAACCAACCCCTACGGCCAACCAGGCCCAGTCTCCCCTACCTGTAGAGGGTAGCAATGTTTGTCATTCCCTGCTCAATCAGTACAAATTATTTTATGAGGTTTAAAAAGCTTTATGATTGATCATCTCCATTATAATTAAGTAATTATATTTTATCTAAGAACTAATATGTTTTAGATTTTGGCATGTACTGTATATACAGTACAGCAGGTTTTGCTTATGAAGGTGTTGCAGAGCAGCATGGCACAGGCAGGAAAAGAATGTCGATCCGCTGGCAGCTTCGAGGACACAAGGGGTTTATTACAGAATAAAACACACTACAAAACTTAAAGGATCACGAAGGATCGGAAAAACGGGAAACAACTGGGAATAAACTAAATCATAGAATAAACACACCTAGAGGACGAAGAAAACACAGGGAACAAGATTAGGCAAAATAGCAAATTAATAAACCGTAATAAACACTTCTGAACTCTAACATACAACTGCACACCATAACCCGAACACACAGAGTAACATCTAACAATGACCAACTGCGGAAATAAACAAAGGCAAGCAGGGGCAGATAACCATATACAAGACAAATTAAACACAGGGATAAGCAATATCAAACTAAGGATAAAACAATAATAAATAAACAAAGGGGGAGTGGGGAACAGTGGACAACCGCTTAGCTTATTCAGCTACATGGCAGCTTGGGGGAGCAAACATACATACTAAGGACTAAGGGCTAAACGACAGAAGGGAACAGGACAGCCAGCAATGGAGACGAGACACATAAAACAGAGACAGACAGGAACCGACCCTGACATCCAGATTTTTAGCACTCATCTTTTCTATAGAATACGTATTTCTGTGCACGTTTGGGTGTCCTGTTTTTTGTAAAACATTGTTTTTAATTTTAAATGTTCAGCAAACATAACCATAGTTAAGATACAGAACGATTTAACAAGAAAGGGAGAAAATATAGGCACACAAACAGATAAACACAATTCTAATGCAAAGACAAAGTAAGATTGCAGCTTCATAGCTACAGGCTAACTCAGGTTATCTCATTTTCCAACACGTCTTTAATGTCTCTATGTGAAATACAAGATGGGACCCCATATTTCTTGGAATTTAGAGTGTGATTCCTTTAGTTATGCATATGATTTGTTGATCCATTGATAAGTATAGTGACATATTCTTCAACCACTGATGATTTCTCTGTTGATCTCTGTTGATGATTTCTCTGTTCCTTTCCAGAACAAAGCTAAAAGACGTTTAGCGTCAACAATACATACATTAATTAACGTGTGTTATTTCTGGTAATAATGTTATTCATAAATATACCCAAAACAATGATTTTAGGATTCAAAGGTAGGTTTATGGAATCCATTTGGAATTTTATTTGAGAGAAGTCCTTCCAGAATTCACTTTTGAGCAGTCACATACAGTACAAAAGTGTACCTTTTGAGACTTACCATTTACTACATGTATCAGAGATATTTTCATTTGATATATTTAATCTAACTGGAGTAATGTACCAAGGGAGTAAGTAATTTTGTAAAAGTATGTTGTGTGTTTAGGGGGACGGGGTTCGGGGCTGATTTGGTTCCTACCAGTGTTGAAACCAAACCTATAGCCTTGTAATAAGCATTCTCATGATCTAATTATATTGTAATAACTTCAGTTGGCTGTTAAGTTTGTTTATGGGAATGTATACATGCCTTGCCATACCTCAGATGGGATATCAGTTTGAAGGTACTTTGTCTATGAGCTAAGTTTATATTCTGAGGATTCTCTAGAACTAGATAGTAAGAATGCTGAGAAAAATGTCAGAACTCTGAGAAAAATGTCAGAATTCTTTTTGTCAGAGTTCTGACATTTTTCTCAGAGTTCTGACTTTTTTCTCAGAATTCTCTGAAATGTATTTTACGTGGCCCTAATCCTCTTCCGTACAGGAGGGATGTAGCCTAACTTCTGAGCTGTAAGTATTTTACAATGTATAGATTTTTTTTGGAATGTTATACTTTGTTGATTTTTAACTCTGTGAAGGACATCAATATGTTATCTTTATATACATTGTGATTTTTTTTGTAATCCTTTTTAATGCATGTTTTGAATTCCATTTCTAAATGGTTTGAATTTTAATTTCCCTAAATTGGAGTGAAGGTAATTTATTTGACTGATCTACATATTTATGAACTTCATACCAAACATCAATGATGTTCACCAAGCATGGGTGATCAGAAATGGTGTTTTTGCTTTTTATCACAGTACTATTTCTATGGAGTATAGCTATAGGTTGAAGGGTAGTCTGGATTTGACAAAAAAATATTCTATTTTCAGCTATGCCAGGAAAGGCGTAGAAGAGAAGTAATTGTTCGTAATTCAGGTGCCCGGTACGTAGTAAAGGTGTTAGTCAACAGTATGCTTTGATGCATTCCGGTGTTCTTCTGAATATACAGTATGCCGTATGTGTTGCTGATGTAGGCCTACCGTAATTTTTGGTAAATGTACCGAACAAATGCAGCAAATGTGGAACCTTTTTGTGTTTGTTGTTTTTCCCCCAAGCAACATTCAGAAAGGGGTGGATGAAGCCGCACCATTACACATGCGTGTTTACATCCTAATGTGAATCGGGAAATTGTTAATATAAATACATGTACAGCATGGGTATTTTTTTTAATGCTGTACCATAACGAATATTTATTATGTTATATTTTGTATTTTTTAGACAATATTTGGAAGCTGCTAATGTGAATACAGTACAGATCAGGTGCAGTTAATTTTCCAAATGTGCACTTTAATGGATATTTATTAAATTTTTATTTACATGAGAGAATATTTATTTTGATTTACTTTTAAGTACATTTTAGTTTTTTATTAGTAGGTTACAGCAGTATTGACAGAGACGTTGTATTTAAAAAAAGAAGCAATTTATGTTTTGTTTCTTTTACCTCTGCTGTACGAAAAACATACCGAAACGTGACTTCAAAACTGAGGTACGTACTGAACCGTAATTTTTGTGTACTGTTACAGACCCTTAGACAGCCAGCAGTAATAATGGAAGTAGGGGTGATCAAAATAAGGTAGCAGTATCGCAGTGGTATCACTCACTGGTTTACTCATGAATTGCTCTGTGGTCCGGATCCCTTTTTCCCTTGGGAGATTTAGCTACATCCCAAGCTAAAATAAGTAGGTTTTTACTACATACTTAAACCTGAATTATATCAAAAAACAGGATCTCTCGGTATAACAGGTGTGTTCTCTTTTCTGTGTGTATCGTTTCATGCAAGTTATACCAGGAAACTTTTCAAGGGGGAGTATGGGGATGCAGATCTCTAACAAATATTCATCTAAGTTACTTCTAGGTTTTAATGCCGAGGAAAGGTATTTTAAATAGCAGTATTTTATATGTTTGCATGTCTTCTTCATATTATGCAAGTGTCCTCAGGGGACTCCGATTTCCTGTCACAGTCCAAAGGCATGCAGTTAGGAGAACTGGCCTCACTGAGTATCCACAGTGTGTTAGCCCTGAGATGGACTGGCATCACACGAAGAGTAGGCCAGTACCCCTGCTTTGTTCTCTGTGCTATCTGGGATAGAGAAAGCACCTCTGGGACCTTGCTGTGGTTAGGAAATCACTGGCTGCATGGATAGAGTATATTGCACTAAATCTACCAGTTGATGACTCCATAGAGTAGGGGCATCTTCACATTTTGTCATGGTCCATTTAAACATGCAAATACATAGACAGTAAAAAAACATAGATGTGATATGTTTATGTAAGACAAAGTAAGGTAAGACATACTGGACGCTGTCTTTCTAACGATGGGATTTGTGGTTCTAATCATACGAGGATCACAATTCCACATCTGCTACCTCAACACTGGAAATAAACCCTCTGTGTTCAAATTCCATTGTCTCACAGAATATCCCAAAAACTGGCAGTTAATTCAGCACATTTGGAGTGTTTTCTGAATGGGGAGTGTGGGTCAAACTTTTGATTGAGCTGACCGATTCCATCAAGTAGCGTGCATTTTCTATCATTGTAGGCATTTTAGAGGAAGGCAATAAAAACAATATCTTAGTACAGCTTGTTTTAAACCAGTGTTATCCTTGTTGAACAGATTACAGATGGACTGATTATATTCAGCATATAGGTAGCAATGGTATTGCTAATGTATAAACCAATTAGCCATGAAAACCACCTGCCTACCATTGTGCAGGCCCCCATTGTGCCACCAAAACAGCTATCAAGACATGAATTCCACAAGACCTCTGAAGGTGTCCTGTGGTGTCTGGCACCAAGACTTTAGCAGGAGATCCTTTTAGTCCTGTAAGTTGAGAGGTGGGGCCTCCGTGGTAACTGGACTTTGTCCAGCACATTCTTGCAGTTTTGCAGGGTGCATCATCCAGCTGACTTGGGGAATACCACTGCATTTAGGTAGTGTGTTTGGTCTGCAGTAATGTTTAGGTAGGTGGTATGTGTCAAAGTAATGAATACCAGGACCTAAGGTTTCCCAGCAGAACATTGTCCAGAGCATCACACAGCCTGCCCCGGCTTGCCTTCTTCCCGTAGTGCATCCTGGTGCCATCTCTTCCCCAGGTGAATGACGACACACATTCGCAGCCATCCACATGATGTAACAGAAAATGTGACTCATCAGTCCAGACCACCTTCTTCCTTTGCTCCATGGTTTAGTTCAGATGTTCATGTGCTCATTGTAGGCGCGTTTGGGGGGTCAGTATGTGCACTCTGACCAGTTTGCGGCAACACAGCCCCTTACACAGCAAGCAGCAATGTAGTGTGTATTCTGACACACTTCAGCATTAACTTTTTCAGGAATTTGTGCTACATGAACTCTCCTATGGGATGACACCAGACAGGCTAGCCTTTACTCCCCATACTATCAATGAGCCTTGGGCACCCATGACCCCAATTCTAGTTTATTGGTTAACCTTCTTTGGACCACTTTTGGTAGGTACTAACCACTGCATACCAGGAACACCCCACAATACTTACCATTTTGGAGATGCTCTGCCCCAGTCGTCTAGCCATCACAATTTGGCCCTTGTCAAAGTCGCTCAGATCCTTACGCTTGTCCATTTCTCTTGCTCATCAATATCAAGAACTGACTCTTCTCTTGCCTAATATATATCAGCACCCTTATCAGGTGCCATTGTAAAGAGATAATCAATGTTATTCACTTCACCTCTCAGTGGTTTTAATATTATAGCTGATCGGTGCAAATGTAGACATTTTACATATATTTTTACAGTATGAATATATAGAAATTGAACAGCTTCCAGTTGAGTACTCTGATGGGTTAAGTGAATAGATGCTTTGTTTGCATTATTAGTAACTGAATAGTTTTGTGAACTATCACTGAATCACAAGAAGCTATCTGTATATTTGTTTTATTGCAAAATTACAATGATGGATACAGATGACTCTAGCTATAGGCAGAACTGACAGTTGCCTAGGGCCCTCAAATTACCTTGAGTTGTGGAGGATGTGGAATAATCATCAATTTTCTTGGTAGTGGGGGCCTCCCAAGCAAAGCTTCGCCTAGGCCTAGAGGTAGTCCTGGATGGATATAAAGTTCTTCTTATACATTGCACTTGGTCTGTAAATATACTGCAATAGCACAACCCAGCCTGTTAGAGGGCTGACTTTAACTAATCAGGTGTGCATTTCATTTTATCCACCTTGGTATTGTTTGCTTAACGCCAGTACAATGCTTATAGATAGGGTTGATAGCTCATACCAATAGGCTGTTGGGTCAGTGCTCTTAGCTGAGGCCAGTGTGAGTTACACTTACTTTTAGTTGCTTTCCAAGACTATTTTGTTTCCTCTAGCAGGATACGGGCCGTAAGGCAGGCGCTCAGCACCTATGGCTGTTAGCTGTAAGCGAATACAGTTTCAGTTTCCAGATGCTTGTGACTTGATCTTGCTTGAAAAGCTGGCTTCTTTCAATGGTCTTCTGTTTTACCACCATTGTTACATACTGTCAACTGTTTTTCCCATTCCAGAGCTACTGGCATCCACTTCTAATTTCAATGGTTTTTCAAACCAAGGAGCAGCTAACACCGGTGAACTGCTGAGCAACGCTTTAACAGAGGCAAAAGCAGATTAGCAAGAGGGAGACCACACAAATGGGGTATTTTACCCAAGCAAACAGGTGAGGGGCAGAACAACATCAGGAAAGTTCTTGTGAAAGCTTTGATAGTACCCCGCCATTCCCCAAAAACTCCTGAGCTTACTTTTTGTCTTGGGCACAGGAAAAGACTCAATAGCCTGCGCTTTGCCATTTAGGGGTCTGACCGTTCCCTGACTTACTAATTTTCCAAGGTGCATAATAGTACCCTGATCAAATTCACCAAATTTCTCCAGGTTAAGCACCAGGGAAGCCTGTTGTGGGCATAGGAACACCTATCCTAATGTCTCCATGTGCTCTTCTCATGTACTGGAGTAAAGCACCACATCGTCGATGTACATTTCACAGTTCTGCACACCCCCTAATACCTCGTGCATTGAGTGCTGGAAGGTAGCTGGTGCGTCACGCAGCCAAAAGGGCATCACGGTGTACTGGAAGAAGGTGTCGGGTGTGACAAAGGCGGATGCTTCGGACGCACAGGGCATCTGGCCGGTTAAAAGTGCTTTGTGACAATGACTGTTGTGAACAGCGCTATATAAATAAAATTGAATTGGATTGAATCAGGGGTACTTGCCAGTAACCTTTCAAAAGGTCCAGTTTAGTGACAAATGCAGCAGATTCGATGCGATCAACACAGTCCTCAGTCCTAGGGAGAAGAAAAGCGTGCAGAATCGATTAGTGCCATCTGGCTTTGGTACAAGCAAACGCGGTGAACTCCACAGGCTACACCTCGGAACAGCCAGCATGTGCTTGGGTAAATATGCGGTTTCCTTTTAAAATAATGTGCATTTGCGTGGACTCACCTGATAGGGATGTTGCTTAATGGGGGCTGAGGTGGGAGAAACTGTCGAAGGATTAGCGACAGACTGATCCATATCGGGCTTCAACATATTTATACTGTATGATACATGCCAGTCTTCCTTCTGTGATTTGGGGTCTGTACTACATAATCCATGGGGCTCAGTTTCTCTTGCACGACATACAGTCCAGAGAATCCGGACAAATGGAGAATAACGAATACCCAATCACCGGTCTGAAAAGCCTGTTCTTTTGTCTTCTTATCAAAGTCTTTCTTCATCACGACTTGGGAGGTACTTAACGAGCATTTAGCGAGTTCACAGGTGCTGTTAGCCACTCTCAGAGTGAGCCCACATAGCTTCGTTTCTCTGTAGACTGAGGAGGCATGGTCGGAGACAACCATTGCTCTTGTAATATTTTTAAGGGTCCTCACAGAGAGTGTCCAATAAAACTCCACTGGACTGAAACCTGTGAACTCTTGTAAAACATCTCTAATTGCAAAGGGAGGGAGGGAGGGAGACGCCCCACTCTTTCCCAGGTTTGAAGCAGAAGGTGGGCACCATATTTTTAAAAGATTGATGAAATGACTCCAGGGCTCCTTGACTCTGATAAGCGCTGGACACAGTTTGCTGAATGTTCAGCTCACAGATGACATGGGCAAACAATTTTGAAGTGAAGTTCGCACCCTGGTCTGACTGCACATACTTGGGTAGCCCGAAAGTAGTAAAAAAAAAACTAATAAGGGCTTTTATTATTATTGTTGTCCTCAAGCTACGGATATGAATAGCCTCGGGGAAGCAAGAAGCGGCACACATGAGCATAAATAGATAAGAATTCCCCAAGTGAGTTTTTGGTAGGAGCTCCACACAATCGATTATCACATGTTCAAATGGTTCCCCGGTTATGGGAATGGGACATAACGGGACAGGCACAACTACTAGTTGACACGTATGACACACCTTACAGTACTGCTTAACTTCCAAACTTACCCCAGGCCAAAAGAAATGTTTTACCACTGTTGCCTCATAAATCTAGTGTTGGGACCAGAATTCCACCTCTGGTCTTTGTGTGTGGATTTTGCATGTTCTCACTGCATTGTCTGGGTTTCCTCCTGATGTTCTGAGGCATACAGTTACTCTGATGTCTCTGAATTATCCTGTGTGTGTCTCGTAATGGACTGGCATCCCTATCAGGGTGTACCCCAGCCTTATGCCCTGTGATGGACTGACATCCCTATCAGGGTGTACCCCAGCCTTATGCCCTGTGATGGACTGGCATCCCTATCAGGGTGTACCCCAGCCTTATGCCCTGTGATGGACTGGCATCCCTATCAGGGTGTACCCCAGCCTTATGCCCTGTGATGGACTGGCATCCCTATCAGAGTGTACCCCAGCCTTATGCCCTGTGATGGACTGGCATCCCTATCAGGGTGTACCCCAGCCTTATGCCCTGTGATGGACTGGCATCCCTATCAGGGTGTACCCCAGCCTTATGCCCTGTGATGGACTGGCATCCCTATCAGAGTGTACCCCAGCCTTATGCCCTGTGATGGGCTGGCATCCCTATCAGAGTGTACCCCAGCCTTATGCCCTGTGATGGACTGGCATCCCTATCAGAGTGTACCCCAGCCTTATGCCCTCTCCTATACAGTATCCTGCACCATCTGTGACTCTCTCCAGTATGCAGAAGACAATAATAACTGTCAATTCTAATCGAACACAATGTTATTTTTGTGCTTCTGTTTTTTAGATTCATCATGAACCAAAGATTGGATCCAAACATTACACTGGGGGAAAGTCAATATTGGTATTTTCCCAATAGCTCTCAGGAATATAGCTACCCTCAGCAGAACATCACATATGTGGTATATTACCTCCATGAGCCGCCTGTGGTGGCTGTCTTCATCATCTCCTACCTGCTCATCTTCCTGGTCTGCATGGTTGGCAACGGGGTGGTATGTTACATCGTCTTAAGGAGCAGAAATATGCGCACAGTCACCAACGTTTTCATCCTGAATCTGGCCATCAGCGATCTCCTTGTGGGAATCTTTTGCATGCCAACAACACTTGTGGATAATATCATCACGGGTGAGTACCATGGTCCATACACAGCACGGCACAGGATAGGGAGAGAAATTGTGCACAGATGAGTATCTGGGTAGCTAATTAACTTTGACAATGGCACCATAAGCAGTTGGGATCTCTGTACTTTTAACCTTTACCATTTAAATAGTATGTCTGCTTTCAGATTTGAAAATTGTGAATTTGGGATAAAAGAAGCTAAAATGGGATTTTAAAAATGATTAATGAACAAAATTTATGACTGAGTGGTTAAAGTTGTTTGACATGACCTGAATTACTCCATAAAATATTAAAATAATTTAAATTAATATCTGATATTGATCTTGCATATTATGTCACTCATTGCAAGATCCTGATCTCTAGATAATATGCTAATCTAAGTCCCAGAAACCCTGCTCCAGTTATACAGTTGGAAGATGGATGAATAGATATAATCTATATGGGTTGTCTTGCCTGAAAGACAAGGCAATTACCATAAAACAAACAGAAGTTTTAAGGTACACGAGACCCTGTAGCTGATGCCCTAAGGATACTACCTTCATATTTGAGAGTTTAATAACACTCTTCACTGAGAATGTTAAATATATACTGAATACATCCACAGGCATATGATTATAGTGATTTTGTAATATTTTAGCATAGCTGAATAGTGAGAGGCCTGGCGGGCAGCATTGTTACATCACACCCTTCAGGGCTTTCTCCCTGTGTTAGGCCGGTTTCCTCTAGGTGTTCTGCTGCTCTGCTTTCCCGCTGTAGTCCAAAGACATGTATTTAGGCTCTAAATTACTCATATTGCATGTACAGTATGTGCCCTGTGATGAACTGGCATTCCATCCAGGGTGTATCCAAGCCTGGTGCCTTATGCTGGCTCGGATACGGTCGGATGGATGCATGAATGCAAGCACAGACTGGCCATCAGAAGTTCAGGAAATTTCCCTGGAGGTCGGACCACCAAGGCCCTCATTTCCTGCACAACAATATTTTTTTTAAATATTGCGATTATACTGATAGTGTTTATTAGTAATATTGATAATAATAATAATAAGAGAAGAAGAAGAATATTATGATCCCCATTTTCTGCTGAAATATAATTAAGACAGTCTGCTATCTCTTTGACAGGCTGGCCATTTGGAAGTCTGGTGTGCAAAATGAGTGGAATGGTCCAAGGAATATCGGTGTCAGCTTCAGTGTTTACACTGGTCGCCATTGCGGTTGACAGGTCAAATCATTTTATATGAATAAACGTAAAACAATGTTTTTGTGTCATTTTTTAATAAAGTGCCCACATTCTAAGTACCATATTTGGCACTTCTAATTTCTTAGAAAATTAATAGAAACTGTTAAAGAAATGCATATATAAAAACGTTGAACCTTATGCAGTAGAACATATTTTAACTTAAGGTAAAAGGAAGTGTTATATCAAATTATTTTGTATTGCTTTGGTCATACAGTGAAATGTACTTTTCCCCATTTTAGGTTCCGATGCATTGTTTACCCTTTCAAGCAAAAACTGACAATATCAACATCAACACTAATAATTGTGATTATATGGCTTCTTGCTCTTTCCATTATGTGCCCATCTGGTGTCATGCTGCAAGTCACCAAGGAACAGAATGTGCGTGTTCTTCTAGGCAATGGCAACGAGACAAGCCCTTTCTATTGGTGCAGGGAAAACTGGCCCAATCAGGGAAGAAAGATTTACACCACTGTCCTCTTTACCAGCATTTACCTGGCACCGTTGATTCTGATCGTGATTATGTATGCTTGGATTGGTGTTACCTTGTTTAAAACGGGCATGCCTGCAGAAGGAAGTTGTGGTCATGAAAACCGACAGATAGTCTCAAAGAAGAAGAGAAGAGTCATCAAGATGTTGCTCACTGTAGCCTTGCTTTTCATCGTGGCCTGGCTTCCCCTCTGGACTGTAATGATGCTGAGTGATTATGCCAGCCTGACCGAGTACCAGTACAGAGTGATAAACATCTACATCTATCCATTTGCACACTGGCTCGCTTTCTTCAACAGCAGCATCAACCCCGTCATCTATGGCTTCTTCAATGAGAATTTCCGAAGGGGATTCCAGGCCGCTTTCAAGTTACAGCTGTGCTCGGCAAGCGTGGGCCGCAAACAGACCTACTCGCACAGGGTCCACACAAATTCCGTTCTTCCCGCCAACCTGCATGTGTCCAAAGGGCTCGCTCCTCTCAGCGTGAACTGCGAAGAGAACAACCGCTCCACAGTAAGCTCCAACCTGAACGACCAAGACCTTATAATGGAGGACCTTGAAAAGGTATATTGCCTCACGGTGTGTGGTACTTCACACATATTTAAAGTAATGATTTTTCATATTCAATTGTCTTATTAAAAAGCATTTCATCTAAAGGTGGTTTTATTATTTAAAAATATTATTATTACCAACTACCACGTTTTCTTTGCATATGTACAGTTATGACAAGTTACCCTCTTCTCAGGCTACGAGTTGAAATTATGCCACTAGCATGCAAATAAAAAAGTAAAACAACTGCAAGTTTAAAAAATGACTAATTAATCTGACCCAGGCAATGTTGCTTTTGATTTGAGTGATGATAAAACTTAAGTTCCCTATACTATGTATGTATATATAGCAATTTTCAAGACACCAAAAGCACCAAACCAGCCCACACCTGGATGATGTGACAGCAGCCATTCACCACACAGTAGCTAATGTGGTGAAGGGACAGGGAGAGGATTTACTAATTAGTTATAGGGGATGATTACTGTAGGAGGCCAGAGTGTCACCAATGCCCAGGGATCTTTTATTGGAAGGACAGTGCCATTGCTACAGTACAGTGTCCCATCACTGCATTGGGATCCACACTGACTACAGGATGGGCTAACCTGTTGTTTACTCCAATGCCTCTTTCAGCAGCAACCCAGCTTTCTTCATTAGCCTCCCATCCAAATACTAGCCAGGCCCAAACCTGCTTAGTTTTAGATTGAGTACCTAATCCTAACTGCAGGTGGTACGGCTACATTGTACTATGGCTACATTGTACTATGGCTACATTGTACTATGGCTACATTGTACTATGGCTACATTGAACTATGGCTACATTGTACTATGGCTACATTGTACTATGGCTACATTGTACTATGGCGTTTAATTTTACCAGCAGCCTGAATTGTCTCAAGCACTCCCAGCAATAACTGTCCCTGCAATGACATCGAAGCTTGTGTTTAAAAATGTTTTTATATGATTCATATAACCTCGTCATTCCATCCCAGAGGACTTCAGAGGTTCTTAATGAGATATACTGAACTGACTGCACTGATTTTGTTCCCTTCCATGTTCAGATATATACCCCCAGGCAGCCTGACAGTCATACCCAACAGTGATGAGGTCCATCTAATGGATTCTTTCAGGTACAGTACTTGTCATCATCCCACACCGGGGTGGCGTTTCTTGAGTTTTTGGTGGCCGTATCTTCAACATGGAGAAGTTAGCTGGCAATTTTTTTTCCATTTATAACACAGATGGTAAAATGTAGGGATTCATATGTGTGTTTCATCCATTTATTGATTGCTTGCTGTTTTTATTTTATTTTATTTTATTTTATTTTAACCAAAATAGAATTAGCTAGGAAGAATTGTGCTCTTTTAAGAGCACAGGTTGGGACAGGAGGGCTATCTGATATGCTGATTCATTAACTCAAAATTAGTCTTCCGTTTGCAGCTGGCAAGTCATTTCAAGTTTGTATCTTTTTCATGTTTCAGGTAGACAGAAGCATGATACCAGTTCACCCTAATGACTGAATAGTAGGAAACAGGTATAGGACTTTTTATGCTTGACTAACCCCAATTAAAATTAATTTGGGGTGGAAAATGTACTTATTATAAATATGGGAAGTATTGTTTACACTTTCATTAATGAATCTGAAGAAATTTGGGAAAAATATTACAATATTTATTTCAGTGACATATAATTATGTTATTTAAAAGAAATATTAAGAAAACATTAGTTTGAAGTGCTCACTATTTTGCTACTAATTATATGAAGCATGTTGTTACTTTCGCTTTTCAGCTATTCATATGCATGCTTCACTCCACTGGGTAACCAAAAAGTGAATACAGTTCGAGGGGCTCGTACCCTGACCATGGAATGGAAATGTACAGCCCTCTTGTTCAGGTCATGCAGTGTTTTGATGTTTGGCCTGTTGGCCCCGATGACTCATATTTAAAGAACGGTGCTTAAACTCATTACTCTTACTGTTGATGGTAATAGAGTGAGATGTGTGAGGCGTGGAACAATTTGATCAGTCTCTTGATGGGGTTTATTTTACTGTCGGCCTTGATTTTGTTTGTGAGGCTATTGTAGTTTCAGAAGCACTGTCAAATGAATGTACTGGCTGAAGCAGGGGTCTGTGTTCCACTCGTGCTCGTCAAACTGTGTTCTGGATTACGTTCAGACTGAGCTCTTAATTAATTTGCTTTGATTGACCTGACGGTCGAATGAATCACATGATTAATTACCCGGGGCTAGGGTACAATGCCAAATATTTAAAGCAGCAGTGGATTAAAATGAACAAAGATCTGCAATGACAGTATTTTTTCTCAAATTGGTCTTCTTTTTTGCTGTTTTTTCAATCCACTGCACAATTATTTTCACATCCTGAGAGAGGGGCAATGCACGCTATGCTTATTTTTTTCAAGTGTTATTTTTATTTTTTGCCTGATTCTGATTTTTTGAGCAACTTGTCATTTTACATACGTGAAGCAGACTTCACTCGGTTGGCTTGCAGACAAATAAACTGGATGGATGGATGGATGTGGACATCTATGTTTTTTGTTTCAGTGTTCCTGAAAGGGAGGACCGGCTTTTTCCCTTACCATTTTGTTAATCTTCAACTGATATACCAGGCACATTAAACGACCTGTTACGTAAAAGTTACACTCTGTCTTTCTTCTATAAATTCTTATTTGTTTTAATTCTTCCATTAAAACCAAAAGAAACAAATTGTGTTTTTTAAACCCCTAATCATCTGCTTGTCATTCCTCTGTGGGAATCTATTAAGTGGCATAAGCTTTCAACCAGTAATCATTTATATCTGGAGTAAATGCATTTGATTAGTATTTGTCCAAACCATCAGTAAGAGTGGGGGCGGTGACTGAGCCGCTGTTCGCATAAACAGAGTACAATAAAGGAGATGTACTTAATATGTCTTAGCCTGCACATAACATGCAACTAGATGTTACATTTAACGGCACTTTAACGTGATATATTAACCATAAAAGTGTATTTTGTATGAAAACATTAGGGCAACCATATATGATGCAAGACAGGAATAAAAGTTGAACATTGATCAAGTTTGAAACCTGCTCAAATAAGTGCAACAAATAATAATAATAATAATAATAATAATGTGCTGTGCCAATTCACCCATCTCCTCCAATGTTATGGAATAGTGACAGGACCAGTTAGGAACATGGGACCCAGATATGGAGCAAACCAGAAACCTAAACGCTAAGCGAGAGTCGTCGTCGGGGACGATAGCTAGGATAAGTTAGGTATTCTGTCCAGAGGAGGGAAGGGAAAGACACACAACTCCCTCGATCTGAATGCTTATTTGCTGTGCTTCGTCTTAATGCCACCGCATTGCGTAGAAGGCAAGTTTTTATTAAAGCTTGTTTCAAAATCAAGCAATCAAGTTTAACCAAGTAAACACAATAGCTCTAAATGTAATTAATGACAGTTCTGTCAGCAGAAACATCTTGTTACTGAGAGCCACCAGGCCACGAGCGCAAAAATAAAATGTTCAGTACAACAATGGTCTGCAGAATGGTTTCTCCGAACATCCAACTCCTCGACCTTGGATGTGGTTCTGGAGACAAAAAGACAAAACGAGTTACACTGCTTCTTAGAACAGCATCAGATATATTTATAAAAATGTAGGTTTTCCTATTTCATATTACATTAAACATCTAATCCAAATCATACAACCAAAGAAGGTGAAAGACAGTACTGTACATGTAAAGAAATATCAAAACTGCATAGGGAGAAAAACCTCAGACAGAGCAATGAGATATAACCAAACACTCAGCGCAACTGTGATTATGCACTGAAATTATTTGGAAATGGGCATGGCTGGTAGAGCAAACTAGATTTTGGAACCAATGTAACAATTGTGTACTATTTTTAGCTTTAACAGAATAATTTGTTCCAAAATGCGTTTATGTCATACCACTGTTTGTCAGCAGAAAAACCAAGCTCACTTACAATCTGAGAAAAGTCAAAACGTATTCATACGCCTCATTTTAAATGACTAAAATGTAACTATTTCTGCCTTACATCTTGTTAAATGGATCACATTATCACACTGAATAAAAGAAATACTTTCCTTGAAGGTTACAAGTTCATAAATTAAACTGTATTGTAAACAAAACTGCATTTGTGTTGATTTTTTATCAGTTGTTTTTCAGCAGTGAAATTCTGCATTGACAGTTCATGGGACTGAATCCAAATGGCATCCTTGCTTGCAACCTAATTAAACTGATATGGCATACCACAGATAACAACAAGTATTGCTTATAAAGATGAGCTAGAAATCCAAAATCAGGCATAAAAAGCATTGTGGGCATAAAATCTATTTAATAATGTATAATACAATGAACTATACAAATAATCAAAACAAATTACTGTCATGGAAAAATTCCCTCTCAAAACAAACTTTAATAACATCAACATCCAGAGAGTCCCTTCGTTACCTGTACTGTAACTATCACCATGAACAAAGGATTTATAATTCAGACAAAATTTTGATCCCCACTTACCCAAGACCATCCTTTTCATTTTACAATATCAACACTGTGTTATCAAAAAATTAGGCACGGCTACACTACTAATGGTGATTTCAACACTACTAATGGTGATTTCTTGTCAGCAAGTAATAGATTTAAAGGACTAAATATAAACTCTTTAAACTAAAAATATTCATTTAAGGCTTACTGTTAATAGATATTGATTTTATTTCATATTTATGTATGTTTTATTAGAACGCATGTCCCTACAATGTTGTCAAGGAAATGGGGACTGGAAATGGATACATGGGGAATCTACCTGATTAGGTCACTTCCCAGTGCCTCCCAGTGCTTGAAATGAGCTATAGTTAACTAGGGACATAAAGGTGCCTAACAAAATAATATGTTTTCCTCCTTTGTCCTGGTATTTCAGCAAAACAACATTTGACATTTTTCGAAAGAGGCCAGGTCCCACTGCGGCCATCAAGGCTGTTTATTAAGTACTTGAGCTGAAGTGTACTTATAACATTGAAGAGAATACAGGGCTGTGGATCTGCAATCCATAGGAACTTTATACAGTCAAACCTCCAATTGCGATTTACGAGTGTTTTGCAAGACGAGCAAAAATTTTAAATAAATATGTATTTATTTAAGGTATGAGGATTGCTGTGTGTTGTATGTAATTTCAAACAGTGTAAAGGTAGCTAAATAAGTTTTGAGTCAATTCGGAATGATCAATGTTATCTTTTTTTGCAGGTTGTTTATGACCTGAGAGAAGAAAACAAACTGAAATGAAGGTATATTTTGCCTCTTTTGGAATGATCCTAAATGGTTAAAAGGTTCCAATGGCTCTTGAATAATTCATGACAGTTGAGAGCTACAATACTAACAATGCGATTAATAAGACAGTACTTCCTTTAAGACATTGATAGTAATGGGCATTTCTGTGTTTGTCAATGTTATGTAAATAAAAATAAATAAATCAGTGTCAAGCAATGTTAATATTTTTGAATTATTACATACAACCATCTATTTACCAGTGTGCTGTGTTGTGTGGTCAGCATGTAATGCTTGAATAATCAAAATGATGGTAACATGGGGCACAAATAATATAGTATTATACTATTACTCATATATATATAATATATATATATATATACAGTGGTACCTCAGTTCTCGAACTCATTAGAACTAGAATTTCTTAATTTCTTAAATAAGTGGAACTAACCAGTTCGAAAAAAAAATTATCTAGAACTCGATCTGAATCTCAGAAGTCAAACCGTGAACACCGGCCTAAGATAACTTGTACACGCGAGGAGATGAGTTACAGTATGTGGCACGTCTCTCAGCAGAAATAAAGGGTAACGCTTCAGTCTCAGCCTCAGCCTCGCATTCGCTGTGATAGCATCGTGCATGTTTACACTAGCTGAATACATACACTCACCTAAAGGATTATTAGGAACACCTGTTTAATTTCTCATTAATGCAATTATCAAATCAACCAATCACATGCCAGTTGCTTCAATGCATTTAGGGGTGTGGTCCTGGTCAAGACAATCTCCTGAACTCCAAACTGAATGTCAGAATGGGAAAGAAAGGTGATTTAAGCAATTTTGAGCGTGGCATGGTTGTTGGTGCCAGACGGCCCGGTCTGAGTATTTCACAATCTGCTCAGTTACTGGGATTTTCACGCACAACCATTTCTAGGGTTTACAAAGAATGGTGTGCAAAGGGAAAAACATCCAGTATGCGACAGTCCTGTGGGCGAAAATGCCTTGTTGATGCTAGAGGTCAGAGGAGAATGGGCCGACTGATTCAAGCTGGTAGAAGAGCAACTTTGACTGAAATAACCACTCGTTACAACCGAGGTATGCAGCAAAGCATTTGTGAAGCCACAACACGCACAACCTTGAGGCGGATGGGCTACAACAGCGGAAGACCCCACCGGGTACCACTCATCTCCACTACAAATAGGAAAAAGAGACTACAATTTGCACAAGCTCACCAAAATTGGACAGTTGAAGACTGGAAAAATTTTGTCTGGTCTGATGAGTCTCGATTTCTGTTGAGACATTCAAATGGTAGAGACAGAATTTGGCGTAAACAGAATGAGAACATGGATCCATCATGCCTTGTTACCACTGTGCAGGCTGCTGGTGGTGGTGTAATGGTGTGGGGGATGTTTTCTTGGCACACTTTAGGCCCCTTAGTGCCAATTGGGCATCGTTTAAATGCCACGGCCTACCTGAGCATTGTTTCTGACCATGTCCATCCCTTTATGACCACCATGTACCCATCCTCTGATGGCTACTTCCAGCAGGATAATGCACCATGTCACAAAGCTCGAATCATTTCAAATTGGTTTCTTGAACATGACAATGAGTTCACTGTACTAAAATGGCCCCCACAGTCACCAGATCTCAACCCAATAGAGCATCTTTGGGATGTGGTGGAACGGGAGCTTCGTGCCCTGGATGTGCATCCCACAAATCTCCATCAACTGCAAGATGCTATCCTATCAATATGGGCCAACACTTCTAAAGAATGCTTTCAGCACCTTGTTGAATCAATGCCACGTAGAATTAAGGCAGTTCTGAAGGCGAAAGGGGGTCAAACACCATATTAGTATGGTGTTCCTAATAATCCTTTAGGTGAGTGTATATTTAGACAGTAAAAATACATTTAGACAATGATAACAGTAATTATTATTATATAATAAAACACACGTAAAAATAAAGATTCTTTATTAATTATTTTAATTTTAATAATAAACCATTAATACATTTAATTATAATAATATTGTTGTGCTGAGCGGGGACGGACCGGAGACAAAGACGCAGACGTCAGGGTATCTGGTAATACGGGGTTTAATTACAGGTAAGGCAGGCAAAACGCAGACGGACAATACAATGACCGGACTGAGGAAACAAACTGAAACGCGGACTAAATACAGAGGACTAATGACAACAACCAGAAACAGCTGATCACACAGGGATTCCACACGGGTTTAACGAGGGGGCGTGGCACACGGAAAGAGCGGACGATCGGGGCAGTACACATTGTTTGGATACATTTATTTTCTTACTTTACAAATTACTGTTTTGATAAATGTGCTTAGATGTGTTCAGTACAGTATATGCTCTTCTTATTTTATCTGGTTCATTTTGTGTTTAAATGTTAAAAAAACATATTTAGGTGTAATTTTTTGGGGTCGGGAAACAATTAATTGGTTTTCCATTATTTCTTATGGGGAAAATTGGATCACAACTCGAACTTTTTAGGATTCGATCCAGAGTTCTGAACGGATTAAATTCGAGTTCTGAGGTACCACTGTATATGATTAACCACAAAGTCATAGTTACATAATGATCTCATGTTAATTCATCATTAATGATTCACAATGCATGTTTTATCTCAAGCAGTTACTGTATTTGTTACTATATCTGTTAATTCTGTACATCTTTTTGAATTACTAGAGGAACTACTGAAGGAACAAGTCATGGATAACACAAGTGAAATACTGATCTCATGTTTGTTCATCATTAATGAATCGTGATGCATCTTTCATCCTAAGCAGTTACTATATTTACTATATCTGTTAGTTCTGTAAACCTTTGTGAACTACTGAAGGAACTACTGAATGAACAAGTAATGAATAACACAAGTGGAACACTAATCTCATGTTTGTTCATCATTATTGGACCATGACGCATCTTTTATCCCAAGTAGGTATATTTGTTCATGATTTGCACTTCAGTAGAAACTGAGTTTCTAATAAGTATTTGTGCCCCATCAAGTAGAGTATAACCAGTAAATGCATGATGTGCTTTACTACATATTTATAAGCAGATTTTTTTGTTTCCAAATCCAGTACCAATTTTATTATAGTTTTTTGGTCATTGTATTATAAAATGATATTTTTGGACATAAATTACATGTTTAAATATATATATATATATATATATATATATATATATATATATATATATTGTTAATACTAAAGAACTAGAGTTTATGAGCTTTGCTCTGTATGTGAAAATTTGTGCACTAAACTACTTGTGTCATTTAATTATTTACCAGCATTTAAAAAAATGTAATATTGTGATTTAGCCATTATAAAAAGAGTGTTATAGCTACAGGTGCTGCTGAATGTAATCTCAGTGTTTATTCATTATGTGGCGGGGGAAAGTGCATACATTTGTCTGGAAGGATCATGTCAAGATGACCCTTTCCATACTGGTGTGCAGTGACTCAAAAGAATTTCCTAAGATTACTATGTTTCATTAACAATCAAGTGTTGTAACATAGGCATCTAAATAAAAAATACTGTACTACTTCTTAAGCTTTATCTTCTTAATACAATAATAAAACACAAATTACAAAGAATAGAGAAGCATTTTTTCAGATTTGTTTTATCTTAATCTTTGTAGATTTTAATTAATCTTTATTTAATTTTAGAAAACAAATTCATAGTTTCCATACTTATTTTTTATGGGAAATCATCTCACTGTTGAAACTGTAAATGTGGCATAAAAAAGCCAAGCTAACTATCCACTTAGCAATGAGTGTAAATATTAGCATTTAACACAGCAGTTAATGTCACAGTCATTATTATTGACCTGAATATACGTATATTCTGTCTCAGAGTTGAAGATGGAGTCAGGTCTTAAAATAGAAGAAAGGACACAAAAACACATCATGTCATGTTATAAATTTGAATTTGAGTTGTTCTCTGTGTGTATGTGTATGTCAGGTGTCACATCCTGTCACAATTAAAATCTAGTAAGTAATGTTTTCCTGTTGTTCCTGTAGTTTTAATGCTGTTCAGTGTTTCCTGGAGAGTTTAGCAAATTACTGAGGAATAGTAAAGAGGGCTGGGAGATCAGCCATAACTGAGTACTGATGACATAACATTAACAACGTCGAGGTGAATATTATTGATTATCTCATTACAATGGCACCTGTCAGGGATACCATTATATATTAAGTAAGTTAACAGTCAGTTCTTGAAGGCTCATTGATACACGTGGGGAGTGGAACCGGAACCAGAACAACACTATAGCACATACTGTATTGCTGAAAAAGTTAACGCTGGCTGTGACAGAAGTCAGAACACATAGTGCGTCACAGTTTGCTCTGTATGGGGCTGCGTAGCCACAGACCAGTCAGAGTCCCCATGCTGACCTTTGTTGAAAGTGCCTACAATTGGCATGTGATGAGTCACATCAATGTTCTGGACAATATTCTGCTGGGAAACCTTGGATCCTGGCATTCATGTGGATGTTACTTTGACACGTACCACCTACCTAAGCTTTGTTGAAGACCAAGTACACCCCTTAGCCTCCAAAATCCTCAGGTCTCAAGGCAATCAAGCATCTGTGACATGTGCTGAACATACAAGTCTGATCCATGGAGACCCCTCCCCACAACTTACAGGACTTAAATGATCTTTAACACATTCAGATGGTTTATTCAATAAACCATTATGCTGCATCTTATAATTTCATTACCCAGGGTCTGCTTGTTTGCCTTACTGAACGCTACCTTTGTATGTAGAACAGTAACCTGTGTGATTTTTGCAATGGAAGAAGTATCAGCCTGTGTGAGTTTACTGTGGGGGGATACTGGAGGCATTGCCCCCCGGCAGAATTGACGGGAGTTCCTGTAAACAGACTGCTTCCAGCTAAATAACCTGTCACTTGTCTTCCCCAGAAGAAGCTGAACACTGAGCGTGAGAGCAGAAAAAGCAAGTGTGCAAAAGAGAGCACAAAAGGTCATGACAGGACCCGGCCAGAAGGGGCAGGCTGTTGCTCAAGTGTAATTTAGTTAATTAGTTTATATTTAGTTGTTTAGCTGAAGGTTTGGTCGCAAGTGATTTCTAATTTCTGATATCATACAATTAATTGCAGTCTCTAGATCGTTAATTTGTAATTAAACTTATTTTATTGATTGGTAGACAAATCAACATAAACAGAGTTTGTTTACAGTCAAGTTTAAATATTATTTTTCAAACACTAATATATTATAATGAACTGATCAACAAGGTACAGAAACTGCGTGGCTCAGTTCCACAGCTTAGTAAGGAACTGTTTTACTTTGGATAGCACATGGACAGTATGCCTTTTGTGGTGTCTACTTACATAAAGACGTCTTCCTTTCTGACATACATTCATCTTTTTGCATTGTGATAGTCATTTTTTTTTATTTCACATTATGTTGCAACATATTAAAACACTTAAGACAATAATTTAGTTTTTTTATACATTAAATTTGTAAATCTATTGTGCTGTTCTGACTGTCATGAAAACAAAAATAGACACAAGTAAAACCAAGTGTGACAAAGATGTGACTGACAACACTGGATTTCACTTTTCATCCTGTATATTATGGGACTACCTGGTGACATCAAATAAAAGAAGATGGCACTGACAAATAGCCAGCAACCCTGCCCAAAACCCAGAAGTAAAACAAAACTAAATCTAGCTCGACAAATTCAGAAGCTAGTCTCTGAACCAAACCAAACTGTAAACCTTACTCTTAACAAATTATGACAACAAATAAGCACTGAGCGATGCTCACTGTTCTGTTGAAACTAGATTGTGTGTCAGCTATACCTGCACTCAGATCCAAATCACACTGACCTTGCTCAGTTACCCATTTGCAATTGCAGTACAGGTACAACACCTCACAACACATTCATTACCTAGTACCCAAATCTGACTCCAGAAAAAGATTTTGAATCCAAATTCAGGTAGCAGCAAGGTAGTGCATTAGGTAGCACTGTTTTCTTACACCCGTGGGACTGTGGTCCCCACCTGGATCAAACGTGTAGAGTTTGTCCATTTTCTCCAGGTGATCCAGTTTCCCCCCAGTCCAAAAACATGCTAAGGTGAACTGGAGTTACCAAGTTGTCCATAGAATTTCAAATTCATACCAGCCACCTTGGTTATCAATGGCTGCCATATTTGCATTCTGCAGTAGGTTTCATTTTACCTGGTGCCCTGCACAGAAACTCCTATTGATTTGTGTATGCAAACCAGATATTTGCTTAGCAGACATGATGCTTAGCACAATGTTTGAAAAACATTGAACATATAATACAAGAAATCATTAAGTCATGCTAAAGCTTCATATAGGCTACAAATATACTCTGTGGACTCAGATGGACTTGGGAAGATTTTTTGAGTCAGTAAAAAGTCAGTAAAAATTCACCCCAGTGCGTAATAAGACCACATCCATTCATATCGAGGCCGGACCTGAGTCCAAATCTGGACTGGAGTACCACAACTCTCTCTTTGTGTGTCTATGTCTCAAAAGGATAGCGTGATGTGAAAAGAAACGTTCCGATGTACCTGTACTCATATGCAAATGGTAAAAAAAGGATCATTTAATTTAATTTCAGATTTTTTGCAGAGGTAGGGAGAATGTGTAGGGAAGGCTTGGATAGTTTTACGGTTTCTGTTTACTGCAGAATTTTTTTGTTGGTTTTGATATCTTGTGGCGAAATTTATCCTGTCGGGCTCAGAGCATCCAGATAAAATCACATTTATTAGCGTTCACCTTTCCAGTTGATCCATCATGTAATTATAGAAATTGTAAAGGTTGGAGATGTGTGGGTGGAAGAAGGATTAGTTGGGGGAGGGGTGATGGGCTGTTCGGGGAATACATTGTTGTCGTTCACACAGCAATTACACATTGCTGTTATATTGCAAACGTCTTTGATGGTGATACACTGTATTAATTGAATTATTTTTTTGTTTTTGGGATCTGTCACCAAAAAATATATTTAACAGATGAAGTTAAATCTTTGAAATCGGATGCTGGCAGTCCTCTGTTCACTACGTCAATCTTTTATCCTAGGTAAAATGTTATCCTCATCATCTACAGATTACCTGTGCTCTTTGAACCCTCTGGTGAGTAACCTAGCATTAGAATGCCTGTCCAACTGACAGAACAATTTTGTTTTAAACACTTGACACAGTTTATTTTTCTTTTGCAGAACAAAAATGACATGCATATATATTCTACGCATTTGAATTCTTCTGAAATTATAATGCCGGCCTTAATAAATATGAATGAATGGGCTACACTTTACATTAACTGCACCTTCATAATGCCTCTGTAATCCATTCATAGAACATTCAATGCACTAGCAAACATTTATATGATAATAACAAATATTATAATTGTATAATCATGTAATGTTTGTTATCAATGTTTATTAAAGCTGTTAAGGAATGTTAGGATGTTAAAGTATACTTACGTGCTGCTTATGAATGTTCTATGAATGCATCATTAATGCATTTGTCAAGACGGGTGTCTGTCTGGCCCTGTCCCATGTCTTCAGAGTTGTGTTACCTTATGGTTGTTACTATGTGTTAGTTCCTACATCATTTAGTGTTATACTCCTTCCTCAGTCCCCACATTGTTTTTGACCCCTCATGGTCCCTTTATGTTATTCAAAATTCAAATGCAAATCTTACAAGCATTATCTGACCCAGCTGCATTTAGAAATGTATGCAGTAAAACAATAGTTTTGGGGCTCTTTATGAAGAGAAACACATTCTTGATGCATTCATAGAACATCATGAATGCATGATGTTCTATGAACAACCTAACATTCCTTAGCAGCTTTAATATACATTAATAATAAATATTATACGGTAATAACAAACATTATAATTGCCTAATCATATATTGCTAGTTATTAATGTATAATAAAGTTGTTTATTTTTAAGTGCACTGAATATTCTACGAATGCATTACAGAGGCATTATGAAAATACAGTTAATGTAAAGCATTACCAATGTTAATATTTTAATGTTATTAATATTTTAATGTGATTTTTTCACTGTTTTTTTTCACTATTTCAAATTGTTTAACATTAACAAAAATGTACTTACAGTATGTGGTTATTGTCTGCTTATAAAGTATTTGTTTATCTGTTTTTGTTCATGAAACTGGCCTAGATTGCCTGGAAAAGTTTAAAGGGATAATTTTATTTCTGATGCAAAAATTGTTCTCTGTAGCGTATGGATTTGAGACACTAATTATAGTGGTCTAAATACTGCCTGGATTAATTATGCCTGAGAAAGTCCATTGTGTGTGCAAGTGTACAGTATGTGTGTGTATAGGTGCTGTTATTGACCAAATGGATAGCTATAAATATTTTGGTATTGCTCTTGATAACAATCTGTGTTTTGAATCCCATGTTGATGATACCTCTAAATAGATCCCGCAAAGACTTTAGTTTTTTAGAATGATGAATTACTTGAACATTTTGATTGAGATGATGATTCTTTTTTATCAAATCTGTTTTATTGCGTGGTCTGGAAACCTTAATTTGTCCAACAAGAGCAGGCTTGGAGGTCTTGTGGCCAGCAAGATCTCTGGGAGGAGTCACGCCAAATTGTTGGACATTTATAATGGGCAGGTTCTCAAAAAGGAGAGCTCATGCTACACTGGACTGTCAGAACCATCCACTAAAGTGGGAGTTTGTGTTGTTGTCCTTAGGTTGGCATTTCAGCATCTCTGTCTGTAGGACTAAGAGTCTCCTTCATCCTCAGTGCTACTCCTATGCTTAATAGCAGATAGCACTGCCTCGTATTGGATATGGGCACACTAACATATTTTCACATTGAATACTGCACTTAAAATTGAAATATTGTGCTTAAAATTTAAAATGGACAAAATTTTCCCTTTTTTCTGCAAAACTGTACATTTGTGTTTGCCTTCTGGTACTTCTTATGTATCTCCTGTATTGTGTTGTGTTGATGTTGAAGTCTATGTTGTTCTTTCATGCTCTGTTGGATGTGAACACTGGCAGCAAAATTTCCCTTGGTGGATAATAAAGTTATCTTTGAAACTTTAACCTTTGAAGTTTTATGTAAACTCACTTATAGCAAGATTATGAAAACAAGGCTATAGTGTTGATTCATAAAAGTCTGTCTAGATAATTTACTGGGGAATTAAGGACTTCTTAAAAACCTTAAAACTGTAGGTTTACTGCATAAATTTGTGATTGCAGTCACAGATGATTGGATCAGATAATGCTTATAAGATCTGCATTTGAATTCAGAATGTATTCTGAACATACTATTATATAATTAGACTAAAATCATATTTTACAATATGCTGACTTCAGTATGTTTTTTTTTACTCTAACAGAATGTAGGAACATTTATGTAGAGATTTATGCAATTCAATCAATATTAAAAGGAGAAAAAACTCAAACCTGTGTATCTTGCAGTGGGCTCTAGACATACTGCTGCACTGTAATGAACAAGCAGTTGCAGTAGATGGAAGCATAGCAACAATAAGGGGCGGGGCTAAACTGATCGTGTTGACAGAATTCATTGGCAAGTGGTTATCAACACTATGCCAATGAATTCCTCATGTAAGCAAACCCTGCTGACCCTCATTTGGGCCACTACTAACATGAGGATTTATGTGGGGGTAGCTGAGTGGATTTGAAGGTGGTTAGAGACCATAATAAGCTCTGGCAGTAAGAGGTTGAGTTGGCGGTTAGGATACCATGTATAGGGAGTTTTTAGTATAGTAGTATGAGATATGCATGGACCTCTGAACAGTAATATTTCAGATGGAGTTCAGTAGAGAGGAGTACAGGGCTTCGGGGTGCATATAGAGGACATCACAGCCAGCATCTCAGCTGAGGGCTCCCAGAATGACCAGCTCAGAGCTCTTAGCATATGCTGAGGCTGCCTGCCAGGCCTTGTTAGGGCTGAGGGTGGCTCCACGCTCCACCTTTCTGTCCATGCCGGTCATGTTGAACTGCTGACAGGCATTAGCTGTGCAGGCTGGTGTGATGCAAACACTGTCAACACCTGACTGGGTAGAGTGGCGCGCTTGTGAGGTGTCCACAGGTACTGTGTGACATGGTTACCTGTCTGAGCATGTAAGGGTTTTATCCCAATTTAGGCTGCTTTTGCAACATAACAAGCAAAGCATTTTAAAAAAGCTATGTGTATGGAAGAACATGATTATATTGTAAGAATTATAATGATTATAAGCAGAAAGCTGTACATATAGTTATAGAGACCAACAATGGTTATGCATTTGCTATCTTCAATACAATACAATGTGTACAGTACAATGAAGCCTACTTTTAGATGGGAGGGGCAGGGGGGATCTTTCACCCATGTTGGCTGTGACCTAATTCAGGCTGGAAGTCCTTAGGTCAATATAGATTTAGCAGTGAGCTTTGTATGGGGATAGGCATGCTGCACATCTCATCCTGTAACCTCTCTTCCAGTCAGTAGCCCAAATCCCTGCAGTCCCGTTCTGGGTGCTTTCTGCTTACTGGGAGTTTACTAGGAAGAATTGCTCCTGTGTCTATTGGGTCCTCGTATTAACAAGTAGCACTCAGTGGAAGATAACGAAGCCAACTAAATATACTTAGCATGCCTGTTAAGTCTAGACCTCATCTAACATTCAGTTCCTTTGGGTATTTACAGCACTCAACATTAGTTAAAGAAAATGATTTGAAAAATACGAATGCTATTTATATACCAGGTACATTTTATTTTTACTATCATTATTATTGTTTACAGTATATATGAATCCTTAGTTTATTTTTTGTACTGAAATTGAAAAATATATCAATGTAACAAAGCCACACTTTCAAACTAGGAACCAGTTCAATTTCTTTCTCTGTAAAGAGATCTTTATTTGCCAGAATTATCTCTCTAAAGTATTAATGCCTCATCTCCGAATTTCCCAAATATCACCTGCAGTTTGACTTTCTACTCCCCAGTGTACAATCCTAGATTCCTAAGTTCAAATATTTACAGAAAGTAACAGTGCTAAATTTTATGAGTAAACTGGTTTTTCTTCAGAATTTGTAAATTCAGTTTTAATGTCTGCACATCAGAGGCGGGGGCAGGGCGGAGCCCACCCCAACAATGACCATAGCACCCCCCTCAGCCCCCCCCCCCCCCCCCTAAAACACTGGTTTATTTTTCTTTTATAATGCCAGTAAATTACCAAAGCCATGAATGGCAATACATTTTTTTTTTACTGTTTTCTCTTGATAATGGAATAATTTTCTTGACATTGTTAGGCTACACGTTTGAAAAGGACTGAAGTTTCTATACAGGTTCATTTCCGTTGAAGAAGTAAAGTTAAAATTGGATATTTTAACATTATACCTATTATTTCATTTCAGATTCAGTGGTGAGTCTATTTTGATGCTGCTTCTATTAATTTATATACACTTGTGATGATTTGAGCAATGCCATTTCTACATTTTTTCTCTCATAGGCAAAGCCCACGCGTTTCCTGCTTTATCAAATTCTGCCTTACAATAATTTTCTTTTTAAATTAGGCATAGACCTATATTTAGCAAATATGTTGTTTTAACTGTCTTGCTGAGAGAAAAAAAAAAGTAAGTGATATATTGGGCTTGGAGCTTTTTTTGTCTAAACTACATATGGGACTTCTCAAAGTTAGAATTTATTTAATATTTTATTATCCTACATAGCTTACACTGCCGTGTGCTTCCATATATCTTGTAGTTTGGCATATATCCATGTAGTTAAAGAGAAATTTATTTGCTGCATATCAGACATTCTCAGCCAGTCACAAAATGTGATTCCTCCATATTGGGGCAATGAACAGAGGGGACACCCAACCCAAGCTAAAGCACCCGCTCGAAATAATTTACCTCCCCCATATCACCTGCAGTATTAAATCACTAGTGCACCCACTGCTGCACATTCTGTATTCTTATAAAAAAAAATGTCCATCCATCCATAACTGCTTATACCGGACACGGTCATGGGGAGATCTGGAGCCTATTCTAGGCAGTCAAGAGAACAAGTTTAGGGCTCACACAATCACAAACTTTGATTAATTTAGCCGTCAGTTAGCCTTCCTGCGCGCTTTCAGACTGCAGACACGTGCAGACACGCTTTCAGACTGCAGACACATGCAGACACGCTTTCGGACTGCAGACACGTGCAGACACGCTTTCAGACTGCAGACACGTGCAGACACGCTTTCAGACTGAGGAAACCAGAGCAGTTGGAGGAACCTGCATGCAAATTCAAATCCCAACCCCGAAGGTATGAGACACCAGTGCTACTCAGTGGGAAACCGTGCCACCCACTGTCATCTATGCAGGGGGCTTATTTATTAGAGAACCAAGAGAAGATGTTAGCAGATGCATTTCCCCTGGGGGATGATAATCAAGCATTTTTTGGTCATTTCTATAATAATTCAAATAGCATTTCTTTTTGGTGAGAAGTATGAACCACTTCTTTCATACCTTTCTGTGTGATATCAATGCATAGCACACAGCTTATCACATGATCTGAATGTGGTAGACAACACGCACCTCTGCACCGCTTAGGATTACGTCTTCAGACTACTTATCCTACCCAAAGAGCCTCAGCAGATTAGCGTCTCTTGTGTCACCTCTCTAAATGGGTGTTTAAAATGTATCCTTCAGCTCCACTGCTTTAGTGGATCCTTGACAAACACATTGTCTTCCTATATACTCATCTTGTCCTTGACTTTCAAGAAATGTTTCACAGAACCTGACCAACCAGCATCTACCATCATTTATAGCACACTGTTAAGGGGATAGTACAATATGTGCCGACACAATTTACAAATATATGCTCTATAACAACACCTAATGGTTCTGTAATCAATTGTTATTTTTTTCCCTTCTTCGTATCTATTTCCTTTCTTTTCAAATTAATGACAACTTCTTGTATGCTTCCTCGTCTTTAAATTTAAAAAATGACTGCAATCAGTTATGACATAGAGAAAGTCGTAGATCAACATGACAGTTATATAACTAAACATTAGAAAAAAAACTTCTTCAATACTTTATGAATATGGAAAAACCTATGGGGGTCCAAGGCATACTGGAACCTCAGCTTCCCTGGGTATGTAAACCTTATACAGCTATAAGAGTATTAAGTGAGTATAGCTAACCCTTAGCTGAGTATAGTAAAACCCACACATTTTTGAGCATTTTTGTATCTCTTTGCTTTTAGGCTTATTACATTGTATGTACATGAGTTAGCCACATGTGCTTTATGTTTGTTTTCAGGACATTCTGAGGTACTCAGTTATGTCATAATTTGATATGTAAATGTTGACACAGTCTTGATATCATCCTTTTTATGAGGAAAGACTACTTGCGCCTATTGAAATTTCACAATTTTTGGTCTCATCTAATAGAAACATTTGCAGGCACTACAAATATGATCTTATAAATGTTGAGATTAGAGTCTCGATGATGCAATGGTTTCATTGGGGACATTTCTTTGACTTAGTTTTGTGAGGGAATGTATGGGTAGTGTATGGGTTGGGAACAGGGAAGCAGGCCAAATGAGCAGTGGATACGAATAAACGGGATTTATTGCAGGGCAACACACTCCAAAACACAGCAACGTTAATGACCGAGCTGGGGAAAACATACCTAATGCAGACTTTGGACTAATGGACTAATGACAGCAACAAGAAACAGCTGGTAAACACAGGGAATCCACACGGGGTAAATGAGGGGGCGTGGCACATGGAAGGAGCAGACGAGCAGGGCAGGACCCCCCAAAGGCGCACACTCCAGGTGCACCTAAGCAACAAGACCGGGAGCATAACAGAAGAACCTGGGGAAACGTCAATGGACCAAAGGGAACAGCACCGACACGCAGAACAGACACAAGAAAACCAACTCAGACAACAAACGACAAACCATGGGGAACGCAGATAGACACAGAGACACGAAAGACGGAAACACAGGACCCGGGAACACAAAAGGGGACAACAGAGGGACAACACCAGGGGGCGCACAGGAATCAGAAGGGAACAAAGGCACAGAGGGATGTCGTGCAAACACAGGGGGCACAAAGGTAGGGGGCAAGGAGGTAAAGGGCAGGGGCTAATGGGGAACTGGAGGGAACCCCGGAAGGCAAGGGGCGGAAGCCGCAGGGGC
This sequence comes from Paramormyrops kingsleyae, assembly GCF_048594095.1. Classification (NCBI taxonomy): domain Eukaryota; kingdom Metazoa; phylum Chordata; class Actinopteri; order Osteoglossiformes; family Mormyridae; genus Paramormyrops; species Paramormyrops kingsleyae. Next base: position 20,071,047 of record NC_132803.1, read on the forward strand.
AGCAGGCGACCATGAGGCCAGAGCAGGAGGGACCCTCAGCAAGAGCAAGGGAGGAGCTTGAGGGAACGTCAAAAGGGGGTGAGGAGGAAGGCTGTCAAAGTTAACGTGTTATCGCATGCAATACATTTTAAAATAGTAACGTGCTATTTTTTAATTGTGTTGACACAATTTGCATATTTCTGATGGGGAGTCCAAAGACTGCTGTGGTGTTGCTTATAACCTTTGAGAAAGAGTTTTCAGCTTCCAGTCAACCAGTGATCTCCAAATTAATGTTAACAGAGACAGTAATGCCATACATGTATTAATGCCATTAATGCATTATCACGGAAGTAACTGCTGGGGCTTTATTATTTCTTTTAGTCCATTTTTGATGTAATCCTGTGGACCCCCTGTGACAATTCTACAGACTCCCAGACAGTTTCCTGCCCCAGGATGAAAAACCCTGCCATAGACTAATTCAATGAACAGTTTACTTATTTTTAATTTTATTTATAATGCTATTAGTGTTTATGAAGTCGAGTGGGGCTTTTTGTCACACCAACCATATTCAGTACGCTGTATAAGGTGACACAAAATAATGTTCCTTGGATATATACAGTATACATAAAGTACATGGATAGACAGGACAAGTGTGTGTGCGTGTGGAGACATGCATTAAAACATTGACACACAAGGTTAAAGTAAACACTGATGGAATGTTTCAAATGGACAATGATGGAACATCAGAATGGTACATAGGAGTAAATACAACACTCCACACTTAACGAGCTACCTGTTTAATGACCTCCTGGACTTACGCTATGGCAGGACTTACCGTCCGACCATTCGGTACTGTACACTGTACGGGAATACTAGTCGTGGAAACGGCAGCATGGCATTTCTATTCTATAGTGTTTGTTCTGGTCCCTGATTTATTTGGGTTGGTGAAGAAAGGTTGTATATTACTTGCTGTAACTGACTTTTATTTTTTGATCAATGAATCAATCAATCAGTTTTATTTGTATAGCGCATTTTCACAACATTACATTGTCTCAAAGCACTTTACAATATCCCCAGTGAGCAAGCCAGACACAACAGCGACAAGGAAAAACTCTTAGAGGGAAGAAACCTTGTGAGGAACCAGACTCAAAGGGGGAGCACATCCTCCAAGGGCTGGCAGGGAAATCAAATGGGCAAGTTTCCAATTGACACTGTCCCAATTTTAACATTTGAGTCTCAATGCAGGGGGCAGGGAGTTGATGGCAAGCAAGTGGTTGTGCTGCTTCCGATGGCAGGATGAACAGTGGTACAGCAGCAGGAGATTCAGGAGAGACATCACAGGCAGAAGGGTGAGCAGGCCAGAAAGACGTCACAGGTAGTGGAGACGTTGCAGGCAGCGGGGTAGGCAGGGTATCTTGATAATTTGGGGTCTCTGTGCAAACGGTTAGGTGAGTGCATTATGTAAGCTCTAGCAGATATGGCCATGGCAGCATAAGTAGGAGGGAGAGGCAGGTGGGAACGCAGGCATGGGGAGTCCCTGAAACACCAAATCCCAAGCTAGAGTGACAGCACTGATAGTTCAGTTCATACAGTATGTCAGTTTTTTTGGATCATTAAAGGAGAGCATCTTCCAAAGTTTGGCTATGTACCGTAAATGATAGAACATAGTATTAGTAGCACATAAATCTGAATCAACCCAGACACCAAGATCTCTGACCACTGTGTTAGGCTGAGTAGGAAGACCACAGAGGTTGAGGTTGTCAAACTTACACTATATTGTCACAAGTATTGTGACACTTGAACTTTAATGACATCCCATTCTTAATACATAGGCTTTAATATGGAGTTGCCCCACCCTTTGCAGCTATAACAGCTTCAACTCTGCTGGGAAGGCTGTCCACAAGGTTTAGGAGTGTGTTGATGGGAATTTTTGACTATTCTTCCAGGAGAGCATTTGTGAGGATAGGCACTGATGATTTGTTATAAAATCTGCAAATTCCTTAGGAAAACTACTATACGGCGGTCTGTACACAATAATAAAAATGATTGGAGGTGAAAGATGAGCCAGCAAAACTAAGAACAAGAATTTCTCAGACACTCCTGAGCTAGACTGAAATATTGCAGCAACACCAGCACCTTTGCCATCTGGTCGAGGGTTATGCTTATAACTGTAATCAGCTGGAGTAGATTCATTTAGTGTCATGAATTCTTTTGGTTTAAGCCAGGTCTCTGTAAGGTATAAGGCACCAAGACTAAAATCAGTAATCTTTTCATTTATTATTAATGCTTTAGGAGCCAGTGATCTCACATTCAAAAGTCCAAGTTTTAGCCTCGCATTACACCTATTATCTAATGAAGGATTTGGTTTAATTTTTAATAAGTTATTATGCCATACACTACGGTGGAACAGACCTCCATGATTAAAAGTGCAGGAAACAGATAGTCTCAATAACTTGAACCCTGGGTGTTGACTCTAAGTGACTAGCAGGCAGTCAGTTATGCCGGTTTGCCTGCCGCCTGGACTTGGCTCTGGTTAGTCAGCGATTTGCCTCGAGACTATGAGCTATGCTTCTGGATAGGAGATCGGCACCAGCCCAAGATGAGTGAATACCATCCCTCTTCAAAAGCCCAGGCCTACCCAAAAACATCCGCCAATTGTCTAAATATCCCACATCATTTATTGGGCACCATTCCGACAACCAGAGATGCAGTGACGATAATCTGCTGCACATTTTGACGCCATGTCAAGCAGGGATGGAGCCAGAGCACGTTGCTGACACAGACATCTTCTTCGCAAGGTTGCACACCTCTATGAAATTTGTCTTAGTGATCTCCGATTCTCTCAATTGGGCATCATTAGTGCCGACGTGGATGACAATCTGAGAATATTTACACTTACTGTTAGCTAACACTTCTAAATTTGCTGAAATATTGCTTGCTCTGGCACCAGGGAGACAACTTACTATTGTCACTGGAGTCACTACTCACATGATTGTTAAAATAGAATCTCCAATTACCAGAGCGCTTTCAACAGGCGTCTCAGTAGGTGTTTCGCTTAGTGGGGAGAACCTGTTGGAAACACGAATAGGTGAATGATGCCAGTGTGAGTTTGGTTTAGACTTACGACTATGCCACCGGGTTGTCACCCACTTGTCTTGCTGCGAAGACTCTGCTGCCAGAAGAAGAATAACTAAACATACTGCACTCAGAACACGGAACAGGAGCAGTAAAGTTAGTGGGTTTGATATTCACCAGGCATTCACAGATCTTCTCTGTATTTGTTCTTTTACATTACAAAAACAAGGAAACTCCACATTCCCAAATTCATGCATGTTCGTGAAATTACATGCACACCTTGGTTTTTCAATTACTTCATCCAATAAATTGTGAAAATGCAAAATAGTGCAGCTACTACAAGGTCCACCAACACTCGTAAAACTGTAAAAGGGGTTCCTAAATTTAAGTTTTTAGTCAAACAACATGAGTAAACCTACACATATCCTGTACTTTGGCACTTGTGAAACCTCTAGGTGATTTGTGAAATTAAATATGTCTCGTCCATTATTTTCTACTCAGGTGGAACATACAGTACAGCATCCTAATGGTCCAAAGCCAAAGAACCCAGCAACTAAATTTCAGCATTTGGTCAAAGGACATGAGTAAACCTGAGCATATCATGCACTTTGGCACTTGTGAAACCTGTAGATAATTTGTGATTTAAATGCCTCACATTCATGGAACACAGAGCAGCATCCTAATGCTCAAAAGCTATTTCACAAATTGCTTACGAGTTTCACAAGTGCCAAAGTGCATGATACGCGTAGGTTTACTCATGTCCTTTGGCACATGAAGCGGAGAGAACTCCGGCCTTGGAAGGTAAAGTCCTTAAAAGTTGACATAAAACAACTTGTTATAAAAGCATTATACTGTATGAATTTGCGCAATTTAGCTATGTATTCCATGAAAGCTGTTAAAATTATATATTTTACAACTGTAGAAGACATTAATACAGATCTGGCTTAGCTGCAATATGTCAGCACCAAACAAGCCATGTTGTGTTCAAGCCACCTTCATATGTATGACTTATCATTTCACACCGAACTTGCAACCAACTTTTATTTCTATATGTTGCCTTTAGTTTGATGTATATACTTTGTATCCTGGAATAGGGGACCTCCAACAGTGCGTAAAGCACAGATGTGTGCAATGTCAAAGTTTCCCTGTGTCTTATTCTTTTCTTACATCTTCAAAAGCAATGGTTGTAAGTTTTTTTACTTGTTTCATGTATTAGTTAATAAGTGAAAGTGACTTACAGTATGTTCTATGTGCTGTTTTAGTTCGGTAATGTGCCAAAGGACCCTAACATTGATTCATTGGATTGCAGGGTTCCTAATTTGCGATACATGTCTACATATGTTAGCATATCATTTATTTGTAATTCCGTTGATGATTAACGTGAGCCATGGACGCCGTTAGGTCTGATCACTCGAGGCTATGGCGCCGAGTATTTTATCCTTTCTTTACTCCTTTCTTATCGACCAATTCATTTTAACGACCTAGTTGTAGGAACGAAACTTAGTCGGTAAGTGAGAATTGTCTATAAAAAATCAAAGGTATTAAATAATGAGAATAAATACCAGAAACAGTACAATAATGGTGCAAATGATGTTATGTTTGTGACTTGTTCAACTTAAGACAGTATATGATTGTAAAACCTACATGACCTTGACCATGGTAAGTGGTTCCAAGTCAGATGGAAGACCATTAAACCAAAGTGTGGTGGTTTTGATTATTTTACTTTTGTAAGAAATTATTCAGGATTTATTCTGGCTGTTGTTTTTCTAGTATGTGAGAATGTGTGTCATCAATATTAATATGTTAATATATTAATATTAATATGGTGCAATTCCATTCAGATTATAATATTTAATATTACAGTGTACCATCATATTAGTCTTTTTCTGAACAATGATAACAAATCTTAGTATATGATTGCACAACTGTCGAGTCATGTGTCAGTGGAGAGATACAAAATGTTTACAAAACCTGTCACTTCACATGAACATTTTCCAGTCACCTAATATTACACCCATCCATTTTCAAGCTGATTTCCAGGACAGGGTTACAGGGGACCGGGAGTGTATGCCTGGCAGCATAGATCAAAAAGGAGAATTACAACCAGGGCAGGATGCCAGTCCATCAGAGGGAACACATCTATAACGGGAACCTCACTGTCATCAAGCATGCAAACAGAATGGGTGGGGGATTCAGCCAAGGAGGTGTGAAGCAGTAATGTTACCACAGGGCCACTCAACATGACACGTGCAAACTTTGTCTACATGAACAGTTAAGTTACAGAATTGCTTGCCAAATGTAGGTAAAAATGAAAGAATACAATTTGAGTTTGCATTGACAAGCAAGTACAGAAAATGGATGGATGCATGAATGCATGGTTGGATGGATGGATGGATGGATGGATGGATGAAGTTAAATCATTATATTTTTAAAACACATTTAATACACCAAGTTGATTGATAGATGTATGGATGGGCATGTTGAGCAAGCTCGGGCTGCTATAGCCAAAGCTTTGGGTACTCGTGCCAATGCCAAACATTGGTTTTAATAGTGCCAGCAGTGCAAATCTTGGGATGTGAACAAGAGTCCACCTTCACTGTCTTGCCCACATCTGGGGGAGTTATGGTGTGGAGAAGCTCCAACGGCCATGTTCACCCAATGGATTAAACATTATACCCTGAAGGTGGTGTATCAGGATGATAATTAGAGATGCACCGATCCAATATTCAGATGGGTATCAGCACCGATCCAGACCTATTAGACGGATCGAGTATCCATCAGATGCGACCATATGCGAACGATCCACATCCACGTTGCTTATTTTGTTTTTATAAAGATGGTTCTTATTTCTTGTTAAATCGATATGTACAATCAGTTGCATGACAGCTCTTTCATATTTTAGATATTTTTTTTGTGGCATTCAGGCTGAACGCTAATGCTGCCACTCATTTTTTTTCGCCACTCATTGGGTGTGAGCACAGTCACTACATTTACATACATACTAAGAAATTCGAATTATTGTGTTAGTCTGACTAAAACTGAACTTTTAAAGTACATGTAAACATCTTAGTCCAACTGAAATCGCACTAAATCGAATTTCTCCAAGTCGGACACCCAGATAATGCGATTGGGAGTCGATTTACTCCTGCATGTACATGTTATACGTTCAATCGGACTCAAACTGGCCTAGGAGCTCTGCTCATGCTCCACATTCCCCCCTGGGCTTGATCTGACCTGACCTGTTAAAATCACTCCAAGACGGTTCGTGAGAATTTTATGTTGAATTCCTTTTTTGTTTCACAAATACCCCAATATTTATTACAACAAAATCACATTGCAACATTTGAAAAATTTCCAATACCGTGCTGTCATAGTGTATTATACAAAATACTTTATTTCTTGTTATCCTATCCTGATCTTCTTGTATCTGTTCTTCCACGTCGCAATCAAAGCTTGTGTTGTCCACGCATCCCCTATTACTAGTTTTATAATTTTTTTGTGATGTGATAGGTCACTCGGAAAAAGCCCAATATTACCAATCATACTAAATACTAACTATCTTCGCTTGGAAGATATTCAAATTGAACTGCAAAAGCCTCATAAATGCTTAAAACAAGATATGCAAACGAGGTGGAACATTGCATTATGTATGGTACCAGTAGCCTAATTAAAGCTTTTTGGCATACATTTTTTTTAATTTGTATTTACTAGTATTAATAGTATATAAAGTATACATATTTATATATTATATATACATTTATTATATTAAAATGTTAAAGCAAAAAGAGCTCTTGTATTGGAATCGGCAGATAGGTATTGGAATCGGATCAGAACTGTTAAAAATGTGGATCGGTGCATCCCTAATTATAATACACCAATTCACACAGCAAGACTGGTGACAGAGTGGTTGGATGAACATGAAAGTGAAGTTGAAAATCTCAAATGGCACAGTCACCAGTCTGAGTATTAATGAGCCACTTGATTTGGAGGAGCAAGCCAGGAAATATTTTCTTCCACCGGCATCACACTGTGACCTGGTGACAGTTCTGCAAGAGCAATGGCTCAAAATCCCTCTGGCCAGTGTACAGGACTTGTATGTCATTCCCAAGATGAATTGATGTTATATTGGCCACAAAAGGAGGCCCTGCACCATGCTAATAAATCATTATGGTCTAAAACCAGGTGTTTCATTTTCATTGTCCAACCCCTGTATGTAGATGATATTAATGTACAAAATGGCAGGGAACGTGTGGTCCTGGCCCCATCGCCTAATCTCGGAAGGGGTGGTGGAAGTTGCTGCAGGATATTGAAAATCAGCACTAGCCGAGTTCCGTGGGCAAGGGAGTGGTCTCTCATGTCTCCACCAGTATGTTGGGCAAGAAGGCCTGAGAGATGGAGTTACAGGAGATACCAACACGGAGACAGTGTTTCATGTAGGGAAAACCAGAGAGCCACACACTTTTAAAATGCTGGGGCTGGCTTTCAGTATTTCACCAACGTCTTTAACCCCCCATTGTTCCAGGGGCACTTGCAGGCCCTGCTGTCTGATTCTCACTTTCATATGTTTAGCAAGAGTAAGTGCTGAGCAGGCTGTGGGAGACTGGAGTGTGAGGGTCATGCTCCTTCCTCATGGCCTTATGAGAAATCATAAGCAGGCTGCTCACCAGCCAGGCCTTCCCACCCATGACACAGGCTGGTGTCTTTCTGCAGCAAAGACAGGCTGGCAGCTGCATCCTGTTGGCTTTGATAATAGGTATTTCCTCAGCTGCCAATCGGTATTTTGCAGTGGCAGCATAGTTCTGATCATCATCCATTAGGTTTTTGCAGTCTATCTTGCACCCACAGCATCACACATGCTCTAATGTATTGATTTTGCACAGTGATCCATGGGAAGCTGTGGTGTGTGTATATATTGATTAAAATATGGACTGGATTGCAGAGACAGAACTATATTAAAATCCTAAAATAAATTCACTTGTTATTTGACTTAACCTTATTAGTATTTATTTTTGCTGTTTTTGATAATAATAATCTTTATCATTATTATAAACAAAAGTCTCAGAATCTGAGACAGGTAATATCAGCCACCAGAAATAAGAATGAGAAAAAATTAAATTATTATTATTATTGTTTCTAAAATAGTTATCTAGTAATTATCAAAAGTCTGATGCAAACAACTGGATAGAAATGTTGCAAAGATTCCATCATGAGTATAATGAAATTGAAATAATATACTTTATAAATGTTGCGCATAATCAATATTTGTTCTACTTAATTTTGTAGATCTGATTCTATTAATTATATTTTATGTATCATAATCATTTTTGTAGATGGATGTATGGTAATTTTTTATGATTGAAACATCATGAACATACACTAACTAACAATAAGTAGCATTAATATAACAAATGGCATTGCTGTTTGTTTCTACTGATACCGTATGTCATCATTAGAAGAATATTGACTAATAAAATTCTGTTTCTTTGGTAACATAAACTCTATAATGTCTGTAAAGCCAATCTATTAATATTTTAATTTCCACCTATAACTTTGGTCTTAATTTGGTTAGGTCAAACATGTATTAATCTGTTTCTACAATATAACCTTATATTTTTAACTGGGGCATGAAAAGCCTCGCTCAAAAGAAGTCATGCAGATATGATGTGATAACGCTGAAGCCAAATCAATAGCAGTGCTGTGCTTCTGCTTAAGCATTGTGTGAAAATCCCTCACGTTTTTTTTCTTTGTGTGAGACAAATCTGATGCAGTTTGACATTCAGGGTTATTTTTAGCAACATTTACCAGGAGGGCCATAAGCAGAATATTGTCCAAGGAGGGGTTAAGAAGACATTACATCTATCAGAATTGATAGATCAAAGCACAAAAGTGGTTGCCTCCTTACTTGGCTATCAAAGATGCTCAGACTATAATTTAGTCAGAAAGAGACACATGCAACCTCAATATGTAACCATGAAAGATTCATCTACCCAGTGTCTTAGCCTCAGTAACCCAGTGGGGACTGAACAGTGTCAGAGTCTTTGTCTCTTTGAAAAACAGGCTTCGAAAAGGGCAGCATATGTACTTCAAGTCAAGTCAAGTGGCTTTTTATTGTCATTTCAACCATATACAGTAATACAGTACATAGTGAAACGAGACAGCGTTCCTCCAGGTCCATGGTGCTACATAGAACATTACATCAGAACAGGAAGTGCAAGTGTGCAAAAAGTGCATACATTGCAAAAACAGTGTGACAAGAAGAAAAACAGTGCAATAGAAGAAATAGAAGAGATGACAGTAAAACATGTAGCAAGACAGGCTTAAAAAAAAGTGCAACAGTGCAATAGGTTGTGCAAAAAGTTATTGAGGTAGTGGACTGTGTGAGGTGTGTGTGTGTATCAGTCCGGTCTCTGATTGTTCAGGAGTCTGACGGCTTGGGGGAAGAAGCTGTTGCACAGTCTGGCAGTGAGGGCCTGAATGCTCCGGTACCTCTTGCCAGAAGGCAGGAGGGTGAAGAGAGTGTGTGAGGGGTGTGTGGGGTCCTCCATGATGCTGGTGGCTTTGTGGATGCAGTGGGTGCGATAGGTGTCTGTGATAGAGGGAAGAGAGACTCCAATGATCTTCTCAGCTGTTCTCACTATCCGCTGTAGGGTCTTGCGATCCGAAACGGTGCAGTTTCCATACCAGACAGTGATGCAGATGTTCAAGATAGTCCCTCTGTAGAAGGTGGTGACACTGCTATGTCTCTGATTAGGTTTCTAGTTACATCTGTTTATTTTGATTGTGATTTAATTAAATTTTATTTTTAATGATATTGCACCTGATTGATATTCTTTATATATTTTTCTAGTGTATTAATCATACAAGATCAGTAGCTAAACTTTCTCGTAGTATGGCACATGGTGCACAGACAAGGACTCCAGGACACTAGGAGTTAGGAAAATACGGGGGGGTTTAATTAAAGAGAAGGCAAGCGAACAGGCAGCAAACGCAGACTGACAATACAATGACTGGACTGGGGAAACAAACTTAAACGTGGACTTAAATATATTGAACTACTGACAGCAACAGGAAACAGCTGGTAAACACAGGGAATCCACACGAGGTTTACGAGGGGGCTTGGCACATGGAAGAAGCAGATGATTGGGGCAGGATACAGTATAAACAAACGCAACCCATCGAAGTCAAATACATTCCTATATGCCTGCATAACCCAGGAAATACATCAAGCTTTATCAATGTGTTACACATCTAGTGCAAAGTCCCTGATGCTCACCTTTTCACTGGTATTCCTTTGTTCTCAACACCTATCAAAATAAAATTGTGTTGACATGAGCACATCATTTGCTTTATTTTGTCATATTTTGAAAGTTGTATAACTGCTGCTACTGCACGAACTTTTATGCGCAAGGAATTTTTAAGGTGTTACACACCCTTGAATACAACATAAATACTATCATCTCTCAAGAGAGCAGGAGGTAAAAGCAAAAAGATGGCTGGAGAGAGGTATTACAAAGTGCCTTTTGTTCTTACCACCTGTAGGTGGGCTAGAAATGGAGCCTAGAAAGGGGACAGTATAAGTTGCCTGAAGTGATACATATTAGATATCCCGAGAAACAGATGTAAAATATATGTATACAGATATGGGTAGCATTTCAGTTAAATGTGTTTAAAATATGTAATTACTTCTGAGTATTTCATAATTTGTGTTTTGCTGAATGGACAAAAATCAGTTGCAATTTGTAGCAAAATATTTTGAGAGAGTATTTTTGTCACGTTCGGTAAGCGAGCTGGCGGTCAAGCAGGCAAGCGGAGCCGTGGATCAGGACAAACGGGGGCTTATTCGACGAACAGGCGGGTAACGGAGGCGGTACATCGAACATGACAATACATCACAATGACAAATCTAGGGTACACTGACTGAGACTAGGCAAACGTAACAGGCAACAGGTGAGATACATCAGGTTTCGACAGGAGGTAATGAGGGGGCGTGGCACACACGAGGAGCGTTCAGAGCTGAACGTGACAATTTTATGTGTTTAAAATGTTTTTAAAAAAATATGAAATGTCATTTATTTGTTTATTTATTTATTTTCTTTCTTGATTGTTTGCTCGTTTGTTTGTTGGATATTCAGCAAAAACCTTAGAGACTTTTAAATATAGCCTATTACCATCTTTAGCTAGATGCAAATAAATCACCTGACACATCCCTTTGAGCGCAGCTTGCTCCTTGTGAACTTCGTTTTCCCATGATTAGTAGTCCAAGGAAAGACGCTGTTTTGGTGCTTGGTGCAAAACGCCTTAACATAAAGTATGTAAGTATGTAGAAAAATAGGCCTATATTTCTCACTGCAATGACTCACTGTCATTATAGGACAGAAAAATAGAGCAACCAGCAAACAGCATTGCTGTGCTCTAGAACTTGTGAATGAACTTGCTAGTGACATTCTGGAAAATTTCAACAGGCATGCATCTTGTGGTTTATTATATATGACTGACTTAATTAGCAAAAAAACAACACTGTTCCTAAGGACAAAATAAATTTATATCAGCTAAATGAAAGTGTTTTATGGGCCTGTGTAAAAGGGAGAACCAACTTTTAAATTTTATGTTGCATAGTATATGCATGGTTTCATCTAGCAGGGAAGAAATTTCACAAGCTCACTTATTCCAAAGGTGGCATCCTATGACAGCACCATGCTTGAACTCACTGAGCTCTTCAGAACGACCCATTCCTGTAAACCTGAGTGCATGGCTAGGTGCTTGATTTTATATACCTGTGGCAATGGGTCTGCAGGAAACATCTAAATTCAGTGAGTAAAAAGTGTGTCCCAAAGCACTTGTTCATATAGTGTGTGTGTATTTTTCTTTCTTTCAGTTAATTGGAAATTATCTTTAATTTTAAGGAAATGGTATTAAAAAGTATTCAGAGTAGTAAGCCATGGATTATAACACTATTTCCACCACACACCAGAAACAACAAAAGTGTCTTAGAGACATGCGCCACTCTGCTTTTTTCCTGATGTCTTGTCTTTCATAGGTATTTGGCAATATGATCCACATTGACCCAAATGAAATGTACTCCTTTGACATACAATGACACTGTGTAATGTTACATTTGGATATATGCACCAGTCTTTTAAACAGCTTCAATTGCAGTTTCTCTCTTGATTGTCTTTTCTGAGATTTCAGCACATTCAGTGTGATGTATATGCCGGTGTTGAATTTGATGCTTGTGACCCATGTAGGTTCTTGATAGATCACGTGCATTTTCAGAAGCCAAACTGTCTTGCCAAAAAAGACATCAAATATCTCCTAAGCTCAGTAGAAATCCTTGAAGATGTAAGATGCTAAACCAAAGGATGAAACCAGATGATGATGATTTCAGATGATTTTCAGCACAAATGTCAAAAAATGTCGCTTCACAACCCCCCTAAAAGAAGGAAATTACTGCAGTTCGTGGTAAATATAATATTTATTTTATTCTTTGCCATCAGTTTATGCATGTAAATTTGACTTACTATGCATTAGATGGATGTTACATTAAATAAGAATGTAGCATATTTATGTGAATGTAATGATAGTGACATATGGATTATAACTTATTTAGCAAAGCAATGAACCAGGGAATGTAGCATTTTTGCATTTAATGAGAGTTTATTTATCTTTTCATTTATCACATTTTAAAATTGAAGTACTGAAAATTATGAAGTGTTACGATAATATTGTATTCATTGTTTATTGTCACGATTGAATACTTTGCGTAAAAGGTCGATGACAATATAAGGGAATTACTGTACATTCCCCCTGGGCAGCAAACTGCATTTCTGAAAATCGCCCCGTTTGTTTCAGTTCTTTTTGGATTTGTTATAATTTCTTAAATGATTTGGTACCTAACTACTGTAAGTGAGGTTTTTTTTCTTGAGGGGGGACAAAACAAAGCTTTACCAGCTGCATTGTTATGTCAGCCTGTACATTGTAAATTCCTTTGATTAGCTGAGTGAATCACTTTCCAACATGCTTTATGTGATAATCTGTGACATCATATAAAGAATCAATAGTCATATAAAAGGATCTTGGCTGTTTAAATATAGTCAATCTACAGTCACATTTAGGGTCAACCTTCTTAAGCTACTGATTTTTTTCTTAATCCAATTGAAACAGTGAGCTTTGACATGCAATAAAACCTGGAATTTATTTGTATGCCATGCTCTGCCATAACAAAAAAATAGCATTTGTTTAAGAAAGCACCGACTTTGGTATTTTTGAGAAGACCTGTTAGCCAGACTGGATGAAACTTGTAAATATACATTTTATTATCAACAAAATACAAGTCTTCAAAATAAAACATAATTTAAAATATCCTCTAGCCTGTGTAAAAGGGGCACAGTGGTCACAACAATAAACAGGTAAGATTAGATGCACAAAAGCATAAAAATTCACATTTATGCTAACAAGAAATATTTATACCAGTTAAGTAAAATTTTCTGTTATTAGTTTGGAGATGTTTTAATGAAATGGTGGCTGTCTCTTTAGTAAGTCCTCCTTGGTTAATACCTCTGCTTGCCCAAGCATAGTGCCTGATACTTGTGTTGAGGCCTCTTGTACTAGAATCCCCAACAGATTTTCGGTTAATTTTTCATACTTATTTTTCATATCTCTGTAAAAAAAAGCCAGTACCTGAAAACAGTCATTACCTACACATAATATGGGGTTTTATTTCTTTGTAGACAGGAAGGATTTGGAAATTCCCTTTGATGTCATCATGGGTGTTACTCAACAAAGCACCTAAAACATAATTAGGAGACCAGGATCAGGCCGGTTAAAGTCAGCAGCTCAAGTGGACAAACCATGAATTACTGGTATCGCTCTTGTTTTTATATGAAGACCCTGTGGCAAGTCCATTGAAGAGTCTAGGCTACATTTGCTGCCACCTAGAGGCAACATTGCAAATTTAACCCTATCCCGGGGCCTTAGGGTGAATCAACAGGTATTTGGAAAACAGGCAATATGCTACTAAAGCATGCTGAATTGTGGTTTCCTATCCGTGTAGGGAGCAGGACTGTCATAAAAACACATGTTGATCTCTGGATATGCCATAGTTTTTCTAACCCTAACCCTAGCCTCAGTTTGCTAACCCTAACCCTAATTTGGGGCCTTAGGGTGAATCAACATGTAGTTGGAAAGTAGGCAATAGGCTACTAAAGCATGCTGATTTTTGTTTTCTCATCCGTGTGGTGAGCAGAACTATCATAAAAACACATGTTGATGTCTGAATATGCCATAGTTTTTCTAACCCTAACCCTAGCCTCAGTTTGTTAACCCTAACCCGGGGCCTTAGGGTGAATCAACAGGTAGTTGGAAAGTAGGCAATATGCTACTAAAGCATGCTGAATTGTGGTTTCCTATCCGTATGGGGAGCAGGACTGTCATAAAAACACATGTTGATGTCTGAATATGCCATAGTTTTTCTAACCCTAACCCTAGCCTCAGTTTGCTAACCCTAACCCTAATTTGGGGCCTTAGGGTGAATCAACATGTAGTTGGAAAGTAGGCAATAGGCTACTAAAGCATGCTGATTTTTGTTTTCTCATCCGTGTGGTGAGCAGAACTATCATAAAAACGCATGTTGATGTCTGAATATGCCATAGTTTTTCTAACCCTAACCCTAGCCTCAGTTTGTTAACCCTAACCCGGGGCCTTAGGGTGAATCAACAGGTAGTTGGAAAGTAGGCAATATGCTACTAAAGCATGCTGAATTGTGGTTTCCTATCCATTTGGGGAGCAGAACTGTAATAAAAACACATGTTGATGTCTGGATATGCCAAAGTTTTTCTAACCCTAATCCTAGCCTCAGTTTGCTAACTCTAACCCTAATTTGGGGCCTTAGGGTGAATCAACAGGTAGTTGGAGAGCAGGCAATATGCTACTAAAGCATGCTGAATTGTGGTTTCCTATCCGTATGGGGAGCAGGACTGTCATAAAAACACATGTTGATGTCTGAATATGCCATAGTTTTTCTAACCCTAACCCTAGCCTCAGTTTGCTAACCCTAACCCTAATTTGGGGCCTTAGGGTGAATCAACATGTAGTTGGAAAGTAGGCAATATGCTACTAAAGCATGCTGATTTTGGTTTTCTCATCCGTGTGGGGAGCAGAACTATCATAAAAACACATGTTGATGTCTGAATATGCCATAGTTTTTCTAACCCTAACCCTAGCCTCAGTTTGTTAACCCTAACCCGGGGCCTTATGGTGAATCAACAGGTAGTTGGAAAGTAGGCAATATGCTACTAAAGCATGCTGAATTGTGGTTTCCTATCCATTTGGGGAGCAGAACTGTAATAAAAACACATGTTGATGTCTGGATATGCCAAAGTTTTTCTAACCCTAATCCAAGCCTCAGTTTGCTAACTCTAACCCTAATTTGGGGCCTTAGGGTGAATCAACAGGTAGTTGGAGAGCAGGCAATATGCTACTAAAGCATGCTGAATTGTGGTTTCCTATCCGTATGGGGAGCAGGACTGTCATAAAAACACATGTTGATGTCTGAATATGCCATAGTTTTTCTAACCCTAACCCTAGCCTCAGTTTGCTAACCCTAACCCTAATTTGGGGCCTTAGGGTGAATCAACATGTGGTTGGAAAGTAGGCAATATGCTACTAAAGCATGCTGATTTTTGTTTTCTCATCCGTGTGGGGAGCAGAACTGTCATAAAAACACATATTGATGTCTGGATATGCCATAGTTTTTCTAACCCTAACCCTAGCCTCAGTTTGCTAACCCTAACCCTAATTTGGGGCCTTAGGGTGAATCAACATGTAGTTGGAAAGTAGGCAATATGCTACAAAAGCATGCTGAATTGTGGTTTCCCATCCGTGTCGGGAGCAGGGCTGTCGTAAAAACACATGTTGATGTCTGGATATGCCATAGTTTTTCTAACCCTAACCCTAGCCTCAGTTTGGTAACCCTAACCCGGGGCCTTAGGGTGAATCAACAGGTATTTGGAAAGCAGGCAATATGCTACTAAAGCATGCTGAATTGTGGTTTCCTATCCGTATGGGGAGCAGGACTGTCATAAAAACACATGTTGATGTCTGAATATGCCATAGTTTTTCTAACCCTAACCCTAGCCTCAGTTTGCTAACCCTAACCCTAATTTGGGGCCTTAGGGTGAATCAACATGTAGTTGGAAAGTAGGCAATAGGCTACTAAAGCATGCTGATTTTTGTTTTCTCATCCGTGTGGTGAGCAGAACTATCATAAAAACGCATGTTGATGTCTGAATATGCCATAGTTTTTCTAACCCTAACCCTAGCCTCAGTTTGTTAACCCTAACCCGGGGCCTTAGGGTGAATCAACAGGTAGTTGGAAAGTAGGCAATATGCTACTAAAGCATGCTGAATTGTGGTTTCCTATCCATTTGGGGAGCAGAACTGTAATAAAAACACATGTTGATGTCTGGATATGCCAAAGTTTTTCTAACCCTAATCCTAGCCTCAGTTTGCTAACTCTAACCCTAATTTGGGGCCTTAGGGTGAATCAACAGGTAGTTGGAGAGCAGGCAATATGCTACTAAAGCATGCTGAATTGTGGTTTCCTATCCGTATGGGGAGCAGGACTGTCATAAAAACACATGTTGATGTCTGAATATGCCATAGTTTTTCTAACCCTAACCCTAGCCTCAGTTTGCTAACCCTAACCCTAATTTGGGGCCTTAGGGTGAATCAACATGTAGTTGGAAAGTAGGCAATATGCTACTAAAGCATGCTGATTTTGGTTTTCTCATCCGTGTGGGGAGCAGAACTATCATAAAAACACATGTTGATGTCTGAATATGCCATAGTTTTTCTAACCCTAACCCTAGCCTCAGTTTGCTAACCCTAACCCTAATTTGGGGCCTTAGGGTGAATCAACATGTGGTTGGAAAGTAGGCAATATGCTACTAAAGCATGCTGATTTTTGTTTTCTCATCCGTGTGGGGAGCAGAACTGTCATAAAAACACATATTGATGTCTGGATATGCCATAGTTTTTCTAACCCTAACCCTAGCCTCAGTTTGCTAACCCTAACCCTAATTTGGGGCCTTAGGGTGAATCAACATGTAGTTGGAAAGTAGGCAATATGCTACTAAAGCATGCTGATTTTGGTTTTCTCATCCGTGTGGGGAGCAGAACTATCATAAAAACACATGTTGATGTCTGAATATGCCATAGTTTTTCTAACCCTAACCCTAGCCTCAGTTTGTTAACCCTAACCCGGGGCCTTAGGGTGAATCAACAGGTAGTTGGAAAGTAGGCAATATGCTACTAAAGCATGCTGAATTGTGGTTTCCTATCCGTATGGGGAGCAGGACTGTCATAAAAACACATGTTGATGTCTGAATATGCCATAGTTTTTCTAACCCTAACCCTAGCCTCAGTTTGCTAACCCTAACCCTAATTTGGGGCCTTAGGGTGAATCAACATGTAGTTGGAAAGTAGGCAATATGCTACTAAAGCATGCTGATTTTTGTTTTCTCATCCGTGTGGTGAGCAGAACTATCATAAAAACACATGTTGATGTCTGAATATGCCATAGTTTTTCTAACCCTAACCCTAGCCTCAGTTTGTTAACCCTAACCCGGGGCCTTAGGGTGAATCAACAGGTAGTTGGAAAGTAGGCAATATGCTACTAAAGCATGCTGAATTGTGGTTTCCTATCCATTTGGGGAGCAGAACTGTAATAAAAACACATGTTGATGTCTGGATATGCCAAAGTTTTTCTAACCCTAATCCTAGCCTCAGTTTGCTAACTCTAACCCTAATTTGGGGCCTTAGGGTGAATCAACAGGTAGTTGGAGAGCAGGCAATATGCTACTAAAGCATGCTGAATTGTGGTTTCCTATCCGTATGGGGAGCAGGACTGTCATAAAAACACATGTTGATGTCTGAATATGCCATAGTATTTCTAACCCTAACCCTAGCCTCAGTTTGCTAACCCTAACCCTAATTTGGGGCCTTAGAGTGAATCAACATGTACTGTAGTTGGAAAGTAGGCAATATGCTACTAAAGGGTGCTGATTTTTGTTTTCTCATCCGTGTGGTGAGCAGAACTATCATAAAAACACATGTTGATGTCTGAATATGCCATAGTTTTTCTAACCCTAACCCTAGCCTCAGTTTGTTAACCCTAACCCGGGGCCATAGGGTGAATCAACAGGTAGTTGGAAAGTAGGCAATATGCTACTAAAGCATACTGAATTGTGGTTTCCTATCCATTTGGGGAGCAGAACTGTAATAAAAACACATGTTGATGTCTGGATATGCCAAAGTTTTTCTAACCCTAACCCTAGCCTCAGTTTGCTAACCCTAACCCTAATTTGGGGCCTTAGGGTGAATCAACATGTGGTTGGAAAGTAGGCAATATGCTACTAAAGCATGCTGATTTTTGTTTTCTCATCCGTGTGGGGAGCAGAACTGTCATAAAAACACATATTGATGTCTGGATATGCCATAGTTTTTCTAACCCTAACCCTAGCCTCAGTTTGCTAACCCTAACCCTAATTTGGGGCCTTAGGGTGAATCAACATGTAGTTGGAAAGTAGGCAATATGCTACAAAAGCATGCTGAATTGTGGTTTCCCATCCGTGTCGGGAGCAGGGCTGTCGTAAAAACACATGTTGATGTCTGGATATGCCATAGTTTTTCTAACCCTAACCCTAGCCTCAGTTTGGTAACCCTAACCCGGGGCCTTAGGGTGAATCAACAGGTATTTGGAAAGCAGGCAATATCCTACTAAAGCATGCTGAATTGTGGTTTCCTATCCGTGTAGGGAGCAGGACTGTCATAAAAACACATGTTGATCTCTGGATATGCCATAGTTTTTCTAACCCTAACCCTAGCCTCAGTTTGCTAACCCTAACCCTAATTTGGGGCCTTAGGGTGAATCAACATGTAGTTGGAAAGTAGGCAATAGGCTACTAAAGCATGCTGATTTTTGTTTTCTCATCCGTCTGGTGAGCAGAACTATCATAAAAACACATGTTGATGTCTGAATATGCCATAGTTTTTCTAACCCTAACCCTAGCCTCAGTTTGTTAACCCTAACCCGGGGCCTTAGGGTGAATCAACAGGTAGTTGGAAAGTAGGCAATATGCTACTAAAGCATGCTGAATTGTGGTTTCCTATCCGTATGGGGAGCAGGACTGTCATAAAAACACATGTTGATGTCTGAATATGCCATAGTTTTTCTAACCCTAACCCTAGCCTCAGTTTGCTAACCCTAACCCTAATTTGGGGCCTTAGGGTGAATCAACATGTAGTTGGAAAGTAGGCAATATGCTACTAAAGCATGCTGATTTTTGTTTTCTCATCCGTGTGGTGAGCAGAACTATCATAAAAACACATGTTGATGTCTGAATATGCCATAGTTTTTCTAACCCTAACCCTAGCCTCAGTTTGTTAACCCTAACCCGGGGCCTTAGGGTGAATCAACAGGTAGTTGGAAAGTAGGCAATATGCTACTAAAGCATGCTGAATTGTGGTTTCCTATCCATTTGGGGAGCAGAACTGTAATAAAAACACATGTTGATGTCTGGATATGCCAAAGTTTTTCTAACCCTAATCCTAGCCTCAGTTTGCTAACTCTAACCCTAATTTGGGGCCTTAGGGTGAATCAACAGGTAGTTGGAGAGCAGGCAATATGCTACTAAAGCATGCTGAATTGTGGTTTCCTATCCGTATGGGGAGCAGGACTGTCATAAAAACACATGTTGATGTCTGAATATGCCATAGTTTTTCTAACCCTAACCCTAGCCTCAGTTTGCTAACCCTAACCCTAATTTGGGGCCTTAGAGTGAATCAACATGTACTGTAGTTGGAAAGTAGGCAATATGCTACTAAAGGGTGCTGATTTTTGTTTTCTCATCCGTGTGGTGAGCAGAACTATCATAAAAACACATGTTGATGTCTGAATATGCCATAGTTTTTCTAACCCTAACCCTAGCCTCAGTTTGTTAACCCTAACCCGGGGCCATAGGGTGAATCAACAGGTAGTTGGAAAGTAGGCAATATGCTACTAAAGCATACTGAATTGTGGTTTCCTATCCATTTGGGGAGCAGAACTGTAATAAAAACACATGTTGATGTCTGGATATGCCAAAGTTTTCTAACCCTAACCCTAGCCTCAGTTTGCTAACCCTAACCCTAATTTGGGGCCTTAGGGTGAATCAACATGTAGTTGGAAAGTAGGCAATATGCTACTAAAATATGCTGATTTTTGTTTTCTCATCCGTGTGGGGAGCAGAACTGTCAGAAAAACACATATTGATGTCTGGATATGCCATAGTTTTTCTAACCCTAACCCTAGCCTCAGTTTGCTAACCCTAACCATAATTTGGGGCCTTAGGGTGAATCAACATGTAGTTGGAAAGTAGGCAAAATGCTACAAAAGCCTGCTGAATTGTGGTTTCCCATCCGTGTCGGGAGCAGGGCTGTCGTAAAAACACATGTTGATGTCTGGATATGCCATAGTTTTTCTAACCCTAACCCTAGCCTCAGTTTGGTAACCCTAACCCGGGGCCTTAGGGTGAATCAACAGGTATTTGGAAAGCAGGCAATATCCTACTAAAGCATGCTGAATTGTGGTTTCCTATCCGTGTAGGGAGCAGGACTGTCATAAAAACACATGTTGATCTCTGGATATGCCATAGTTTTTCTAACCCTAACCCTAGCCTCAGTTTGCTAACCCTAACCCTAATTTGGGGCCTTAGGGTGAATCAACATGTAGTTGGAAAGTAGGCAATAGGCTACTAAAGCATGCTGATTTTTGTTTTCTCATCCGTGTGGTGAGCAGAACTATCATAAAAACACATGTTGATGTCTGAATATGCCATAGTTTTTCTAACCCTAACCCTAGCCTCAGTTTGTTAACCCTATCCCGGGGCCTTAGGGTGAATCAACCGGTATTTGGAAAGCAGGCAATATCCTACTAAAGCATGCTGAATTGTGGTTTCCTATCCGTGTAGGGAGCAGGACTGTCATAAAAACACATGTTGATCTCTGGATATGCCATAGTTTTTCTAACCCTAACCCTAGCCTCAGTTTGTTAACCCTAACCCGGAGCCTTAGGGTGAATCAACAGGTAGTTGGAAAGTAGGCAATATGCTACTAAAGCATGCTGAATTGTGGTTTCCTATCCGTATGGGGAGCAGGACTGTCATAAAAACACATGTTGATGTCTGAATATGCCATAGTTTTTCTAACCCTAACCCTAGCCTCAGTTTGCTAACCCTAACCCTAATTTGGGGCCTTAGGGTGAATCAACATGTAGTTGGAAAGTAGGCAATAGGCTACTAAAGCATGCTGATTTTTGTTTTCTCATCCGTGTGGTGAGCAGAACTATCATAAAAACACATGTTGATGTCTGAATATGCCATAGTTTTTCTAACCCTAACCCTAGCCTCAGTTTGTTAACCCTAACCCGGGGCCTTAGGGTGAATCAACAGGTAGTTGGAAAGTAGGCAATATGCTACTAAAGCATGCTGAATTGTGGTTTCCTATCCATTTGGGGAGCAGAACTGTAATAAAAACACATGTTGATGTCTGGATATGCCAAAGTTTTTCTAACCCTAATCCTAGCCTCAGTTTGCTAACTCTAACCCTAATTTGGGGCCTTAGGGTGAATCAACAGGTAGTTGGAGAGCAGGCAATATGCTACTAAAGCATGCTGAATTGTGGTTTCCTATCCGTATGGGGAGCAGGACTGTCATAAAAACACATGTTGATGTCTGAATATGCCATAGTTTTTCTAACCCTAACCCTAGCCTCAGTTTGCTAACCCTAACCCTAATTTGGGGCCTTAGGGT
Organism: Paramormyrops kingsleyae; assembly: GCF_048594095.1. Taxonomy (NCBI): domain Eukaryota; kingdom Metazoa; phylum Chordata; class Actinopteri; order Osteoglossiformes; family Mormyridae; genus Paramormyrops; species Paramormyrops kingsleyae. The sequence goes on from NC_132803.1 coordinate 20,092,946, forward strand.
GAATCAACATGTAGTTGGAAAGTAGGCAATATGCTACAAAAGCCTGCTGAATTGTGGTTTCCCATCCGTGTCGGGAGCAGGGCTGTCGTAAAAACACATGTTGATGTCTGGATATGCCATAGTTTTTCTAACCCTAACCCTAGCATCAGTTTGGTAACCCTAACCCGGGGCCTTAGGGTGAATCAACAGGTAGTTGGAGAGCAGGCAATATGCTACTAAAGCATGCTGAATTGTGGTTTCCTATCCGTATGGGGAGCAGGACTGTCATAAAAACACATGTTGATGTCTGAATATGCCATAGTTTTTCTAACCCTAACCCTAGCCTCAGTTTGCTAACCCTAACCCTAATTTGGGGCCTTAGGGTGAATCAACATGTAGTTGGAAAGTAGGCAATATGCTACTAAAGCATGCTGATTTTGGTTTTCTCATCCGTGTGGGGAGCAGAACTATCATAAAAACACATGTTGATGTCTGAATATGCCATAGTTTTTCTAACCCTAACCCTAGCCTCAGTTTGTTAACCCTAACCCGGGGCCTTATGGTGAATCAACAGGTAGTTGGAAAGTAGGCAATATGCTACTAAAGCATGCTGAATTGTGGTTTCCTATCCATTTGGGGAGCAGAACTGTAATAAAAACACATGTTGATGTCTGGATATGCCAAAGTTTTTCTAACCCTAATCCAAGCCTCAGTTTGCTAACTCTAACCCTAATTTGGGGCCTTAGGGTGAATCAACAGGTAGTTGGAGAGCAGGCAATATGCTACTAAAGCATGCTGAATTGTGGTTTCCTATCCGTATGGGGAGCAGGACTGTCATAAAAACACATGTTGATGTCTGAATATGCCATAGTTTTTCTAACCCTAACCCTAGCCTCAGTTTGCTAACCCTAACCCTAATTTGGGGCCTTAGGGTGAATCAACATGTGGTTGGAAAGTAGGCAATATGCTACTAAAGCATGCTGATTTTTGTTTTCTCATCCGTGTGGGGAGCAGAACTGTCATAAAAACACATATTGATGTCTGGATATGCCATAGTTTTTCTAACCCTAACCCTAGCCTCAGTTTGGTAACCCTAACCCTGGGCCTTAGGGTGAATCAACAGGTATTTGGAAAGCAGGCAATATGCTACTAAAGCATGCTGAATTGTGGTTTCCTATCCGTATGGGGAGCAGGACTGTCATAAAAACACATGTTGATGTCTGAATATGCCATAGTTTTTCTAACCCTAACCCTAGCCTCAGTTTGCTAACCCTAACCCTAATTTGGGGCCTTAGGGTGAATCAACCTGTAGTTGGAAAGTAGGCAATAGGCTACTAAAGCATGCTGATTTTTGTTTTCTCATCCGTGTGGTGAGCAGAACTATCATAAAAACGCATGTTGATGTCTGAATATGCCATAGTTTTTCTAACCCTAACCCTAGCCTCAGTTTGTTAACCCTAACCCGGGGCCTTAGGGTGAATCAACAGGTAGTTGGAAAGTAGGCAATATGCTACTAAAGCATGCTGAATTGTGGTTTCCTATCCATTTGGGGAGCAGAACTGTAATAAAAACACATGTTGATGTCTGGATATGCCAAAGTTTTTCTAACCCTAATCCTAGCCTCAGTTTGCTAACTCTAACCCTAATTTGGGGCCTTAGGGTGAATCAACAGGTAGTTGGAGAGCAGGCAATATGCTACTAAAGCATGCTGAATTGTGGTTTCCTATCCGTATGGGGAGCAGGACTGTCATAAAAACACATGTTGATGTCTGAATATGCCATAGTTTTTCTAACCCTAACCCTAGCCTCAGTTTGCTAACCCTAACCCTAATTTGGGGCCTTAGGGTGAATCAACATGTAGTTGGAAAGTAGGCAATATGCTACTAAAGCATGCTGATTTTGGTTTTCTCATCCGTGTGGGGAGCAGAACTATCATAAAAACACATGTTGATGTCTGAATATGCCATAGTTTTTCTAACCCTAACCCTAGCCTCAGTTTGCTAACCCTAACCCTAATTTGGGGCCTTAGGGTGAATCAACATGTAGTTGGAAAGTAGGCAATATGCTACTAAAGCATGCTGATTTTGGTTTTCTCATCCGTGTGGGGAGCAGAACTATCATAAAAACACATGTTGATGTCTGAATATGCCATAGTTTTTCTAACCCTAACCCTAGCCTCAGTTTGCTAACCCTAACCCTAATTTGGGGCCTTAGGGTGAATCAACATGTGGTTGGAAAGTAGGCAATATGCTACTAAAGCATGCTGATTTTTGTTTTCTCATCCGTGTGGGGAGCAGAACTGTCATAAAAACACATATTGATGTCTGGATATGCCATAGTTTTTCTAACCCTAACCCTAGCCTCAGTTTGCTAACCCTAACCCTAATTTGGGGCCTTAGGGTGAATCAACATGTAGTTGGAAAGTAGGCAATATGCTACTAAAGCATGCTGATTTTGGTTTTCTCATCCGTGTGGGGAGCAGAACTATCATAAAAACACATGTTGATGTCTGAATATGCCATAGTTTTTCTAACCCTAACCCTAGCCTCAGTTTGTTAACCCTAACCCGGGGCCTTAGGGTGAATCAACAGGTAGTTGGAAAGTAGGCAATATGCTACTAAAGCATGCTGAATTGTGGTTTCCTATCCGTATGGGGAGCAGGACTGTCATAAAAACACATGTTGATGTCTGAATATGCCATAGTTTTTCTAACCCTAACCCTAGCCTCAGTTTGCTAACCCTAACCCTAATTTGGGGCCTTAGGGTGAATCAACATGTAGTTGGAAAGTAGGCAATATGCTACTAAAGCATGCTGATTTTTGTTTTCTCATCCGTGTGGTGAGCAGAACTATCATAAAAACACATGTTGATGTCTGAATATGCCATAGTTTTTCTAACCCTAACCCTAGCTTCAGTTTGTTAACCCTAACCCGGGGCCTTAGGGTGAATCAACAGGTAGTTGGAAAGTAGGCAATATGCTACTAAAGCATGCTGAATTGTGGTTTCCTATCCATTTGGGGAGCAGAACTGTAATAAAAACACATGTTGATGTCTGGATATGCCAAAGTTTTTCTAACCCTAATCCTAGCCTCAGTTTGCTAACTCTAACCCTAATTTGGGGCCTTAGGGTGAATCAACAGGTAGTTGGAGAGCAGGCAATATGCTACTAAAGCATGCTGAATTGTGGTTTCCTATCCGTATGGGGAGCAGGACTGTCATAAAAACACATGTTGATGTCTGAATATGCCATAGTATTTCTAACCCTAACCCTAGCCTCAGTTTGCTAACCCTAACCCTAATTTGGGGCCTTAGAGTGAATCAACATGTACTGTAGTTGGAAAGTAGGCAATATGCTACTAAAGGGTGCTGATTTTTGTTTTCTCATCCGTGTGGTGAGCAGAACTATCATAAAAACACATGTTGATGTCTGAATATGCCATAGTTTTTCTAACCCTAACCCTAGCCTCAGTTTGTTAACCCTAACCCGGGGCCATAGGGTGAATCAACAGGTAGTTGGAAAGTAGGCAATATGCTACTAAAGCATACTGAATTGTGGTTTCCTATCCATTTGGGGAGCAGAACTGTAATAAAAACACATGTTGATGTCTGGATATGCCAAAGTTTTTCTAACCCTAACCCTAGCCTCAGTTTGCTAACCCTAACCCTAATTTGGGGCCTTAGGGTGAATCAACATGTGGTTGGAAAGTAGGCAATATGCTACTAAAGCATGCTGATTTTTGTTTTCTCATCCGTGTGGGGAGCAGAACTGTCATAAAAACACATATTGATGTCTGGATATGCCATAGTTTTTCTAACCCTAACCCTAGCCTCAGTTTGCTAACCCTAACCCTAATTTGGGGCCTTAGGGTGAATCAACATGTAGTTGGAAAGTAGGCAATATGCTACAAAAGCATGCTGAATTGTGGTTTCCCATCCGTGTCGGGAGCAGGGCTGTCGTAAAAACACATGTTGATGTCTGGATATGCCATAGTTTTTCTAACCCTAACCCTAGCCTCAGTTTGGTAACCCTAACCCGGGGCCTTAGGGTGAATCAACAGGTATTTGGAAAGCAGGCAATATCCTACTAAAGCATGCTGAATTGTGGTTTCCTATCCGTGTAGGGAGCAGGACTGTCATAAAAACACATGTTGATCTCTGGATATGCCATAGTTTTTCTAACCCTAACCCTAGCCTCAGTTTGCTAACCCTAACCCTAATTTGGGGCCTTAGGGTGAATCAACATGTAGTTGGAAAGTAGGCAATAGGCTACTAAAGCATGCTGATTTTTGTTTTCTCATCCGTCTGGTGAGCAGAACTATCATAAAAACACATGTTGATGTCTGAATATGCCATAGTTTTTCTAACCCTAACCCTAGCCTCAGTTTGTTAACCCTAACCCGGGGCCTTAGGGTGAATCAACAGGTAGTTGGAAAGTAGGCAATATGCTACTAAAGCATGCTGAATTGTGGTTTCCTATCCGTATGGGGAGCAGGACTGTCATAAAAACACATGTTGATGTCTGAATATGCCATAGTTTTTCTAACCCTAACCCTAGCCTCAGTTTGCTAACCCTAACCCTAATTTGGGGCCTTAGGGTGAATCAACATGTAGTTGGAAAGTAGGCAATATGCTACTAAAGCATGCTGATTTTTGTTTTCTCATCCGTGTGGTGAGCAGAACTATCATAAAAACACATGTTGATGTCTGAATATGCCATAGTTTTTCTAACCCTAACCCTAGCCTCAGTTTGTTAACCCTAACCCGGGGCCTTAGGGTGAATCAACAGGTAGTTGGAAAGTAGGCAATATGCTACTAAAGCATGCTGAATTGTGGTTTCCTATCCATTTGGGGAGCAGAACTGTAATAAAAACACATGTTGATGTCTGGATATGCCAAAGTTTTTCTAACCCTAATCCTAGCCTCAGTTTGCTAACTCTAACCCTAATTTGGGGCCTTAGGGTGAATCAACAGGTAGTTGGAGAGCAGGCAATATGCTACTAAAGCATGCTGAATTGTGGTTTCCTATCCGTATGGGGAGCAGGACTGTCATAAAAACACATGTTGATGTCTGAATATGCCATAGTATTTCTAACCCTAACCCTAGCCTCAGTTTGCTAACCCTAACCCTAATTTGGGGCCTTAGAGTGAATCAACATGTACTGTAGTTGGAAAGTAGGCAATATGCTACTAAAGGGTGCTGATTTTTGTTTTCTCATCCGTGTGGTGAGCAGAACTATCATAAAAACACATGTTGATGTCTGAATATGCCATAGTTTTTCTAACCCTAACCCTAGCCTCAGTTTGTTAACCCTAACCCGGGGCCATAGGGTGAATCAACAGGTAGTTGGAAAGTAGGCAATATGCTACTAAAGCATACTGAATTGTGGTTTCCTATCCATTTGGGGAGCAGAACTGTAATAAAAACACATGTTGATGTCTGGATATGCCAAAGTTTTTCTAACCCTAACCCTAGCCTCAGTTTGCTAACCCTAACCCTAATTTGGGGCCTTAGGGTGAATCAACATGTGGTTGGAAAGTAGGCAATATGCTACTAAAGCATGCTGATTTTTGTTTTCTCATCCGTGTGGGGAGCAGAACTGTCATAAAAACACATATTGATGTCTGGATATGCCATAGTTTTTCTAACCCTAACCCTAGCCTCAGTTTGCTAACCCTAACCCTAATTTGGGGCCTTAGGGTGAATCAACATGTAGTTGGAAAGTAGGCAAAATGCTACAAAAGCATGCTGAATTGTGGTTTCCCATCCGTGTCGGGAGCAGGGCTGTCGTAAAAACACATGTTGATGTCTGGATATGCCATAGTTTTTCTAACCCTAACCCTAGCCTCAGTTTGGTAACCCTAACCCGGGGCCTTAGGGTGAATCAACAGGTATTTGGAAAGCAGGCAATATCCTACTAAAGCATGCTGAATTGTGGTTTCCTATCCGTGTAGGGAGCAGGACTGTCATAAAAACACATGTTGATCTCTGGATATGCCATAGTTTTTCTAACCCTAACCCTAGCCTCAGTTTGCTAACCCTAACCCTAATTTGGGGCCTTAGGGTGAATCAACATGTAGTTGGAAAGTAGGCAATAGGCTACTAAAGCATGCTGATTTTTGTTTTCTCATCCGTCTGGTGAGCAGAACTATCATAAAAACACATGTTGATGTCTGAATATGCCATAGTTTTTCTAACCCTAACCCTAGCCTCAGTTTGTTAACCCTAACCCGGGGCCTTAGGGTGAATCAACAGGTAGTTGGAAAGTAGGCAATATGCTACTAAAGCATGCTGAATTGTGGTTTCCTATCCGTATGGGGAGCAGGACTGTCATAAAAACACATGTTGATGTCTGAATATGCCATAGTTTTTCTAACCCTAACCCTAGCCTCAGTTTGCTAACCCTAACCCTAATTTGGGGCCTTAGGGTGAATCAACATGTAGTTGGAAAGTAGGCAATATGCTACTAAAGCATGCTGATTTTTGTTTTCTCATCCGTGTGGTGAGCAGAACTATCATAAAAACACATGTTGATGTCTGAATATGCCATAGTTTTTCTAACCCTAACCCTAGCCTCAGTTTGTTAACCCTAACCCGGGGCCTTAGGGTGAATCAACAGGTAGTTGGAAAGTAGGCAATATGCTACTAAAGCATGCTGAATTGTGGTTTCCTATCCATTTGGGGAGCAGAACTGTAATAAAAACACATGTTGATGTCTGGATATGCCAAAGTTTTTCTAACCCTAATCCTAGCCTCAGTTTGCTAACTCTAACCCTAATTTGGGGCCTTAGGGTGAATCAACAGGTAGTTGGAGAGCAGGCAATATGCTACTAAAGCATGCTGAATTGTGGTTTCCTATCCGTATGGGGAGCAGGACTGTCATAAAAACACATGTTGATGTCTGAATATGCCATAGTTTTTCTAACCCTAACCCTAGCCTCAGTTTGCTAACCCTAACCCTAATTTGGGGCCTTAGAGTGAATCAACATGTACTGTAGTTGGAAAGTAGGCAATATGCTACTAAAGGGTGCTGATTTTTGTTTTCTCATCCGTGTGGTGAGCAGAACTATCATAAAAACACATGTTGATGTCTGAATATGCCATAGTTTTTCTAACCCTAACCCTAGCCTCAGTTTGTTAACCCTAACCCGGGGCCATAGGGTGAATCAACAGGTAGTTGGAAAGTAGGCAATATGCTACTAAAGCATACTGAATTGTGGTTTCCTATCCATTTGGGGAGCAGAACTGTAATAAAAACACATGTTGATGTCTGGATATGCCAAAGTTTTCTAACCCTAACCCTAGCCTCAGTTTGCTAACCCTAACCCTAATTTGGGGCCTTAGGGTGAATCAACATGTAGTTGGAAAGTAGGCAATATGCTACTAAAATATGCTGATTTTTGTTTTCTCATCCGTGTGGGGAGCAGAACTGTCAGAAAAACACATATTGATGTCTGGATATGCCATAGTTTTTCTAACCCTAACCCTAGCCTCAGTTTGCTAACCCTAACCATAATTTGGGGCCTTAGGGTGAATCAACATGTAGTTGGAAAGTAGGCAAAATGCTACAAAAGCCTGCTGAATTGTGGTTTCCCATCCGTGTCGGGAGCAGGGCTGTCGTAAAAACACATGTTGATGTCTGGATATGCCATAGTTTTTCTAACCCTAACCCTAGCCTCAGTTTGGTAACCCTAACCCGGGGCCTTAGGGTGAATCAACAGGTATTTGGAAAGCAGGCAATATCCTACTAAAGCATGCTGAATTGTGGTTTCCTATCCGTGTAGGGAGCAGGACTGTCATAAAAACACATGTTGATCTCTGGATATGCCATAGTTTTTCTAACCCTAACCCTAGCCTCAGTTTGCTAACCCTAACCCTAATTTGGGGCCTTAGGGTGAATCAACATGTAGTTGGAAAGTAGGCAATAGGCTACTAAAGCATGCTGATTTTTGTTTTCTCATCCGTGTGGTGAGCAGAACTATCATAAAAACACATGTTGATGTCTGAATATGCCATAGTTTTTCTAACCCTAACCCTAGCCTCAGTTTGTTAACCCTATCCCGGGGCCTTAGGGTGAATCAACCGGTATTTGGAAAGCAGGCAATATCCTACTAAAGCATGCTGAATTGTGGTTTCCTATCCGTGTAGGGAGCAGGACTGTCATAAAAACACATGTTGATCTCTGGATATGCCATAGTTTTTCTAACCCTAACCCTAGCCTCAGTTTGTTAACCCTAACCCGGGGCCTTAGGGTGAATCAACAGGTAGTTGGAAAGTAGGCAATATGCTACTAAAGCATGCTGAATTGTGGTTTCCTATCTGTATGGGGAGCAGGACTGTCATAAAAACACATGTTGATGTCTGAATATGCCATAGTTTTTCTAACCCTAACCCTAGCCTCAGTTTGCTAACCCTAACCCTAATTTGGGGCCTTAGGGTGAATCAACATGTAGTTGGAAAGTAGGCAATAGGCTACTAAAGCATGCTGATTTTTGTTTTCTCATCCGTGTGGTGAGCAGAACTATCATAAAAACACATGTTGATGTCTGAATATGCCATAGTTTTTCTAACCCTAACCCTAGCCTCAGTTTGTTAACCCTAACCCGGGGCCTTAGGGTGAATCAACAGGTAGTTGGAAAGTAGGCAATATGCTACTAAAGCATGCTGAATTGTGGTTTCCTATCCATTTGGGGAGCAGAACTGTAATAAAAACACATGTTGATGTCTGGATTTGCCAAAGTTTTTCTAACCCTAATCCTAGCCTCAGTTTGCTAACTCTAACCCTAATTTGGGGCCTTAGGGTGAATCAACAGGTAGTTGGAGAGCAGGCAATATGCTACTAAAGCATGCTGAATTGTGGTTTCCTATCCGTATGGGGAGCAGGACTGTCATAAAAACACATGTTGATGTCTGAATATGCCATAGTTTTTCTAACCCTAACCCTAGCCTCAGTTTGCTAACCCTAACCCTAATTTGGGGCCTTAGGGTGAATCAACATGTAGTTGGAAAGTAGGCAATATGCTACAAAAGCCTGCTGAATTGTGGTTTCCCATCCGTGTCGGGAGCAGGGCTGTCGTAAAAACACATGTTGATGTCTGGATATGCCATAGTTTTTCTAACCCTAACCCTAGCATCAGTTTGGTAACCCTAACCCGGGGCCTTAGGGTGAATCAACAGGTATTTGGAAAGCAGGCAATATCCTACTAAAGCATGCTGAATTGTGGTTTCCTATCCGTGTAGGGAGCAGGACTGTCATAAAAACACATGTTGATCTCTGGATATGCCATAGTTTTTCTAACCCTAACCCTAGCCTCAGTTTGCTAACCCTAACCCTAATTTGGGGCCTTAGGGTGAATCAACATGTAGTTGGAAAGTAGGCAATATGCTACTAAAGCATGCTGATTTTTGTTTTCTCATCCGTGTGGTGAGCAGAACTATCATAAAAACACATGTTGATGTCTGAATATGCCATAGTTTTTCTAACCCTAACCCTAGCCTCAGTTTGTTAACCCTAACCCGGGGCCTTAGGGTGAATCAACAGGTAGTTGGAAAGTAGGCAATATGCTACTAAAGCATGCTGAATTGTGGTTTCCTATCCATTTGGGGAGCAGAACTGTAATAAAAACACATGTTGATGTCTGGATATGCCAAAGTTTTTCTAACCCTAATCCTAGCCTCAGTTTGCTAACTCTAACCCTAATTTGGGGCCTTAGGGTGAATCAACAGGTAGTTGGAGAGCAGGCAATATGCTACTAAAGCATGCTGAATTGTGGTTTCCTATCCGTATGGGGAGCAGGACTGTCATAAAAACACATGTTGATGTCTGAATATGCCATAGTTTTTCTAACCCTAACCCTAGCCTCAGTTTGCTAACCCTAACCCTAATTTGGGGCCTTAGGGTGAATCAACATGTAGTTGGAAAGTAGGCAATATGCTACAAAAGCATGCTGAATTGTGGTTGCCCATCCGTGTCGGGAGCAGGGCTGTCATAAAAACACATGTTGATGTCTGGATATGCCATAGTTTTTCTAACCCTAACCCTAGCCTCAGTTTGGTAACCCTAACCCGGGGCCTTAGGGTGAATCAACAGGTAGTTGGAAAGTAGACAATATGCTACTAAAGCATGCTGATTTTTGTTTTCTCATCCGTGTGGGGAGCAGAACTATCATAAAAACACATGTTGATGTCTGAATATGCCATAGTTTTTCTAACCCTAACCCTAGCCTCAGTTTGTTAACCCTAACCCGGGGCCTTAGGGTGAATCAACAGGTAGTTGGAAAGTAGGCAATATGCTACTAAAGCATGCTGAATTGTGGTTTCCTATCCGTATGGGGAGCAGGACTGTCATAAAAACACATGTTGATGTCTGAATATGCCATAGTTTTTCTAACCCTAACCCTAGCCTCAGTTTGCTAACCCTAACCCTAATTTGGGGCTTTAGGGTGAATCAACATGTAGTTGGAAAGTAGGCAATATGCTACTAAAGCATGCTAATTTTTGTTTTCTCATCCGTTTGGTGAGCAGAACTATCATAAAAACACATGTTGATGTCTGAATATGCCATAGTTTTTCTAACCCTAACCGTAGCCTCAGTTTGTTAACCCTAACCCGGGGCCTTAGGGTGAATCAACAGGTAGTTGGAAAGTAGGCAATATGCTACTAAAGCATACTGAATTGTGGTTTCCTATCCATTTGGGGAGCAGAACTGTAATAAAAACACATGTTGATGTCTGGATATGCCAAAGTTTTTCTAACCCTAACCCTAGCCTCAGTTTGCTAACCCTAACCCTAATTTGGGGCCTTAGGGTGAATCAACATGTAGTTGGAAAGTAGGCAATATGCTACTAAAATATGCTGATTTTTGTTTTCTCATCCGTGTGGGGAGCAGAACTGTCAGAAAAACACATATTGATGTCTGGATATGCCATAGTTTTTCTAACCCTAACCCTAGCCTCAGTTTGCTAACCCTAACCATAATTTGGGGCCTTAGGGTGAATCAACATGTAGTTGGAAAGTAGGCAAAATGCTACAAAAGCCTGCTGAATTGTGGTTTCCCATCCGTGTCGGGAGCAGGGCTGTCGTAAAAACACATGTTGATGTCTGGATATGCCATAGTTTTTCTAACCCTAACCCTAGCCTCAGTTTGGTAACCCTAACCCGGGGCCTTAGGGTGAATCAACAGGTATTTGGAAAGCAGGCAATATCCTACTAAAGCATGCTGAATTGTGGTTTCCTATCCGTGTAGGGAGCAGGACTGTCATAAAAACACATGTTGATCTCTGGATATGCCATAGTTTTTCTAACCCTAACCCTAGCCTCAGTTTGCTAACCCTTACCCTAATTTGGGGCCTTAGGGTGAATCAACATGTAGTTGGAAAGTAGGCAATAGGCTACTAAAGCATGCTGATTTTTGTTTTCTCATCCGTGTGGTGAGCAGAACTATCATAAAAACACATGTTGATGTCTGAATATGCCATAGTTTTTCTAACCCTAACCCTAGCCTCAGTTTGTTAACCCTATCCCGGGGCCTTAGGGTGAATCAACCGGTATTTGGAAAGCAGGCAATATCCTACTAAAGCATGCTGAATTGTGGTTTCCTATCCGTGTAGGGAGCAGGACTGTCATAAAAACACATGTTGATCTCTGGATATGCCATAGTTTTTCTAACCCTAACCCTAGCCTCAGTTTGTTAACCCTAACCCGGGGCCTTAGGGTGAATCAACAGGTAGTTGGAAAGTAGGCAATATGCTACTAAAGCATGCTGAATTGTGGTTTCCTATCCGTATGGGGAGCAGGACTGTCATAAAAACACATGTTGATGTCTGAATATGCCATAGTTTTTCTAACCCTAACCCTAGCCTCAGTTTGCTAACCCTAACCCTAATTTGGGGCCTTAGGGTGAATCAACATGTAGTTGGAAAGTAGGCAATAGGCTACTAAAGCATGCTGATTTTTGTTTTCTCATCCGTGTGGTGAGCAGAACTATCATAAAAACACATGTTGATGTCTGAATATGCCATAGTTTTTCTAACCCTAACCCTAGCCTCAGTTTGTTAACCCTAACCCGGGGCCTTAGGGTGAATCAACAGGTAGTTGGAAAGTAGGCAATATGCTACTAAAGCATGCTGAATTGTGGTTTCCTATCCATTTGGGGAGCAGAACTGTAATAAAAACACATGTTGATGTCTGGATATGCCAAAGTTTTTCTAACCCTAATCCTAGCCTCAGTTTGCTAACTCTAACCCTAATTTGGGGCCTTAGGGTGAATCAACAGGTAGTTGGAGAGCAGGCAATATGCTACTAAAGCATGCTGAATTGTGGTTTCCTATCCGTATGGGGAGCAGGACTGTCATAAAAACACATGTTGATGTCTGAATATGCCATAGTTTTTCTAACCCTAACCCTAGCCTCAGTTTGCTAACCCTAACCCTAATTTGGGGCCTTAGGGTGAATCAACATGTAGTTGGAAAGTAGGCAATATGCTACAAAAGCCTGCTGAATTGTGGTTTCCCATCCGTGTCGGGAGCAGGGCTGTCGTAAAAACACATGTTGATGTCTGGATATGCCATAGTTTTTCTAACCATAACCCTAGCATCAGTTTGGTAACCCTAACCCGGGGCCTTAGGGTGAATCAACAGGTATTTGGAAAGCAGGCAATATCCTACTAAAGCATGCTGAATTGTGGTTTCCTATCCGTGTAGGGAGCAGGACTGTCATAAAAACACATGTTGATCTCTGGATATGCCATAGTTTTTCTAACCCTAACCCTAGCCTCAGTTTGCTAACCCTAACCCTAATTTGGGGCCTTAGGGTGAATCAACATGTAGTTGGAAAGTAGGCAATATGCTACTAAAGCATGCTGATTTTTGTTTTCTCATCCGTGTGGTGAGCAGAACTATCATAAAAACACATGTTGATGTCTGAATATGCCATAGTTTTTCTAACCCTAACCCTAGCCTCAGTTTGTTAACCCTAACCCGGGGCCTTAGGGTGAATCAACAGGTAGTTGGAAAGTAGGCAATATGCTACTAAAGCATGCTGAATTGTGGTTTCCTATCCATTTGGGGAGCAGAACTGTAATAAAAACACATGTTGATGTCTGGATATGCCAAAGTTTTTCTAACCCTAATCCTAGCCTCAGTTTGCTAACTCTAACCCTAATTTGGGGCCTTAGGGTGAATCAACAGGTAGTTGGAGAGCAGGCAATATGCTACTAAAGCATGCTGAATTGTGGTTTCCTATCCGTATGGGGAGCAGGACTGTCATAAAAACACATGTTGATGTCTGAATATGCCATAGTTTTTCTAACCCTAACCCTAGCCTCAGTTTGCTAACCCTAACCCTAATTTGGGGCCTTAGGGTGAATCAACATGTAGTTGGAAAGTAGGCAATATGCTACAAAAGCATGCTGAATTGTGGTTGCCCATCCGTGTCGGGAGCAGGGCTGTCATAAAAACACATGTTGATGTCTGGATATGCCATAGTTTTTCTAACCCTAACCCTAGCCTCAGTTTGGTAACCCTAACCCGGGGCCTTAGGGTGAATCAACAGGTAGTTGGAAAGTAGACAATATGCTACTAAAGCATGCTGATTTTTGTTTTCTCATCCGTGTGGGGAGCAGAACTATCATAAAAACACATGTTGATGTCTGAATATGCCATAGTTTTTCTAACCCTAACCCTAGCCTCAGTTTGTTAACCCTAACCCGGGGCCTTAGGGTGAATCAACAGGTAGTTGGAAAGTAGGCAATATGCTACTAAAGCATGCTGAATTGTGGTTTCCTATCCGTATGGGGAGCAGGACTGTCATAAAAACACATGTTGATGTCTGAATATGCCATAGTTTTTCTAACCCTAACCCTAGCCTCAGTTTGCTAACCCTAACCCTAATTTGGGGCTTTAGGGTGAATCAACATGTAGTTGGAAAGTAGGCAATATGCTACTAAAGCATGCTAATTTTTGTTTTCTCATCCGTTTGGTGAGCAGAACTATCATAAAAACACATGTTGATGTCTGAATATGCCATAGTTTTTCTAACCCTAACCGTAGCCTCAGTTTGTTAACCCTAACCCGGGGCCTTAGGGTGAATCAACAGGTAGTTGGAAAGTAGGCAATATGCTACTAAAGCATACTGAATTGTGGTTTCCTATCCATTTGGGGAGCAGAACTGTAATAAAAACACATGTTGATGTCTGGATATGCCAAAGTTTTTCTAACCCTAACCCTAGCCTCAGTTTGCTAACCCTAACCCTAATTTGGGGCCTTAGGGTGAATCAACATGTAGTTGGAAAGTAGGCAATATGCTACTAAAATATGCTGATTTTTGTTTTCTCATCCGTGTGGGGAGCAGAACTGTCAGAAAAACACATATTGATGTCTGGATATGCCATAGTTTTTCTAACCCTAACCCTAGCCTCAGTTTGCTAACCCTAACCATAATTTGGGGCCTTAGGGTGAATCAACATGTAGTTGGAAAGTAGGCAAAATGCTACAAAAGCCTGCTGAATTGTGGTTTCCCATCCGTGTCGGGAGCAGGGCTGTCGTAAAAACACATGTTGATGTCTGGATATGCCATAGTTTTTCTAACCCTAACCCTAGCCTCAGTTTGGTAACCCTAACCCGGGGCCTTAGGGTGAATCAACAGGTATTTGGAAAGCAGGCAATATCCTACTAAAGCATGCTGAATTGTGGTTTCCTATCCGTGTAGGGAGCAGGACTGTCATAAAAACACATGTTGATCTCTGGATATGCCATAGTTTTTCTAACCCTAACCCTAGCCTCAGTTTGCTAACCCTTACCCTAATTTGGGGCCTTAGGGTGAATCAACATGTAGTTGGAAAGTAGGCAATAGGCTACTAAAGCATGCTGATTTTTGTTTTCTCATCCGTGTGGTGAGCAGAACTATCATAAAAACACATGTTGATGTCTGAATATGCCATAGTTTTTCTAACCCTAACCCTAGCCTCAGTTTGTTAACCCTATCCCGGGGCCTTAGGGTGAATCAACCGGTATTTGGAAAGCAGGCAATATCCTACTAAAGCATGCTGAATTGTGGTTTCCTATCCGTGTAGGGAGCAGGACTGTCATAAAAACACATGTTGATCTCTGGATATGCCATAGTTTTTCTAACCCTAACCCTAGCCTCAGTTTGTTAACCCTAACCCGGGGCCTTAGGGTGAATCAACAGGTAGTTGGAAAGTAGGCAATATGCTACTAAAGCATGCTGAATTGTGGTTTCCTATCCGTATGGGGAGCAGGACTGTCATAAAAACACATGTTGATGTCTGAATATGCCATAGTTTTTCTAACCCTAACCCTAGCCTCAGTTTGCTAACCCTAACCCTAATTTGGGGCCTTAGGGTGAATCAACATGTAGTTGGAAAGTAGGCAATAGGCTACTAAAGCATGCTGATTTTTGTTTTCTCATCCGTGTGGTGAGCAGAACTATCATAAAAACACATGTTGATGTCTGAATATGCCATAGTTTTTCTAACCCTAACCCTAGCCTCAGTTTGTTAACCCTAACCCGGGGCCTTAGGGTGAATCAACAGGTAGTTGGAAAGTAGGCAATATGCTACTAAAGCATGCTGAATTGTGGTTTCCTATCCATTTGGGGAGCAGAACTGTAATAAAAACACATGTTGATGTCTGGATATGCCAAAGTTTTTCTAACCCTAATCCTAGCCTCAGTTTGCTAACTCTAACCCTAATTTGGGGCCTTAGGGTGAATCAACAGGTAGTTGGAGAGCAGGCAATATGCTACTAAAGCATGCTGAATTGTGGTTTCCTATCCGTATGGGGAGCAGGACTGTCATAAAAACACATGTTGATGTCTGAATATGCCATAGTTTTTCTAACCCTAACCCTAGCCTCAGTTTGCTAACCCTAACCCTAATTTGGGGCCTTAGGGTGAATCAACATGTAGTTGGAAAGTAGGCAATATGCTACAAAAGCCTGCTGAATTGTGGTTTCCCATCCGTGTCGGGAGCAGGGCTGTCGTAAAAACACATGTTGATGTCTGGATATGCCATAGTTTTTCTAACCATAACCCTAGCATCAGTTTGGTAACCCTAACCCGGGGCCTTAGGGTGAATCAACAGGTATTTGGAAAGCAGGCAATATCCTACTAAAGCATGCTGAATTGTGGTTTCCTATCCGTGTAGGGAGCAGGACTGTCATAAAAACACATGTTGATCTCTGGATATGCCATAGTTTTTCTAACCCTAACCCTAGCCTCAGTTTGCTAACCCTAACCCTAATTTGGGGCCTTAGGGTGAATCAACATGTAGTTGGAAAGTAGGCAATATGCTACTAAAGCATGCTGATTTTTGTTTTCTCATCCGTGTGGTGAGCAGAACTATCATAAAAACACATGTTGATGTCTGAATATGCCATAGTTTTTCTAACCCTAACCCTAGCCTCAGTTTGTTAACCCTAACCCGGGGCCTTAGGGTGAATCAACAGGTAGTTGGAAAGTAGGCAATATGCTACTAAAGCATGCTGAATTGTGGTTTCCTATCCATTTGGGGAGCAGAACTGTAATAAAAACACATGTTGATGTCTGGATATGCCAAAGTTTTTCTAACCCTAATCCTAGCCTCAGTTTGCTAACTCTAACCCTAATTTGGGGCCTTAGGGTGAATCAACAGGTAGTTGGAGAGCAGGCAATATGCTACTAAAGCATGCTGAATTGTGGTTTCCTATCCGTATGGGGAGCAGGACTGTCATAAAAACACATGTTGATGTCTGAATATGCCATAGTTTTTCTAACCCTAACCCTAGCCTCAGTTTGCTAACCCTAACCCTAATTTGGGGCCTTAGGGTGAATCAACATGTAGTTGGAAAGTAGGCAATATGCTACAAAAGCATGCTGAATTGTGGTTGCCCATCCGTGTCGGGAGCAGGGCTGTCATAAAAACACATGTTGATGTCTGGATATGCCATAGTTTTTCTAACCCTAACCCTAGCCTCAGTTTGGTAACCCTAACCCGGGGCCTTAGGGTGAATCAACAGGTAGTTGGAAAGTAGACAATATGCTACTAAAGCATGCTGATTTTTGTTTTCTCATCCGTGTGGGGAGCAGAACTATCATAAAAACACATGTTGATGTCTGAATATGCCATAGTTTTTCTAACCCTAACCCCAGCCTCAGTTTGTTAACCCTAACCCGGGGCCTTAGGGTGAATCAACAGGTAGTTGGAAAGTAGGCAATATGCTACTAAAGCATGCTGAATTGTGGTTTCCTATCCGTATGGGGAGCAGGACTGTCATAAAAACACATGTTGATGTCTGAATATGCCATAGTTTTTCTAACCCTAACCCTAGCCTCAGTTTGCTAACCCTAACCCTAATTTGGGGCTTTAGGGTGAATCAACATGTAGTTGGAAAGTAGGCAATATGCTACTAAAGCATGCTGATTTTTGTTTTCTCATCCGTTTGGTGAGCAGAACTATCATAAAAACACATGTTGATGTCTGAATATGCCATAGTTTTTCTAACCCTAACCCTAGCCTCAGTTTGTTAACCCTAACCCGGGGCCTTAGGGTGAATCAACAGGTAGTTGGAAAGTAGGCAATATGCTACTAAAGCATGCTGAATTGTGGTTTCCTATCCATTTGGGGAGCAGAACTGTAATAAAAACACATGTTGATGTCTGGATATGCCAAAGTTTTTCTAACCCTAATCCTAGCCTCAGTTTGCTAACTCTAACCCTAATTTGGGGCCTTAGGGTGAATCAACAGGTAGTTGGAGAGCAGGCAATATGCTACTAAAGCATGCTGAATTGTGGTTTCCTATCCGTATGGGGAGCAGGACTGTCATAAAAAC
The DNA here is from genome assembly GCF_048594095.1 of Paramormyrops kingsleyae. NCBI lineage: Eukaryota > Metazoa > Chordata > Actinopteri > Osteoglossiformes > Mormyridae > Paramormyrops > Paramormyrops kingsleyae. Next base: position 20,110,748 of record NC_132803.1, read on the forward strand.
ACATGTTGATGTCTGAATATGCCATAGTTTTTCTAACCCTAACCCTAGCCTCAGTTTGCTAACCCTAACCCTAATTTGGGGCCTTAGAGTGAATCAACATGTACTGTAGTTGGAAAGTAGGCAATATGCTACTAAAGGGTGCTGATTTTTGTTTTCTCATCCGTGTGGTGAGCAGAACTATCATAAAAACACATGTTGATGTCTGAATATGCCATAGTTTTTCTAACCCTAACCCTAGCCTCAGTTTGTTAACCCTAACCCGGGGCCATAGGGTGAATCAACAGGTAGTTGGAAAGTAGGCAATATGCTACTAAAGCATACTGAATTGTGGTTTCCTATCCATTTGGGGAGCAGAACTGTAATAAAAACACATGTTGATGTCTGGATATGCCAAAGTTTTTCTAACCCTAACCCTAGCCTCAGTTTGCTAACCCTAACCCTAATTTGGGGCCTTAGGGTGAATCAACATGTAGTTGGAAAGTAGGCAATATGCTACAAAAGCATGCTGAATTGTGGTTGCCCATCCGTGTCGGGAGCAGGGCTGTCATAAAAACACATGTTGATGTCTGGATATGCCATAGTTTTTCTAACCCTAACCCTAGCCTCAGTTTGGTAACCCTAACCCGGGGCCTTAGGGTGAATCAACAGGTAGTTGGAAAGTAGACAATATGCTACTAAAGCATGCTGATTTTTGTTTTCTCATCCGTGTGGGGAGCAGAACTATCATAAAAACACATGTTGATGTCTGAATATGCCATAGTTTTTCTAACCCTAACCCTAGCCTCAGTTTGTTAACCCTAACCCGGGGCCTTAGGGTGAATCAACAGGTAGTTGGAAAGTAGGCAATATGCTACTAAAGCATGCTGAATTGTGGTTTCCTATCCGTATGGGGAGCAGGACTGTCATAAAAACACATGTTGATGTCTGAATATGCCATAGTTTTTCTAACCCTAACCCTAGCCTCAGTTTGCTAACCCTAACCCTAATTTGGGGCCTTAGGGTGAATCAACATGTAGTTGGAAAGTAGGCAATATGCTACTAAAGCATGCTGATTTTTGTTTTCTCATCCGTTTGGTGAGCAGAACTATCATAAAAACACATGTTGATGTCTGAATATGCCATAGTTTTTCTAACCCTAACCCTAGCCTCAGTTTGTTAACCCTAACCCGGGGCCTTAGGGTGAATCAACAGGTAGTTGGAAAGTAGGCAATATGCTACTAAAGCATGCTGAATTGTGGTTTCCTATCCATTTGGGGAGCAGAACTGTAATAAAAACACATGTTGATGTCTGGATATGCCAAAGTTTTTCTAACCCTAATCCTAGCCTCAGTTTGCTAACTCTAACCCTAATTTGGGGCCTTAGGGTGAATCAACAGGTAGTTGGAGAGCAGGCAATATGCTACTAAAGCATGCTGAATTGTGGTTTCCTATCCGTATGGGGAGCAGGACTGTCATAAAAACACATGTTGATGTCTGAATATGCCATAGTTTTTCTAACCCTAACCCTAGCCTCAGTTTGCTAACCCTAACCCTAATTTGGGGCCTTAGAGTGAATCAACATGTACTGTAGTTGGAAAGTAGGCAATATGCTACTAAAGGGTGCTGATTTTTGTTTTCTCATCCGTGTGGTGAGCAGAACTATCATAAAAACACATGTTGATGTCTGAATATGCCATAGTTTTTCTAACCCTAACCCTAGCCTCAGTTTGTTAACCCTAACCCGGGGCCATAGGGTGAATCAACAGGTAGTTGGAAAGTAGGCAATATGCTACTAAAGCATACTGAATTGTGGTTTCCTATCCATTTGGGGAGCAGAACTGTAATAAAAACACATGTTGATGTCTGGATATGCCAAAGTTTTTCTAACCCTAACCCTAGCCTCAGTTTGCTAACCCTAACCCTAATTTGGGGCCTTAGGGTGAATCAACATGTAGTTGGAAAGTAGGCAATATGCTACTAAAATATGCTGATTTTTGTTTTCTCATCCGTGTGGGGAGCAGAACTGTCAGAAAAACACATATTGATGTCTGGATATGCCATAGTTTTTCTAACCCTAACCCTAGCCTCAGTTTGCTAACCCTAACCATAATTTGGGGCCTTAGGGTGAATCAACATGTAGTTGGAAAGTAGGCAAAATGCTACAAAAGCCTGCTGAATTGTGGTTTCCCATCCGTGTCGGGAGCAGGGCTGTCGTAAAAACACATGTTGATGTCTGGATATGCCATAGTTTTTCTAACCCTAACCCTAGCCTCAGTTTGGTAACCCTAACCCGGGGCCTTAGGGTGAATCAACAGGTATTTGGAAAGCAGGCAATATCCTACTAAAGCATGCTGAATTGTGGTTTCCTATCCGTGTAGGGAGCAGGACTGTCATAAAAACACATGTTGATCTCTGGATATGCCATAGTTTTTCTAACCCTAACCCTAGCCTCAGTTTGCTAACCCTAACCCTAATTTGGGGCCTTAGGGTGAATCAACATGTAGTTGGAAAGTAGGCAATAGGCTACTAAAGCATGCTGATTTTTGTTTTCTCATCCGTGTGGTGAGCAGAACTATCATAAAAACACATGTTGATGTCTGAATATGCCATAGTTTTTCTAACCCTAACCCTAGCCTCAGTTTGTTAACCCTAACCCGGGGCCTTAGGGTGAGTCAACAGGTAGTTGGAAAGTAGGCAATATGCTACTAAAGCATGCTGAATTGTGGTTTCCTATCCGTATGGGGAGCAGGACTGTCATAAAAACACATGTTGATGTCTGAATATGCCATAGTTTTTCTAACCCTAACCCTAGCCTCAGTTTGCTAACCCTAACCCTAATTTGGGGCCTTAGGGTGAATCAACATGTAGTTGGAAAGTAGGCAATAGGCTACTAAAGCATGCTGATTTTTGTTTTCTCATCCGTGTGGTGAGCAGAACTATCATAAAAACACATGTTGATGTCTGAATATGCCATAGTTTTTCTAACCCTAACCCTAGCCTCAGTTTGTTAACCCTAACCCGGGGCCTTAGGGTGAATCAACAGGTAGTTGGAAAGTAGGCAATACGCTACTAAAGCATGCTGAATTGTGGTTTCCTATCCATTTGGGGAGCAGAACTGTAATAAAAACACATGTTGATGTCTGGATATGCCAAAGTTTTTCTAACCCTAATCCTAGCCTCAGTTTGCTAACTCTAACCCTAATTTGGGGCCTTAGGGTGAATCAACAGGTAGTTGGAGAGCAGGCAATATGCTACTAAAGCATGCTGAATTGTGGTTTCCTATCCGTATGGGGAGCAGGACTGTCATAAAAACACATGTTGATGTCTGAATATGCCATAGTTTTTCTAACCCTAACCCTAGCCTCAGTTTGCTAACCCTAACCCTAATTTGGGGCCTTAGGGTGAATCAACATGTAGTTGGAAAGTAGGCAATATGCTACAAAAGCATGCTGAATTGTGGTTGCCCATCCGTGTCGGGAGCAGGGCTGTCATAAAAACACATGTTGATGTCTGGATATGCCATAGTTTTTCTAACCCTAACCCTAGCCTCAGTTTGGTAACCCTAACCCGGGGCCTTAGGGTGAATCAACAGGTAGTTGGAAAGTAGACAATATGCTACTAAAGCATGCTGATTTTTGTTTTCTCATCCGTGTGGGGAGCAGAACTATCATAAAAACACATGTTGATGTCTGAATATGCCATAGTTTTTCTAACCCTAACCCTAGCCTCAGTTTGTTAACCCTAACCCGGGGCCTTAGGGTGAATCAACAGGTAGTTGGAAAGTAGGCAATATGCTACTAAAGCATGCTGAATTGTGGTTTCCTATCCGTATGGGGAGCAGGACTGTCATAAAAACACATGTTGATGTCTGAATATGCCATAGTTTTTCTAACCCTAACCCTAGCCTCAGTTTGCTAACCCTAACCCTAATTTGGGGCCTTAGGGTGAATCAACATGTAGTTGGAAAGTAGGCAATATGCTACTAAAGCATGCTGATTTTTGTTTTCTCATCCGTTTGGTGAGCAGAACTATCATAAAAACACATGTTGATGTCTGAATATGCCATAGTTTTTCTAACCCTAACCCTAGCCTCAGTTTGTTAACCCTAACCCGGGGCCTTAGGGTGAATCAACAGGTAGTTGGAAAGTAGGCAATATGCTACTAAAGCATGCTGAATTGTGGTTTCCTATCCATTTGGGGAGCAGAACTGTAATAAAAACACATGTTGATGTCTGGATATGCCAAAGTTTTTCTAACCCTAATCCTAGCCTCAGTTTGCTAACTCTAACCCTAATTTGGGGCCTTAGGGTGAATCAACAGGTAGTTGGAGAGCAGGCAATATGCTACTAAAGCATGCTGAATTGTGGTTTCCTATCCGTATGGGGAGCAGGACTGTCATAAAAACACATGTTGATGTCTGAATATGCCATAGTTTTTCTAACCCTAACCCTAGCCTCAGTTTGCTAACCCTAACCCTAATTTGGGGCCTTAGAGTGAATCAACATGTACTGTAGTTGGAAAGTAGGCAATATGCTACTAAAGGGTGCTGATTTTTGTTTTCTCATCCGTGTGGTGAGCAGAACTATCATAAAAACACATGTTGATGTCTGAATATGCCATAGTTTTTCTAACCCTAACCCTAGCCTCAGTTTGTTAACCCTAACCCGGGGCCATAGGGTGAATCAACAGGTAGTTGGAAAGTAGGCAATATGCTACTAAAGCATACTGAATTGTGGTTTCCTATCCATTTGGGGAGCAGAACTGTAATAAAAACACATGTTGATGTCTGGATATGCCAAAGTTTTTCTAACCCTAACCCTAGCCTCAGTTTGCTAACCCTAACCCTAATTTGGGGCCTTAGGGTGAATCAACATGTAGTTGGAAAGTAGGCAATATGCTACTAAAATATGCTGATTTTTGTTTTCTCATCCGTGTGGGGAGCAGAACTGTCAGAAAAACACATATTGATGTCTGGATATGCCATAGTTTTTCTAACCCTAACCCTAGCCTCAGTTTGCTAACCCTAACCATAATTTGGGGCCTTAGGGTGAATCAACATGTAGTTGGAAAGTAGGCAAAATGCTACAAAAGCCTGCTGAATTGTGGTTTCCCATCCGTGTCGGGAGCAGGGCTGTCGTAAAAACACATGTTGATGTCTGGATATGCCATAGTTTTTCTAACCCTAACCCTAGCCTCAGTTTGGTAACCCTAACCCGGGGCCTTAGGGTGAATCAACAGGTATTTGGAAAGCAGGCAATATCCTACTAAAGCATGCTGAATTGTGGTTTCCTATCCGTGTAGGGAGCAGGACTGTCATAAAAACACATGTTGATCTCTGGATATGCCATAGTTTTTCTAACCCTAACCCTAGCCTCAGTTTGCTAACCCTAACCCTAATTTGGGGCCTTAGGGTGAATCAACATGTAGTTGGAAAGTAGGCAATAGGCTACTAAAGCATGCTGATTTTTGTTTTCTCATCCGTGTGGTGAGCAGAACTATCATAAAAACACATGTTGATGTCTGAATATGCCATAGTTTTTCTAACCCTAACCCTAGCCTCAGTTTGTTAACCCTAACCCGGGGCCTTAGGGTGAATCAACAGGTAGTTGGAAAGTAGGCAATATGCTACTAAAGCATGCTGAATTGTGGTTTCCCATCCGTGTCGGGAGCAGGGCTGTCGTAAAAACACATGTTGATGTCTGGATATGCCATAGTTTTTCTAACCCTAACCCTAGCATCAGTTTGGTAACCCTAACCCGGGGCCTTAGGGTGAATCAACAGGTATTTGGAAAGCAGGCAATATCCTACTAAAGCATGCTGAATTGTGGTTTCCTATCCGTGTAGGGAGCAGGACTGTCATAAAAACACATGTTGATCTCTGGATATGCCATAGTTTTTCTAACCCTAACCCTAGCCTCAGTTTGCTAACCCTAACCCTAATTTGGGGCCTTAGGGTGAATCAACATGTAGTTGGAAAGTAGGCAATATGCTACTAAAGCATGCTGATTTTTGTTTTCTCATCCGTGTGGTGAGCAGAACTATCATAAAAACACATGTTGATGTCTGAATATGCCATAGTTTTTCTAACCCTAACCCTAGCCTCAGTTTGTTAACCCTAACCCGGGGCCTTAGGGTGAATCAACAGGTAGTTGGAAAGTAGGCAATATGCTACTAAAGCATGCTGAATTGTGGTTTCCTATCCATTTGGGGAGCAGAACTGTAATAAAAACACATGTTGATGTCTGGATATGCCAAAGTTTTTCTAACCCTAATCCTAGCCTCAGTTTGCTAACTCTAACCCTAATTTGGGGCCTTAGGGTGAATCAACAGGTAGTTGGAGAGCAGGCAATATGCTACTAAAGCATGCTGAATTGTGGTTTCCTATCCGTATGGGGAGCAGGACTGTCATAAAAACACATGTTGATGTCTGAATATGCCATAGTTTTTCTAACCCTAACCCTAGCCTCAGTTTGCTAACCCTAACCCTAATTTGGGGCCTTAGGGTGAATCAACATGTAGTTGGAAAGTAGGCAATATGCTACAAAAGCATGCTGAATTGTGGTTGCCCATCCGTGTCGGGAGCAGGGCTGTCATAAAAACACATGTTGATGTCTGGATATGCCATAGTTTTTCTAACCCTAACCCTAGCCTCAGTTTGGTAACCCTAACCCGGGGCCTTAGGGTGAATCAACAGGTAGTTGGAAAGTAGACAATATGCTACTAAAGCATGCTGATTTTTGTTTTCTCATCCGTGTGGGGAGCAGAACTATCATAAAAACACATGTTGATGTCTGAATATGCCATAGTTTTTCTAACCCTAACCCTAGCCTCAGTTTGTTAACCCTAACCCGGGGCCTTAGGGTGAATCAACAGGTAGTTGGAAAGTAGGCAATATGCTACTAAAGCATGCTGAATTGTGGTTTCCTATCCGTATGGGGAGCAGGACTGTCATAAAAACACATGTTGATGTCTGAATATGCCATAGTTTTTCTAACCCTAACCCTAGCCTCAGTTTGCTAACCCTAACCCTAATTTGGGGCTTTAGGGTGAATCAACATGTAGTTGGAAAGTAGGCAATATGCTACTAAAGCATGCTAATTTTTGTTTTCTCATCCGTTTGGTGAGCAGAACTATCATAAAAACACATGTTGATGTCTGAATATGCCATAGTTTTTCTAACCCTAACCCTAGCCTCAGTTTGTTAACCCTAACCCGGGGCCTTAGGGTGAATCAACAGGTAGTTGGAAAGTAGGCAATATGCTACTAAAGCATACTGAATTGTGGTTTCCTATCCATTTGGGGAGCAGAACTGTAATAAAAACACATGTTGATGTCTGGATATGCCAAAGTTTTTCTAACCCTAACCCTAGCCTCAGTTTGCTAACCCTAACCCTAATTTGGGGCCTTAGGGTGAATCAACATGTAGTTGGAAAGTAGGCAATATGCTACTAAAATATGCTGATTTTTGTTTTCTCATCCGTGTGGGGAGCAGAACTGTCAGAAAAACACATATTGATGTCTGGATATGCCATAGTTTTTCTAACCCTAACCCTAGCCTCAGTTTGCTAACCCTAACCATAATTTGGGGCCTTAGGGTGAATCAACATGTAGTTGGAAAGTAGGCAAAATGCTACAAAAGCCTGCTGAATTGTGGTTTCCCATCCGTGTCGGGAGCAGGGCTGTCGTAAAAACACATGTTGATGTCTGGATATGCCATAGTTTTTCTAACCCTAACCCTAGCCTCAGTTTGGTAACCCTAACCCGGGGCCTTAGGGTGAATCAACAGGTATTTGGAAAGCAGGCAATATCCTACTAAAGCATGCTGAATTGTGGTTTCCTATCCGTGTAGGGAGCAGGACTGTCATAAAAACACATGTTGATCTCTGGATATGCCATAGTTTTTCTAACCCTAACCCTAGCCTCAGTTTGCTAACCCTTACCCTAATTTGGGGCCTTAGGGTGAATCAACATGTAGTTGGAAAGTAGGCAATAGGCTACTAAAGCATGCTGATTTTTGTTTTCTCATCCGTGTGGTGAGCAGAACTATCATAAAAACACATGTTGATGTCTGAATATGCCATAGTTTTTCTAACCCTAACCCTAGCCTCAGTTTGTTAACCCTATCCCGGGGCCTTAGGGTGAATCAACCGGTATTTGGAAAGCAGGCAATATCCTACTAAAGCATGCTGAATTGTGGTTTCCTATCCGTGTAGGGAGCAGGACTGTCATAAAAACACATGTTGATCTCTGGATATGCCATAGTTTTTCTAACCCTAACCCTAGCCTCAGTTTGTTAACCCTAACCCGGGGCCTTAGGGTGAATCAACAGGTAGTTGGAAAGTAGGCAATATGCTACTAAAGCATGCTGAATTGTGGTTTCCTATCCGTATGGGGAGCAGGACTGTCATAAAAACACATGTTGATGTCTGAATATGCCATAGTTTTTCTAACCCTAACCCTAGCCTCAGTTTGCTAACCCTAACCCTAATTTGGGGCCTTAGGGTGAATCAACATGTAGTTGGAAAGTAGGCAATAGGCTACTAAAGCATGCTGATTTTTGTTTTCTCATCCGTGTGGTGAGCAGAACTATCATAAAAACACATGTTGATGTCTGAATATGCCATAGTTTTTCTAACCCTAACCCTAGCCTCAGTTTGTTAACCCTAACCCGGGGCCTTAGGGTGAATCAACAGGTAGTTGGAAAGTAGGCAATATGCTACTAAAGCATGCTGAATTGTGGTTTCCTATCCATTTGGGGAGCAGAACTGTAATAAAAACACATGTTGATGTCTGGATATGCCAAAGTTTTTCTAACCCTAATCCTAGCCTCAGTTTGCTAACTCTAACCCTAATTTGGGGCCTTAGGGTGAATCAACAGGTAGTTGGAGAGCAGGCAATATGCTACTAAAGCATGCTGAATTGTGGTTTCCTATCCGTATGGGGAGCAGGACTGTCATAAAAACACATGTTGATGTCTGAATATGCCATAGTTTTTCTAACCCTAACCCTAGCCTCAGTTTGCTAACCCTAACCCTAATTTGGGGCCTTAGGGTGAATCAACATGTAGTTGGAAAGTAGGCAATATGCTACAAAAGCCTGCTGAATTGTGGTTTCCCATCCGTGTCGGGAGCAGGGCTGTCGTAAAAACACATGTTGATGTCTGGATATGCCATAGTTTTCTAACCATAACCCTAGCATCAGTTTGGTAACCCTAACCCGGGGCCTTAGGGTGAATCAACAGGTATTTGGAAAGCAGGCAATATCCTACTAAAGCATGCTGAATTGTGGTTTCCTATCCGTGTAGGGAGCAGGACTGTCATAAAAACACATGTTGATCTCTGGATATGCCATAGTTTTTCTAACCCTAACCCTAGCCTCAGTTTGCTAACCCTAACCCTAATTTGGGGCCTTAGGGTGAATCAACATGTAGTTGGAAAGTAGGCAATATGCTACTAAAGCATGCTGATTTTTGTTTTCTCATCCGTGTGGTGAGCAGAACTATCATAAAAACACATGTTGATGTCTGAATATGCCATAGTTTTTCTAACCCTAACCCTAGCCTCAGTTTGTTAACCCTAACCCGGGGCCTTAGGGTGAATCAACAGGTAGTTGGAAAGTAGGCAATATGCTACTAAAGCATGCTGAATTGTGGTTTCCTATCCATTTGGGGAGCAGAACTGTAATAAAAACACATGTTGATGTCTGGATATGCCAAAGTTTTTCTAACCCTAATCCTAGCCTCAGTTTGCTAACTCTAACCCTAATTTGGGGCCTTAGGGTGAATCAACAGGTAGTTGGAGAGCAGGCAATATGCTACTAAAGCATGCTGAATTGTGGTTTCCTATCCGTATGGGGAGCAGGACTGTCATAAAAACACATGTTGATGTCTGAATATGCCATAGTTTTTCTAACCCTAACCCTAGCCTCAGTTTGCTAACCCTAACCCTAATTTGGGGCCTTAGGGTGAATCAACATGTAGTTGGAAAGTAGGCAATATGCTACAAAAGCATGCTGAATTGTGGTTGCCCATCCGTGTCGGGAGCAGGGCTGTCATAAAAACACATGTTGATGTCTGGATATGCCATAGTTTTTCTAACCCTAACCCTAGCCTCAGTTTGGTAACCCTAACCCGGGGCCTTAGGGTGAATCAACAGGTAGTTGGAAAGTAGACAATATGCTACTAAAGCATGCTGATTTTTGTTTTCTCATCCGTGTGGGGAGCAGAACTATCATAAAAACACATGTTGATGTCTGAATATGCCATAGTTTTTCTAACCCTAACCCCAGCCTCAGTTTGTTAACCCTAACCCGGGGCCTTAGGGTGAATCAACAGGTAGTTGGAAAGTAGGCAATATGCTACTAAAGCATGCTGAATTGTGGTTTCCTATCCGTATGGGGAGCAGGACTGTCATAAAAACACATGTTGATGTCTGAATATGCCATAGTTTTTCTAACCCTAACCCTAGCCTCAGTTTGCTAACCCTAACCCTAATTTGGGGCTTTAGGGTGAATCAACATGTAGTTGGAAAGTAGGCAATATGCTACTAAAGCATGCTGATTTTTGTTTTCTCATCCGTTTGGTGAGCAGAACTATCATAAAAACACATGTTGATGTCTGAATATGCCATAGTTTTTCTAACCCTAACCCTAGCCTCAGTTTGTTAACCCTAACCCGGGGCCTTAGGGTGAATCAACAGGTAGTTGGAAAGTAGGCAATATGCTACTAAAGCATGCTGAATTGTGGTTTCCTATCCATTTGGGGAGCAGAACTGTAATAAAAACACACGTTGATGTCTGGATATGCCAAAGTTTTTCTAACCCTAATCCTAGCCTCAGTTTGCTAACTCTAACCCTAATTTGGGGCCTTAGGGTGAATCAACAGGTAGTTGGAGAGCAGGCAATATGCTACTAAAGCATGCTGAATTGTGGTTTCCTATCCGTATGGGGAGCAGGACTGTCATAAAAACACATGTTGATGTCTGAATATGCCATAGTTTTTCTAACCCTAACCCTAGCCTCAGTTTGCTAACCCTAACCCTAATTTGGGGCCTTAGAGTGAATCAACATGTACTGTAGTTGGAAAGTAGGCAATATGCTACTAAAGGGTGCTGATTTTTGTTTTCTCATCCGTGTGGTGAGCAGAACTATCATAAAAACACATGTTGATGTCTGAATATGCCATAGTTTTTCTAACCCTAACCCTAGCCTCAGTTTGTTAACCCTAACCCGGGGCCATAGGGTGAATCAACAGGTAGTTGGAAAGTAGGCAATATGCTACTAAAGCATACTGAATTGTGGTTTCCTATCCATTTGGGGAGCAGAACTGTAATAAAAACACATGTTGATGTCTGGATATGCCAAAGTTTTTCTAACCCTAACCCTAGCCTCAGTTTGCTAACCCTAACCCTAATTTGGGGCCTTAGGGTGAATCAACATGTAGTTGGAAAGTAGGCAATATGCTACAAAAGCATGCTGAATTGTGGTTGCCCATCCGTGTCGGGAGCAGGGCTGTCATAAAAACACATGTTGATGTCTGGATATGCCATAGTTTTTCTAACCCTAACCCTAGCCTCAGTTTGGTAACCCTAACCCGGGGCCTTAGGGTGAATCAACAGGTAGTTGGAAAGTAGACAATATGCTACTAAAGCATGCTGATTTTTGTTTTCTCATCCGTGTGGGGAGCAGAACTATCATAAAAACACATGTTGATGTCTGAATATGCCATAGTTTTTCTAACCCTAACCCTAGCCTCAGTTTGTTAACCCTAACCCGGGGCCTTAGGGTGAATCAACAGGTAGTTGGAAAGTAGGCAATATGCTACTAAAGCATGCTGAATTGTGGTTTCCTATCCGTATGGGGAGCAGGACTGTCATAAAAACACATGTTGATGTCTGAATATGCCATAGTTTTTCTAACCCTAACCCTAGCCTCAGTTTGCTAACCCTAACCCTAATTTGGGGCCTTAGGGTGAATCAACATGTAGTTGGAAAGTAGGCAATATGCTACTAAAGCATGCTGATTTTTGTTTTCTCATCCGTTTGGTGAGCAGAACTATCATAAAAACACATGTTGATGTCTGAATATGCCATAGTTTTTCTAACCCTAACCCTAGCCTCAGTTTGTTAACCCTAACCCGGGGCCTTAGGGTGAATCAACAGGTAGTTGGAAAGTAGGCAATATGCTACTAAAGCATGCTGAATTGTGGTTTCCTATCCATTTGGGGAGCAGAACTGTAATAAAAACACATGTTGATGTCTGGATATGCCAAAGTTTTTCTAACCCTAATCCTAGCCTCAGTTTGCTAACTCTAACCCTAATTTGGGGCCTTAGGGTGAATCAACAGGTAGTTGGAGAGCAGGCAATATGCTACTAAAGCATGCTGAATTGTGGTTTCCTATCCGTATGGGGAGCAGGACTGTCATAAAAACACATGTTGATGTCTGAATATGCCATAGTTTTTCTAACCCTAACCCTAGCCTCAGTTTGCTAACCCTAACCCTAATTTGGGGCCTTAGAGTGAATCAACATGTACTGTAGTTGGAAAGTAGGCAATATGCTACTAAAGGGTGCTGATTTTTGTTTTCTCATCCGTGTGGTGAGCAGAACTATCATAAAAACACATGTTGATGTCTGAATATGCCATAGTTTTTCTAACCCTAACCCTAGCCTCAGTTTGTTAACCCTAACCCGGGGCCATAGGGTGAATCAACAGGTAGTTGGAAAGTAGGCAATATGCTACTAAAGCATACTGAATTGTGGTTTCCTATCCATTTGGGGAGCAGAACTGTAATAAAAACACATGTTGATGTCTGGATATGCCAAAGTTTTTCTAACCCTAACCCTAGCCTCAGTTTGCTAACCCTAACCCTAATTTGGGGCCTTAGGGTGAATCAACATGTAGTTGGAAAGTAGGCAATATGCTACTAAAATATGCTGATTTTTGTTTTCTCATCCGTGTGGGGAGCAGAACTGTCAGAAAAACACATATTGATGTCTGGATATGCCATAGTTTTTCTAACCCTAACCCTAGCCTCAGTTTGCTAACCCTAACCATAATTTGGGGCCTTAGGGTGAATCAACATGTAGTTGGAAAGTAGGCAAAATGCTACAAAAGCCTGCTGAATTGTGGTTTCCCATCCGTGTCGGGAGCAGGGCTGTCGTAAAAACACATGTTGATGTCTGGATATGCCATAGTTTTTCTAACCCTAACCCTAGCCTCAGTTTGGTAACCCTAACCCGGGGCCTTAGGGTGAATCAACAGGTATTTGGAAAGCAGGCAATATCCTACTAAAGCATGCTGAATTGTGGTTTCCTATCCGTGTAGGGAGCAGGACTGTCATAAAAACACATGTTGATCTCTGGATATGCCATAGTTTTTCTAACCCTAACCCTAGCCTCAGTTTGCTAACCCTAACCCTAATTTGGGGCCTTAGGGTGAATCAACATGTAGTTGGAAAGTAGGCAATAGGCTACTAAAGCATGCTGATTTTTGTTTTCTCATCCGTGTGGTGAGCAGAACTATCATAAAAACACATGTTGATGTCTGAATATGCCATAGTTTTTCTAACCCTAACCCTAGCCTCAGTTTGTTAACCCTAACCCGGGGCCTTAGGGTGAGTCAACAGGTAGTTGGAAAGTAGGCAATATGCTACTAAAGCATGCTGAATTGTGGTTTCCTATCCGTATGGGGAGCAGGACTGTCATAAAAACACATGTTGATGTCTGAATATGCCATAGTTTTTCTAACCCTAACCCTAGCCTCAGTTTGCTAACCCTAACCCTAATTTGGGGCCTTAGGGTGAATCAACATGTAGTTGGAAAGTAGGCAATAGGCTACTAAAGCATGCTGATTTTTGTTTTCTCATCCGTGTGGTGAGCAGAACTATCATAAAAACACATGTTGATGTCTGAATATGCCATAGTTTTTCTAACCCTAACCCTAGCCTCAGTTTGTTAACCCTAACCCGGGGCCTTAGGGTGAATCAACAGGTAGTTGGAAAGTAGGCAATACGCTACTAAAGCATGCTGAATTGTGGTTTCCTATCCATTTGGGGAGCAGAACTGTAATAAAAACACATGTTGATGTCTGGATATGCCAAAGTTTTTCTAACCCTAATCCTAGCCTCAGTTTGCTAACTCTAACCCTAATTTGGGGCCTTAGGGTGAATCAACAGGTAGTTGGAGAGCAGGCAATATGCTACTAAAGCATGCTGAATTGTGGTTTCCTATCCGTATGGGGAGCAGGACTGTCATAAAAACACATGTTGATGTCTGAATATGCCATAGTTTTTCTAACCCTAACCCTAGCCTCAGTTTGCTAACCCTAACCCTAATTTGGGGCCTTAGGGTGAATCAACATGTAGTTGGAAAGTAGGCAATATGCTACAAAAGCATGCTGAATTGTGGTTGCCCATCCGTGTCGGGAGCAGGGCTGTCATAAAAACACATGTTGATGTCTGGATATGCCATAGTTTTTCTAACCCTAACCCTAGCCTCAGTTTGGTAACCCTAACCCGGGGCCTTAGGGTGAATCAACAGGTAGTTGGAAAGTAGACAATATGCTACTAAAGCATGCTGATTTTTGTTTTCTCATCCGTGTGGGGAGCAGAACTATCATAAAAACACATGTTGATGTCTGAATATGCCATAGTTTTTCTAACCCTAACCCTAGCCTCAGTTTGTTAACCCTAACCCGGGGCCTTAGGGTGAATCAACAGGTAGTTGGAAAGTAGGCAATATGCTACTAAAGCATGCTGAATTGTGGTTTCCTATCCGTATGGGGAGCAGGACTGTCATAAAAACACATGTTGATGTCTGAATATGCCATAGTTTTTCTAACCCTAACCCTAGCCTCAGTTTGCTAACCCTAACCCTAATTTGGGGCCTTAGGGTGAATCAACATGTAGTTGGAAAGTAGGCAATATGCTACTAAAGCATGCTGATTTTTGTTTTCTCATCCGTTTGGTGAGCAGAACTATCATAAAAACACATGTTGATGTCTGAATATGCCATAGTTTTTCTAACCCTAACCCTAGCCTCAGTTTGTTAACCCTAACCCGGGGCCTTAGGGTGAATCAACAGGTAGTTGGAAAGTAGGCAATATGCTACTAAAGCATGCTGAATTGTGGTTTCCTATCCATTTGGGGAGCAGAACTGTAATAAAAACACATGTTGATGTCTGGATATGCCAAAGTTTTTCTAACCCTAATCCTAGCCTCAGTTTGCTAACTCTAACCCTAATTTGGGGCCTTAGGGTGAATCAACAGGTAGTTGGAGAGCAGGCAATATGCTACTAAAGCATGCTGAATTGTGGTTTCCTATCCGTATGGGGAGCAGGACTGTCATAAAAACACATGTTGATGTCTGAATATGCCATAGTTTTTCTAACCCTAACCCTAGCCTCAGTTTGCTAACCCTAACCCTAATTTGGGGCCTTAGAGTGAATCAACATGTACTGTAGTTGGAAAGTAGGCAATATGCTACTAAAGGGTGCTGATTTTTGTTTTCTCATCCGTGTGGTGAGCAGAACTATCATAAAAACACATGTTGATGTCTGAATATGCCATAGTTTTTCTAACCCTAACCCTAGCCTCAGTTTGTTAACCCTAACCCGGGGCCATAGGGTGAATCAACAGGTAGTTGGAAAGTAGGCAATATGCTACTAAAGCATACTGAATTGTGGTTTCCTATCCATTTGGGGAGCAGAACTGTAATAAAAACACATGTTGATGTCTGGATATGCCAAAGTTTTTCTAACCCTAACCCTAGCCTCAGTTTGCTAACCCTAACCCTAATTTGGGGCCTTAGGGTGAATCAACATGTAGTTGGAAAGTAGGCAATATGCTACTAAAATATGCTGATTTTTGTTTTCTCATCCGTGTGGGGAGCAGAACTGTCAGAAAAACACATATTGATGTCTGGATATGCCATAGTTTTTCTAACCCTAACCCTAGCCTCAGTTTGCTAACCCTAACCATAATTTGGGGCCTTAGGGTGAATCAACATGTAGTTGGAAAGTAGGCAAAATGCTACAAAAGCCTGCTGAATTGTGGTTTCCCATCCGTGTCGGGAGCAGGGCTGTCGTAAAAACACATGTTGATGTCTGGATATGCCATAGTTTTTCTAACCCTAACCCTAGCCTCAGTTTGGTAACCCTAACCCGGGGCCTTAGGGTGAATCAACAGGTATTTGGAAAGCAGGCAATATCCTACTAAAGCATGCTGAATTGTGGTTTCCTATCCGTGTAGGGAGCAGGACTGTCATAAAAACACATGTTGATCTCTGGATATGCCATAGTTTTTCTAACCCTAACCCTAGCCTCAGTTTGCTAACCCTAACCCTAATTTGGGGCCTTAGGGTGAATCAACATGTAGTTGGAAAGTAGGCAATAGGCTACTAAAGCATGCTGATTTTTGTTTTCTCATCCGTGTGGTGAGCAGAACTATCATAAAAACACATGTTGATGTCTGAATATGCCATAGTTTTTCTAACCCTAACCCTAGCCTCAGTTTGTTAACCCTAACCCGGGGCCTTAGGGTGAATCAACAGGTAGTTGGAAAGTAGGCAATATGCTACTAAAGCATGCTGAATTGTGGTTTCCTATCCGTATGGGGAGCAGGACTGTCATAAAAACACATGTTGATGTCTGAATATGCCATAGTTTTTCTAACCCTAACCCTAGCCTCAGTTTGCTAACCCTAACCCTAATTTGGGGCCTTAGGGTGAATCAACATGTAGTTGGAAAGTAGGCAATAGGCTACTAAAGCATGCTGATTTTTGTTTTCTCATCCGTGTGGTGAGCAGAACTATCATAAAAACACATGTTGATGTCTGAATATGCCATAGTTTTTCTAACCCTAACCCTAGCCTCAGTTTGTTAACCCTAACCCGGGGCCTTAGGGTGAATCAACAGGTAGTTGGAAAGTAGGCAATATGCTACTAAAGCATGCTGAATTGTGGTTTCCTATCCATTTGGGGAGCAGAACTGTAATAAAAACACATGTTGATGTCTGGATATGCCAAAGTTTTTCTAACCCTAATCCTAGCCTCAGTTTGCTAACTCTAACCCTAATTTGGGGCCTTAGGGTGAATCAACAGGTAGTTGGAGAGCAGGCAATATGCTACTAAAGCATGCTGAATTGTGGTTTCCTATCCGTATGGGGAGCAGGACTGTCATAAAAACACATGTTGATGTCTGAATATGCCATAGTTTTTCTAACCCTAACCCTAGCCTCAGTTTGCTAACCCTAACCCTAATTTGGGGCCTTAGGGTGAATCAACATGTAGTTGGAAAGTAGGCAATATGCTACAAAAGCCTGCTGAATTGTGGTTTCCCATCCGTGTCGGGAGCAGGACTGTCATAAAAACACATGTTGATGTCTGAATATGCCATAGTTTTTCTAACCCTAACCCTAGCCTCAGTTTGCTAACCCTAACCCTAATTTGGGGCCTTAGGGTGAATCAACATGTAGTTGGAAAGTAGGCAATATGCTACAAAAGCCTGCTGAATTGTGGTTTCCCATCCGTGTCGGGAGCAGGGCTGTCGTAAAAACACATGTTGATGTCTGGATATGCCATAGTTTTTCTAACCCTAACCCTAGCCTCAGTTTGGTAACCCTAACCCGGGGCCTTAGGGTGAATCAACAGGTATTTGGAAAGCAGGCAATATCCTACTAAAGCATGCTGAATTGTGGTTTCCTATCCGTGTAGGGAGCAGGACTGTCATAAAAACACATGTTGATCTCTGGATATGCCATAGTTTTTCTAACCCTAACCCTAGCCTCAGTTTGCTAACCCTAACCCTAATTTGGGGCCTTAGGGTGAATCAACATGTAGTTGGAAAGTAGGCAATAGGCTACTAAAGCATGCTGATTTTTGTTTTCTCATCCGTGTGGTGAGCAGAACTATCATAAAAACACATGTTGATGTCTGAATATGCCATAGTTTTTCTAACCCTAACCCTAGCCTCAGTTTGTTAACCCTAACCCGGGGCCTTAGGGTGAATCAACAGGTAGTTGGAAAGTAGGCAATATGCTACTAAAGCATGCTGAATTGTGGTTTCCTATCCATTTGGGGAGCAGAACTGTAATAAAAACACATGTTGATGTCTGGATATGCCAAAGTTTTTCTAACCCTAATCCTAGCCTCAGTTTGCTAACTCTAACCCTAATTTGGGGTCTTAGGGTGAATCAACAGGTAGTTGGAGAGCAGGCAATATGCTACTAAAGCATGCTGAATTGTGGTTTCCTATCCGTATGGGGAGCAGGACTGTCATAAAAACACATGTTGATGTCTGAATATGCCATAGTTTTTCTAACCCTAACCCTAGCCTCAGTTTGCTAACCCTAACCCTAATTTGGGGCCTTAGGGTGAATCAACATGTAGTTGGAAAGTAGGCAATATGCTACAAAAGCATGCTGAATTGTGGTTGCCCATCCGTGTCGGGAGCAGGGCTGTCATAAAAACACATGTTGATGTCTGGATATGCCATAGTTTTTCTAACCCTAACCCTAGCCTCAGTTTGGTAACCCTAACCCGGGGCCTTAGGGTGAATCAACAGGTAGTTGGAAAGTAGACAATATGCTACTAAAGCATGCTGATTTTTGTTTTCTCATCCGTGTGGGGAGCAGAACTATCATAAAAACACATGTTGATGTCTGAATATGCCATAGTTTTTCTAACCCTAACCCTAGCCTCAGTTTGTTAACCCTAACCCGGGGCCTTAGGGTGAATCAACAGGTAGTTGGAAAGTAGGCAATATGCTACTAAAGCATGCTGAATTGTGGTTTCCTATCCGTATGGGGAGCAGGACTGTCATAAAAACACATGTTGATGTCTGAATATGCCATAGTTTTTCTAACCCTAACCCTAGCCTCAGTTTGCTAACCCTAACCCTAGCCTCAGTTTGCTAACCCTAACCCTAATTTGGGGCCTTAGGGTGAATCAACATGTAGTTGGAAAGTAGGCAATATGCTACTAAAGCATGCTGATTTTTGTTTTCTCATCCGTGTGGGCAGCAGAACTATCATAAAAACACATGTTGATGTCTGGATATGCCATAGTTTTTCTAACCCTAACGCTAGCCTCAGTTTGCTAACCCTAACCCTAATTTGGGGCCTTAGGGTGAATCAACATGTAGTTGGAAAGTAGGCAATATGCTACTAAAGCATGCTGATTTTGGTTTTCTCATCCGTGTGGGGAGCAGAACTATCATAAAAACACATGTTGATGTCTGAATATGCCATAGTTTTTCTAACCCTAACCCTAGCCTCAGTTTGTTAACCCTAACCCGGGGCCTTAGGGTGAATCAACAGGTAGTTGGAAAGTAGGCAATATGCTACTAAAGCATGCTGAATTGTGGTTTCCTATCCATTTGGGGAGCAGAACTGTAATAAAAACACATGTTGATGTCTGGATATGCCAAAGTTTTTCTAACCCTAATCCTAGCCTCAGTTTGCTAACTCTAACCCTAATTTGGGGCCTTAGGGTGAATCAACAGGTAGTTGGAGAGCAGGCAATATGCTACTAAAGCATGCTGAATTGTGGTTTCCTATCCGTTTGGGGAGCAGGACTGTCATAAAAACACATGTTGATGTCTGGATATGCCATAGTTTTTCTAACCCTAACCCTAGCCTCAGTTTGCTAACTCTAACCCTAATTTGGGGCCATAGCGTGAATCAACAGGTAGTTCTAAAGTAGGCAATATGCTACTAAAGCATGCTGATTTTTGTTTTCTCATCCGTGTGGGGAGCAGAACTGTCATAAAAACACATATTGATGTCTGGATATGCCATAGTTTTTCTAACCCTAACCCTAGCCTCAGTTTGCTAACCCTAACCCTAATTTGGGGCCTTAGGGTGAATCAACAGGTAGTTGGAAAGTAGGCAATAGGCTACTAAAGCATGCTGATTTTTGTTTTCTCATCCGTGTGGTGAGCAGAACTATCATAAAAACACATGTTGATGTCTGAATATGCCATAGTTTTTCTAACCCTAACCCTAGCCTCAGTTTGTTAACCGTAAACCCGGGGCCTTAGGGTGAATCAACAGGTAGTTGGAAAGTAGGCAATATGCTACTAAAGCATGCTGAATTGTGGTTTCCTATCCATTTGGGGAGCAGAACTGTAATAAAAACACATGTTGATGTCTGGATATGCCAAAGTTTTTCTAACCCTAATCCTAGCCTCAGTTTGCTAACTCTAACCCTAATTTGGGGCCTTAGGGTGAATCAACAGGTAGTTGGAGAGCAGGCAATATGCTACTAAAGCATGCTGAATTGTGGTTTACTATCCGTATGGGGAGCAGGACTGTCATAAAAACACATGTTGATGTCTGAATATGCCATAGTTTTTCTAACCCTAACCCTAGCCTCAGTTTGCTAACCCTAACCCTAATTTGGGGCCTTAGGGTGAATCAACATGTAGTTGGAAAGTAGGCAATATGCTACTAAAGCATGCTGATTTTTGTTTTCTCATCCGTGTGGGCAGCAGAACTATCATAAAAACACATGTTGATGTCTGGATATGCCATAGTTTTTCTAACCCTAACGCTAGCCTCAGTTTGCTAACCCTAACCCTAATTTGGGGCCTTAGGGTGAATCAACATGTAGTTGGAAAGTAGGCAATATGCTACTAAAGCATGCTGATTTTGGTTTTCTCATCCGTGTGGGGAGCAGAACTATCATAAAAACACATGTTGATATCTGAATATGCCATAGTTTTTCTAACCCTAACCCTAGCCTCAGTTTGTTAACCCTAACCCGGGGCCTTAGGGTGAATCAACAGGTAGTTGGAAAGTAGGCAATATGCTACTAAAGCATGCTGAATTGTGGTTTCCTATCCATTTGGGGAGCAGAACTGTAATAAAAACACATGTTGATGTCTGGATATGCCAAAGTTTTTCTAACCCTAATCCTAGCCTCAGTTTGCTAACTCTAACCCTAATTTGGGGCCTTAGGGTGAATCAACAGGTAGTTGGAGAGCAGGCAATATGCTACTAAAGCATGCTGAATTGTGGTTTCCTATCCGTTTGGGGAGCAGGACTGTCATAAAAACACATGTTGATGTCTGGATATGCCATAGTTTTTCTAACCCTAACCCTAGCCTCAGTTTGCTAACTCTAACCCTAATTTGGGGCCATAGCGTGAATCAACAGGTAGTTCTAAAGTAGGCAATATGCTACTAAAGCATGCTGATTTTTGTTTTCTCATCCGTGTGGGGAGCAGAACTGTCATAAAAACACATATTGATGTCTGGATATGCCATAGTTTTTCTAACCCTAACCCTAGCCTCAGTTTGCTAACCCTAACCCTAATTTGGGGCCTTAGGGTGAATCAACATGTACTGTAGTTGGAAAGTAGGCAATATGCTACTAAAGGGTGCTGATTTTTGTTTTCTCATCCGTGTGGTGAGCAGAACTATCATAAAAACACATGTTGATGTCTGAATATGCCATAGTTTTTCTAACCCTAACCCTAGCCTCAGTTTGTTAACCCTAACCCGGGGCCTTAGGGTGAATCAACAGGTAGTTGGAAAGTAGGCAATATGCTACTAAAGCATGCTGAATTGTGGTTTCCTATACATTTGGGGAGCAGAACTGTAATAAAAACACATGTTGATGTCTGGATATGCCAAAGTTTTTCTAACCCTAATCCTAGCCTCAGTTTGCTAACTCTAACCCTAATTTGGGGCCTGAGGGTGAATCAACAGGTAGTTGGAGAGCAGGCAATATGCTACTAAAGCATGCTGAATTGTGGTTTCCTATCCGTATGGGGAGCAGGACTGTCATAAAAACACATGTTGATGTCTGAATATGCCATAGTTTTTCTAACCCTAACCCTAGCCTCAGTTTGCTAACCCTAACCCTAATTTGGGGCCTTAGGGTGAATCAACATGTACTGTAGTTGGAAAGTAGGCAATATGCTACAAAAGCATGCTGAATTGTGGTTGCCCATCCGTGTCGGGAGCAGGGCTGTCATAAAAACACATGTTGATGTCTGGATATGCCATAGTTTTTCTAACCCTAACCCTAGCCTCAGTTTGGTAACCCTAACCCGGGGCCTTAGGGTGAATCAACAGGTAGTTGGAAAGTAGACAATATGCTACTAAAGCATGCTGATTTTTGTTTTCTCATCCGTGTGGGGAGCAGAACTATCATAAAAACACATGTTGATGTCTGAATATGCCATAGTTTTTCTAACCCTAACCCTAGCCTCAGTTTGTTAACCCTATCCCGGGGCCTTAGGGTGAATCAACAGGTATTTGGAAAGCAGGCAATATCCTACTAAAGCATGCTGAATTGTGGTTTCCTATCCGTGTAGGGAGCAGGACTGTCATAAAAACACATGTTGATCTCTGGATATGCCATAGTTTTTCTAACCCTAACCCTAGCCTCAGTTTGCTAACCCTAACCCTAATTTGGGGCCTTAGGGTGAATCAACATGTAGTTGGAAAGTAGGCAATATGCTACTAAAGCATGCTGATTTTGGTTTTCTCATCCGTGTGGGGAGCAGAACTATCATAAAAACACATGTTGATGTCTGAATATGCCATAGTTTTTCTAACCCTAACCCTAGCCTCAGTTTGTTAACCCTAACCCGGGGCCTTAGGGTGAATCAACAGGTAGTTGGAAAGTAGGCAATATGCTACTAAAGCATGCTGAATTGTGGTTTCCTATCCATTTGGGGAGCAGAACTGTAATAAAAACACATGTTGATGTCTGGATATGCCAAAGTTTTTCTAACCCTAATCCTAGCCTCAGTTTGCTAACTCTAACCCTAATTTGGGGCCTTAGGGTGAATCAACAGGTAGTTGGAGAGCAGGCAATATGCTACTAAAGCATGCTGAATTGTGGTTTCCTATCCGTTTGGGGAGCAGGACTGTCATAAAAACACATGTTGATGTCTGGATATGCCATAGTTTTTCTAACCCTAACCCTAGCCTCAGTTTGCTAACTCTAACCCTAATTTGGGGCCATAGCGTGAATCAACAGGTAGTTCTAAAGTAGGCAATATGCTACTAAAGCATGCTGATTTTTGTTTTCTCATCCGTGTGGGCAGCAGAACTATCATAAAAACACATGTTGATGTCTGGATATGCCATAGTTTTTCTAACCCTAACGCTAGCCTCAGTTTGCTAACCCTAACCCTAATTTGGGGCCTTAGGGTGAATCAACATGTAGTTGGAAAGTAGGCAATATGCTACTAAAGCATGCTGATTTTGGTTTTCTCATCCGTGTGGGGAGCAGAACTATCATAAAAACACATGTTGATGTCTGAATATGCCATAGTTTTTCTAACCCTAACCCTAGCCTCAGTTTGTTAACCCTAACCCGGGGCCTTAGGGTGAATCAACAGGTAGTTGGAAAGTAGGCAATATGCTACTAAAGCATGCTGAATTGTGGTTTCCTATCCATTTGGGGAGCAGAACTGTAATAAAAACACATGTTGATGCCAAAGTTTTTCTAACCCTAATCCTAGCCTCAGTTTGCTAACTCTAACCCTAATTTGGGGCCTTAGGGTGAATCAACAGGTAGTTGGAGAGCAGGCAATATGCTACTAAAGCATGCTGAATTGTGGTTTACTATCCGTATGGGGAGCAGGACTGTCATAAAAACACATGTTGATGTCTGAATATGCCATAGTTTTTCTAACCCTAACCCTAGCCTCAGTTTGCTAACCCTAACCCTAATTTGGGGCCTTAGGGTGAATCAACATGTAGTTGGAAAGTAGGCAATATGCTACTAAAGCATGCTGATTTTTGTTTTCTCATCCGTGTGGGCAGCAGAACTATCATAAAAACACATGTTGATGTCTGGATATGCCATAGTTTTTCTAACCCTAACGCTAGCCTCAGTTTGCTAACCCTAACCCTAATTTGGGGCCTTAGGGTGAATCAACATGTAGTTGGAAAGTAGGCAATATGCTACTAAAGCATGCTGATTTTGGTTTTCTCATCCGTGTGGGGAGCAGAACTATCATAAAAACACATGTTGATATCTGAATATGCCATAGTTTTTCTAACCCTAACCCTAGCCTCAGTTTGTTAACCCTAACCCGGGGCCTTAGGGTGAATCAACAGGTAGTTGGAAAGTAGGCAATATGCTACTAAAGCATGCTGAATTGTGGTTTCCTATCCATTTGGGGAGCAGAACTGTAATAAAAACACATGTTGATGTCTGGATATGCCAAAGTTTTTCTAACCCTAATCCTAGCCTCAGTTTGCTAACTCTAACCCTAATTTGGGGCCTTAGGGTGAATCAACAGGTAGTTGGAGAGCAGGCAATATGCTACTAAAGCATGCTGAATTGTGGTTTCCTATCCGTTTGGGGAGCAGGACTGTCATAAAAACACATGTTGATGTCTGGATATGCCATAGTTTTTCTAACCCTAACCCTAGCCTCAGTTTGCTAACTCTAACCCTAATTTGGGGCCATAGCGTGAATCAACAGGTAGTTCTAAAGTAGGCAATATGCTACTAAAGCATGCTGATTTTTGTTTTCTCATCCGTGTGGGGAGCAGAACTGTCATAAAAACACATATTGATGTCTGGATATGCCATAGTTTTTCTAACCCTAACCCTAGCCTCAGTTTGGTAACCCTAACCCGGGGCCTTAGGGTGAATCAACAGGTATTTGGAAAGCAGGCAATATCCTACTAAAGCATGCTGAATTGTGGTTTCCTATCCGTGTAGGGAGCAGGACTGTCATAAAAACACATGTTGATCTCTGGATATGCCATAGTTTTTCTAACCCTAACCCTAGCCTCAGTTTGCTAACCCTAACCCTAATTTGGGGCCTTAGGGTGAATCAACATGTAGTTGGAAAGTAGGCAATAGGCTACTAAAGCATGCTGATTTTTGTTTTCTCATCTGTCTGGTGAGCAGAACTATCATAAAAACACATGTTGATGTCTGAATATGCCATAGTTTTTCTAACCCTAACCCTAGCCTCAGTTTGTTAACCCTAACCCGGGGCCTTAGGGTGAATCAACAGGTAGTTGGAAAGTAGGCAATATGCTACTAAAGCATGCTGAATTGTGGTTTCCTATCCGTATGGGGAGCAGGACTGTCATAAAAACACATGTTGATGTCTGAATATGCCATAGTTTTTCTAACCCTAACCCTAGCCTCAGTTTGCTAACCCTAACCCTAATTTGGGGCCTTAGGGTGAATCAACATGTAGTTGGAAAGTAGGCAATATGCTACTAAAGCATGCTGATTTTTGTTTTCTCATCCGTGTGGGCAGCAGAACTATCATAAAAACACATGTTGATGTCTGGATATGCCATAGTTTTTCTAACCCTAACGCTAGAATCAACAGGTAGTTGGAAAGTAGGCAATAGGCTACTAAAGCATGCTGATTTTTGTTTTCTCATCCGTGTGGTGAGCAGAACTATCATAAAAACACATGTTGATGTCTGAATATGCCATAGTTTTTCTAACCCTAACCCTAGCCTCAGTTTGTTAACCGTAAACCCGGGGCCTTAGGGTGAATCAACAGGTAGTTGGAAAGTAGGCAATATGCTACTAAAGCATGCTGAATTGTGGTTTCCTATCCATTTGGGGAGCAGAACTGTAATAAAAACACATGTTGATGTCTGGATATGCCAAAGTTTTTCTAACCCTAATCCTAGCCTCAGTTTGCTAACTCTAACCCTAATTTGGGGCCTTAGGGTGAATCAACAGGTAGTTGGAGAGCAGGCAATATGCTACTAAAGCATGCTGAATTGTGGTTTCCTATCCGTATGGGGAGCAGGACTGTCATAAAAACACATGTTGATGTCTGAATATGCCATAGTTTTTCTAACCCTAACCTTAGCCTCAGTTTGCTAACCCTAACCCTAATTTGGGGCCTTAGGGTGAATCAACATGTAGTTGGAAAGTAGGCAATATGCTACTAAAGCATGCTGATTTTTGTTTTCTCATCCGTGTGGGCAGCAGAACTATCATAAAAACACATGTTGATGTCTGGATATGCCATAGTTTTTCTAACCCTAACGCTAGAATCAACAGGTAGTTGGAAAGTAGGCAATAGGCTACTAAAGCATGCTGATTTTTGTTTTCTCATCCGTGTGGTGAGCAGAACTATCATAAAAACACATGTTGATGTCTGAATATGCCATAGTTTTTCTAACCCTAACCCTAGCCTCAGTTTGTTAACCGTAAACCCGGGGCCTTAGGGTGAATCAACAGGTAGTTGGAAAGTAGGCAATATGCTACTAAAGCATGCTGAATTGTGGTTTCCTATCCATTTGGGGAGCAGAACTGTAATAAAAACACATGTTGATGTCTGGATATGCCAAAGTTTTTCTAACCCTAATCCTAGCCTCAGTTTGCTAACTCTAACCCTAATTTGGGGCCTTAGGGTGAATCAACAGGTAGTTGGAGAGCAGGCAATATGCTACTAAAGCATGCTGAATTGTGGTTTCCTATCCGTATGGGGAGCAGGACTGTCATAAAAACACATGTTGATGTCTGAATATGCCATAGTTTTTCTAACCCTAACCTTAGCCTCAGTTTGCTAACCCTAACCCTAATTTGGGGCCTTAGGGTGAATCAACATGTAGTTGGAAAGTAGGCAATATGCTACTAAAGCATGCTGATTTTTGTTTTCTCATCCGTGTGGGCAGCAGAACTATCATAAAAACACATGTTGATGTCTGGATATGCCATAGTTTTTCTAACCCTAACCCTAGCCTCAGTTTGCTAACTCTAACCCTAATTTGGGGCCATAGCGTGAATCAACAGGTAGTTCTAAAGTAGGCAATATGCTACTAAAGCATGCTGATTTTTGTTTTCTCATCCGTGTGGGGAGCAGAACTGTCATAAAAACACATATTGATGTCTGGATATGCCATAGTTTTTCTAACCCTAACCCTAGCCTCAGTTTGCTAACCCTAACCCTAATTTGGGGCCTTAGGGTGAATCAACATGTACTGTAGTTGGAAAGTAGGCAATATGCTACTAAAGCATGCTGAATTGTGGTTTCCTATCCGTTTGGGGAGCAGGACTGTCATAAAAACACATGTTGATGTCTGAATATGCCATAGTTTTTCTAACCCTAACCCTAGCCTCAGTTTGCTAACCCTAACCCTAATTTGGGGCCTTAGGGTGAATCAACATGTACTGTAGTTGGAAAGTAGGCAATATGCTACAAAAGCATGCTGAATTGTGGTTGCCCATCCGTGTCGGGAGCAGGGCTGTCATAAAAACACATGTTGATGTCTGGATATGCCATAGTTTTTCTAACCCTAACCCTAGCCTCAGTTTGGTAACCCTAACCCGGGGCCTTAGGGTGAATCAACAGGTAGTTGGAAAGTAGACAATATGCTACTAAAGCATGCTGATTTTTGTTTTCTCATCCGTGTGGGGAGCAGAACTATCATAAAAACACATGTTGATGTCTGAATATGCCATAGTTTTTCTAACCCTAACCCTAGCCTCAGTTTGTTAACCCTATCCCGGGGCCTTAGGGTGAATCAACAGGTATTTGGAAAGCAGGCAATATCCTACTAAAGCATGCTGAATTGTGGTTTCCTATCCGTGTAGGGAGCAGGACTGTCATAAAAACACATGTTGATCTCTGGATATGCCATAGTTTTTCTAACCCTAACCCTAGCCTCAGTTTGCTAACCCTAACCCTAATTTGGGGCCTTAGGGTGAATCAACATGTAGTTGGAAAGTAGGCAATATGCTACTAAAGCATGCTGATTTTGGTTTTCTCATCCGTGTGGGGAGCAGAACTATCATAAAAACACATGTTGATGTCTGAATATGCCATAGTTTTTCTAACCCTAACCCTAGCCTCAGTTTGTTAACCCTAACCCGGGGCCTTAGGGTGAATCAACAGGTAGTTGGAAAGTAGGCAATATGCTACTAAAGCATGCTGAATTGTGGTTTCCTATCCATTTGGGGAGCAGAACTGTAATAAAAACACATGTTGATGTCTGGATATGCCAAAGTTTTTCTAACCCTAATCCTAGCCTCAGTTTGCTAACTCTAACCCTAATTTGGGGCCTTAGGGTGAATCAACAGGTAGTTGGAGAGCAGGCAATATGCTACTAAAGCATGCTGAATTGTGGTTTCCTATCCGTTTGGGGAGCAGGACTGTCATAAAAACACATGTTGATGTCTGGATATGCCATAGTTTTTCTAACCCTAACCCTAGCCTCAGTTTGCTAACTCTAACCCTAATTTGGGGCCATAGCGTGAATCAACGGGTAGTTCTAAAGTAGGCAATATGCTACTAAAGCATGCTGATTTTTGTTTTCTCATCCGTGTGGGGAGCAGAACTGTCATAAAAACACATATTGATGTCTGGATATGCCATAGTTTTTCTAACCCTAACCCTAGCCTCAGTTTGGTAACCCTAACCCGGGGCCTTAGGGTGAATCAACAGGTATTTGGAAAGCAGGCAATATCCTACTAAAGCATGCTGAATTGTGGTTTCCTATCCGTGTAGGGAGCAGGACTGTCATAAAAACACATGTTGATCTCTGGATATGCCATAGTTTTTCTAACCCTAACCCTAGCCTCAGTTTGCTAACCCTAACCCTAATTTGGGGCCTTAGGGTGAATCAACATGTAGTTGGAAAGTAGGCAATAGGCTACTAAAGCATGCTGATTTTTGTTTTCTCATCCGTCTGGTGAGCAGAACTATCATAAAAACACATGTTGATGTCTGAATATGCCATAGTTTTTCTAACCCTAACCCTAGCCTCAGTTTGTTAACCCTAACCCGGGGCCTTAGGGTGAATCAACAGGTAGTTGGAAAGTAGGCAATATGCTACTAAAGCATGCTGAATTGTGGTTTCCTATCCGTATGGGGAGCAGGACTGTCATAAAAACACATGTTGATGTCTGAATATGCCATAGTTTTTCTAACCCTAACCCTAGCCTCAGTTTGCTAACCCTAACCCTAATTTGGGGCCTTAGGGTGAATCAACATGTAGTTGGAAAGTAGGCAATATGCTACTAAAGCATGCTGATTTTTGTTTTCTCATCCGTGTGGGCAGCAGAACTATCATAAAAACACATGTTGATGTCTGGATATGCCATAGTTTTTCTAACCCTAACGCTAGAATCAACAGGTAGTTGGAAAGTAGGCAATAGGCTACTAAAGCATGCTGATTTTTGTTTTCTCATCCGTGTGGTGAGCAGAACTATCATAAAAACACATGTTGATGTCTGAATATGCCATAGTTTTTCTAACCCTAACCCTAGCCTCAGTTTGTTAACCGTAAACCCGGGGCCTTAGGGTGAATCAACAGGTAGTTGGAAAGTAGGCAATATGCTACTAAAGCATGCTGAATTGTGGTTTCCTATCCATTTGGGGAGCAGAACTGTAATAAAAACACATGTTGATGTCTTGATATGCCAAAGTTTTTCTAACCCTAATCCTAGCCTCAGTTTGCTAACTCTAACCCTAATTTGGGGCCTTAGGGTGAATCAACATGTAGTTGGAAAGTAGGCAATATGCTACTAAAGCATGCTGATTTTTGTTTTCTCATCCGTGTGGGCAGCAGAACTATCATAAAAACACATGTTGATGTCTGGATATGCCATAGTTTTTCTAACCCTAACGCTAGCCTCAGTTTGCTAACCCTAACCCTAATTTGGGGCCTTAGGGTGAATCAACATGTAGTTGGAAAGTAGGCAATATGCTACTAAAGCATGCTGATTTTGGTTTTCTCATCCGTGTGGGGAGCAGAACTATCATAAAAACACATGTTGATGTCTGAATATGCCATAGTTTTTCTAACCCTAACCCTAGCCTCAGTTTGTTAACCCTAACCCGGGGCCTTAGGGTGAATCAACAGGTAGTTGGAAAGTAGGCAATATGCTACTAAAGCATGCTGAATTGTGGTTTCCTATCCATTTGGGGAGCAGAACTGTAATAAAAACACATGTTGATGTCTGGATATGCCAAAGTTTTTCTAACCCTAATCCTAGCCTCAGTTTGCTAACTCTAACCCTAATTTGGGGCCTTAGGGTGAATCAACAGGTAGTTGGAGAGCAGGCAATATGCTACTAAAGCATGCTGAATTGTGGTTTCCTATCCGTTTGGGGAGCAGGACTGTCATAAAAACACATGTTGATGTCTGGATATGCCATAGTTTTTCTAACCCTAACCCTAGCCTCAGTTTGCTAACTCTAACCCTAATTTGGGGCCATAGCGTGAATCAACAGGTAGTTCTAAAGTAGGCAATATGCTACTAAAGCATGCTGATTTTTGTTTTCTCATCCGTGTGGGGAGCAGAACTGTCATAAAAACACATATTGATGTCTGGATATGCCATAGTTTTTCTAACCCTAACCCTAGCCTCAGTTTGCTAACCCTAACCCTAATTTGGGGCCTTAGGGTGAATCAACATGTACTGTAGTTGGAAAGTAGGCAATATGCTACTAAAGCATGCTGAATTGTGGTTTCCTATCCGTTTGGGGAGCAGGACTGTCATAAAAACACATGTTGATGTCTGAATATGCCATAGTTTTTCTAACCCTAACCTTAGCCTCAGTTTGTTAACCCTATCCCGGGGCCTTAGGGTGAATCAACAGGTATTTGGAAAGCAGGCAATATCCTACTAAAGCATGCTGAATTGTGGTTTCCTATCCGTGTAGGGAGCAGGACTGTCATAAAAACACATGTTGATCTCTGGATATGCCATAGTTTTTCTAACCCTAACCCTAGCCTCAGTTTGCTAACCCTAACCCTAATTTGGGGCCTTAGGGTGAATCAACAGGTAGTTGGAAAGTAGGCAATAGGCTACTAAAGCATGCTGATTTTTGTTTTCTCATCCGTGTGGTGAGCAGAACTATCATAAAAACACATGTTGATGTCTGAATATGCCATAGTTTTTCTAACCCTAACCCTAGCCTCAGTTTGTTAACCGTAAACCCGGGGCCTTAGGGTGAATCAACAGGTAGTTGGAAAGTAGGCAATATGCTACTAAAGCATGCTGAATTGTGGTTTCCTATCCATTTGGGGAGCAGAACTGTAATAAAAACACATGTTGATGTCTGGATATGCCAAAGTTTTTCTAACCCTAATCCTAGCCTCAGTTTGCTAACCCTAACCCTAATTTGGGGCCTTAGGGTGAATCAACATGTAGTTGGAAAGTAGGCAATATGCTACAAAAGCATGCTGAATTGTGGTTTCCCATCCGTGTCGGGAGCAGGGCTGTCGTAAAAACATATGTTGATGTCTGGATATGCCATAGTTTTTCTAACCCTAACCCTAGCCTCAGTTTGGTAACCCTAACCCGGGGCCTTAGGGTGAATCAACAGGTATTTGGAAAGCAGGCAATATCCTACTAAAGCATGCTGAATTGTGGTTTCCTATCCGTGTAGGGAGCAGGACTGTCATAAAAACACATGTTGATCTCTGGATATGCCATAGTTTTTCTAACCCTAACCCTAGCCTCAGTTTGCTAACCCTAACCCTAATTTGGGGCCTTAGGGTGAATCAACATGTAGTTGGAAAGTAGGCAATAGGCTACTAAAGCATGCTGATTTTTGTTTTCTCATCCGTCTGGTGAGCAGAACTATCATAAAAACACATGTTGATGTCTGAATATGCCATAGTTTTTCTAACCGTAACCCTAGCCTCAGTTTGTTAACCCTAACCCGGGGCCTAAGGGTGAATCAACAGGTAGTTGGAAAGTAGGCAATATGCTACTAAAGCATGCTGAATTGTGGTTTCCTATCCGTATGGGGAGCAGGACTGTCATAAAAACACATGTTGATGTCTGAATATGCCATAGTTTTTCTAACCCTAACCCTAGCCTCAGTTTGCTAACCCTAACCCTAATTTGGGGCCTTAGGGTGAATCAACATGTAGTTGGAAAGTAGGCAATATGCTACTAAAGCATGCTGATTTTTGTTTTCTCATCCGTGTGGTGAGCAGAACTATCATAAAAACACATGTTGATGTCTGAATATGCCATAGTTTTTCTAACCCTAACCCTAGCCTCAGTTTGTTAACCCTAACCCGGGGCCATAGGGTGAATCAACAGGTAGTTGGAAAGTAGGCAATATGCTACTTAAGCATGCTGAATTGTGGTTTCCTATCCATTTGGGGAGCAGAACTGTAATAAAAACACATGTTGATGTCTGGATATGCCAAAGTTTTTCTAACCCTAATCCTAGCCTCAGTTTGCTAACTCTAACCCTAATTTGGGGCCTTAGGGTGAATCAACAGGTAGTTGGAGAGCAGGCAATATGCTACTAAAGCATGCTGAATTGTGGTTTCCTATCCGTATGGGGAGCAGGACTGTCATAAAAACACATGTTGATGTCTGAATATGCCATAGTTTTTCTAACCCTAACCCTAGCCTCAGTTTGCTAACCCTAACCCTAATTTGGGGCCTTAGGGTGAATCAACATGTAGTTGGAAAGTAGGCAATATGCTACTAAAGCATGCTGATTTTGGTTTTCTCATCCGTGTGGGGAGCAGAACTATCATAAAAACACATGTTGATGTCTGAATATGCCATAGTTTTTCTAACCCTAACCCTAGCCTCAGTTTGTTAACCCTAACCCGGGGCCTTATGGTGAATCAACAGGTAGTTGGAAAGTAGGCAATATGCTACTAAAGCATGCTGAATTGTGGTTTCCTATCCATTTGGGGAGCAGAACTGTAATAAAAACACATGTTGATGTCTGGATATGCCAAAGTTTTTCTAACCCTAATCCAAGCCTCAGTTTGCTAACTCTAACCCTAATTTGGGGCCTTAGGGTGAATCAACAGGTAGTTGGAGAGCAGGCAATATGCTACTAAAGCATGCTGAATTGTGGTTTCCTATCCGTATGGGGAGCAGGACTGTCATAAAAACACATGTTGATGTCTGAATATGCCATAGTTTTTCTAACCCTAACCCTAGCCTCAGTTTGTTAACCCTATCCCGGGGCCTTAGGGTGAATCAACAGGTATTTGGAAAGCAGGCAATATCCTACTAAAGCATGCTGAATTGTGGTTTCCTATCCGTGTAGGGAGCAGGACTGTCATAAAAACACATGTTGATCTCTGGATATGCCATAGTTTTTCTAACCCTAACCCTAGCCTCAGTTTGCTAACCCTAACCCTAATTTGGGGCCTTAGGGTGAATCAACATGTAGTTGGAAAGTAGGCAATAGGCTACTAAAGCATGCTGATTTTTGTTTTCTCATCCGTGTGGTGAGCAGAACTATCATAAAAACACATGTTGATGTCTGAATATGCCATAGTTTTTCTAACCCTAACCCTAGCCTCAGTTTGTTAACCCTAACCCGGGGCCTTAGGGTGAATCAACAGGTAGTTGGAAAGTAGGCAATATGCTACTAAAGCATGCTGAATTGTGGTTTCCTATCCATTTGGGGAGCAGAACTGTAATAAAAACACATGTTGATGTCTGGATATGCCAAAGTTTTTCTAACCCTAATCCTAGCCTCAGTTTGCTAACTCTAACCCTAATTTGGGGCCTTAGGGTGAATCAACAGGTAGTTGGAGAGCAGGCAATATGCTACTAAAGCATGCTGAATTGTGGTTTCCTATCCGTATGGGGAGCAGGACTGTCATAAAAACACATGTTGATGTCTGAATATGCCATAGTTTTTCTAACCCTAACCCTAGCCTCAGTTTGCTAACCCTAACCCTAATTTGGGGCCTTAGGGTGAATCAACATGTAGTTGGAAAGTAGGCAATATGCTACAAAAGCATGCTGAATTGTGGTTGCCCATCCGTGTCGGGAGCAGGGCTGTCATAAAAACACATGTTGATGTCTGGATATGCCATAGTTTTTCTAACCCTAACCCTAGCCTCAGTTTGGTAACCCTAACCCGGGGCCTTAGGGTGAATCAACAGGTAGTTGGAAAGTAGACAATATGCTACTAAAGCATGCTGATTTTTGTTTTCTCATCCGTGTGGGGAGCAGAACTATCATAAAAACACATGTTGATGTCTGAATATGCCATAGTTTTTCTAACCCTAACCCTAGCCTCAGTTTGTTAACCCTATCCCGGGGCCTTAGGGTGAATCAACAGGTATTTGGAAAGCAGGCAATATCCTACTAAAGCATGCTGAATTGTGGTTTCCTATCCGTGTAGGGAGCAGGACTGTCATAAAAACACATGTTGATCTCTGGATATGCCATAGTTTTTCTAACCCTAACCCTAGCCTCAGTTTGCTAACCATAACCATAATTTGGGGCCTTAGGGTGAATCAACAGGTAGTTGGAAAGTAGGCAATAGGCTACTAAAGCATGCTGATTTTTGTTTTCTCATCCGTGTGGTGAGCAGAACTATCATAAAAACACATGTTGATGTCTGAATATGCCATAGTTTTTCTAACCCTAACCCTAGCCTCAGTTTGTTAACCGTAAACCCGGGGCCTTAGGGTGAATCAACAGGTAGTTGGAAAGTAGGCAATATGCTACTAAAGCATGCTGAATTGTGGTTTCCTATCCATTTGGGGAGCAGAACTGTAATAAAAACACATGTTGATGTCTGGATATGCCAAAGTTTTTCTAACCCTAATCCTAGCCTCAGTTTGCTAACCCTAACCCTAATTTGGGGCCTTAGGGTGAATCAACATGTAGTTGGAAAGTAGGCAATATGCTACAAAAGCATGCTGAATTGTGGTTTCCCATCCGTGTCGGGAGCAGGGCTGTCGTAAAAACACATGTTGATGTCTGGATATGCCATAGTTTTTCTAACCCTAACCCTAGCCTCAGTTTGGTAACCCTAACCCGGGGCCTTAGGGTGAATCAACAGGTATTTGGAAAGCAGGCAATATCCTACTAAAGCATGCTGAATTGTGGTTTCCTATCCGTGTAGGGAGCAGGACTGTCATAAAAACACATGTTGATCTCTGGATATGCCATAGTTTTTCTAACCCTAACCCTAGCCTCAGTTTGCTAACCCTAACCCTAATTTGGGGCCTTAGGGTGAATCAACATGTAGTTGGAAAGTAGGCAATAGGCTACTAAAGCATGCTGATTTTTGTTTTCTCATCCGTGTGGTGAGCAGAACTATCATAAAAACACATGTTGATGTCTGAATATGCCATAGTTTTTCTAACCCTAACCCTAGCCTCAGTTTGTTAACCCTAACCCGGGGCCTTAGGGTGAATCAACAGGTAGTTGGAAAGTAGGCAATATGCTACTAAAGCATGCTGAATTGTGGTTTCCTATCCGTATGGGGAGCAGGACTGTCATAAAAACACATGTTGATGTCTGAATATGCCATAGTTTTTCTAACCCTAACCCTAGCCTCAGTTTGCTAACCCTAACCCTAATTTGGGGCCTTAGGGTGAATCAACATGTAGTTGGAAAGTAGGCAATATGCTACTAAAGCATGCTGATTTTTGTTTTCTCATCCGTGTGGTGAGCAGAACTATCATAAAAACACATGTTGATGTCTGAATATGCCATAGTTTTTCTAACCCTAACCCTAGCCTCAGTTTGTTAACCCTAACCCGGGGCCATAGGGTGAATCAACAGGTAGTTGGAAAGTAGGCAATATGCTACTTAAGCATGCTGAATTGTGGTTTCCTATCCATTTGGGGAGCAGAACTGTAATAAAAACACATGTTGATGTCTGGATATGCCAAAGTTTTTCTAACCCTAATCCTAGCCTCAGTTTGCTAACTCTAACCCTAATTTGGGGCCTTAGGGTGAATCAACAGGTAGTTGGAGAGCAGGCAATATGCTACTAAAGCATGCTGAATTGTGGTTTCCTATCCGTATGGGGAGCAGGACTGTCATAAAAACACATGTTGATGTCTGAATATGCCATAGTTTTTCTAACCCTAACCCTAGCCTCAGTTTGCTAACCCTAACCCTAATTTGGGGCCTTAGGGTGAATCAACATGTAGTTGGAAAGTAGGCAATATGCTACTAAAGCATGCTGATTTTGGTTTTCTCATCCGTGTGGGGAGCAGAACTATCATAAAAACACATGTTGATGTCTGAATATGCCATAGTTTTTCTAACCCTAACCCTAGCCTCAGTTTGTTAACCCTAACCCGGGGCCTTATGGTGAATCAACAGGTAGTTGGAAAGTAGGCAATATGCTACTAAAGCATGCTGAATTGTGGTTTCCTATCCATTTGGGGAGCAGAACTGTAATAAAAACACATGTTGATGTCTGGATATGCCAAAGTTTTTCTAACCCTAATCCAAGCCTCAGTTTGCTAACTCTAACCCTAATTTGGGGCCTTAGGGTGAATCAACAGGTAGTTGGAGAGCAGGCAATATGCTACTAAAGCATGCTGAATTGTGGTTTCCTATCCGTATGGGGAGCAGGACTGTCATAAAAACACATGTTGATGTCTGAATATGCCATAGTTTTTCTAACCCTAACCCTAGCCTCAGTTTGTTAACCCTATCCCGGGGCCTTAGGGTGAATCAACAGGTATTTGGAAAGCAGGCAATATCCTACTAAAGCATGCTGAATTGTGGTTTCCTATCCGTGTAGGGAGCAGGACTGTCATAAAAACACATGTTGATCTCTGGATATGCCATAGTTTTTCTAACCCTAACCCTAGCCTCAGTTTGCTAACCCTAACCCTAATTTGGGGCCTTAGGGTGAATCAACATGTAGTTGGAAAGTAGGCAATAGGCTACTAAAGCATGCTGATTTTTGTTTTCTCATCCGTGTGGTGAGCAGAACTATCATAAAAACACATGTTGATGTCTGAATATGCCATAGTTTTTCTAACCCTAACCCTAGCCTCAGTTTGTTAACCCTAACCCGGGGCCTTAGGGTGAATCAACAGGTAGTTGGAAAGTAGGCAATATGCTACTAAAGCATGCTGAATTGTGGTTTCCTATCCATTTGGGGAGCAGAACTGTAATAAAAACACATGTTGATGTCTGGATATGCCAAAGTTTTTCTAACCCTAATCCTAGCCTCAGTTTGCTAACTCTAACCCTAATTTGGGGCCTTAGGGTGAATCAACAGGTAGTTGGAGAGCAGGCAATATGCTACTAAAGCATGCTGAATTGTGGTTTCCTATCCGTATGGGGAGCAGGACTGTCATAAAAACACATGTTGATGTCTGAATATGCCATAGTTTTTCTAACCCTAACCCTAGCCTCAGTTTGCTAACCCTAACCCTAATTTGGGGCCTTAGGGTGAATCAACATGTAGTTGGAAAGTAGGCAATATGCTACAAAAGCATGCTGAATTGTGGTTGCCCATCCGTGTCGGGAGCAGGGCTGTCATAAAAACACATGTTGATGTCTGGATATGCCATAGTTTTTCTAACCCTAACCCTAGCCTCAGTTTGGTAACCCTAACCCGGGGCCTTAGGGTGAATCAACAGGTAGTTGGAAAGTAGACAATATGCTACTAAAGCATGCTGATTTTTGTTTTCTCATCCGTGTGGGGAGCAGAACTATCATAAAAACACATGTTGATGTCTGAATATGCCATAGTTTTTCTAACCCTAACCCTAGCCTCAGTTTGTTAACCCTATCCCGGGGCCTTAGGGTGAATCAACAGGTATTTGGAAAGCAGGCAATATCCTACTAAAGCATGCTGAATTGTGGTTTCCTATCCGTGTAGGGAGCAGGACTGTCATAAAAACACATGTTGATCTCTGGATATGCCATAGTTTTTCTAACCCTAACCCTAGCCTCAGTTTGCTAACCATAACCATAATTTGGGGCCTTAGGGTGAATCAACAGGTAGTTGGAAAGTAGGCAATAGGCTACTAAAGCATGCTGATTTTTGTTTTCTCATCCGTGTGGTGAGCAGAACTATCATAAAAACACATGTTGATGTCTGAATATGCCATAGTTTTTCTAACCCTAACCCTAGCCTCAGTTTGTTAACCGTAAACCCGGGGCCTTAGGGTGAATCAACAGGTAGTTGGAAAGTAGGCAATATGCTACTAAAGCATGCTGAATTGTGGTTTCCTATCCATTTGGGGAGCAGAACTGTAATAAAAACACATGTTGATGTCTGGATATGCCAAAGTTTTTCTAACCCTAATCCTAGCCTCAGTTTGCTAACCCTAACCCTAATTTGGGGCCTTAGGGTGAATCAACATGTAGTTGGAAAGTAGGCAATATGCTACAAAAGCATGCTGAATTGTGGTTTCCCATCCGTGTCGGGAGCAGGGCTGTCGTAAAAACACATGTTGATGTCTGGATATGCCATAGTTTTTCTAACCCTAACCCTAGCCTCAGTTTGGTAACCCTAACCCGGGGCCTTAGGGTGAATCAACAGGTATTTGGAAAGCAGGCAATATCCTACTAAAGCATGCTGAATTGTGGTTTCCTATCCGTGTAGGGAGCAGGACTGTCATAAAAACACATGTTGATCTCTGGATATGCCATAGTTTTTCTAACCCTAACCCTAGCCTCAGTTTGCTAACCCTAACCCTAATTTGGGGCCTTAGGGTGAATCAACATGTAGTTGGAAAGTAGGCAATAGGCTACTAAAGCATGCTGATTTTTGTTTTCTCATCCGTGTGGTGAGCAGAACTATCATAAAAACACATGTTGATGTCTGAATATGCCATAGTTTTTCTAACCCTAACCCTAGCCTCAGTTTGTTAACCCTAACCCGGGGCCTTAGGGTGAATCAACAGGTAGTTGGAAAGTAGGCAATATGCTACTAAAGCATGCTGAATTGTGGTTTCCTATCCGTATGGGGAGCAGGACTGTCATAAAAACACATGTTGATGTCTGAATATGCCATAGTTTTTCTAACCCTAACCCTAGCCTCAGTTTGCTAACCCTAACCCTAATTTGGGGCCTTAGGGTGAATCAACATGTAGTTGGAAAGTAGGCAATATGCTACTAAAGCATGCTGATTTTTGTTTTCTCATCCGTGTGGTGAGCAGAACTATCATAAAAACACATGTTGATGTCTGAATATGCCATAGTTTTTCTAACCCTAACCCTAGCCTCAGTTTGTTAACCCTAACCCGGGGCCATAGGGTGAATCAACAGGTAGTTGGAAAGTAGGCAATATGCTACTTAAGCATGCTGAATTGTGGTTTCCTATCCATTTGGGGAGCAGAACTGTAATAAAAACACATGTTGATGTCTGGATATGCCAAAGTTTTTCTAACCCTAATCCTAGCCTCAGTTTGCTAACTCTAACCCTAATTTGGGGCCTTAGGGTGAATCAACA
Source organism: Paramormyrops kingsleyae (assembly GCF_048594095.1). Taxonomy (NCBI): domain Eukaryota; kingdom Metazoa; phylum Chordata; class Actinopteri; order Osteoglossiformes; family Mormyridae; genus Paramormyrops; species Paramormyrops kingsleyae. The sequence continues at coordinate 20,149,845 of NC_132803.1, forward strand.
GGTAGTTGGAGAGCAGGCAATATGCTACTAAAGCATGCTGAATTGTGGTTTCCTATCCGTATGGGGAGCAGGACTGTCATAAAAACACATGTTGATGTCTGAATATGCCATAGTTTTTCTAACCCTAACCCTAGCCTCAGTTTGCTAACCCTAACCCTAATTTGGGGCCTTAGGGTGAATCAACATGTAGTTGGAAAGTAGGCAATATGCTACTAAAGCATGCTGATTTTGGTTTTCTCATCCGTGTGGGGAGCAGAACTATCATAAAAACACATGTTGATGTCTGAATATGCCATAGTTTTTCTAACCCTAACCCTAGCCTCAGTTTGTTAACCCTAACCCGGGGCCTTATGGTGAATCAACAGGTAGTTGGAAAGTAGGCAATATGCTACTAAAGCATGCTGAATTGTGGTTTCCTATCCATTTGGGGAGCAGAACTGTAATAAAAACACATGTTGATGTCTGGATATGCCAAAGTTTTTCTAACCCTAATCCAAGCCTCAGTTTGCTAACTCTAACCCTAATTTGGGGCCTTAGGGTGAATCAACAGGTAGTTGGAGAGCAGGCAATATGCTACTAAAGCATGCTGAATTGTGGTTTCCTATCCGTATGGGGAGCAGGACTGTCATAAAAACACATGTTGATGTCTGAATATGCCATAGTTTTTCTAACCCTAACCCTAGCCTCAGTTTGCTAACCCTAACCCTAATTTGGGGCCTTAGGGTGAATCAACATGTGGTTGGAAAGTAGGCAATATGCTACTAAAGCATGCTGATTTTTGTTTTCTCATCCGTGTGGGGAGCAGAACTGTCATAAAAACACATATTGATGTCTGGATATGCCATAGTTTGTCTAACCCTAACCCTAGCCTCAGTTTGCTAACCCTAACCCTAATTTGGGGCCTTAGGGTGAATCAACATGTAGTTGGAAAGTAGGCAATAGGCTACTAAAGCATGCTGATTTTTGTTTTCTCATCCGTGTGGTGAGCAGAACTATCATAAAAACACATGTTGATGTCTGAATATGCCATAGTTTTTCTAACCCTAACCCTAGCCTCAGTTTGTTAACCCTAACCCGGGGCCTTAGGGTGAATCAACAGGTAGTTGGAAAGTAGGCAATATGCTACTAAAGCATGCTGAATTGTGGTTTCCTATCCGTGTAGGGAGCAGGACTGTCATAAAAACACATGTTGATCTCTGGATATGCCATAGTTTTTCTAACCCTAACCCTAGCCTCAGTTTGCTAACCCTAACCCTAATTTGGGGCCTTAGGGTGAATCAACAGGTAGTTGGAAAGTAGGCAATAGGCTACTAAAGCATGCTGATTTTTGTTTTCTCATCCGTGTGGTGAGCAGAACTATCATAAAAACACATGTTAATGTCTGAATATGCCATAGTTTTTCTAACCCTAACCCTAGCCTCAGTTTGTTAACCCTAACCCGGGGCCTTAGGGTGAATCAACAGGTAGTTGGAAAGTAGGCAATATGCTACTAAAGCATGCTGAATTGTGGTTTCCTATCCGTATGGGGAGCAGGACTGTCATAAAAACACATGTTGATGTCTGAATATGCCATAGTTTTTCTAACCCTAACCCTAGCCTCAGTTTGCTAACCCTAACCCTAATTTGGGGCCTTAGGGTGAATCAACATGTAGTTGGAAAGTAGGCAATATGCTACTAAAGCATGCTGATTTTTGTTTTCTCATCCGTGTGGTGAGCAGAACTATCATAAAAACACATGTTGATGTCTGAATATGCCATAGTTTTTCTAACCCTAACCCTAGCCTCAGTTTGTTAACCCTAACCCGGGGCCATAGGGTGAATCAACAGGTAGTTGGAAAGTAGGCAATATGCTACTTAAGCATGCTGAATTGTGGTTTCCTATCCATTTGGGGAGCAGAACTGTAATAAAAACACATGTTGATGTCTGGATATGCCAAAGTTTTTCTAACCCTAATCCTAGCCTCAGTTTGCTAACTCTAACCCTAATTTGGGGCCTTAGGGTGAATCAACAGGTAGTTGGAGAGCAGGCAATATGCTACTAAAGCATGCTGAATTGTGGTTTCCTATCCGTATGGGGAGCAGGACTGTCATAAAAACACATGTTGATGTCTGAATATGCCATAGTTTTTCTAACCCTAACCCTAGCCTCAGTTTGCTAACCCTAACCCTAATTTGGGGCCTTAGGGTGAATCAACATGTAGTTGGAAAGTAGGCAATATGCTACTAAAGCATGCTGATTTTGGTTTTCTCATCCGTGTGGGGAGCAGAACTATCATAAAAACACATGTTGATGTCTGAATATGCCATAGTTTTTCTAACCCTAACCCTAGCCTCAGTTTGTTAACCCTAACCCGGGGCCTTATGGTGAATCAACAGGTAGTTGGAAAGTAGGCAATATGCTACTAAAGCATGCTGAATTGTGGTTTCCTATCCATTTGGGGAGCAGAACTGTAATAAAAACACATGTTGATGTCTGGATATGCCAAAGTTTTTCTAACCCTAATCCAAGCCTCAGTTTGCTAACTCTAACCCTAATTTGGGGCCTTAGGGTGAATCAACAGGTAGTTGGAGAGCAGGCAATATGCTACTAAAGCATGCTGAATTGTGGTTTCCTATCCGTATGGGGAGCAGGACTGTCATAAAAACACATGTTGATGTCTGAATATGCCATAGTTTTTCTAACCCTAACCCTAGCCTCAGTTTGCTAACCCTAACCCTAATTTGGGGCCTTAGGGTGAATCAACATGTGGTTGGAAAGTAGGCAATATGCTACTAAAGCATGCTGATTTTTGTTTTCTCATCCGTGTGGGGAGCAGAACTGTCATAAAAACACATATTGATGTCTGGATATGCCATAGTTTGTCTAACCCTAACCCTAGCCTCAGTTTGCTAACCCTAACCCTAATTTGGGGCCTTAGGGTGAATCAACATGTAGTTGGAAAGTAGGCAATAGGCTACTAAAGCATGCTGATTTTTGTTTTCTCATCCGTGTGGTGAGCAGAACTATCATAAAAACACATGTTGATGTCTGAATATGCCATAGTTTTTCTAACCCTAACCCTAGCCTCAGTTTGTTAACCCTAACCCGGGGCCTTAGGGTGAATCAACAGGTAGTTGGAAAGTAGGCAATATGCTACTAAAGCATGCTGAATTGTGGTTTCCTATCCATTTGGGGAGCAGAACTGTAATAAAAACACATGTTGATGTCTGGATATGCCAAAGTTTTTCTAACCCTAATCCTAGCCTCAGTTTGCTAACTCTAACCCTAATTTGGGGCCTTAGGGTGAATCAACAGGTAGTTGGAGAGCAGGCAATATGCTACTAAAGCATGCTGAATTGTGGTTTCCTATCCGTATGGGGAGCAGGACTGTCATAAAAACACATGTTGATGTCTGAATATGCCATAGTTTTTCTAACCCTAACCCTAGCCTCAGTTTGCTAACCCTAACCCTAATTTGGGGCCTTAGGGTGAATCAACATGTAGTTGGAAAGTAGGCAATATGCTACAAAAGCCTGCTGAATTGTGGTTTCCCATCCGTGTCGGGAGCAGGGCTGTCGTAAAAACACATGTTGATGTCTGGATATGCCATAGTTTTTCTAACCCTAACCCTAGCCTCAGTTTGGTAACCCTAACCCGGGGCCTTAGGGTGAATCAACAGGTATTTGGAAAGCAGGCAATATCCTACTAAAGCATGCTGAATTGTGGTTTCCTATCCGTGTAGGGAGCAGGACTGTCATAAAAACACATGTTGATCTCTGGATATGCCATAGTTTTTCTAACCCTAACCCTAGCCTCAGTTTGCTAACCCTAACCCTAATTTGGGGCCTTAGGGTGAATCAACATGTAGTTGGAAAGTAGGCAATAGGCTACTAAAGCATGCTGATTTTTGTTTTCTCATCCGTGTGGTGAGCAGAACTATCATAAAATCACATGTTGATGTCTGAATATGCCATAGTTTTTCTAACCCTAACCCTAGCCTCAGTTTGTTAACCCTAACCCGGGGCCTTAGGGTGAATCAACAGGTAGTTGGAAAGTAGGCAATATGCTACTAAAGCATGCTGAATTGTGGTTTCCTATCCATTTGGGGAGCAGAACTGTAATAAAAACACATGTTGATGTCTGGATATGCCAAAGTTTTTCTAACCCTAATCCTAGCCTCAGTTTGCTAACTCTAACCCTAATTTGGGGCCTTAGGGTGAATCAACAGGTAGTTGGAGAGCAGGCAATATGCTACTAAAGCATGCTGAATTGTGGTTTCCTATCCGTATGGGGAGCAGGACTGTCATAAAAACACATGTTGATGTCTGAATATGCCATAGTTTTTCTAACCCTAACCCTAGCCTCAGTTTGCTAACCCTAACCCTAATTTGGGGCCTTAGGGTGAATCAACATGTAGTTGGAAAGTAGGCAATATGCTACTAAAGCATGCTGATTTTGGTTTTCTCATCCGTGTGGGGAGCAGAACTATCATAAAAACACATGTTGATGTCTGAATATGCCATAGTTTTTCTAACCCTAACCCTAGCCTCAGTTTGTTAACCCTAACCCGGGGCCTTATGGTGAATCAACAGGTAGTTGGAAAGTAGGCAATATGCTACTAAAGCATGCTGAATTGTGGTTTCCTATCCATTTGGGGAGCAGAACTGTAATAAAAACACATGTTGATGTCTGGATATGCCAAAGTTTTTCTAACCCTAATCCAAGCCTCAGTTTGCTAACTCTAACCCTAATTTGGGGCCTTAGGGTGAATCAACAGGTAGTTGGAGAGCAGGCAATATGCTACTAAAGCATGCTGAATTGTGGTTTCCTATCCGTATGGGGAGCAGGACTGTCATAAAAACACATGTTGATGTCTGAATATGCCATAGTTTTTCTAACCCTAACCCTAGCCTCAGTTTGCTAACCCTAACCCTAATTTGGGGCCTTAGGGTGAATCAACATGTGGTTGGAAAGTAGGCAATATGCTACTAAAGCATGCTGATTTTTGTTTTCTCATCAATGTGGGGAGCAGAACTGTCATAAAAACACATATTGATGTCTGGATATGCCATAGTTTTTCTAACCCTAACCCTAGCCTCAGTTTGCTAACCCTAACCCTAATTTGGGGCCTTAGGGTGAATCAACATGTAGTTGGAAAGTAGGCAATATGCTACAAAAGCATGCTGAATTGTGGTTTCCCATCCGTGTCGGGAGCAGGGCTGTCATAAAAACACATGTTGATGTCTGGATATGCCATAGTTTTTCTAACCCTAACCCTAGCCTCAGTTTGGTAACCCTAACCCGGGGCCTTAGGGTGAATCAACAGGTAGTTGGAAAGTAGACAATATGCTACTAAAGCATGCTGATTTTTGTTTTCTCATCCGTGTGGGGAGCAGAACTATCATAAAAACACATGTTGATGTCTGAATATGCCATAGTTTTTCTAACCCTAACCCTAGCCTCAGTTTGTTAACCCTATCCCGGGGCCTTAGGGTGAATCAACAGGTATTTGGAAAGCAGGCAATATCCTACTAAAGCATGCTGAATTGTGGTTTCCTATCCGTGTAGGGAGCAGGACTGTCATAAAAACACATGTTGATCTCTGGATATGCCATAGTTTTTCTAACCCTAACCCTAGCCTCAGTTTGCTAACCCTAACCCTAATTTGGGGCCTTAGGGTGAATCAACATGTAGTTGGAAAGTAGGCAATAGGCTACTAAAGCATGCTGATTTTTGTTTTCTCATCCGTGTGGTGAGCAGAACTATCATAAAAACACATGTTGATGTCTGAATATGCCATAGTTTTTCTAACCCTAACCCTAGCCTCAGTTTGTTAATCCTAACCCGGGGCCTTAGGGTGAATCAACAGGTAGTTGGAAAGTAGGCAATATGCTACTAAAATATGCTGATTTTTGTTTTCTCATCCGTGTGGGGAGCAGAACTGTCAGAAAAACACATATTGATGTCTGGATATGCCATAGTTTTTCTAACCCTAACCCTAGCCTCAGTTTGCTAACCCTAACCCTAATTTGGGGCCTTAGGGTGAATCAACATGTAATTGGAAATAGGCAATATGCTACAAAAGCATGCTGAATTGTGGTTTCCCATCCGTGTCGGGAGCAGGGCTGTCATAAAAACACATGTTGATGTCTGGATATGCCATAGTTTTTCTAACCCTAACCCTAGCCTCAGTTTGGTAACCCTAACCCGGGGCCTTAGGGTGAATCAACAGGTAGTTGGAAAGTAGACAATATGCTACTAAAGCATGCTGATTTTTGTTTTCTCATCCGTGTGGGGAGCAGAACTATCATAAAAACACATGTTGATGTCTGAATATGCCATAGTTTTTCTAGCCCTAACCCTAGCCTCAGTTTGTTAACCCTATCCCGGGGCCTTAGGGTGAATCAACAGGTATTTGGAAAGCAGGCAATATCCTACTAAAGCATGCTGAATTGTGGTTTCCTATCCGTGTAGGGAGCAGGACTGTCATAAAAACACATGTTGATCTCTGGATATGCCATAGTTTTTCTAACCCTAACCCTAGCCTCAGTTTGCTAACCCTAACCCTAATTTGGGGCCTTAGGGTGAATCAACATGTAGTTGGAAAGTAGGCAATAGGCTACTAAAGCATGCTGATTTTTGTTTTCTCATCCGTCTGGTGAGCAGAACTATCATAAAAACACATGTTGATGTCTGAATATGCCATAGTTTTTCTAACCCTAACCCTAGCCTCAGTTTGTTAACCCTAACCCGGGGCCTTAGGGTGAATCAACAGGTAGTTGGAAAGTAGGCAATATGCTACTAAAGCATGCTGAATTGTGGTTTCCTATCCGTATGGGGAGCAGGACTGTCATAAAAACACATGTTGATGTCTGAATATGCCATAGTTTTTCTAACCCTAACCCTAGCCTCAGTTTGCTAACCCTAACCCTAATTTGGGGCCTTAGGGTGAATCAACATGTAGTTGGAAAGTAGGCAATATGCTACTAAAGCATGCTGATTTTTGTTTTCTCATCCGTGTGGTGAGCAGAACTATCATAAAAACACATGTTGATGTCTGAATATGCCATAGTTTTTCTAACCCTAACCCTAGCCTCAGTTTGTTAACCCTAACCCGGGGCCTTAGGGTGAATCAACAGGTAGTTGGAAAGTAGGCAATATGCTACTAAAGCATGCTGAATTGTGGTTTCCTATCCATTTGGGGAGCAGAACTGTAATAAAAACACATGTTGATGTCTGGATATGCCAAAGTTTTTCTAACCCTAATCCTAGCCTCAGTTTGCTAACTCTAACCCTAATTTGGGGCCTTAGGGTGAATCAACAGGTAGTTGGAGAGCAGGCAATATGCTACTAAAGCATGCTGAATTGTGGTTTCCTATCCGTATGGGGAGCAGGACTGTCATAAAAACACATGTTGATGTCTGAATATGCCATAGTTTTTCTAACCCTAACCCTAGCCTCAGTTTGCTAACCCTAACCCTAATTTGGGGCCTTAGAGTGAATCAACATGTACTGTAGTTGGAAAGTAGGCAATATGCTACTAAAGGGTGCTGATTTTTGTTTTCTCATCCGTGTGGTGAGCAGAACTATCATAAAAACACATGTTGATGTCTGAATATGCCATAGTTTTTCTAACCCTAACCCTAGCCTCAGTTTGTTAACCCTAACCCGGGGCCATAGGGTGAATCAACAGGTAGTTGGAAAGTAGGCAATATGCTACTAAAGCATACTGAATTGTGGTTTCCTATCCATTTGGGGAGCAGAACTGTAATAAAAACACATGTTGATGTCTGGATATGCCAAAGTTTTTCTAACCCTAACCCTAGCCTCAGTTTGCTAACCCTAACCCTAATTTGGGGCCTTAGGGTGAATCAACATGTAGTTGGAAAGTAGGCAATATGCTACTAAAATATGCTGATTATTGTTTTCTCATCCGTGTGGGGAGCAGAACTGTCAGAAAAACACATATTGATGTCTGGATATGCCATAGTTTTTCTAACCCTAACCCTAGCCTCAGTTTGCTAACCCTAACCCTAATTTGGGGCCTTAGGGTGAATCAACATGTAGTTGGAAAGTAGGCAAAATGCTACAAAAGCCTGCTGAATTGTGGTTTCCCATCCGTGTCGGGAGCAGGGCTGTCGTAAAAACACATGTTGATGTCTGGATATGCCATAGTTTTTCTAACCCTAACCCTAGCCTCAGTTTGGTAACCCTAACCCGGGGCCTTAGGGTGAATCAACAGGTATTTGGAAAGCAGGCAATATCCTACTAAAGCATGCTGAATTGTGGTTTCCTATCCGTGTAGGGAGCAGGACTGTCATAAAAACACATGTTGATCTCTGGATATGCCATAGTTTTTCTAACCCTAACCCTAGCCTCAGTTTGCTAACCCTAACCCTAATTTGGGGCCTTAGGGTGAATCAACATGTAGTTGGAAAGTAGGCAATAGGCTACTAAAGCATGCTGATTTTTGTTTTCTCATCCGTGTGGTGAGCAGAACTATCATAAAAACACATGTTGATGTCTGAATATGCCATAGTTTTTCTAACCCTAACCTTAGCCTCAGTTTGTTAACCCTAACCCGGGGCCTTAGGGTGAATCAACAGGTAGTTTGAAAGTAGGCAATATGCTACTAAAGCATGCTGAATTGTGGTTTCCTATCCGTATGGGGAGCAGGACTGTCATAAAAACACATGTTGATGTCTAAATATGCCATAGTTTTTCTAACCCTAACCCTAGCCTCAGTTTGCTAACCCTAACCCTAATTTGGGGCCTTAGGGTGAATCAACATGTAGTTGGAAAGTAGGCAATAGGCTACTAAAGCATGCTGATTTTTGTTTTCTCATCCGTGTGGTGAGCAGAACTATCATAAAAACACATGTTGATGTCTGAATATGCCATAGTTTTTCTAACCCTAACCCTAGCCTCAGTTTGTTAACCCTAACCCGGGGCCTTAGGGTGAATCAACAGGTAGTTGGAAAGTAGGCAATATGCTACTAAAGCATGCTGAATTGTGGTTTCCTATCCATTTGGGGAGCAGAACTGTAATAAAAACACATGTTGATGTCTGGATATGCCAAAGTTTTTCTAACCCTAATCCTAGCCTCAGTTTGCTAACTCTAACCCTAATTTGGGGCCTTAGGGTGAATCAACAGGTAGTTGGAGAGCAGGCAATATGCTACTAAAGCATGCTGAATTGTGGTTTCCTATCCGTATGGGGAGCAGGACTGTCATAAAAACACATGTTGATGTCTGAATATGCCATAGTTTTTCTAACCCTAACCCTAGCCTCAGTTTGCTAACCCTAACCCTAATTTGGGGCCTTAGGGTGAATCAACATGTAGTTGGAAAGTAGGCAATATGCTACAAAAGCCTGCTGAATTGTGCTTTCCCATCCGTGTCGGGAGCAGGGCTGTCGTAAAAACACATGTTGATGTCTGGATATGCCATAGTTTTTCTAACCCTAACCCTAGCCTCAGGTTGGTAACCCTAACCCGGGGCCTTAGGGTGAATCAACAGGTATTTGGAAAGCAGGCAATATCCTACTAAAGCATGCTGAATTGTGGTTTCCTATCCGTGTAGGGAGCAGGACTGTCATAAAAACACATGTTGATCTCTGGATATGCCATAGTTTTTCTAACCCTAACCCTAGCCTCAGTTTGCTAACCCTAACCCTAATTTGGGGCCTTAGGGTGAATCAACATGTAGTTGGAAAGTAGGCAATAGGCTACTAAAGCATGCTGATTTTTGTTTTCTCATCCGTGTGGTGAGCAGAACTATCATAAAAACACATGTTGATGTCTGAATATGCCATAGTTTTTCTAACCCTAACCCTAGCCTCAGTTTGTTAACCCTAACCCGGGGCCTTAGGGTGAATCAACAGGTAGTTGGAAAGTAGGCAATATGCTACTAAAGCATGCTGAATTGTGGTTTCCTATCCATTTGGGGAGCAGAACTGTAATAAAAACACATGTTGATGTCTGAATATGCCAAAGTTTTTCTAACCCTAATCCTAGCCTCAGTTTGCTAACTCTAACCCTAATTTGGGGCCTTAGGGTGAATCAACAGGTAGTTGGAGAGCAGGCAATATGCTACTAAAGCATGCTGAATTGTGGTTTCCTATCCGTATGGGGAACAGGACTGTCATAAAAACACATGTTGATGTCTGAATATGCCATAGTTTTTCTAACCCTAACCCTAGCCTCAGTTTGCTAACCCTAACCCTAATTTGGGGCCTTAGGGTGAATCAACATGTGGTTGGAAAGTAGGCAATATGCTACTAAAGCATGCTGATTTTTGTTTTCTCATCCGTGTGGGGAGCAGAACTGTCATAAAAACACATATTGATGTCTGGATATGCCATAGTTTGTCTAACCCTAACCCTAGCCTCAGTTTGCTAACCCTAACCCTAATTTGGGGCCTTAGGGTGAATCAACATGTAGTTGGAAAGTAGGCAATAGGCTACTAAAGCATGCTGATTTTTGTTTTCTCATCCGTGTGGTGAGCAGAACTATCATAAAAACACATGTTGATGTCTGAATATGCCATAGTTTTTCTAACCCTAACCCTAGCCTCAGTTTGTTAACCCTAACCCGGGGCCTTAGGGTGAATCAACAGGTAGTTGGAAAGTAGGCAATATGCTACTAAAGCATGCTGAATTGTGGTTTCCTATCCGTGTAGGGAGCAGGACTGTCATAAAAACACATGTTGATCTCTGGATATGCCATAGTTTTTCTAACCCTAACCCTAGCCTCAGTTTGCTAACCCTAACCCTAATTTGGGGCCTTAGGGTGAATCAACAGGTAGTTGGAAAGTAGGCAATAGGCTACTAAAGCATGCTGATTTTTGTTTTCTCATCCGTGTGGTGAGCAGAACTATCATAAAAACACATGTTAATGTCTGAATATGCCATAGTTTTTCTAACCCTAACCCTAGCCTCAGTTTGTTAACCCTAACCCGGGGCCTTAGGGTGAATCAACAGGTAGTTGGAAAGTAGGCAATATGCTACTAAAGCATGCTGAATTGTGGTTTCCTATCCGTATGGGGAGCAGGACTGTCATAAAAACACATGTTGATGTCTGAATATGCCATAGTTTTTCTAACCCTAACCCTAGCCTCAGTTTGCTAACCCTAACCCTAATTTGGGGCCTTAGGGTGAATCAACATGTAGTTGGAAAGTAGGCAATATGCTACTAAAGCATGCTGATTTTTGTTTTCTCATCCGTGTGGTGAGCAGAACTATCATAAAAACACATGTTGATGTCTGAATATGCCATAGTTTTTCTAACCCTAACCCTAGCCTCAGTTTGTTAACCCTAACCCGGGGCCATAGGGTGAATCAACAGGTAGTTGGAAAGTAGGCAATATGCTACTTAAGCATGCTGAATTGTGGTTTCTTATCCATTTGGGGAGCAGAACTGTAATAAAAACACATGTTGATGTCTGGATATGCCAAAGTTTTTCTAACCCTAATCCTAGCCTCAGTTTGCTAACTCTAACCCTAATTTGGGGCCTTAGGGTGAATCAACAGGTAGTTGGAGAGCAGGCAATATGCTACTAAAGCATGCTGAATTGTGGTTTCCTATCCGTATGGGGAGCAGGACTGTCATAAAAACACATGTTGATGTCTGAATATGCCATAGTTTTTCTAACCCTAACCCTAGCCTCAGTTTGCTAACCCTAACCCTAATTTGGGGCCTTAGGGTGAATCAACATGTAGTTGGAAAGTAGGCAATATGCTACTAAAGCATGCTGATTTTGGTTTTCTCATCCGTGTGGGGAGCAGAACTATCATAAAAACACATGTTGATGTCTGAATATGCCATAGTTTTTCTAACCCTAACCCTAGCCTCAGTTTGTTAACCCTAACCCGGGGCCTTATGGTGAATCAACAGGTAGTTGGAAAGTAGGCAATATGCTACTAAAGCATGCTGAATTGTGGTTTCCTATCCATTTGGGGAGCAGAACTGTAATAAAAACACATGTTGATGTCTGGATATGCCAAAGTTTTTCTAACCCTAATCCAAGCCTCAGTTTGCTAACTCTAACCCTAATTTGGGGCCTTAGGGTGAATCAACAGGTAGTTGGAGAGCAGGCAATATGCTACTAAAGCATGCTGAATTGTGGTTTCCTATCCGTATGGGGAGCAGGACTGTCATAAAAACACATGTTGATGTCTGAATATGCCATAGTTTTTCTAACCCTAACCCTAGCCTCAGTTTGCTAACCCTAACCCTAATTTGGGGCCTTAGGGTGAATCAACATGTGGTTGGAAAGTAGGCAATATGCTACTAAAGCATGCTGATTTTTGTTTTCTCATCCGTGTGGGGAGCAGAACTGTCATAAAAACACATATTGATGTCTGGATATGCCATAGTTTGTCTAACCCTAACCCTAGCCTCAGTTTGCTAACCCTAACCCTAATTTGGGGCCTTAGGGTGAATCAACATGTAGTTGGAAAGTAGGCAATAGGCTACTAAAGCATGCTGATTTTTGTTTTCTCATCCGTGTGGTGAGCAGAACTATCATAAAAACACATGTTGATGTCTGAATATGCCATAGTTTTTCTAACCCTAACCCTAGCCTCAGTTTGTTAACCCTAACCCGGGGCCTTAGGGTGAATCAACAGGTAGTTGGAAAGTAGGCAATATGCTACTAAAGCATGCTGAATTGTGGTTTCCTATCCATTTGGGGAGCAGAACTGTAATAAAAACACATGTTGATGTCTGGATATGCCAAAGTTTTTCTAACCCTAATCCTAGCCTCAGTTTGCTAACTCTAACCCTAATTTGGGGCCTTAGGGTGAATCAACAGGTAGTTGGAGAGCAGGCAATATGCTACTAAAGCATGCTGAATTGTGGTTTCCTATCCGTATGGGGAGCAGGACTGTCATAAAAACACATGTTGATGTCTGAATATGCCATAGTTTTTCTAACCCTAACCCTAGCCTCAGTTTGCTAACCCTAACCCTAATTTGGGGCCTTAGGGTGAATCAACATGTAGTTGGAAAGTAGGCAATATGCTACAAAAGCCTGCTGAATTGTGGTTTCCCATCCGTGTCGGGAGCAGGGCTGTCGTAAAAACACATGTTGATGTCTGGATATGCCATAGTTTTTCTAACCCTAACCCTAGCCTCAGTTTGGTAACCCTAACCCGGGGCCTTAGGGTGAATCAACAGGTATTTGGAAAGCAGGCAATATCCTACTAAAGCATGCTGAATTGTGGTTTCCTATCCGTGTAGGGAGCAGGACTGTCATAAAAACACATGTTGATCTCTGGATATGCCATAGTTTTTCTAACCCTAACCCTAGCCTCAGTTTGCTAACCCTAACCCTAATTTGGGGCCTTAGGGTGAATCAACATGTAGTTGGAAAGTAGGCAATAGGCTACTAAAGCATGCTGATTTTTGTTTTCTCATCCGTGTGGTGAGCAGAACTATCATAAAATCACATGTTGATGTCTGAATATGCCATAGTTTTTCTAACCCTAACCCTAGCCTCAGTTTGTTAACCCTAACCCGGGGCCTTAGGGTGAATCAACAGGTAGTTGGAAAGTAGGCAATATGCTACTAAAGCATGCTGAATTGTGGTTTCCTATCCATTTGGGGAGCAGAACTGTAATAAAAACACATGTTGATGTCTGGATATGCCAAAGTTTTTCTAACCCTAATCCTAGCCTCAGTTTGCTAACTCTAACCCTAATTTGGGGCCTTAGGGTGAATCAACAGGTAGTTGGAGAGCAGGCAATATGCTACTAAAGCATGCTGAATTGTGGTTTCCTATCCGTATGGGGAGCAGGACTGTCATAAAAACACATGTTGATGTCTGAATATGCCATAGTTTTTCTAACCCTAACCCTAGCCTCAGTTTGCTAACCCTAACCCTAATTTGGGGCCTTAGGGTGAATCAACATGTAGTTGGAAAGTAGGCAATATGCTACTAAAGCATGCTGATTTTGGTTTTCTCATCCGTGTGGGGAGCAGAACTATCATAAAAACACATGTTGATGTCTGAATATGCCATAGTTTTTCTAACCCTAACCCTAGCCTCAGTTTGTTAACCCTAACCCGGGGCCTTATGGTGAATCAACAGGTAGTTGGAAAGTAGGCAATATGCTACTAAAGCATGCTGAATTGTGGTTTCCTATCCATTTGGGGAGCAGAACTGTAATAAAAACACATGTTGATGTCTGGATATGCCAAAGTTTTTCTAACCCTAATCCAAGCCTCAGTTTGCTAACTCTAACCCTAATTTGGGGCCTTAGGGTGAATCAACAGGTAGTTGGAGAGCAGGCAATATGCTACTAAAGCATGCTGAATTGTGGTTTCCTATCCGTATGGGGAGCAGGACTGTCATAAAAACACATGTTGATGTCTGAATATGCCATAGTTTTTCTAACCCTAACCCTAGCCTCAGTTTGCTAACCCTAACCCTAATTTGGGGCCTTAGGGTGAATCAACATGTGGTTGGAAAGTAGGCAATATGCTACTAAAGCATGCTGATTTTTGTTTTCTCATCAATGTGGGGAGCAGAACTGTCATAAAAACACATATTGATGTCTGGATATGCCATAGTTTTTCTAACCCTAACCCTAGCCTCAGTTTGCTAACCCTAACCCTAATTTGGGGCCTTAGGGTGAATCAACATGTAGTTGGAAAGTAGGCAATATGCTACAAAAGCATGCTGAATTGTGGTTTCCCATCCGTGTCGGGAGCAGGGCTGTCATAAAAACACATGTTGATGTCTGGATATGCCATAGTTTTTCTAACCCTAACCCTAGCCTCAGTTTGCTAACCCTAACCCGGGGCCTTAGGGTGAATCAACAGGTAGTTGGAAAGTAGACAATATGCTACTAAAGCATGCTGATTTTTGTTTTCTCATCCGTGTGGGGAGCAGAACTATCATAAAAACACATGTTGATGTCTGAATATGCCATAGTTTTTCTAACCCTAACCCTAGCCTCAGTTTGTTAACCCTATCCCGGGGCCTTAGGGTGAATCAACAGGTATTTGGAAAGCAGGCAATATCCTACTAAAGCATGCTGAATTGTGGTTTCCTATCCGTGTAGGGAGCAGGACTGTCATAAAAACACATGTTGATCTCTGGATATGCCATAGTTTTTCTAACCCTAACCCTAGCCTCAGTTTGCTAACCCTAACCCTAATTTGGGGCCTTAGGGTGAATCAACATGTAGTTGGAAAGTAGGCAATAGGCTACTAAAGCATGCTGATTTTTGTTTTCTCATCCGTGTGGTGAGCAGAACTATCATAAAAACACATGTTGATGTCTGAATATGCCATAGTTTTTCTAACCCTAACCCTAGCCTCAGTTTGTTAATCCTAACCCGGGGCCTTAGGGTGAATCAACAGGTAGTTGGAAAGTAGGCAATATGCTACTAAAATATGCTGATTTTTGTTTTCTCATCCGTGTGGGGAGCAGAACTGTCAGAAAAACACATATTGATGTCTGGATATGCCATAGTTTTTCTAACCCTAACCCTAGCCTCAGTTTGCTAACCCTAACCCTAATTTGGGGCCTTAGGGTGAATCAACATGTAATTGGAAATAGGCAATATGCTACAAAAGCATGCTGAATTGTGGTTTCCCATCCGTGTCGGGAGCAGGGCTGTCATAAAAACACATGTTGATGTCTGGATATGCCATAGTTTTTCTAACCCTAACCCTAGCCTCAGTTTGGTAACCCTAACCCGGGGCCTTAGGGTGAATCAACAGGTAGTTGGAAAGTAGACAATATGCTACTAAAGCATGCTGATTTTTGTTTTCTCATCCGTGTGGGGAGCAGAACTATCATAAAAACACATGTTGATGTCTGAATATGCCATAGTTTTTCTAGCCCTAACCCTAGCCTCAGTTTGTTAACCCTATCCCGGGGCCTTAGGGTGAATCAACAGGTATTTGGAAAGCAGGCAATATCCTACTAAAGCATGCTGAATTGTGGTTTCCTATCCGTGTAGGGAGCAGGACTGTCATAAAAACACATGTTGATCTCTGGATATGCCATAGTTTTTCTAACCCTAACCCTAGCCTCAGTTTGCTAACCCTAACCCTAATTTGGGGCCTTAGGGTGAATCAACATGTAGTTGGAAAGTAGGCAATAGGCTACTAAAGCATGCTGATTTTTGTTTTCTCATCCGTCTGGTGAGCAGAACTATCATAAAAACACATGTTGATGTCTGAATATGCCATAGTTTTTCTAACCCTAACCCTAGCCTCAGTTTGTTAACCCTAACCCGGGGCCTTAGGGTGAATCAACAGGTAGTTGGAAAGTAGGCAATATGCTACTAAAGCATGCTGAATTGTGGTTTCCTATCCGTATGGGGAGCAGGACTGTCATAAAAACACATGTTGATGTCTGAATATGCCATAGTTTTTCTAACCGTAACCCTAGCCTCAGTTTGCTAACCCTAACCCTAATTTGGGGCCTTAGGGTGAATCAACATGTAGTTGGAAAGTAGGCAATATGCTACTAAAGCATGCTGATTTTTGTTTTCTCATCCGTGTGGTGAGCAGAACTATCATAAAAACACATGTTGATGTCTGAATATGCCATAGTTTTTCTAACCCTAACCCTAGCCTCAGTTTGTTAACCCTAACCCGGGGCCTTAGGGTGAATCAACAGGTAGTTGGAAAGTAGGCAATATGCTACTAAAGCATGCTGAATTGTGGTTTCCTATCCATTTGGGGAGCAGAACTGTAATAAAAACACATGTTGATGTCTGGATATGCCAAAGTTTTTCTAACCCTAATCCTAGCCTCAGTTTGCTAACTCTAACCCTAATTTGGGGCCTTAGGGTGAATCAACAGGTAGTTGGAGAGCAGGCAATATGCTACTAAAGCATGCTGAATTGTGGTTTCCTATCCGTATGGGGAGCAGGACTGTCATAAAAACACATGTTGATGTCTGAATATGCCATAGTTTTTCTAACCCTAACCCTAGCCTCAGTTTGCTAACCCTAACCCTAATTTGGGGCCTTAGGGTGAATCAACATGTGGTTGGAAAGTAGGCAATATGCTACTAAAGCATGCTGATTTTTGTTTTCTCATCAATGTGGGGAGCAGAACTGTCATAAAAACACATATTGATGTCTGGATATGCCATAGTTTTTCTAACCCTAACCCTAGCCTCAGTTTGCTAACCCTAACCCTAATTTGGGGCCTTAGGGTGAATCAACATGTAGTTGGAAAGTAGGCAATATGCTACAAAAGCATGCTGAATTGTGGTTTCCCATCCGTGTCGGGAGCAGGGCTGTCATAAAAACACATGTTGATGTCTGGATATGCCATAGTTTTTCTAACCCTAACCCTAGCCTCAGTTTGGTAACCCTAACCCGGGGCCTTAGGGTGAATCAACAGGTAGTTGGAAAGTAGACAATATGCTACTAAAGCATGCTGATTTTTGTTTTCTCATCCGTGTGGGGAGCAGAACTATCATAAAAACACATGTTGATGTCTGAATATGCCATAGTTTTTCTAACCCTAACCCTAGCCTCAGTTTGTTAACCCTATCCCGGGGCCTTAGGGTGAATCAACAGGTATTTGGAAAGCAGGCAATATCCTACTAAAGCATGCTGAATTGTGGTTTCCTATCCGTGTAGGGAGCAGGACTGTCATAAAAACACATGTTGATCTCTGGATATGCCATAGTTTTTCTAACCCTAACCCTAGCCTCAGTTTGCTAACCCTAACCCTAATTTGGGGCCTTAGGGTGAATCAACATGTAGTTGGAAAGTAGGCAATAGGCTACTAAAGCATGCTGATTTTTGTTTTCTCATCCGTGTGGTGAGCAGAACTATCATAAAAACACATGTTGATGTCTGAATATGCCATAGTTTTTCTAACCCTAACCCTAGCCTCAGTTTGTTAATCCTAACCCGGGGCCTTAGGGTGAATCAACAGGTAGTTGGAAAGTAGGCAATATGCTACTAAAATATGCTGATTTTTGTTTTCTCATCCGTGTGGGGAGCAGAACTGTCAGAAAAACACATATTGATGTCTGGATATGCCATAGTTTTTCTAACCCTAACCCTAGCCTCAGTTTGCTAACCCTAACCCTAATTTGGGGCCTTAGGGTGAATCAACATGTAATTGGAAATAGGCAATATGCTACAAAAGCATGCTGAATTGTGGTTTCCCATCCGTGTCGGGAGCAGGGCTGTCATAAAAACACATGTTGATGTCTGGATATGCCATAGTTTTTCTAACCCTAACCCTAGCCTCAGTTTGGTAACCCTAACCCGGGGCCTTAGGGTGAATCAACAGGTAGTTGGAAAGTAGACAATATGCTACTAAAGCATGCTGATTTTTGTTTTCTCATCCGTGTGGGGAGCAGAACTATCATAAAAACACATGTTGATGTCTGAATATGCCATAGTTTTTCTAGCCCTAACCCTAGCCTCAGTTTGTTAACCCTATCCCGGGGCCTTAGGGTGAATCAACAGGTATTTGGAAAGCAGGCAATATCCTACTAAAGCATGCTGAATTGTGGTTTCCTATCCGTGTAGGGAGCAGGACTGTCATAAAAACACATGTTGATCTCTGGATATGCCATAGTTTTTCTAACCCTAACCCTAGCCTCAGTTTGCTAACCCTAACCCTAATTTGGGGCCTTAGGGTGAATCAACATGTAGTTGGAAAGTAGGCAATAGGCTACTAAAGCATGCTGATTTTTGTTTTCTCATCCGTCTGGTGAGCAGAACTATCATAAAAACACATGTTGATGTCTGAATATGCCATAGTTTTTCTAACCCTAACCCTAGCCTCAGTTTGTTAACCCTAACCCGGGGCCTTAGGGTGAATCAACAGGTAGTTGGAAAGTAGGCAATATGCTACTAAAGCATGCTGAATTGTGGTTTCCTATCCGTATGGGGAGCAGGACTGTCATAAAAACACATGTTGATGTCTGAATATGCCATAGTTTTTCTAACCCTAACCCTAGCCTCAGTTTGCTAACCCTAACCCTAATTTGGGGCCTTAGGGTGAATCAACATGTAGTTGGAAAGTAGGCAATATGCTACTAAAGCATGCTGATTTTTGTTTTCTCATCCGTGTGGTGAGCAGAACTATCATAAAAACACATGTTGATGTCTGAATATGCCATAGTTTTTCTAACCCTAACCCTAGCCTCAGTTTGTTAACCCTAACCCGGGGCCTTAGGGTGAATCAACAGGTAGTTGGAAAGTAGGCAATATGCTACTAAAGCATGCTGAATTGTGGTTTCCTATCCATTTGGGGAGCAGAACTGTAATAAAAACACATGTTGATGTCTGGATATGCCAAAGTTTTTCTAACCCTAATCCTAGCCTCAGTTTGCTAACTCTAACCCTAATTTGGGGCCTTAGGGTGAATCAACAGGTAGTTGGAGAGCAGGCAATATGCTACTAAAGCATGCTGAATTGTGGTTTCCTATCCGTATGGGGAGCAGGACTGTCATAAAAACACATGTTGATGTCTGAATATGCCATAGTTTTTCTAACCCTAACCCTAGCCTCAGTTTGCTAACCCTAACCCTAATTTGGGGCCTTAGAGTGAATCAACATGTACTGTAGTTGGAAAGTAGGCAATATGCTACTAAAGGGTGCTGATTTTTGTTTTCTCATCCGTGTGGTGAGCAGAACTATCATAAAAACACATGTTGATGTCTGAATATGCCATAGTTTTTCTAACCCTAACCCTAGCCTCAGTTTGTTAACCCTAACCCGGGGCCATAGGGTGAATCAACAGGTAGTTGGAAAGTAGGCAATATGCTACTAAAGCATACTGAATTGTGGTTTCCTATCCATTTGGGGAGCAGAACTGTAATAAAAACACATGTTGATGTCTGGATATGCCAAAGTTTTTCTAACCCTAACCCTAGCCTCAGTTTGCTAACCCTAACCCTAATTTGGGGCCTTAGGGTGAATCAACATGTAGTTGGAAAGTAGGCAATATGCTACTAAAATATGCTGATTATTGTTTTCTCATCCGTGTGGGGAGCAGAACTGTCAGAAAAACACATATTGATGTCTGGATATGCCATAGTTTTTCTAACCCTAACCCTAGCCTCAGTTTGCTAACCCTAACCCTAATTTGGGGCCTTAGGGTGAATCAACATGTAGTTGGAAAGTAGGCAAAATGCTACAAAAGCCTGCTGAATTGTGGTTTCCCATCCGTGTCGGGAGCAGGGCTGTCGTAAAAACACATGTTGATGTCTGGATATGCCATAGTTTTTCTAACCCTAACCCTAGCCTCAGTTTGGTAACCCTAACCCGGGGCCTTAGGGTGAATCAACAGGTATTTGGAAAGCAGGCAATATCCTACTAAAGCATGCTGAATTGTGGTTTCCTATCCGTGTAGGGAGCAGGACTGTCATAAAAACACATGTTGATCTCTGGATATGCCATAGTTTTTCTAACCCTAACCCTAGCCTCAGTTTGCTAACCCTAACCCTAATTTGGGGCCTTAGGGTGAATCAACATGTAGTTGGAAAGTAGGCAATAGGCTACTAAAGCATGCTGATTTTTGTTTTCTCATCCGTGTGGTGAGCAGAACTATCATAAAAACACATGTTGATGTCTGAATATGCCATAGTTTTTCTAACCCTAACCCTAGCCTCAGTTTGTTAACCCTAACCCGGGGCCTTAGGGTGAATCAACAGGTAGTTTGAAAGTAGGCAATATGCTACTAAAGCATGCTGAATTGTGGTTTCCTATCCGTATGGGGAGCAGGACTGTCATAAAAACACATGTTGATGTCTAAATATGCCATAGTTTTTCTAACCCTAACCCTAGCCTCAGTTTGCTAACCCTAACCCTAATTTGGGGCCTTAGGGTGAATCAACATGTAGTTGGAAAGTAGGCAATAGGCTACTAAAGCATGCTGATTTTTGTTTTCTCATCCGTGTGGTGAGCAGAACTATCATAAAAACACATGTTGATGTCTGAATATGCCATAGTTTTTCTAACCCTAACCCTAGCCTCAGTTTGTTAACCCTAACCCGGGGCCTTAGGGTGAATCAACAGGTAGTTGGAAAGTAGGCAATATGCTACTAAAGCATGCTGAATTGTGGTTTCCTATCCATTTGGGGAGCAGAACTGTAATAAAAACACATGTTGATGTCTGGATATGCCAAAGTTTTTCTAACCCTAATCCTAGCCTCAGTTTGCTAACTCTAACCCTAATTTGGGGCCTTAGGGTGAATCAACAGGTAGTTGGAGAGCAGGCAATATGCTACTAAAGCATGCTGAATTGTGGTTTCCTATCCGTATGGGGAGCAGGACTGTCATAAAAACACATGTTGATGTCTGAATATGCCATAGTTTTTCTAACCCTAACCCTAGCCTCAGTTTGCTAACCCTAACCCTAATTTGGGGCCTTAGGGTGAATCAACATGTAGTTGGAAAGTAGGCAATATGCTACAAAAGCCTGCTGAATTGTGCTTTCCCATCCGTGTCGGGAGCAGGGCTGTCGTAAAAACACATGTTGATGTCTGGATATGCCATAGTTTTTCTAACCCTAACCCTAGCCTCAGGTTGGTAACCCTAACCCGGGGCCTTAGGGTGAATCAACAGGTATTTGGAAAGCAGGCAATATCCTACTAAAGCATGCTGAATTGTGGTTTCCTATCCGTGTAGGGAGCAGGACTGTCATAAAAACACATGTTGATCTCTGGATATGCCATAGTTTTTCTAACCCTAACCCTAGCCTCAGTTTGCTAACCCTAACCCTAATTTGGGGCCTTAGGGTGAATCAACATGTAGTTGGAAAGTAGGCAATAGGCTACTAAAGCATGCTGATTTTTGTTTTCTCATCCGTGTGGTGAGCAGAACTATCATAAAAACACATGTTGATGTCTGAATATGCCATAGTTTTTCTAACCCTAACCCTAGCCTCAGTTTGTTAACCCTAACCCGGGGCCTTAGGGTGAATCAACAGGTAGTTGGAAAGTAGGCAATATGCTACTAAAGCATGCTGAATTGTGGTTTCCTATCCATTTGGGGAGCAGAACTGTAATAAAAACACATGTTGATGTCTGAATATGCCAAAGTTTTTCTAACCCTAATCCTAGCCTCAGTTTGCTAACTCTAACCCTAATTTGGGGCCTTAGGGTGAATCAACAGGTAGTTGGAGAGCAGGCAATATGCTACTAAAGCATGCTGAATTGTGGTTTCCTATCCGTATGGGGAACAGGACTGTCATAAAAACACATGTTGATGTCTGAATATGCCATAGTTTTTCTAACCCTAACCCTAGCCTCAGTTTGCTAACCCTAACCCTAATTTGGGGCCTTAGGGTGAATCAACATGTAGTTGGAAAGTCGGCAATATGCTACTAAAGCATGCTGATTTTGGTTTTCTCATCCGTGTGGGGAGCAGAACTATCATAAAAACACATGTTGATGTCTGAATATGCCATAGTTTTTCTAACCCTAACCCTAGCCTCAGTTTGTTAACCCTAACCCGGGGCCTTATGGTGAATCAACAGGTAGTTGGAAAGTAGGCAATATGCTACTAAAGCATGCTGAATTGTGGTTTCCTATCCATTTGGGGAGCAGAACTGTAATAAAAACACATGTTGATGTCTGGATATGCCAAAGTTTTTCTAACCCTAATCCAAGCCTCAGTTTGCTAACTCTAACCCTAATTTGGGGCCTTAGGGTGAATCAACAGGTAGTTGGAGAGCAGGCAATATGCTACTAAAGCATGCTGAATTGTGGTTTCCTATCCGTATGGGGAGCAGGACTGTCATAAAAACACATGTTGATGTCTGAATATGCCATAGTTTTTCTAACCCTAACCCTAGCCTCAGTTTGCTAACCCTAACCCTAATTTGGGGCCTTAGGGTGAATCAACATGTGGTTGGAAAGTAGGCAATATGCTACTAAAGCATGCTGATTTTTGTTTTCTCATCCGTGTGGGGAGCAGAACTGTCATAAAAACACATATTGATGTCTGGATATGCCATAGTTTTTCTAACCCTAACCCTAGCCTCAGTTTGCTAACCCTAACCCTAATTTGGGGCCTTAGGGTGAATCAACATGTACTGTAGTTGGAAAGTAGGCAATATGCTACTAAAGGGTGCTGATTTTTGTTTTCTCATCCGTGTGGTGAGCAGAACTATCATAAAAACACATGTTGATGTCTGAATATGCCATAGTTTTTCTAACCCTAACCCTAGCCTCAGTTTGTTAACCCTAACCCGGAGCCATAGGGTGAATCAACAGGTAGTTGGAAAGTAGGCAATATGCTACTAAAGCATACTGAATTGTGGTTTCCTATCCATTTGGGGAGCAGAACTGTAATAAAAACACATGTTGATGTCTGGATATGCCAAAGTTATTCTAGCCCTAACCCTAGCCTCAGTTTGCTAACCCTAACCCTAATTTGGGGCCTTAGGGTGAATCAACATGTAGTTGGAAAGTAGGCAATATGCTACTAAAATATGCTGATTTTTGTTTTCTCATCCGTGTGGGGAGCAGAACTGTCAGAAAAACACATATTGATGTCTGGATATGCCATAGTTTTTCTAACCCTAACCCTAGCCTCAGTTTGCTAACCCTAACCCTAATTTGGGGCCTTAGGGTGAATCAACATGTAGTTGGAAAGTAGGCAATATGCTACAAAAGCATGCTGAATTGTGGTTTCCCATCCGTGTCGGGAGCAGGGCTGTCATAAAAACACATGTTGATGTCTGGATATGCCATAGTTTTTCTAACCCTAACCCTAGCCTCAGTTTGGTAACCCTAACCCGGGGCCTTAGGGTGAATCAACAGGTAGTTGGAAAGTAGACAATATGCTACTAAAGCATGCTGATTTTTGTTTTCTCATCCGTGTGGGGAGCAGAACTATCATAAAAACACATGTTGATGTCTGAATATGCCATAGTTTTTCTAACCCTAACCCTAGCCTCAGTTTGTTAACCCTATCCCGGGGCCTTAGGGTGAATCAACAGGTATTTGGAAAGCAGGCAATATCCTACTAACGCATGCTGAATTGTGGTTTCCTATCCGTGTAGGGAGCAGGACTGTCATAAAAAAACATGTTGATCTCTGGATATGCCATAGTTTTTCTAACCCTAACCCTAGCCTCAGTTTGCTAACCCTAACCCTAATTTGGGGCCTTAGGGTGAATCAACATGTAGTTGGAAAGTAGGCAATAGGCTACTAAAGCATGCTGATTTTTGTTTTCTCATCCGTGTGGTGAGCAGAACTATCATAAAAACACATGTTGATGTCTGAATATGCCATAGTTTTTCTAACCCTAACCCTAGCCTCAGTTTGTTAACCCTAACCTTAGGGTGAATCAACAGGTAGTTGGAAAGTAGGCAATATGCTACTAAAGCATGCTGAATTGTGGTTTCCTATCCATTTGGGGAGCAGAACTGTAATAAAAACACATGTTGATGTCTGGATATGCCAAAGTTTTTCTAACCCTAATCCTAGCCTCAGTTTGCTAACTCTAACCCTAATTTGGGGCCTTAGGGTGAATCAACAGGTAGTTGGAGAGCAGGCAATATGCTACTAAAGCATGCTGAATTGTGGTTTCCTATCCGTATGGGGAGCAGGACTGTCATAAAAACACATGTTGATGTCTGAATATGCCATAGTTTTTCTAACCCTAACCCTAGCCTCAGTTTGCTAACCCTAACCCTAATTTGGGGCCTTAGGGTGAATCAACATGTAGTTGGAAAGTAGGCAATATGCTACAAAAGCATGCTGAATTGTGGTTGCCCATCCGTGTCGGGAGCAGGGCTGTCATAAAAACACATGTTGATGTCTGGATATGCCATAGTTTTTCTAACCCTAACCCTAGCCTCAGTTTGCTAACCCTAACCCTAATTTGGGGCCTTAGGGTGAATCAACATGTAGTTGGAAAGTAGGCAATAGGCTACTAAAGCATGCTGATTTTTGTTTTCTCATCCGTGTGGTGAGCAGAACTATCATAAAAACACATGTTGATGTCTGAATATGCCATAGTTTTTCTAACCCTAACCCTAGCCTCAGTTTGTTAACCCTAACCCGGGGCCTTAGGGTGAATCAACAGGTAGTTTGAAAGTAGGCAATATGCTACTAAAGCATGCTGAATTGTGGTTTCCTATCCGTATGGGGAGCAGGACTGTCATAAAAACACATGTTGATGTCTAAATATGCCATAGTTTTTCTAACCCTAACCCTAGCCTCAGTTTGCTAACCCTAACCCTAATTTGGGGCCTTAGGGTGAATCAACATGTAGTTGGAAAGTAGGTAATAGGCTACTAAAGCATGCTGATTTTTGTTTTCTCATCCGTGTGGTGAGCAGAACTATCATAAAAACACATGTTGATGTCTGAATATGCCATAGTTTTTCTAACCCTAACCCTAGCCTCAGTTTGTTAACCCTAACCCGGGGCCTTAGGGTGAATCAACAGGTAGTTGGAAAGTAGGCAATATGCTACTAAAGCATGCTGAATTGTGGTTTCCTATCCATTTGGGGAGCAGAACTGTAATAAAAACACATGTTGATGTCTGGATATGCCAAAGTTTTTCTAGCCCTAACCCTAGCCTCAGTTTGCTAACCCTAACCCTAATTTGGGGCCTTAGGGTGAATCAACATGTAGTTGGAAAGTAGGCAATATGCTACTAAAATATGCTGATTTTTGTTTTCTCATCCGTGTGGGGAGCAGAACTGTCAGAAAAACACATATTGATGTCTGGATATGCCATAGTTTTTCTAACCCTAACCCTAGCCTCAGTTTGCTAACCCTAACCCTAATTTGGGGCCTTAGGGTGAATCAACATGTAGTTGGAAAGTAGGCAATAGGCTACTAAAGCATGCTGATTTTTGTTTTCTCATCCGTGTGGTGAGCAGAACTATCATAAAAACACATGTTGATGTCTGAATATGCCATAGTTTTTCTAACCCTAACCCTAGCCTCAGTTTGTTAACCCTAACCCGGGGCCTTAGGGTGAATCAACAGGTAGTTGGAAAGTAGGCAATATACTACTAAAGCATGCTGAATTGTGGTTTCCTATCCATTTGGGGAGCAGAACTGTAATAAAAACACATGTTGATGTCTGGATATGCCAAAGTTTTTCTAACCCTAATCCTAGCCTCAGTTTGCTAACTCTAGCCCTAATTTGGGGCCTTAGGGTGAATCAACAGGTAGTTGGAGAGCAGGCAATATGCTACTAAAGCATGCTGAATTGTGGTTTCCTATCCGTATGGGGAGCAGGACTGTCATAAAAACACATGTTGATGTCTGAATATGCCATAGTTTTTCTAACCCTAACCCTAGCCTCAGTTTGCTAACCCTAACCCTAATTTGGGGCCTTAGGGTGAATCAACATGTAGTTGGAAAGTAGGCAATATGCTACTAAAGCATGCTGATTTTGGTTTTCTCATCCGTGTGGGGAGCAGAACTATCATAAAAACACATGTTGATGTCTGAATATGCCATAGTTTTTCTAACCCTAACCCTAGCCTCAGTTTGTTAACCCTAACCCGGGGCCATAGGGTGAATCAACAGGTAGTTGGAAAGTAGGCAATATGCTACTAAAGCATACTGAATTGTGGTTTCCTATCCATTTGGGGAGCAGAACTGTAATAAAAACACATGTTGATGTCTGGATATGCCAAAGTTTTTCTAGCCCTAACCCTAGCCTCAGTTTGCTAACCCTAACCTTAATTTGGGGCCTTAGGGTGAATCAACATGTAGTTGGAAAGTAGGCAATATGCTACTAAAATATGCTGATTTTTGTTTTCTCATCCGTGTGGGGAGCAGAACTGTCAGAAAAACACATATTGATGTCTGGATATGCCATAGTTTTTCTAACCCTAACCCTAGCCTCAGTTTGCTAACCCTAACCCTAATTTGGGGCCTTAGGGTGAATCAACATGTAGTTGGAAAGTAGGCAATAGGCTACTAAAGCATGCTGATTTTTGTTTTCTCATCCGTGTGGTGAGCAGAACTATCATAAAAACACATGTTGATGTCTGAATATGCCATAGTTTTTCTAACCCTAACCCTAGCCTCAGTTTGTTAACCCTAACCCGGGGCCTTAGGGTGAATCAACAGGTAGTTGGAAAGTAGGCAATATGCTACTAAAGCATGCTGAATTGTGGTTTCCTATCCATTTGGGGAGCAGAACTGTAATAAAAACACATGTTGATGTCTGGATATGCCAAAGTTTTTCTAACCCTAATCCTAGCCTCAGTTTGCTAACTCTAACCCTAATTTGGGGCCTTAGGGTGAATCAACAGGTAGTTGGAGAGCAGGCAATATGCTACTAAAGCATGCTGAATTGTGGTTTCCTATCCGTATGGGGAGCAGGACTGTCATAAAAACACATGTTGATGTCTGAATATGCCATAGTTTTTCTAACCCTAACCATAGCCTCAGTTTGCTAACCCTAACCCTAATTTGGGGCCTTAGGGTGAATCAACATGTAGTTGGAAAGTAGGCAATATGCTACTAAAGCATGCTGATTTTGGTTTTCTCATCCGTGTGGGGAGCAGAACTATCATAAAAACACATGTTGATGTCTGAATATGCCATAGTTTTTCTAACCCTAACCCTAGCCTCAGTTTGTTAACCCTAACCCGGGGCCTTATGGTGAATCAACAGGAAGTTGGAAAGTAGGCAATATGCTACTAAAGCATGCTGAATT
The DNA here is from genome assembly GCF_048594095.1 of Paramormyrops kingsleyae. Classification (NCBI taxonomy): domain Eukaryota; kingdom Metazoa; phylum Chordata; class Actinopteri; order Osteoglossiformes; family Mormyridae; genus Paramormyrops; species Paramormyrops kingsleyae. The sequence continues at coordinate 20,177,463 of NC_132803.1, forward strand.
GTGGTTTCCTATCCATTTGGGGAGCAGAACTGTAATAAAAACACATGTTGATGTCTGGATATGCCAAAGTTTTTCTAACCCTAATCCAAGCCTCAGTTTGCTAACTCTAACCCTAATTTGGGGCCTTAGGGTGAATCAACAGGTAGTTGGAGAGCAGGCAATATGCTACTAAAGCATGCTGAATTGTGGTTTCCTATCCGTATGGGGAGCAGGACTGTCATAAAAACACATGTTGATGTCTGAATATGCCATAGTTTTTCTAACCCTAACCCTAGCCTCAGTTTGCTAACCCTAACCCTAATTTGGGGCCTTAGGGTGAATCAACATGTGGTTGGAAAGTAGGCAATATGCTACTAAAGCATGCTGATTTTTGTTTTCTCATCCGTGTGGGGAGCAGAACTGTCATAAAAACACATATTGATGTCTGGATATGCCATAGTTTTTCTAACCCTAACCCTAGCCTCAGTTTGCTAACCCTAACCCTAATTTGGGGCCTTAGGGTTAATCAACATGTAGTTGGAAAGTAGGCAATAGGCTACTAAAGCATGCTGATTTTTGTTTTCTCATCCGTGTGGTGAGCAGAACTATCATAAAAACACATGTTGATGTCTGAATATGCCATAGTTTTTCTAACCCTAACCCTAGCCTCAGTTTGTTAACCCTAACCCGGGGCCTTAGGGTGAATCAACAGGTAGTTGGAAAGTAGGCAATATGCTACTAAAGCATGCTGAATTGTGGTTTCCTATCCATTTGGGGAGCAGAACTGTAATAAAAACACATGTTGATGTCTGGATATGCCAAAGTTTTTCTAACCCTAATCCTAGCCTCAGTTTGCTAACTCTAACCCTAATTTGGGGCCTTAGGGTGAATCAACAGGTAGTTGGAGAGCAGGCAATATGCTACTAAAGCATGCTGAATTGTGGTTTCCTATCCGTATGGGGAGCAGGACTGTCATAAAAACACATGTTGATGTCTGAATATGCCATAGTTTTTCTAACCCTAACCCTAGCCTCAGTTTGCTAACCCTAACACTAATTTGGGGCCTTAGGGTGAATCAACATGTAGTTGGAAAGTAGGCAATATGCTACTAAAGCATGCTGATTTTGGTTTTCTCATCCGTGTGGGGAGCAGAACTATCATAAAAACACATGTTGATGTCTGAATATGCCATAGTTTTTCTAACCATAACCCTAGCCTCAGTTTGTTAACCCTAACCCGGGGCCATAGGGTGAATCAACAGGTAGTTGGAAAGTAGGCAATATGCTACTAAAGCATACTGAATTGTGGTTTCCTATCCATTTGGGGAGCAGAACTGTAATAAAAACACATGTTGATGTCTGGATATGCCAAAGTTTTTCTAGCCCTAACCCTAGCCTCAGCTTGCTAACCCTAACCCTAATTTGGGGCCTTAGGGTGAATCAACATGTAGTTGGAAAGTAGGCAATATGCTACTAAAATATGCTGATTTTTGTTTTCTCATCCGTGTGGGGAGCAGAACTGTCAGAAAAACACATATTGATGTCTGGATATGCCATAGTTTTTCTAACCCTAACCCTAGCCTCAGTTTGCTAACCCTAACCCTAATTTGGGGCCTTAGGGTGAATCAACATGTAGTTGGAAAGTAGGCAATAGGCTACTAAAGCATGCTGATTTTTGTTTTCTCATCCGTGTGGTGAGCAGAACTATCATAAAAACACATGTTGATGTCTGAATATGCCATAGTTTTTCTAACCCTAACCCTAGCCTCAGTTTGTTAACCCTAACCCGGGGCCTTAGGGTGAATCAACAGGTAGTTGGAAAGTAGGCAATATGCTACTAAAGCATGCTGAATTGTGGTTTCCTATCCATTTGGGGAGCAGAACTGTAATAAAAACACATGTTGATGTCTGGATATGCCAAAGTTTTTCTAACCCTAAACCTAGCCTCAGTTTGCTAACCCTAACCCTAATTTGGGGCCATAGCGTGAATCAACAGGTAGTTGGAAAGTAGGCAATATGCTACTAAAGCATGCTGATTTTTGTTTTCTCATCCGTGTGGGGAGCAGAACTGTCATAAAAACACATATTGATGTCTGGATATGCCATAGTTTTTCTAACCCTAACCCTAGCCTCAGTTTGCTAACCCTAACCCTAATTTGGGACCTTAGGGTGAATCAACACGTAGTTGGAAAGTAGGCAATATGCTACAAAAGCATGCTGAATTGTGGTTTCCCATCCGTGTCGGGAGCAGGGCTGTCATAAAAACACATGTTGATGTCTGGATATGCCATAGTTTTTCTAACCCTAACCCTAGCCTCAGTTTGGTAACCCTAACCCGGGGCCTTAGGGTGAATCAACAGGTAGTTGGAAAGTAGACAATATGCTACTAAAGCATGCTGATTTTTGTTTTCTCATCCGTGTGGGGAGCAGAACTATCATAAAAACACATGTTGATGTCTGAATATGCCATAGTTTTTCTAACCCTAACCCTAGTCTCAGTTTGTTAACCCTATCCCGGGGCCTTAGGGTGAATCAACAGGTATTTGGAAAGCAGGCAATATCCTACTAAAGCATGCTGAATTGTGGTTTCCTATCCGTGTAGGGAGCAGGACTGTCATAAAAACACATGTTGATCTCTGGATATGCCATAGTTTTTCTAACCCTAACCCTAGCCTCAGTTTGCTAACCCTAACCCTAATTTGGGGCCTTAGGGTGAATCAACATGTAGTTGGAAAGTAGGCAATAGGCTACTAAAGCATGCTGATTTTTGTTTTCTCATCCGTGTGGTGAGCAGAACTATCATAAAAACACATGTTGATGTCTGAATATGCCATAGTTTTTCTAACCCTAACCCTAGCCTCAGTTTGTTAACCCTAACCCGGGGCCTTAGGGTGAATCAACAGGTAGTTGGAAAGTAGGCAATATGCTACTAAAGCATGCTGAATTGTGGTTTCCTATCCATTTGGGGAGCAGAACTGTAATAAAAACACATGTTGATGTCTGGATATGCCAAAGTTTTTCTAACCCTAAACATAGCCTCAGTTTGCTAACCCTAACCCTTATTTGGGGCCTTAGAGTGAATCAACAGGTAGTTGGAGAGCAGGCAATATGCTACTAAAGCATGCTGAATTGTGGTTTCCTATCCGTATGGGGAGCAGGACTGTCATAAAAACACATGTTGATGTCTGAATATGCCATAGTTTTTCTAACCCTAACCCTAGCCTCAGTTTGCTAACTCTAACCCTAATTTGGGGCCATAGCGTGAATCAACAGGTAGTTGGAAAGTAGGCAATATGCTACTAAAGCATGCTGATTTTTGTTTTCTCATCCGTGTGGGGAGCAGAACTGTCATAAAAACACATATTGATGTCTGGATATGCCATAGTTTTTCTAACCCTAACCCTAGCCTCAGTTTGCTAACCCTAACCCTAATTTGGGGCCTTAGGGTGAATCAACATGTACTGTAGTTGGAAAGTAGGCAATATGCTACTAATGGGTGCTGATTTTTGTTTTCTCATCCGTGTGGTGAGCAGAACTATCATAAAAACACATGTTGATGTCTGAATATGCCATAGTTTTTCTAACCCTAACCCTAGCCTCAGTTTGTTAACCCTAACCCGGGGCCATAGGGTGAATCAACAGGTAGTTGGAAAGTAGGCAATATGCTACTAAAGCATACTGAATTGTGGTTTCCTGTCCATTTGGGGAGCAGAACTGTAATAAAAACACATGTTGATGTCTGGATATGCCAAAGTTTTTCTAACCCTAACCCTAGCCTCAGTTTGCTAACCCTAACCCTAATTTGGGGCCTTAGGGTGAATCAACATGTAGTTGGAAAGTAGGCAATATGCTACTAAAATATGCTGATTTTTGTTTTCTCATCCGTGTGGGGAGCAGAACTGTCAGAAAAACACATATTGATGTCTGGATATGCCATAGTTTTTCTAACCCTAACCCTAGCCTCAGTTTGCTAACCCTAACCCTAATTTGGGGCCTTAGGGTGAATCAACATGTAGTTGGAAAGTAGGCAATATGCTACAATAGCATGCTGAATTGTGGTTTCCCATCCGTGTCGGGAGCAGGGCTGTCATAAAAACACATGTTGATGTCTGGATATGCCATAGTTTTTCTAACCCTAACCCTAGCCTCAATTTGGTAACCCTAACCCGGGGCCTTAGGGTGAATCAACAGGTAGTTGGAAAGTAGACAATATGCTACTAAAGCATGCTGATTTTTGTTTTCTCATCCGTGTGGGGAGCAGAACTATCATAAAAACACATGTTGATGTCTGAATATGCCATAGTTTTTCTAACCCTAACCCTAGCCTCAGTTTGTTAACCCTAACCCGGGGCCATAGGGTGAATCAACAGGTAGTTGGAAAGTAGGCAATATGCTACTAAAGCATACTGAATTGTGGTTTCCTGTCCATTTGGGGAGCAGAACTGTAATAAAAACACATGTTGATGTCTGGATATGCCAAAGTTTTTCTAACCCTAACCCTAGCCTCAGTTTGCTAACCCTAACCCTAATTTGGGGCCTTAGGGTGAATCAACATGTAGTTGGAAAGTAGGCAATATGCTACTAAAATATGCTGATTTTTGTTTTCTCATCCGTGTGGGGAGCAGAACTGTCAGAAAAACACATATTGATGTCTGGATATGCCATAGTTTTTCTAACCCTAACCCTAGCCTCAGTTTGCTAACCCTAACCCTAATTTGGGGCCTTAGGGTGAATCAACATGTAGTTGGAAAGTAGGCAATATGCTACAATAGCATGCTGAATTGTGGTTTCCCATCCGTGTCGGGAGCAGGGCTGTCATAAAAACACATGTTGATGTCTGGATATGCCATAGTTTTTCTAACCCTAACCCTAGCCTCAATTTGGTAACCCTAACCCGGGGCCTTAGGGTGAATCAACAGGTAGTTGGAAAGTAGACAATATGCTACTAAAGCATGCTGATTTTTGTTTTCTCATCCGTGTGGGGAGCAGAACTATCATAAAAACACATGTTGATGTCTGAATATGCCATAGTTTTTCTAACCCTAACCCTTGCCTCAGTTTGTTAACCCTATCCCGGGGCCTTAGGGTGAATCAACAGGTATTTGGAAAGCAGGCAAAATCCTACTATAGCATGCTGAATTGTGGTTTCCTATCCGTGTAGGGAGCAGGACTGTCATAAAAACACATGTTGATCTCTGGATATGCCATAGTTTTTCTAACCCTAACCCTAGCCTCAGTTTGCTAACCCTAACCCTAATTTGGGGCCTTAGGGTGAATCAACATGTAGTTGGAAAGTAGGCAATATGCTACTAAAATATGCTGATTTTTGTTTTCCCATCCGTGTGGGGAGCAGAACTGTCAGAAAAACACATATTGATGTCTGGATATGCCATAGTTTTTCTAACCCTAACCCTAGCCTCAGTTTGCTAACCCTAACCCTAATTTGGGGCCTTAGGGTGAATCAACACGTAGTTGGAAAGTAGGCAATATGCTACAAAAGCATGCTGAATTGTGGTTTCCCATCCGTATCGGGAGCAGGGCTGTCATAAAAACACATGTTGATGTCTGGATATGCCATAGTTTTTCTAACCCTAACCCTAGCCTCAGTTTGGTAACCCTAACCCGGGGCCTTAGGGTGAATCAACAGGTAGTTGGAAAGTAGACAATATGCTACTAAAGCATGCTGAATTGTGGTTTCCCATCCGTGTGGGGAGCAGAACTATCATAAAAACACATGTTGATGTCTGAATATGCCATAGTTTTTCTAACCCTAACCCTAGCCTCAGTTTGTTAACCCTATCCCGGGGCCTTAGGGTGAATCAACAGGTATTTGGAAAGCAGGCAAAATCCTACTATAGCATGCTGAATTGTGGTTTCCTATCCGCGTAGGGAGCAGGACTGTAATAAAAACACATGTTGATCTCTGGATATGCCATAGTTTTTCTAACCCTAACCCTAGCCTCAGTTTGCTAACCCTAACCCTAATTTGGGGCCTTAGGGTGAATCAACATGTAGTTGGAAAGTAGGCAATAGGCTACTAAAGCATGCTGATTTTTGTTTTCTCTTCCGTGTGGTGAGCAGAACTATCATAAAAACACATGTTGATGTCTGAATATGCCATAGTTTTTCTAACCCTAACCCTAGCCTCAGTTTGTTAACCCTAACCCGGGGCCTTAGGGTGAATCAACAGGTAGTTGGAAAGTAGGCAATATGCTACTAAAGCATGCTGAATTGTGGTTTCCTATCCATTTGGGGAGCAGAACTGTAATAAAAACACATGTTGATGTCTGGATATGCCAAAGTTTTTCTAACCCTAATCCTAGCCTCAGTTTGCTAACTCTAACCCTAATTTGGGGCCTTAGGGTGAATCAACAGGTAGTTGGAGAGCAGGCAATATGCTACTAAAGCATGCTGAATTGTGGTTTCCTATCCGTATGGGGAGCAGGACTGTCATAAAAACACATGTTGATGTCTGAATATGCCATAGTTTTTCTAACCCTAACCCTAGCCTCAGTTTGCTAACCCTAACCCTAATTTGGGGCCTTAGGGTGAATCAACATGTAGTTGGAAAGTAGGCAATATGCTACTAAAGCATGCTGATTTTGGTTTTCTCATCCGTGTGGTGAGCAGAACTATCATAAAAACACATGTTGATGTCTGAATATGCCATAGTTTTTCTAACCCTAACCCTAGCCTCAGTTTGTTAACCCTAACCCGGGGCCTTAGGGTGAATCAACAGGTATTTGGAAAGCAGGCAATATCCTACTAAAGCATGCTGAATTGTGGTTTCCTATCCGTGTAGGGAGCAGGACTGTCATAAAAACACATGTTGATCTCTGGATATGCCATAGTTTTTCTAACCCTAACCCTAGCCTCAGTTTGCTAACCCTAACCCTAATTTGGGGCCTTAGGGTGAATCAACATGTAGTTGGAAAGTAGGCAATAGGCTACTAAAGCATGCTGATTTTTGTTTTCTCATCCGTGTGGTGAGCAGAACTATCATAAAAACACATGTTGATGTCTGAATATGCCATAGTTTTTCTAACCCTAACCCTAGCCTCAGTTTGTTAACCCTAACCCGGGGCCTTAGGGTGAATCAACAGGTAGTTGGAAAGTAGGCAATATGCTACTAAAGCATGCTGAATTGTGGTTTCCTATCCATTTGGGGAGCAGAACTGTAATAAAAACACATGTTGATGTCTGGATATGCCAAAGTTTTTCTAACCCTAAACATAGCCTCAGTTTGCTAACCCTAACCCTTATTTGGGGCCTTAGAGTGAATCAACAGGTATTTGGAAAGCAGGCAATATGCTACTAAAGCATGCTGAATTGTGGGTTCCTATCCGTATGGGGAGCAGGACTGTCATAAAAACACATGTTGATGTCTGGATATGCCATAGTTTTTCTAACCCTAACCCTAGCCTCAGTTTGCTAACTCTAACCCTAATTTGGGGCCATAGCGTGAATCAACAGGTAGTTGGAAAGTAGGCAATATGCTACTAAAGCATGCTGATTTTTGTTTTCTCATCAGTGTGGGGAGCAGAACTGTCATAAAAACACATATTGATGTCTGGATATGCCATAGTTTTTCTAACCCTAACCCTAGCCTCAGTTTGCTAACCCTAACCCTAATTTGGGGCCTTAGGGTGAATCAACATGTACTGTAGTTGGAAAGTAGGCAATATGCTACTAATGGGTGCTGATTTTTGTTTTCTCATCCGTGTGGTGAGCAGAACTATCATAAAAACACATGTTGATGTCTGAATATGCCATAGTTTTTCTAACCCTAACCCTAGCCTCAGTTTGTTAACCCTAACCCGGGGCCTTAGGGTGAATCAACAGGTAGTTGGAAAGTAGACAATATGCTACTAAAGCATGCTGAATTGTGGTTTCCCATCCGTGTCGGAAGCAGGGCTGTCATAAAAACACATGTTGATGTCTGGATATGCCATAGTTTTTCTAACCCTAACCCTAGCCTCAGTTTGGTAACCCTAACCCGGGGCCTTAGGGTGAATCAACAGGTAGTTGGAAAGTAGACAATATGCTACTAAAGCATGCTGATTTTTGTTTTCTCATCCGTGTGGGGAGCAGAACTATCATAAAAACACATGTTGATGTCTGAATATGCCATAGTTTTTCTAACCCTAACCCTAGCCTCAGTTTGTTAACCCTATCCCGGGGCCTTAGGGTGAATCAACAGGTATTTGGAAAGCAGGCAATATCCTACTAAAGCATGCTGAATTGTGGTTTCCTATCCGCGTAGGGAGCAGGACTGTAATAAAAACACATGTTGATCTCTGGATATGCCATAGTTTTTCTAACCCTAACCCTAGCCTCAGTTTGCTAACCCTAACCCTAATTTGGGGCCTTAGGGTGAATCAACATGTAGTTGGAAAGTAGGCAATAGGCTACTAAAGCATGCTGATTTTTGTTTTCTCATCCGTGTGGTGAGCAGAAGTATCATAAAAACACATGTTGATGTCTGAATATGCCATAGTTTTTCTAACCCTAACCCTAGCCTCAGTTTGTTAACCCTAACCCGGGGCCTTAGGGTGAATCAACAGGTAGTTGGAAAGTAGGCAATATGCTACTAAAGCATGCTGAATTGTGGTTTCCTATCCATTTGGGGAGCAGAACTGTAATAAAAACACATGTTGATGTCTGGATATGCCAAAGTTTTTCTAACCCTAATCCTAGCCTCAATTTGCTAACTCTAACCCTAATTTGGGGCCTTAGGGTGAATCAACAGGTAGTTGGAGAGCAGGCAATATGCTACTAAAGCATGCTGAATTGTGGTTTCCTATCCGTATGGGGAGCAGGACTGTCATAAAAACACATGTTGATGTCTGAATATGCCATAGTTTTTCTAACCCTAACCCTAGCCTCAGTTTGCTAACCCTAACCCTAATTTGGGGCCTTAGGGTGAATCAACATGTAGTTGGAAAGTAGGCAATATGCTACTAAAGCATGCTGATTTTTGTTTTCTCATCCGTGTGGTGAGCAGAACTATCATAAAAACACATGTTGATGTCTGAATATGCCATCGTTTTTCTAACCCTAACCCTAGCCTCAGTTTGTTAACCCTAACCCGGGGCCTTAGGGTGAATCAACAGGTAGTTGGAAAGTAGGCAATATGCTACTAAAGCATGCTGAATTGTGGTTTCCTATCCATTTGGGGAGCAGAACTGTAATAAAAACACATGTTGATGTCTGGATATGCCAAAGTTTTTCTAACCCTAAACATAGCCTCAGTTTGCTAACCCTAACCCTTATTTGGGGCCTTAGAGTGAATCAACAGGTATTTGGAAAGCAGGCAATATGCTACTAAAGCATGCTGAATTGTGGGTTCCTATCCGTTTGGGGAGCAGGACTGTCATAAAAACACATGTTGATGTCTGGATATGCCATAGTTTTTCTAACCCTAACCCTAGCCTCAGTTTGCTAACTCTAACCCTAATTTGGGGCCATAGCGTGAATCAACAGGTAGTTGGAAAGTAGGCAATATGCTACTAAAGCATGCTGATTTTTGTTTTCTCATCCGTGTGGGGAGCAGAACTGTCATAAAAACACATATTGATGTCTGGATATGCCATAGTTTTTCTAACCCTAACCCTAGCCTCAGTTTGCTAACCCTAACCCTAATTTGGGGCCTTAGGGTGAATCAACATGTACTGTAGTTGGAAAGTAGGCAATATGCTACTAATGGGTGCTGATTTTTGTTTTCTCATCCGTGTGGTGAGCAGAACTATCATAAAAACACATGTTGATGTCTGAATATGCCATAGTTTTTCTAACCCTAACCCTAGCCTCAGTTTGTTAACCCTAACCCGGGGCCATAGGGTGAATCAACAGGTAGTTGGAAAGTAGGCAATATGCTACTAAAGCATACTGAATTGTGGTTTCCTGTCCATTTGGGGAGCAGAACTGTAATAAAAACACATGTTGATGTCTGGATATGCCAAAGTTTTTCTAACCCTAACCCTAGCCTCAGTTTGCTAACCCTAACCCTAATTTGGGGCCTTAGGGTGAATCAACATGTAGTTGGAAAGTAGGCAATATGCTACTAAAATATGCTGATTTTTGTTTTCTCATCCGTGTGGGGAGCAGAACTGTCAGAAAAACACATATTGATGTCTGGATATGCCATAGTTTTTCTAACCCTAACCCTAGCCTCAGTTTGCTAACCCTAACCCTAATTTGGGGCCTTAGGGTGAATCAACATGTAGTTGGAAAGTAGGCAATATGCTACAATAGCATGCTGAATTGTGGTTTCCCATCCGTGTCGGGAGCAGGGCTGTCATAAAAACACATGTTGATGTCTGGATATGCCATAGTTTTTCTAACCCTAACCCTAGCCTCAATTTGGTAACCCTAACCCGGGGCCTTAGGGTGAATCAACAGGTAGTTGGAAAGTAGACAATATGCTACTAAAGCATGCTGATTTTTGTTTTCTCATCCGTGTGGGGAGCAGAACTATCATAAAAACACATGTTGATGTCTGAATATGCCATAGTTTTTCTAACCCTAACCCTAGCCTCAGTTTGTTAACCCTATCCCGGGGCCTTAGGGTGAATCAACAGGTATTTGGAAAGCAGGCAAAATCCTACTATAGCATGCTGAATTGTGGTTTCCTATCCGTGTAGGGAGCAGGACTGTCATAAAAACACATGTTGATCTCTGGATATGCCATAGTTTTTCTAACCCTAACCCTAGCCTCAGTTTGCTAACCCTAACCCTAATTTGGGGCCTTAGGGTGAATCAACATGTAGTTGGAAAGTAGGCAATATGCTACTAAAATATGCTGATTTTTGTTTTCCCATCCGTGTGGGGAGCAGAACTGTCAGAAAAACACATATTGATGTCTGGATATGCCATAGTTTTTCTAACCCTAACCCTAGCCTCAGTTTGCTAACCCTAACCCTAATTTGGGGCCTTAGGGTGAATCAACACGTAGTTGGAAAGTAGGCAATATGCTACAAAAGCATGCTGAATTGTGGTTTCCCATCCGTATCGGGAGCAGGGCTGTCATAAAAACACATGTTGATGTCTGGATATGCCATAGTTTTTCTAACCCTAACCCTAGCCTCAGTTTGGTAACCCTAACCCGGGGCCTTAGGGTGAATCAACAGGTAGTTGGAAAGTAGACAATATGCTACTAAAGCATGCTGAATTGTGGTTTCCCATCCGTGTGGGGAGCAGAACTATCATAAAAACACATGTTGATGTCTGAATATGCCATAGTTTTTCTAACCCTAACCCTAGCCTCAGTTTGTTAACCCTATCCCGGGGCCTTAGGGTGAATCAACAGGTATTTGGAAAGCAGGCAAAATCCTACTATAGCATGCTGAATTGTGGTTTCCTATCCGCGTAGGGAGCAGGACTGTAATAAAAACACATGTTGATCTCTGGATATGCCATAGTTTTTCTAACCCTAACCCTAGCCTCAGTTTGCTAACCCTAACCCTAATTTGGGGCCTTAGGGTGAATCAACATGTAGTTGGAAAGTAGGCAATAGGCTACTAAAGCATGCTGATTTTTGTTTTCTCTTCCGTGTGGTGAGCAGAACTATCATAAAAACACATGTTGATGTCTGAATATGCCATAGTTTTTCTAACCCTAACCCTAGCCTCAGTTTGTTAACCCTAACCCGGGGCCTTAGGGTGAATCAACAGGTAGTTGGAAAGTAGGCAATATGCTACTAAAGCATGCTGAATTGTGGTTTCCTATCCATTTGGGGAGCAGAACTGTAATAAAAACACATGTTGATGTCTGGATATGCCAAAGTTTTTCTAACCCTAATCCTAGCCTCAGTTTGCTAACTCTAACCCTAATTTGGGGCCTTAGGGTGAATCAACAGGTAGTTGGAGAGCAGGCAATATGCTACTAAAGCATGCTGAATTGTGGTTTCCTATCCGTATGGGGAGCAGGACTGTCATAAAAACACATGTTGATGTCTGAATATGCCATAGTTTTTCTAACCCTAACCCTAGCCTCAGTTTGCTAACCCTAACCCTAATTTGGGGCCTTAGGGTGAATCAACATGTAGTTGGAAAGTAGGCAATATGCTACTAAAGCATGCTGATTTTGGTTTTCTCATCCGTGTGGTGAGCAGAACTATCATAAAAACACATGTTGATGTCTGAATATGCCATAGTTTTTCTAACCCTAACCCTAGCCTCAGTTTGTTAACCCTAACCCGGGGCCTTAGGGTGAATCAACAGGTATTTGGAAAGCAGGCAATATCCTACTAAAGCATGCTGAATTGTGGTTTCCTATCCGTGTAGGGAGCAGGACTGTCATAAAAACACATGTTGATCTCTGGATATGCCATAGTTTTTCTAACCCTAACCCTAGCCTCAGTTTGCTAACCCTAACCCTAATTTGGGGCCTTAGGGTGAATCAACATGTAGTTGGAAAGTAGGCAATAGGCTACTAAAGCATGCTGATTTTTGTTTTCTCATCCGTGTGGTGAGCAGAACTATCATAAAAACACATGTTGATGTCTGAATATGCCATAGTTTTTCTAACCCTAACCCTAGCCTCAGTTTGTTAACCCTAACCCGGGGCCTTAGGGTGAATCAACAGGTAGTTGGAAAGTAGGCAATATGCTACTAAAGCATGCTGAATTGTGGTTTCCTATCCATTTGGGGAGCAGAACTGTAATAAAAACACATGTTGATGTCTGGATATGCCAAAGTTTTTCTAACCCTAAACATAGCCTCAGTTTGCTAACCCTAACCCTTATTTGGGGCCTTAGAGTGAATCAACAGGTATTTGGAAAGCAGGCAATATGCTACTAAAGCATGCTGAATTGTGGGTTCCTATCCGTATGGGGAGCAGGACTGTCATAAAAACACATGTTGATGTCTGGATATGCCATAGTTTTTCTAACCCTAACCCTAGCCTCAGTTTGCTAACTCTAACCCTAATTTGGGGCCATAGCGTGAATCAACAGGTAGTTGGAAAGTAGGCAATATGCTACTAAAGCATGCTGATTTTTGTTTTCTCATCAGTGTGGGGAGCAGAACTGTCATAAAAACACATATTGATGTCTGGATATGCCATAGTTTTTCTAACCCTAACCCTAGCCTCAGTTTGCTAACCCTAACCCTAATTTGGGGCCTTAGGGTGAATCAACATGTACTGTAGTTGGAAAGTAGGCAATATGCTACTAATGGGTGCTGATTTTTGTTTTCTCATCCGTGTGGTGAGCAGAACTATCATAAAAACACATGTTGATGTCTGAATATGCCATAGTTTTTCTAACCCTAACCCTAGCCTCAGTTTGTTAACCCTAACCCGGGGCCTTAGGGTGAATCAACAGGTAGTTGGAAAGTAGACAATATGCTACTAAAGCATGCTGAATTGTGGTTTCCCATCCGTGTCGGAAGCAGGGCTGTCATAAAAACACATGTTGATGTCTGGATATGCCATAGTTTTTCTAACCCTAACCCTAGCCTCAGTTTGGTAACCCTAACCCGGGGCCTTAGGGTGAATCAACAGGTAGTTGGAAAGTAGACAATATGCTACTAAAGCATGCTGATTTTTGTTTTCTCATCCGTGTGGGGAGCAGAACTATCATAAAAACACATGTTGATGTCTGAATATGCCATAGTTTTTCTAACCCTAACCCTAGCCTCAGTTTGTTAACCCTATCCCGGGGCCTTAGGGTGAATCAACAGGTATTTGGAAAGCAGGCAATATCCTACTAAAGCATGCTGAATTGTGGTTTCCTATCCGCGTAGGGAGCAGGACTGTAATAAAAACACATGTTGATCTCTGGATATGCCATAGTTTTTCTAACCCTAACCCTAGTCTCAGTTTGCTAACCCTAACCCTAATTTGGGGCCTTAGGGTGAATCAACATGTAGTTGGAAAGTAGGCAATAGGCTACTAAAGCATGCTGATTTTTGTTTTCTCATCCGTGTGGTGAGCAGAAGTATCATAAAAACACATGTTGATGTCTGAATATGCCATAGTTTTTCTAACCCTAACCCTAGCCTCAGTTTGTTAACCCTAACCCGGGGCCTTAGGGTGAATCAACAGGTAGTTGGAAAGTAGGCAATATGCTACTAAAGCATGCTGAATTGTGGTTTCCTATCCATTTGGGGAGCAGAACTGTAATAAAAACACATGTTGATGTCTGGATATGCCAAAGTTTTTCTAACCCTAATCCTAGCCTCAATTTGCTAACTCTAACCCTAATTTGGGGCCTTAGGGTGAATCAACAGGTAGTTGGAGAGCAGGCAATATGCTACTAAAGCATGCTGAATTGTGGTTTCCTATCCGTATGGGGAGCAGGACTGTCATAAAAACACATGTTGATGTCTGAATATGCCATAGTTTTTCTAACCCTAACCCTAGCCTCAGTTTGCTAACCCTAACCCTAATTTGGGGCCTTAGGGTGAATCAACATGTAGTTGGAAAGTAGGCAATATGCTACTAAAGCATGCTGATTTTTGTTTTCTCATCCGTGTGGTGAGCAGAACTATCATAAAAACACATGTTGATGTCTGAATATGCCATCGTTTTTCTAACCCTAACCCTAGCCTCAGTTTGTTAACCCTAACCCGGGGCCTTAGGGTGAATCAACAGGTAGTTGGAAAGTAGGCAATATGCTACTAAAGCATGCTGAATTGTGGTTTCCTATCCATTTGGGGAGCAGAACTGTAATAAAAACACATGTTGATGTCTGGATATGCCAAAGTTTTTCTAACCCTAAACATAGCCTCAGTTTGCTAACCCTAACCCTTATTTGGGGCCTTAGAGTGAATCAACAGGTATTTGGAAAGCAGGCAATATGCTACTAAAGCATGCTGAATTGTGGGTTCCTATCCGTTTGGGGAGCAGGACTGTCATAAAAACACATGTTGATGTCTGGATATGCCATAGTTTTTCTAACCCTAACCCTAGCCTCAGTTTGCTAACTCTAACCCTAATTTGGGGCCATAGCGTGAATCAACAGGTAGTTGGAAAGTAGGCAATATGCTACTAAAGCATGCTGATTTTTGTTTTCTCATCCGTGTGGGGAGCAGAACTGTCATAAAAACACATATTGATGTCTGGATATGCCATAGTTTTTCTAACCCTAACCCTAGCCTCAGTTTGCTAACCCTAACCCTAATTTGGGGCCTTAGGGTGAATCAACATGTACTGTAGTTGGAAAGTAGGCAATATGCTACTAATGGGTGCTGATTTTTGTTTTCTCATCCGTGTGGTGAGCAGAACTATCATAAAAACACATGTTGATGTCTGAATATGCCATAGTTTTTCTAACCCTAACCCTAGCCTCAGTTTGTTAACCCTAACCCGGGGCCATAGGGTGAATCAACAGGTAGTTGGAAAGTAGGCAATATGCTACTAAAGCATACTGAATTGTGGTTTCCTGTCCATTTGGGGAGCAGAACTGTAATAAAAACACATGTTGATGTCTGGATATGCCAAAGTTTTTCTAACCCTAACCCTAGCCTCAGTTTGCTAACCCTAACCCTAATTTGGGGCCTTAGGGTGAATCAACATGTAGTTGGAAAGTAGGCAATATGCTACTAAAATATGCTGATTTTTGTTTTCTCATCCGTGTGGGGAGCAGAACTGTCAGAAAAACACATATTGATGTCTGGATATGCCATAGTTTTTCTAACCCTAACCCTAGCCTCAGTTTGCTAACCCTAACCCTAATTTGGGGCCTTAGGGTGAATCAACATGTAGTTGGAAAGTAGGCAATATGCTACAAAAGCATGCTGAATTGTGGTTTCCCATCCGTGTTGGGAGCAGGGCTGTCATAAAAACACATGTTGATGTCTGGATATGCCATAGTTTTTCTAACCCTAACCCTAGCCTCAGTTTGGTAACCCTAACCCGGGGCCTTAGGGTGAATCAACAGGTAGTTGGAAAGTAGACAATATGCTACTAAAGCATGCTGATTTTTGTTTTCTCATCCGTGTGGGGAGCAGAACTATCATAAAAACACATGTTGATGTCTGAATTTGCCATAGTTTTTCTAACCCTAACCCTAGCCTCAGTTTGATAACCCTATCCCGGGGCCTTAGGGTAAATCAACAGGTATTTGGAAAGCAGGCAAAATCGTACTATAGCATGCTGAATTGTGGTTTCCTATCCGTGTAGGGAGCAGGACTGTCATAAAAACACATGTTGATCTCTGGATATGCCATAGTTTTTCTAACCCTAACCCTAGCCTCAGTTTGCTAACCCTAACCCTAATTTGGGGCCTTAGGGTGAATCAACATGTAGTTGGAAAGTAGGCAATAGGCTACTAAAGCATGCTGATTTTTGTTTTCTCATCCGTGTGGTGAGCAGAACTATCATAAAAACACATGTTGATGTCTGAATATGCCATAGTTTTTCTAACCCTAACCCTAGCCTCAGTTTGTTAACCCTAACCCGGGGCCTTAGGGTGAATCAACAGGTAGTTGGAAAGTAGGCAATATGCTACTAAAGCATGCTGAATTGTGGTTTCCTATCCATTTGGGGAGCAGAACTGTAATAAAAACACATGTTGATGTCTGGATATGCCAAAGTTTTTCTAACCCTAAACATAGCCTCAGTTTGCTAACCCTAACCCTTATTTGGGGCCTTAGAGTGAATCAACAGGTATTTGGAAAGCAGGCAATATGCTACTAAAGCATGCTGAATTGTGGGTTCCTATCCGTATGGGGAGCAGGACTGTCATAAAAACACATGTTGATGTCTGGATATGCCATAGTTTTTCTAACCCTAACCCTAGCCTCAGTTTGCTAACTCTAACCCTAATTTGGGGCCATAGCGTGAATCAACAGGTAGTTGGAAAGTAGGCAATATGCTACTAAAGCATGCTGATTTTTGTTTTCTCATCAGTGTGGGGAGCAGAACTGTCATAAAAACACATATTGATGTCTGGATATGCCATAGTTTTTCTAACCCTAACCCTAGCCTCAGTTTGCTAACCCTAACCCTAATTTGGGGCCTTAGGGTGAATCAACATGTACTGTAGTTGGAAAGTAGGCAATATGCTACTAATGGGTGCTGATTTTTGTTTTCTCATCCGTGTGGTGAGCAGAACTATCATAAAAACACATGTTGATGTCTGAATATGCCATAGTTTTTCTAACCCTAACCCTAGCCTCAGTTTGTTAACCCTAACCCGGGGCCTTAGGGTGAATCAACAGGTAGTTGGAAAGTAGACAATATGCTACTAAAGCATGCTGAATTGTGGTTTCCCATCCGTGTCGGAAGCAGGGCTGTCATAAAAACACATGTTGATGTCTGGATATGCCATAGTTTTTCTAACCCTAACCCTAGCCTCAGTTTGGTAACCCTAACCCGGGGCCTTAGGGTGAATCAACAGGTAGTTGGAAAGTAGACAATATGCTACTAAAGCATGCTGATTTTTGTTTTCTCATCCGTGTGGGGAGCAGAACTATCATAAAAACACATGTTGATGTCTGAATATGCCATAGTTTTTCTAACCCTAACCCTAGCCTCAGTTTGTTAACCCTATCCCGGGGCCTTAGGGTGAATCAACAGGTATTTGGAAAGCAGGCAATATCCTACTAAAGCATGCTGAATTGTGGTTTCCTATCCGCGTAGGGAGCAGGACTGTAATAAAAACACATGTTGATCTCTGGATATGCCATAGTTTTTCTAACCCTAACCCTAGTCTCAGTTTGCTAACCCTAACCCTAATTTGGGGCCTTAGGGTGAATCAACATGTAGTTGGAAAGTAGGCAATAGGCTACTAAAGCATGCTGATTTTTGTTTTCTCATCCGTGTGGTGAGCAGAAGTATCATAAAAACACATGTTGATGTCTGAATATGCCATAGTTTTTCTAACCCTAACCCTAGCCTCAGTTTGTTAACCCTAACCCGGGGCCTTAGGGTGAATCAACAGGTAGTTGGAAAGTAGGCAATATGCTACTAAAGCATGCTGAATTGTGGTTTCCTATCCATTTGGGGAGCAGAACTGTAATAAAAACACATGTTGATGTCTGGATATGCCAAAGTTTTTCTAACCCTAATCCTAGCCTCAATTTGCTAACTCTAACCCTAATTTGGGGCCTTAGGGTGAATCAACAGGTAGTTGGAGAGCAGGCAATATGCTACTAAAGCATGCTGAATTGTGGTTTCCTATCCGTATGGGGAGCAGGACTGTCATAAAAACACATGTTGATGTCTGAATATGCCATAGTTTTTCTAACCCTAACCCTAGCCTCAGTTTGCTAACCCTAACCCTAATTTGGGGCCTTAGGGTGAATCAACATGTAGTTGGAAAGTAGGCAATATGCTACTAAAGCATGCTGATTTTTGTTTTCTCATCCGTGTGGTGAGCAGAACTATCATAAAAACACATGTTGATGTCTGAATATGCCATCGTTTTTCTAACCCTAACCCTAGCCTCAGTTTGTTAACCCTAACCCGGGGCCTTAGGGTGAATCAACAGGTAGTTGGAAAGTAGGCAATATGCTACTAAAGCATGCTGAATTGTGGTTTCCTATCCATTTGGGGAGCAGAACTGTAATAAAAACACATGTTGATGTCTGGATATGCCAAAGTTTTTCTAACCCTAAACATAGCCTCAGTTTGCTAACCCTAACCCTTATTTGGGGCCTTAGAGTGAATCAACAGGTATTTGGAAAGCAGGCAATATGCTACTAAAGCATGCTGAATTGTGGGTTCCTATCCGTTTGGGGAGCAGGACTGTCATAAAAACACATGTTGATGTCTGGATATGCCATAGTTTTTCTAACCCTAACCCTAGCCTCAGTTTGCTAACTCTAACCCTAATTTGGGGCCATAGCGTGAATCAACAGGTAGTTGGAAAGTAGGCAATATGCTACTAAAGCATGCTGATTTTTGTTTTCTCATCCGTGTGGGGAGCAGAACTGTCATAAAAACACATATTGATGTCTGGATATGCCATAGTTTTTCTAACCCTAACCCTAGCCTCAGTTTGCTAACCCTAACCCTAATTTGGGGCCTTAGGGTGAATCAACATGTACTGTAGTTGGAAAGTAGGCAATATGCTACTAATGGGTGCTGATTTTTGTTTTCTCATCCGTGTGGTGAGCAGAACTATCATAAAAACACATGTTGATGTCTGAATATGCCATAGTTTTTCTAACCCTAACCCTAGCCTCAGTTTGTTAACCCTAACCCGGGGCCATAGGGTGAATCAACAGGTAGTTGGAAAGTAGGCAATATGCTACTAAAGCATACTGAATTGTGGTTTCCTGTCCATTTGGGGAGCAGAACTGTAATAAAAACACATGTTGATGTCTGGATATGCCAAAGTTTTTCTAACCCTAACCCTAGCCTCAGTTTGCTAACCCTAACCCTAATTTGGGGCCTTAGGGTGAATCAACATGTAGTTGGAAAGTAGGCAATATGCTACTAAAATATGCTGATTTTTGTTTTCTCATCCGTGTGGGGAGCAGAACTGTCAGAAAAACACATATTGATGTCTGGATATGCCATAGTTTTTCTAACCCTAACCCTAGCCTCAGTTTGCTAACCCTAACCCTAATTTGGGGCCTTAGGGTGAATCAACATGTAGTTGGAAAGTAGGCAATATGCTACAAAAGCATGCTGAATTGTGGTTTCCCATCCGTGTTGGGAGCAGGGCTGTCATAAAAACACATGTTGATGTCTGGATATGCCATAGTTTTTCTAACCCTAACCCTAGCCTCAGTTTGGTAACCCTAACCCGGGGCCTTAGGGTGAATCAACAGGTAGTTGGAAAGTAGACAATATGCTACTAAAGCATGCTGATTTTTGTTTTCTCATCCGTGTGGGGAGCAGAACTATCATAAAAACACATGTTGATGTCTGAATTTGCCATAGTTTTTCTAACCCTAACCCTAGCCTCAGTTTGATAACCCTATCCCGGGGCCTTAGGGTAAATCAACAGGTATTTGGAAAGCAGGCAAAATCGTACTATAGCATGCTGAATTGTGGTTTCCTATCCGTGTAGGGAGCAGGACTGTCATAAAAACACATGTTGATCTCTGGATATGCCATAGTTTTTCTAACCCTAACCCTAGCCTCAGTTTGCTAACCCTAACCCTAATTTGGGGCCTTAGGGTGAATCAACATGTAGTTGGAAAGTAGGCAATATGCTACTAAAATATGCTGATTTTTGTTTTCCCATCCGTGTGAGGAGCAGAACTGTCAGAAAAACACATATTGATGTCTGGATATGCCATAGTTTTTCTAACCCTAACCCTAGCCTCAGTTTGCTAACCCTAACCCTAATTTGGGGCCTTAGGGTGAATCAACACGTAGTTGGAAAGTAGGCAATATGCTACAAAAGCATGCTGAATTGTGGTTTCCCATCTGTATCGGGAGCAGGGCTGTCATAAAAACACATGTTGATGTCTGGATATGCCATAGTTTTTCTAACCCTAACCCTAGCCTCAGTTTGGTAACCCTAACCCGGGGCCTTAGGGTGAATCAACAGGTAGTTGGAAAGTAGACAATATGCTACTAAAGCATGCTGAATTGTGGTTTCCCATCCGTGAATGAAGCAGGGCTGTCATAAAAACACATGTTGATGTCTGGATATGCCATAGTTTTTCTAACCCTAACCCTAGCCTCAGTTTGGTAACCCTAACCCGGGGCCTTAGGGTGAATCAACAGGTAGTTGGAAAGTAGACAATATGCTACTAAAGCATGCTGATTTTTGTTTTCTCATCCGTGTGGGGAGCAGAACTATCATAAAAACACATGTTGATGTCTGAATATGCCATAGTTTTTCTAACCCTAACCCTAGCCTCAGTTTGTTAACCCTATCCCGGGGCCTTAGGGTGAATCAACAGGTATTTGGAAAGCAGGCAATATCCTACTAAAGCATGCTGAATTGTGGTTTCCTATCCGCGTAGGGAGCAGGACTGTAATAAAAACACATGTTGATCTCTGGATATGCCATAGTTTTTCTAACCCTAACCCTAGCCTCAGTTTGCTAACCCTAACCCTAATTTGGGGCCTTAGGGTGAATCAACATGTAGTTGGAAAGTAGGCAATAGGCTACTAAAGCATGCTGATTTTTGTTTTCTCATCCGTGTGGTGAGCAGAACTATCATAAAAACACATGTTGATGTCTGAATATGCCATAGTTTTTCTAACCCTAACCCTAGCCTCAGTTTGTTAACCCTATCCCGGGGCCTTAGGGTGAATCAACAGGTATTTGGAAAGCAGGCAATATCCTACTAAAGCATGCTGAATTGTGGTTTCCTATCCGCGTAGGGAGCAGGACTGTCATAAAAACACATGTTGATCTCTGGATATGCCATAGTTTTTCTAACCCTAACCCTAGCCTCAGTTTGCAAACCCTAACCCTAATTTGGGGCCTTAGGGTGAATCAACATGTAGTTGGAAAGTAGGCAATAGGCTACTAAAGCATGCTGATTTTTGTTTTCTCATCCGTGTGGTGAGCAGAACTATCATAAAAACACATGTTGATGTCTGAATATGCCATAGTTTTTCTAACCCTAACCCTAGCCTCAGTTTGTTAACCCTAACCCGGGGCCTTAGGGTGAATCAACAGGTAGTTGGAAAGTAGACAATATGCTACTAAAGCATGCTGATTTTTGTTTTCTCATCCGTGTGGGGAGCAGAACTATCATAAAAACACATGTTGATGTCTGAATATGCCATAGTTTTTCTAACCCTAACCCTAGTCTCAGTTTGTTAACCCTATCCCGGGGCCTTAGGGTGAATCAACAGGTATTTGGAAAGCAGGCAATATCCTACTAAAGCATGCTGAATTGTGGTTTCCTATCCGTGTAGGGAGCAGGACTGTCATAAAAACACATGTTGATCTCTGGATATGCCATAGTTTTTCTAACCCTAACCCTAGCCTCAGTTTGCTAACCCTAACCCTAATTTGGGGCCTTAGGGTGAATCAACATGTAGTTGGAAAGTAGGCAATAGGCTACTAAAGCATGCTGATTTTTGTTTTCTCATCCGTGTGGTGAGCAGAACTATCATAAAAACACATGTTAATGTCTGAATATGCCATAGTTTTTCTAACCCTAACCCTAGCCTCAGTTTGTTAACCCTAACCCGGGGCCTTAGGGTGAATCAACAGGTAGTTGGAAAGTAGGCAATATGCTACTAAAGCATGCTGAATTGTGGTTTCCTATCCATTTGGGGAGCAGAACTGTAATAAAAACACATGTTGATGTCTGGATATGCCAAAGTTTTTCTAACCCTAAACCTAGCCTCAGTTTGCTAACCCTAACCCTTATTTGGGGCCTTAGAGTGAATCAACAGGTATTTGGAAAGCAGGCAATATGCTACTAAAGCATGCTGAATTGTGGGTTCCTATCCGTTTGGGGAGCAGGACTGTCATAAAAACACATGTTGATGTCTGGATATGCCATAGTTTTTCTAACCCTAACCCTAGCCTCAGTTTGCTAACTCTAACCCTAATTTGGGGCCATAGCGTGAATCAACAGGTAGTTGGAGAGCAGGCAATATGCTACTAAAGCATGCTGAATTGTGGTTTCCTATCCGTATGGGGAGCAGGACTGTCATAAAAACACATGTTGATGTCTGAATATGCCATAGTTTTTCTAACCCTAACCCTAGCCTCAGTTTGCTAACCCTAACCCTAACCCGGGGCCTTAGGGTGAATCAACAGGTAGTTGGAAAGTAGACAATATGCTACTAAAGCATGCTGATTTTTGTTTTCTCATCCGTGTGGGGAGCAGAACTATCATAAAAACACATGTTGATGTCTGAATATGCCATAGTTTTTCTAACCCTAACCCTAGCCTCAGTTTGTTAACCCTAACCCGGGGCCTTATGGTGAATCATCAGGTAGTTGGAAAGTAGGCAATATGCTACAAAAGCATGCTGAATTGTGGTTTCCCATCCGTGTCGGGAGCAGGACTGTCATAAATACACATGTTGATCTCTGGATATGCCATAGTTTTTCTAACCCTAACCCTAGCCTCAGTTTGCTAACCCTAACCCTAATTTGGGGCCATAGGGTGAATCAACATGTAGTTGGAAAGTAGGCAATATGCTACTAAAATATGCTGATTTTTGTTTTCCCATCCGTGTGGGGAGCAGAACTGTCAGAAAAACACATATTGATGTCTGGATATGCCATAGTTTTTCTAACCCTAACCCTAGCCTCAGTTTGCTAACCCTAACCCTAATTTGGGGCCTTAGGGTGAATCAACACGTAGTTGGAAAGTAGGCAATATGCTACAAAAGCATGCTGAATTGTGGTTTCCCATCCGTATCGGGAGCAGGGCTGTCATAAAAACACATGTTGATGTCTGGATATGCCATAGTTTTTCTAACCCTAACCCTAGCCTCAGTTTGGTAACCCTAACCCGGGGCCTTAGGGTGAATCAACAGGTAGTTGGAAAGTAGACAATATGCTACTAAAGCATGCTGATTTTTGTTTTCTCATCCGTGTGGGGAGCAGAACTATCATAAAAACACATGTTGATGTCTGAATATGCCATAGTTTTTCTAACCCTAACCCTAGCCTCAGTCTGTTAACCCTATCCCGGGGCCTTAGGGTGAATCAACAGGTATTTGGAAAGCAGGCAATACAGTATCCTACTAAAGCATGCTGAATTGTGGTTTCCTATCCGTGTAGGGAGCAGGACTTTCATAAAAACACATGTTGATCTCTGGATATGCCATAGTTTTTCTAACCCTAACCCTAGCCTCAGTTTGCTAACCCTAACCCTATTTTGGGGCCTTAGGGTGAATCAACATGTAGTTGGAAAGTAGGCAATAGGCTACTAAAGCATGCTGATTTTTGTTTTCTCATCCGTGTGGGGAGCAGAACTATCATAAAAACACAGGTTGATGTCTGAATATGCAATAGTTTTTCTAACCCTAACCCTAGCCTCAGTTTGTTTACCCTAACCCGGGGCCTTATGGTGAATCAACAGGTAGTTGGAAAGTAGGCAATATGCTACTAAAGCATGCTGAATTGTGGTTTCCTATCCATTTGGGGAGCAGAACTGTAATAAAAACACATGTTGATGTCTGGATATGCCAAAGTTTTTCTAACCCTAAGCCTAGCCTCAGTTTGCTAACCCTAACCCTTATTTGGGGCCTTAGAGTGAATCAACAGGTATTTGGAAAGCAGGCAATATGCTACTAAAGCATGCTGAATTGTGGTTTCCTATCCGTTTTGGGAGCAGGACTGTCATAAAAACACATGTTGATGTCTGGATATGCCATAGTTTTTCTAACCCTAACCCTAGCCTCAGTTTGCTAACTCTAACCCTAATTTGGGGCCATAGCGTGAATCAACAGGTAGTTGGAAAGTAGGCAATATGCTACTAAAGCATGCTGATTTTTGTTTTGTCATCCGTGTGGGGAGCAGAACTGTCATAAAAACACATATTGATGTCTGGATATGCCATAGTTTTTCTAACCCTAACCCTAGCCTCAGTTTGCTAACCCTAACCCTAATTTGGGGCCTTAGGGTGAATCAACAGGTAGTTGGAAAGTAGGCAATATGCTACTAAAGCATGCTGAATTGTGGTTTCCTATCCATTTGGGGAGCAGAACTGTAATAAAAACACATGTTGATGTCTGGATATGCCAAAGTTTTTCTAACCCTAATCCTAGCCTCAGTTTGCTAACTCTAACCCTAATTTGGGGCCTTAGGGTGAATCAACATGTAGTTGGAAAGCAGGCAATATGCTACTAAAGCATGCTGATTTTTGTTTTCTCATCCGTGTGGGGAGCAGAACTGTCATAAAAACACATATTGATGTCTGGATATGCCATACTTTTTCTAACCCTAACCCTAGCCTCAGTTTGCTAACCCTAACCCTAATTTGGGGCCTTAGGGTGAATCAACACGTAGTTGGAAAGTAGGCAATATGCTACAAAAGCATGCTGAATTGTGGTTTCCCATCCGTGTCGGGAGCAGGGCTGTCATAAAAACACATGTTGATGTCTGGATATGCCATAGTTTTTCTAACCCTAACCCTAGCCTCAGTTTGGTAACCCTAACCCGGGGCCTTAGGGTGAATCAACAGGTAGTTGGAAAGTAGACAATATGCTACTAAAGCATGCTGATTTTTGTTTTCTCATCCATGTGGGGAGCAGAACTATCATAAAAACACATGTTGATGTCTGAATATGCCATAGTTTTTCTAACCCTAACCCTAGCCTCAGTTTGTTAAACCCCCAAGAAACATGTATTGGTTGAAGCTTAAGAGTTTAACCCCTCTGTATGATAGTTGATTTTAGCAGGGATTCCTAGCAGGATATGTCTCATCTCATCCCTGGTGAACGTTTTATATGGTGGAATCTTGACAAATCTGTATTTTCAAAGCCGCAAACTCTAGTGGAACTTGCACAGAGCAGCTCTCTTAGGAGCTGACCACATGATGTCCTCATACGATGCACCTCAGCTAATTCCTCTCAATCCAAAGGAACAGTGACTGTATTTATGGTCAGTAACATTTTACGTAAGGCTACGTTTTTAGTAGTTCATAAACACATTCATGACAATTAACAATGCATTCATGAAACATTATAAACATGGCTATAAATACTTATAAAAATGCATAACATTATAGCCATGCGTATTATGCATTATGAATCCTCTATGAAGCTCTATAAATACCTTTATAATGCATTATAATCATTGGTATAAGCATCAAGGATGGTTTGCTGCATTATAAAGGTATCTACAGTGTGTTATAGATGAGAGCTTCATTAGACAGTCATAATAATGCATAATAAACAGCTATAATGTGTTATGCCTTCTAATAAATATTTATAGACATGTTTATAATTCTTTTTGAATGCATTATAATACATTATGAATGTGTTTACTTAAGGCCATGTTTTTAATAATTTATGAAGTGTTACCTTAAGGTCTCTCTGGATGTAGAACTCCTCACCTTGTCAAATATGTGAGTCCACCAACCCTGTAGAGGAAACTCAGTTCAGTCACTGTACTTACTACCTTTTTCTTTTGGTAATTACTCACAAGTCAAAACCAACCATGAGGACAGAACAGTAACCCAAAGGGTATGCCCAGTATCTTGGCCCCCCGATACACCACCATGGATCTGCAGCCAGTAGCTGGTGCTGACTTTATAACTGTAAGTGTTCTACATGTTTTTAATATCTTTCTTTGTAACTGGTAGAAATCAACATACTTTAAAATAAATTTTGTTTGCCAGCACAAGGCGCAAAAAGGTTGTCCTAAGTCTCTTAATTATTCAGAGGCGCGTTTTGGACGTAATAAGCTATAAATGAATCGGAATGATGCGTCACTTCAACTTCAAAAGCCAGCAGTGGATGGGCTACTGTGGATTGCTATAACAATGGTGCATTTGCTCGGCAAGCCAAATCGTTTTTTGCCCGAGGAAACGGACGTGCTGGTGCGCAATGTGAAAAGCCGTAAGCATTTCATCTATGGGAGCACCACTGTTACACCTGAGCCTTTCGAGGTGAAGCAGGCATGGGGTGAGGTAGAAGCGAGTGTGTCCTCATTTTCCGGCATCACCAGACCGTTGGCATTGTGCTGAAAGGGGTTTAATGAGAAAATGGAGAAAACGGAAGCTCCCTGCTGAACGAGCACAGCGGCTGGGAACGGGGACTTAATTATCCATGTGTGTTTTTTTTCTTTTAATTCTGTGTCTGCAAACACAACCTACAGTTTTTACGGTGCTTTAAAATGTTCAAATAAAAGCCAATAATGCTGTTATTTTACATCCTCCAATTTAGATTCCTTTTCACCTTAGCTGTATAATAACATGTATGCAAACTCCACAGACACACATGCGGTATTGAGGATGGATGAATGGTCACATTTGCATTGTTATATGAATTGTTTTAATTTTTAATTTTAAGCTTGTGAAAGGGGTTTGTTGACAGATAATTAATGATCCAGAAATAAGCTGATGAGGTCATTTCGAGTTAAAGGCTGCCATTGAAGTACTCCAGCCATCCTTATGTATTTATTATGAGAAATACTTTAAACCCAGTGAAATTCACCTCTAATCTTTAGAATCAGCTAAGATGTCTCTTACAATGTTGTTGTACATTTTTTTCTCAAGGTTTTTCTTGAGGGAGTGTATGTGCTTTTAATCCTGCTTTTCATCATTAGTCTGAGTTGCATTGTGTTTCAGCCTGACTGCCTGTACATTATATATGCTTTTTTGAAATTAGACGCACAGAAGCTCTATGTGACCAATGCTCTGCTTGTTGAACACCTGTAGCTTAAAAGTAGAGCACTGTACCTGCAATGCTGAAGTCAGGGTTCGAATCCCAGGGAGGGGCCCATACAATTGTTAACACTTCCAACTACTGCAAGATGTGTTGGGTAAAGCTGCCAAATAAATAAGTTATTGCTGTAGTACCTCCCCCCACCCTGCCCCAACGTAGCAGTTGCTATTTTAGCTGTGCAGAATCATTATGAGGTCATACTATACATGGCATAATTTAATATAGTACAACTGAGAAGTAAAGGGAGAAAAACCTCACATTGAATACTATTTAGGTTTTAGATCACATATATTATGTAAGATCTGGTTCTATACTTTCAAATTCATCCTGCTTCATGCAACAATAAATCATCAATAAGAACCACTGAGCCAATTTTGAAAGCAGAGATGCACATAAGTGATCATATTACTTGCATCATGCGTTACTGATAAAATGCTGCACTTGTGGTCAGTCATGTTTCATTTATGGTCATAAAACACCGTCCACGGCACTTCTCACCATTTTTTTCTTACTTATTCAGATTAATATTTATATCAATATTTCATATTGATATTTAGTAGATGCTAAATGAATGTGACATGCAAGTGAGTAAAGCAAGACTATAGCACTCCTGGCACAGTTGGAGTGATATGATTTCTCCGCTGAGATTCAAAAACATGACCTTCCAGACCATGCAGGGAAGACCCATGAAAAAATGGCTCCTTGGACCCCCTGCTTAGGTTGGCACTTTCAATGTGAAGAAATAAGGGTAATTTGCCAAGTGATTGGAACCCCTTGACAGATTTTGCAGGACTGGGGGATGCCAACAGTAGATTTTGGGGCCCCTGTAAATTGCAGGGCCCCCTGAGTCATCCAGGGTCACCAATCTACCCATGCCGCATCCCAATGCCCCTGTTGCAGACGCAGGCACAGATCTCTAAAGCACAAAGCTACACAATGCACTAATTTGTTCCCGCTAACAATTCAAAACCAGAGAAAAAGAATCTCTAAATTCTAGAATCAATTTAGAGATGCCAGTTAGTCTAGCTTCATGTTCTTGGACTGCGAGAAGAAACCAGAGTATCCTGAGGAAGCCTGTGTACCACATGCAAGTTCACATACACAGAAGAGTTCGGATTTAAACCCTCAATCCATCAGTGCTATCTACTTAGCCAGCATGGCACGCACACTAAATAAATGATACATAGAAACACAAAATAACTGATTTGCCAGGACATTCTCTGATTACATTGAAATTGTGTTCACAGATAAAGGTTTCTGAGTGCCAAACAAAGAAATAGAGAGGCATGCAGTGACATAAGTGCATAATATTCAGTGAAATGCTGACAATAACATAACAACACTGCTGGCGTCATTCTTTCCTACAATATGATATATTTCTTATGGAATAATATTTGAGCTAGTATATGACTAAAATATCAAACATCATAAAAATATTAAGCAATAAATTCAAATAAAATTCTGTAAAATCATTTAATGAAAACATCCACAGCATGAAGTAACAAATTCACTGTGGTTGTTGCATTGTTTCGCAACAAGGAATCATTGACATGGAAGAGAAATTACTAGGAACTCTTTCATGTGTTTTAATCAAACCGCTTTGACAGTGGGAGACAGTAATTCAGTCATTCCATACAAATGACAATGTCTGATTTCAGCTCTCACTGAAGTTGCGTTTACTGTATGTTTTTAATGGTTTGGGTGATCATAGCTGAAGGTGATGTTTTTGAAGGAAAAACTGGAAAATAAAAAATGAAGACAACAATTGAACATGTATTGATTTTATGATAAACACTAATCTTCCGGCACCACATGTGCCACTCCACATCACTGTTCTGTCCCTTTGTTAATAATAGAATGACAAGCAATCATCAGCTTTGTGCCTGTTCTAGAATCAATACATGTTTATTGCTTTTATTTCAAAAGTTTCTCTCCGCCCAAACATACAACATCATACTGAAAGCCTCATGTTGATATTACTGACCTACTAAATAAATGCCATTTTTTAAATATGCAATGTATTCAGGATATTATTATCCTATCTATCCATCCATACATCCATAAATTCCTACAGTACAAAATAGTTAATGAAACCAGCTATGATTTTTATTTTTTTCAGTGTTAGTCTTTTACATAACAACTGTACAGCTAAAAATTTTCAGAAAAGAATATTTAAAAGCATTCTGGCACTGGGCAGATCGAGACATTGTGGCAGCAGCGGAAAAGAGGAGAAGAAGGGGACTCACACGAAGTTGGTCCTTATATCGGAGCTATATACATGGCTCACAAGCATGCCGGGACATGGAGATGTCTCTGATGCCATAGCATATTTAAGCCAAGTTACAGTGTCAAACTTGACTTGACTTGACTTATAGTTCTTAAAAACAGAATTGACACATAAAACACAACTGGGTATAGTTTTATTTTACTAGCTACTTTAAAAACCACAAAACCACTTTTATTTGGTCTTTTTGAACTCAAATGATACTATTTTTATTGTTGCATTTCATTGCAATATATCCAATAACTCATTTACAGAAAGTTAGTTCTTACAGTTCTAAAATATGAAAATGGATTAATTTAACTCAGAAGAAATTATTAAAGGCTAAGAAATTATTAAAGCTCTGTAATATACCAGATACATGGATCTGAAAGGTGTGCTGCTATTGTGTGTTTGCCTCATTAAAAATATGTAATTTTACTTCATTAGGAGCTATATATAAGGTTTTGATATTTGAGATCAGATATTACATAGCTTTCTAATGTAACACTTGGCATCACAGAGTATTTTTAAACGAAATGAGATCAGACTCAGATAGGTACAAATTCCATTTGTATTCTAAACTGTATCATGGGCTGTGAATTTAATTAGCCAATAATGACAGCTTAAATGTCATTATCAAATTATTTCAGCAGCACTTTCAGTTCCTCATGATTCATCATGAGCATCTGCAGTTTCGGCTGTACAGTATTTTTTCCATCTGTCAATTGTACAGTTTCAAGTGGATGCTTATCACTTTGTGGTCAAACGTAAACCAGCACAGCTTTGTATACTGGGAAGTGAAGTTCAGATTTGACTGTTTGCACCACCATATGTTTTTAAAAATCGAGTACTGGGAGATGTCTGTAACAAACAAGTGATTCTTGTCGCTCAGTCAATGGGCCCCCATTAAGATCTAGAGGAGGTACGCAAGTGGCAGGAAAAGATGAATAATCTTTAATGGATGATACTGACCAGCAAGAAGGTATATAATATTTTAATATAGACTCTGAATTTTTAATTATGCAAGCAACTTAATAAGCAAAATACAAGCAATAAAATGTATCTGTTTCACTACTGTACCATAAATAGACAGAATGAGATCTAGACCAATTAATGCATTCATAGCAATGCAGGGTCAAAACATATGAAGTTTCACTTAAATTTTTGTAAGAAATTTATAAGTGAACAAACCCACTCTACTTTTATTCTACTCATTTTCCTCACAAACCCATGCTGGTTATGTTCAGGAAGTGCTTTGATATTACTATTATACAGAGATACTCTTTAACCCACTATAATACAATGAATCAATATATAATATATATTTGACCTCTGTGATGTGGTGCTGGATAAGAGGTGGGAAGATGGATGGATGGATGGATGGAGACCAGACATTTAGTAGAAATACCTGCTCTATCCAAAACAGTTCAATCACTCAACAAAGCTATACAGAATGGAATGTTTTTCTAAAAATTCCCCTTTCACTCTCATAGGCTGTTTTTGTGTTTCTCCTAAAGCAATGCGATGGCTTCATTATACAAATCCTCTGTGAAGCAGAAGTCTATTAGATGTGGGAAGCCTGCCTTGCAGATTAATTTATTAGATCCAAAGTTATATTTACAATTAATTCACACTATTTTAACTGAGCAATGAAGAATTTAAATCTTTAATCTATATGTGCTCTTGTTACGTGCCGTAAGTGAGGAAGATACGTGCCGTAAGTGTTACGTGCCGTAAGTTCAGGAGGATGCCTACAGGTTCTTCGGACGTTCTGCCCACTCGCCCATTTGTCAACCGCTCCATAGACTCCGCCTCTTGGACCTGTTCCCGCCTCCCTTGCCTTCGGAGCAGTTTCTGGTTCTTCGACAGAAGAGGCTGCAACTTCGTCATTTCGTCTGCCCGCTGCTTGCTTCTCGCCTGCTAGTTCACTCTTCATTCGCTTTGTTTTCGGTGTGACTGCTCGTGTACTGTATGACTGTTTCTATTATTGATTTCCGATTTTCGCCTCGTCCTTATTGTACCATTTGACTGCCTGTTTGGTTTTGAACTTTCGCTCGTACTTCGACTTCACCTCTGGATACTGTTGCTTCGGCTGTGTGCATGTACCACTACTGTAGGTGTGTGTAAGGAGTGTCTGCCTTTTTGTTTTTTGTTTCTTCGTAAACGTGGGGATTACTGTTGGTTTGGTGGGAGATAGGCTTAGGCATTGTTGTTTCGTTTTACCCTTTTGTTGTGTTCACTTAGGATTAGCTTAGCTTGGGGTTATATTCGGTAGATGTGTTTTTGTTTGTTTCTTTGGCCTCTGTCACTTCTGACGTTCGTTACACCTAGTATTTGTAAAGTGTCTGTGAAAAACTATAAAAATTTGTGTCCCGTGTTCCCTTCCTCCTAGCTCTGGTTGTCTTGTCCTTCTCAATCCCTCCTTCCCTTTCACTTTGTTAGGCTCCAACCCTAGACTGGAGCGTAACAAAATTGAGGGCTCGCCCTTTCCTTTTTTCCTTCTTGTGCTTGTCTGGCAGATTTTTTTTGTGTGGGGGGGTGTTGTGGTAGTTGCGGCGATAGTGATGGCCCGGTTCGACCTCATCACTTTTACCCTTTACCCCACACTCGAACAATTTGATGAGCGCCGTAAGGACAATCTGCTGCAAATTGCAGAGTTTTGGTTCCCGCTGAGGCTTCCAAGCGGGTTGTTAAGCAAACCCTGCTCGACGAATTGATTCGGCAAGGTATTCTGCCTGAGTTGGGTGGGTCCCCGAGTGTTGCTGCCACCCCGGTTCGGTTGTCTGCTGCAGTGGAAGCCAGCAGCGACGATCTAGGGGTTGGACACCGTATGGATTTTGGCGATCCCTGCTCAACCAGGGAGGACCTGTTGCTTACGATTAAGCTAAGGGAGCTCGAACTCGAGATTGAGACAGGAGTACCAGGCTCAGCTACTCCGTGTCCAGGCAGTGGAGACTGAGGCTGATAAGGAGGTGGCATTACAAAGGTCGAGGATGGGTGACCAAAAACTGGTGCCTCTTCCGCGTAAGGTACCCACACCAGGTACGACTCCACCAGCAGCCCGCCCCGCCCGAGACCAAGCCGATGCCCTAGACGCTCCTATGCCCAGTCCCCGGTCTCCCTTGAGTTCCCCCCTGGATTAGAAAAATCTTGACACCCATGCTTTCTAGAGTAACACTCTGTGTAAAGTTTACACTAGTACATTTAGTCAGCCAGAAGTATTAAATCAGAATTGCATCAAATCATCATTCATTGTTCGACCGATAATTTTAAGTTCAATTTCATTGCTTTCAACTTTTTATAAGTTTGTGTTTTTTCTGGCCAATTAAGAAATTAAGATGAACTTCACTACAGGAAACAGTGCAGATTTTCAACCTAAAAGCGTAACTAGAAATCTAGACAGCATGTGTGTCAAGATTTTTCTAATCCAGGGGGGGTTTGCAGGGGATCCCCCTCAGTTGGTTTTTGCAGATAAAGTGTGTCCCTGCTTATGCCTACAAGGCTAGGAGAATGTCCTGTTTTAATAAGCATATGTAAATGTTAAAATTAATACATGCAAAAATAAGCTGTCTTCTTCACCTGAAATGTGCAAACCTGGAAAGGAGAACAAATATGATCTTTTTTTAATATACTCAGCTAGGATCTTTTACTTGTGAAGCAGGAAAATCAGTCCAATCTTCCCATTAATGTCCCCATCATCATGCATGTCCATTGCAGGCTTCCCAGTTGGATTTGTAGTTCTCAAACTGAGTATTACTAGCCGTTCTCTTTTCATGAATTATAGCTTCTAAAGGCTAAGTTAATGGTGGTAACATCTAAGTTTAAGTGAGACTTATTCAGCGCTGTTCATATACTGCACTAAGGGCTTTGATGAGGAAAACAGTAATTAGCTTTGCACTCAGTGGGTTTCACTTGTGTTTCCATCCTGTGCTAATTAGCACTATGTGTTTCAAAAGATAAGGTAACGGAGGGAGTGCAGTGTCAGTTCAAAGGGAAATTTTTCTGTTTATATTATTTCTAGCTGTTGGTGTGTTCAGCTGCCTGTCTTGGGATTTTTAATCAATTCCTTGTGCATCGTCCATGCAGTAAACAAAAGGCAGGGGCACTCTGGACGTAATGCCAGTCTGTCACAGAAGAGACACCTGCACACATACCTTGGGACAAATCAGAGGCATTGAGTCACTGCAGGAAGAAACGTGAGGGACACATGCAAGCCCCCACACTGGAGGTGTGAGGCTAATTTAACTGATATTAATATTAACATGCAGTAAAGAAATATCTGTTTGTTCAAATGCCTAAAGAAAGATTGCCAGTTCAGGTTTTTGATAGACCAAATGCTGAATTATCCAAACAAATATCCATGCATTATGTACACATTAGTGTTCCTGCAGCAGAATAAACATTCTAAAAAATGCTGCAAAGTCTTGATAAGATTGTCGCTATACTAAAGGAATGTGTCAGAAATTTCTAGTTTTCAGTATGTTTTTAAAGGTAATAATATTTTTAATAATATTTTTTCAGCCTTCCCTTGGATGGTTATATTTTTCCATTTCCAATAATGTTTTCATAACATTCACAGACTCAAATGAAATGCTTTTGTGAAGAACCAGTCTCAAATTTCATTATGTATAAATTTCATGGTAGCTCCTGCACTAGTTTTGAGTCAGTATATATCTGGCACATTTAATCAGTGCTTTGTGGAATAGAAAGTAGTGCTTATGTAATGTCAAATCACAGTAACGCAAACAGGAACAGACACTAGAAGACACTTCCATGCAGAGGATCTTCCCAGAATCTGAAGAGGAAAGATACTTGATTTGGGGGGGTACACTTTTGTTTAGTTTTTATATGGCTGGTTTCATTTTCAGGAAAGTTTGATCTTCAGGATTAATAGTTAGTAAAATTTAAGCAATGTGATTTAGGTAGAATGGTAGTAGCCTCAACAGGTTAAGTATTATACTTTCTGGACTATTATTAGAGTGTCAGATATTGGAATATGTGAGCTGAACATAATGACTTCAGAGTTTCTATTTTTGAACGTTATTATTTAAAAGCCCAGGGGTGGCACAGCGGTGGGTGCAGCAGTTAGCACTTATACCTCTGGGCCTTGGGTTCCGTGTGTGGAGTTTGCATGTTCTCCCCATGTTGTCGTGGGGTCTCCTCTGGGTTCTCCAGTTTCCCCCCACAGTCCAAAAACATGCTGAGGGTAACTGGAGTTACCAAATTGCCCATAAGTGTGCATGTGTGAATGAATGGTATGAATGTGCTCTGCGATGGGTTGGCGCCCCATCCTGGGTTGTTCCCTGCCTTGTGCCCATAATAGAATAAGCAGTTACAGAAGATGGATGGCTGGATATGAAATCCCCTTGTGAGAGATTTCAGAAGAATATTTCATAAAAATTTTGATTTATGGGACTCAGAATCTACAATTTGTGAAATATTCAGCTTGATTTGAAAGAGGTGGTCAGCTTTGGTGTCTGAGTGATCAGTGATGCTGCTTCCTCTGTTCCTGTCTTAGGACTTTGCACCAGTCACTTGCAGCTTCAGATTTTTGCTCCTTTGTATTTTGATGGCCAGTTTTCCAGACTCTTCTCATAAAATTCCATGTCCATTGCCACAACACTGAGCCATGTCTCTTCCACAAACCGAACAGGCACATTAGCTGCCTTGATACTGTTGTCATCCACATCCAGAGAATCACTAAAGCCTGAAAATGTCTTGAGCAACTTGCTGTGGCTATTTTCTCTTGTGCTGACAGCCACTGACTGAAAGCATAATTTTGTCTGAGTCGTTTTTAGTCAGCCACATGCTGTGCACTTTCTGTAGTGGCTACTTGTTCTGCAAAAAGAGAGATAAACCATAAAATGTGGTGAAAAGAATGAAAACATTTTGCTCCCCAACTTGACAGCTTTAGCAAAGTACAAACACATAAACTAAACACACAAACTTGAAGCCTCATCAATGCTGAAAATGTAGCTATCACCTGATGCATGCTTAGATGTTTCAATTGTGAAACAAGAAAATCAAAAAGTTAATCCTTCTATTAATTCCCCCATTTTCATGCATGTCCATTAGTGAGAAAGAGGTTCAAGGTTAAGTAAGTAATCTTACAAATGCATCACCACTGGGATGATATTCAACTACAGGCTCCATTTTCTAAAAGCTAAATGCTAATGCTAAAGAAAATAATTAGCGATGGACCATTTATTTTTTAACTAATTGATTGCCCAATGTATCATCTGCCTAAATATGTTTTAGAGCCCTTCTTGACAATTTTCACAATTTCTCTGAAGTTTTATAAAATAATTCTGTAGTTTTATGTAGATATAGGCAATCCCCGGGATACAAACAAGATCTGCTCCCTACGTCTGTGGTTAAGACGAATTTGTAGGCATAATAATAATAATACAGTACATTATAAGAAGACAGTGGTAATAATAGTAACTATAATAAGCTGACGAACCGTTGAAGCTGTGCAATGTTTTCACTATAGAGTCTCAGCATACTTTGTATGTTCTTTATTACAAACCATTGTATTTAACCCAAAGTTGTAGTGTAATAGACTTTACGGCAGTCACTTCATCTGCCTCAGCTCGGTCTGTTTAGAGTTTGGACGTTCTTAACCCAGGAGCTGCCTCTAAATAAAAAAATCATGACCACATGACAAATGGAATAGATATAAGAATGGTTTGTTCTAGAACAGATATAAGAATCTTGTAGGACATTTGAAAGTAGCACAATTTGCATTAAACTGAAATAAAATAAATTACAGAAACATTTACAAGTGAAAAGTGCAGTGCTAAAGGGGTTTAAACGTCAAAGTTGCAAGAGAAGATGTGAGCTTTTAAACAGGTATTCCTGGTGTACATCTCAGCTCTTAGGGCGATTAATCCTGTTTTGAGCAATGTACTAGCTAAATGCCTTGTGAGTTACATATTTTTAGATGATCCATCCTTAGTGATCTAAAAGCCCTGCCGTGTTAGTACTGAGAATGTCAGACATGCATTAGGTGATTTTTTAACAAGTAGCAGCACCTGCTGAGGAAAAAAAAAATCCTGTGGCAGTTTCAGAAATGAATAGGCAGGTAACACCGTCTGTGCCCAACTCGCACTGTGCATGCTAATTCTTCACAAGCCTGAATCTACTAAATTGTAATGAATACTATGAGTTGTTATATTTGAGTAGTAAACAGTAGTCTATAGTAGCTAAATGTCTTTACTGTTGGCTAAGGTCAGTTCCTCGAATTACAGCTGAAGCTCAGTTCATGCCAAAATGAAGTCTGTCAGGCATGGGGCAGAGAAGAAAACACACACACACTCACATACACACTTTGTATTTGTATTTTTGTATTCATATCTTTGTGGGGGTCATCCATTCATTTCTATATGCATAACCGAAATCCCACCAATGACAAACTTAATCCCTACTCAACCCTAACCTTAACCATAAGTAACCAAACAAAATACAACAGTTTTGGCATTTTTAATTTATTGATTGCAGTCACAGACTTTTATAAGATTTCTATAAAATTAAGTTTTGAAGATCAAAATGGCCCCCACAACATCAAAAAAACAGGTTTAACAAAATAAAAGGAACATTTGGTCCCCACAATGTAATATATATACATATATATACATACACACACACACACATTGGATAAGTGGTTAAGGAAAATGGATGGATGAGTCATGAATTTTCCGCAGATAATGTTTATCAGCTTATCATAAAGTACTTCTCATTTATTTAAACATACTTCTGAAATTGTTATTCCTTTTTAAAATTCCACAAATGGACAAACTCTGCAGTAGAATTTACTGGCATATTTTAATAAATAAAAATTATTTTCATGTAGAATCATAGGTTCTTAGGATTTTAATAACTATGTTTTTTTGATCACCTAAAACATACAATCTAAATAAAGCAGTGAATGGATGGTTGAACTCACTTGTCTCATGTTGTTGATTTTATTCTGTGTCTTATTTTGTCTTATATCTTGTCTGTTATAAGTAAAAGATGATGAGAAATCTGGATTAGTTGACATATATTTTTTTAACTCTGAGAACAACCAACCAAAGGTTTTTAAATTGTCCATTAAGAGGAAATTGTTTGGAAATGATCAATTCACTCCAAAATTGCAATGCTGCAATACAAAGATATTGCCTCATCAAAGCTTCAATTTCTTGCTCTCCCCAAAAATAAGCAGAATTTCACAATGCTTGAGCTGAATATTATTAACATTAGATGAGTTTCAATTTTTGACAGTCGTTACGCTTTCTATGAATGCCATGTCTATAGGAATCTATGAACACATTCATAAAGCATTATAATACATTCATAAAGTATTATAAACATGGCTATAAATATTTATAAAATGGCATAACACATTATAGCCATGTTTATTATGAATACTTTACAAATCTCTCATCTATAGTGCATTATAGCTACCTTGATAATGCATTACAAAACATCCTTAATTCTTATACCGACCACTGTAATGCATTATGAAGGTATCTGTAGTGCATTATAGATGAGAGCTACATTGGAGCTTATGAAGTCTTTATGCTATTATGCCATATGACTATTATCTATTATGCTATTATGCCATATGACTTTCAATAGAAGATGCTTTAATGCTTTATTAATTCTAAACTCATTATTATAATGCATTGTGAAGGCATGTGTAATGCATTATAGATGACATTTTAAGTAAAGTGTTACCCTGACAGTCTAACTGCAATATAAATAGTGAACTTTAAACACAGTCATGCACACAGTGTTAATGATAAGCATGTTTCACTGGGAAACCCAGGAAAGCTGTGGGCAGCACTAATATAGAGGACCACCAAGGAATCTCGGTCCTGAGGAAATCAGTTTTTCCATTCACACAGATATATTCTTGCTTTGTAAGAGGTTGTTGTGTAGCTCCTCCCCCAGTGATACTTACACTTGTATCGGGGCATTTGGAAGCTCAGCCTAGCTGCACTTATACCTGTTTGACTTTCTGATAGAATGTATGTCTGTAATGTGCTGTTTGCCTCATTTGTTCATCACTTTGGTCAAAAGCAACTCCTTCAAATATGTTGAAATTAATATAGGAAACATCAATGTGTTCTCTTTAATTAGTATAAGTAGTATTTACATCTTTTTCAATTTTAATTTCCAAATTTTACTTGCTCAATTCCCTATTTTAGCAGTGGATTTTTTTCTATCAGATTAATAGATTGTATATGTTTCCTGTATTTATGCACTGAACCGCTTCTTACAGATATGCATACCTCTCACACAACCACTGTAAGTTTGAAAAATATAAAAATAAAATGTCGCTCGGATCTGGTGCAGATATTGTGAGTCATATCCATCATCCATGGTGCAAAAACCTAAATACATTGTTTTGTCCTTTGCAACCTACAAATAACTTAATAAGATGCCTTGTCATACCGTCAGAGCTCTACAAATAGGCCATTACTGGATCAATACCGTAAATTAATTTTTAATCCTGATATTAGAATTCTGTGGTGTTTATCAAATCATTTCTAATGCATTAAACTGGGCCTTACTGTGAAAGAGACATGCAATTCATTTTTGATGGGCACAGTGTTTACAAAACCAGAAGATACACTTAAATTATTAATTTAAAAACCTTGTATTAAAGGCATTCAGAATTTGCCCAGAATTTGAAATGTGGAAACCACCAATAAAATATCTTCACTTGGGGAAATCAAAATTAGTAAATAAGGATAACAACGAGAATAATAATAATAATCTCCCATAACTGCATATTGTTATGGGACTGCATCGCTCATAACTGCATATTTCTCCATGACAGCAAGCCTGCTGCTGGTCTCCATATTTAATTAACTGTTCATAATACATATGTTCAGTAGCTGTTTTATTTGGTTCACCTGCTGGCTTACACCAATAGCTCACCCCTACAAACAGTGAAGCAAGCAGACGAAGTCAAGAAATTCAGCCGTTATTCACGTAAGAATTAGAATATGATTATTAATGCCAGATGTTTCAGTATCTTAGAAACAGTCACCATCCTAGGATTTTCACACAGCACAGTGTCTAAAGTTTGCAGAGGATGGTGCAATAAACAAAACAAAATCTGTGGCTGTAAACACCTTGTTAATGAGAGTGGGCAGAGGGACTTGTTAAAGCCAACAAGCTGCAATTACCAAAGTCCACAAGAAAAGTTTAAAACATTTCATCCCTCAACAAATTTACATCAAGTGGCCATTGAGTATATGAGTACTCCCTCTGCAGAGGTGGAATATTCAGGTCCAGAAAGTACAAATCCGGACTAAGATTTTGTTTCAACCAACCAATTAAATATAAAGAGTCAAAGTCAAAGAGTAGTGAAGTGGTTGATTGAAACAAAATATTAATCTGAATTTGTACTTTTTGGACTTGAACTTTCCACCTCTATCCTTCTGAACTGTTTATATGCAGACAACGGATCTTCCTCTTCTTGTGTGTTCTACTCGCAAAACTGCATGTCTTTTGACTGCAGGAAGAAACTGGAGTTCTCAGAAGGAAGCTGCGTGGTCGCATGCAAACTCTAAACAGACCGAGCTGAGGCAGATTTGAACCCCCAAATGTGGCAGTTCGAGGAAACAATGCAAAAAATCTATTAATTTTTAATGCATGCACTTTATGTGTGCTACAACACTTGCAATTACGCAGTGAATGCACGAAGAATGCACATGTGCTCCATGCATATGATACTGTCACACCCTGCACTCCTGCCCCCTTCTTCTTTCCCCAGTGTGGCTCTCACATGCCACACCTGTTATTAATTTGTCTTACCTCTCGTTTCAGCCTTTGTGTAATTCACACCAGCTGCTTCTCATTTGTTCCTCATCAGTGATGTACAGTATGAGTGCCTCCCATTGCTGTGCTCCCCAGTCATTGATGTTGCCCCAGTATGTGCTACAGTGGTTTCCCTACTTGCCAGTTTTGTCTTGTGTTTGAGCCCATGTGGTCAGCTTTTGTTTACCCTGTTCCCATTCCTTAATAACCCTCCTATCGGTTTACACTCTCGCCTGCTCCTGTCTCCTCCATTGCTGCAATGTGACAAATACTGTACATAGCCAAAAAATTTAGAATGCAACTATAAGGAAATGTTGTCCTCCTACATCATCTTTAATTTGTTCCAAACATCTTCAATGATGCAGGACCCCTGGTTAGCTTGAAATGCAGAATGACACTTTTGAATATACGGAAAGGTCATTTTTTTATTTTCATTGAGCAGGAAGAGCAGTGCAGACCTTGAGGCCACGTTGGTGATGCAACATCTAATGAACCATGGGTGAACTGCCTGTGCTCAGCTTCTTAAGATCAGCAGGACTGCCTGTCCAAGTGAATGCTAGGGAAGATCAAGCACATCTCCTGATTTTCTTATTTTTAGCCACAAGCACTGTTTTTATCCAATGCCTCTAAATGTTATCTGACCCTAAAAAGACCTGCTACAGCAAAAATAAAATAATATTTATCTCTTATCTCTTAATAAGTCTTATCCATATTCTAACTGCTTATCTAGTATAGATTCATAAAGGGGACTCCAGACTACCGCGGTAAGCACAGGGCACAAATCTGAATGTGATGCTAGTCCATTGTAAGGTGCAGACACACAAAGTCAGTCACATGATTACACATTGTGAGAGATACCAGGTTACCTCAGGGTTCCCCATTCCGGTTCTGGTGGGATAGTCTGCAACACAGTTTGCAGATTTTACTGCTCAAACACAGTTGTGTTTAGCTCACCAGCCAACTGCCAGGTTTAGTAGGTGTGTTTCAGCAGGTAAATCTGTAAACTGTGTTGCAGACTGGCCCACCAGAACCGGAATGGGGAACCCTCTCCTAAGTGCATATGTTTGGTCTGCAGTACCCAGAGGAAACGTGTAATATTAGGATATTAGGAGAACATTCCAGATTCACACACACACACACAGAACAGGGGCAGGATCTGGGCCCCCAACTGAGACATATTGCAAGATCCATATGTAAAAACAATAGAATATTTGGCATTGATTAATATCATTATTCTGTTGTTTTACTTTAAATCAAACCTGCTGTCACTGCATAGATTTAGGAATGCAACTGTATTATGGAATGTAGGATGTGGAAGCAAATGAGGAAGATGCAAAGGTAAAGATTAAAGTTTGTGTTTGAAACTGACTTCATTAGCAAGAAATCCACATATACAGATGGTTCACTGGCCTAATCTTCTGGGGGCTTTTCAAAGGTGCTTGTTCTTGTGTTGTGTGCAGGTAAGTAAATGAGATGAAGAATAAACTGATTATTGTATGGCCGTTAAACATATTTAAGTATGGATGGAAAAATATTGTTTTCTAAATATTGCCTCCTGGACTAGCATAGAGAAATGTTTAATTGAACCTAAAAATCCCAGTGGTTTTGCCCTAAATTGGTTTTGACATGTCTCCTAACCACTGCTGAAAAAGATTAACACAGATAAAAGAATAAGAATCGTTTCATGTGGTCCCCCAGGAGAAAATGTCATTTCCCTATCTTCTCTTTATTTTCCTAGAACTGTCAACATCAAGTACAAATAAATATATGTTTTGAATTTCTAATTCCTATGTTTGTACTTAATGGAGTTGATGGTGTTCAGATATAGGCCTAGGATGGGGCATGCACCTATTGTGTCCTACTGCCTTGCAAAAATATAGAGATAAGTGTGTATTGTATTTACAAGACTCACCTATAAGAATGAGATGTCCATTTAGCATTGTGACTGTAGTAGGGGGAAGAGAATAGACCAGGATGAATGATTATGTTTTTCACTACCATGTAGAAAGAGTTACTTTGATTGCATGTACTTGTTTGGACACTGTGAAATGTAACTGTTCTTCCTCTAATTATATGATTTCAAAATTCAGTGTCTAATTTAACTATTTCAGAAATGGAATTCTAGACTCAGACCCTAGGTAACACTTTACTTAAAACTCTCATTTATAATGCACTATACACTCACCTAAAGGATTATTAGGAACACCTGTTCAATTTCTCATTAATGCAATTATCTAATCAACCAATCACATGGCAGTTGCTTCAATGCATTTAGGGGTGTGGTCCTGGTCAAGACAATCTCCTGAACTCCAAACTGAATGTCAGAATGGGAAAGAAAGGTGATTTAAGCAATTTTGAGTGTGGCATGGTTGTTGGTGCCAGACGGGCCGGTCTGAGTATTTCACAATCTGCTCAGTTACTGGGATTTT
This sequence comes from Paramormyrops kingsleyae, assembly GCF_048594095.1. Lineage (NCBI taxonomy): Eukaryota > Metazoa > Chordata > Actinopteri > Osteoglossiformes > Mormyridae > Paramormyrops > Paramormyrops kingsleyae. Next base: position 20,220,167 of record NC_132803.1, read on the forward strand.
CACGCACAACCATTTCTAGGGTTTACAAAGAATGGTGTGCAAAGGGAAAAACATCCAGTATGCGGCAGTCCTGTGGGCGAAAATGCCTTGTTGATGCTAGAGGTCAGAGGAGAATGGGCCGACTGATTCAAGCTGATAGAAGAGCAACTTTGACTGAAATAACCACTCGTTACAACCGAGGTATGCAGCAAAGCATTTGTGAAGCTACAACACGCACAACCTTGAGGCGGATGGGCTACAACAGCAGAAGACCCCGCCGGGTACCACTCATCTCCACTACAAATAGGAAAAAGAGGCTACAATTTGCACGAGCTCACCAAAATTGGACAGTTGAAGACTGGAAAAATGTTGCCTGGTCTGATGAGTCTCGATTACTGTTGAGACATTCAAATGGTAGAGTCAGAATTTGGCGTAAACAGAATGAGAACATGGATCCATCATGCCTTGTTACCACTGTGCAGGCTGGTGGTGGTGGTGTAATGGTGTGGGGGATGTTTTCTTGGCACACTTTAGGCCCCTTAGTGCCAATTGGGCATCGTTTAAATGCCACGGCCTACCTGAGCATTGTTTCTGACCATGTCCATCCCTTTATGACCACCATGTACCCATCCTCTGATGGCTACTTCCAGCAGGATAATGCACCATGTCACAAAGCTCGAATCATTTCAAATTGGTTTCTTGAACATGACAATGAGTTGACTGTACTAAAATGGCCCCCACAGTCACCAGATCTCAACCCAATAGAGCATCTTTGGGATGTGGTGGAACGGGAGCTTTGTGCCCTGGATGTGCATCCCACAAATCTCCATCAACTGCAAGATGCTATTCTATCAATATGGGCCAACATTTCTAAAGAATGCTTTCAGCACCTTGTTGAATCAATGCCACGTAGAATTAAGGCAGTTCTGAAGGCGAAAGGGGGTCAAACACCGTATTAGTATGGTGTTCCTAATAATCCTTTAGGTGAGTGTATATACCTTCAAAATAAATTATAATAGTCAGTATAGGAATTACTAAAGTATTGCAGCAGCTTCTATTGACAGTCATAAGGCATTACTGTTTTGATAAGCTCCAATGAAGCTGTCATCTATAATGCTCTATAGATACCTTCATAATGCATTATAATGATCGGTATTAGAATTAATAGACCATTATAGCATCTTCTATTTACAATCATAAGGCATTATTGTGTTCATTATAATACTTCATAAGCGCCAATGAAGTTCTCATCTAAAATGCACTACAGATGCCTTCATAATGCATTATAATGATTGGTATAAAAATAAAGGATGCTTTGTATTGCATTGTGAAGATATCTACAGCACATAATATTGGAGAGCTTCATAAAGCATTCACGATTCATATTTATTTGTTTGTTTGTTTGTGTCACGGATCTGGGCAGCTCGGGCGCGAGAACGTGGCATAGTGCACACAGAAAAAGGTGGACGACCCACTTGCGGCTCAGAGACAAATGGGGATTTATTTAAACAAAACAGAAAACACTAGAAACGCAGCAAAATCAAAAGGACCACGAGGGGTCAAAAACTAAAAAGGATTAACAAAGACTAAATAACAAAAACTGGGCAAATAAGCAAAATACACACCACACAAACATCTCAATACTAACCAAACACGATCAATACAAACCAAATACACATCTAACACTGAGAATATCTAACATCACAACCATCAAAACACAATCAACGAACCACTAGAGAACAGAAGCAGGGACTTAAATACAGAAACCAAAACTGGGTAATAAAACTAACACAGGACAGGTCAGACTAATTAACAGAGACCAGGAAAACAGGGCACAGGTGAAACGAATAAACTCAAAGGAACAAAACAGGGAAACTAAGAACTAACCAAGGAAACAGGGAAATAGAAACCAACACTAAGGAATTACAAACAGGTAAAGACACAAGCAGAGGCACAAGGAACAAAACAAAAACCAACTGCAAAATCAGACACAAGAACTAGAGAAACTCAAATGAAACACCAGGGATCAAAATACAAAAACAGAGGAGGTAGGATTCAAACACAGGACAGAAGGGTTCATAAACAATGGGCTGCTCAATGTGTTGAGCTATGATGCTAACAGAGACAAGGGAAAACACAAAGACTAACATGAAGGACGGGATGACCAGCAACGCCTGCTGGTCAAACGGGGAAGGACACAGTAGGACCACAGGGGCTGACCCTGACAGTTTATTTATTATTAGATTGATTTATGGGTTTTATCATGGTCTGGAGGACAGTATATGTATATATTTGAAAATATAATGTATAAGGTATGTTGTTTAAATTGTAAGGTGTGATTCTGCTGAACGCAATCTATGTTATGGAATGCAGTGGCTTGGAGTCCAAGACAAATTTCCACTCAGGGACAATAAAGTATACCTTACCTTACCTTAACATGCCTATAATGTGGTATGCCTTTTTATAAATATTTATAGCCATGTACAGTACATAATGTTTTATGAATGCACTATAATGTGTTATGAATGTGTTCATCGATTCTTATAGACGTGGTATTCATAGAAACTGTTACTCTTCTTGAAAAATGTTGGAAGATAAAATATGTATTATTTTTGAAAAGCAATGTCTTGGATGAACAATATGATTTGACCATTTGTGCTGGAGAATAACAGATTTCTCAAACAAACAGAATATATGTGTCTTTGGTAAGCTCAGAATAGTCAAATGAGATCTGAAACACTACTCATGTGTGCAGCATTCTCCACTGAAGAAAAATGTAATGTTTACATGTAACCCAAAGAAAGGAAATTTTACACTCAGACTCTCTGTATGGTTTCCAGCATGGCTACAGTTGGACTTAGCTGCCTCAGACCCCCACTGCAGTCACAGCCAATCAGATAATGTTCCGAGTCACCAGAAAACTTTAGAAACTTGCTGCACATTTCTTAATTAGCCTGAGATAAAAAAAAAGAAGTTAATCTAAACCAGGTCCTACAGTATGTGAAGTATTCAGAACAGGCGTCTCTAGGCTTTTCACCCAAGGGGTGCAAGGTTAGAGAGCCCAACCATGGATTACACATGAGTATAACTAACACAAGGCACATCTTCAAATATAACTTTACAAAATAATTAGATTCTATTGAATTTTATTTAAATAGGCTCCAGACCCCCGTGACCTTATGTAGGACGAGTGAGTATAGAATATGCATAAATGATTCAATGTTCAAATATCATTTTCATTTGACCAATAGGGGGAGAAATTGTCTCCCTTGCGCACCTAGAAAGAAGTAGGTTCAGGCAAACCAGAAGACAACCAAAGAATGAAAACCCGAGACCAGGAGGGAAAAAATGTTCTCCAGAGATTCAGGTCCAAATGGTTGCCCATCATGCCTGGGTATGTTCTGCTTGTTGTGAGAGTAATATTAGGAATGGACTGCCAGATTAAAATAATCTGCTGCCTAGGCTGAGGCTGGATACAAAGGCCAGCAGATAATATTCAAGCAGATGTTTTTGACGCAGAATGGAGAATGAGTCTGCTTATGACGTACATAAAATATACAGGAAGCAACATAACTGCATTAGGAACTGGGACTGACTCAGGCTGAACTGTAATAGTGAAGAATTAAAAACTTGAGTTATGTGGATTGGTGACTAAAAACTGCCACCGTGTATGTGTGTGTGCGTGTCTTTATGTATGTGCATGTGTGTCCCCATAACGTGATGAATACCTGTTTTTTTACCTTATTGGGACCTGGTCGCCATATGGGAAAACTCTATTTATAAAAATCCATGACTGCAATGAAAAAACTAAAAATGCAAAAACTCTTGTATTTTGTTTGGTTACTTATGGTTATGGTTAGGGCTGGGTAGGGGTTAAAGTTGTCATAGTTAACGTTAGCATTCTTCCCATAGAAATGAATGAGTGGTCCCCAGAAAGATATGATTACACGACAGTGTGTGTGTGTGTGTGTGTGTGTGCGTGTCCTGATGTGTGTGCACTCTTGTGTGTGTGTCTTTGCCCTGCCATGGATTGGCATCCCTCCCCAAATGTCACTCTGCCCTTCTGCCTTGTGTTGTCAGGCTTAAGCTCAAGGCCCCTGTGACCCTGTACTGGGAAAGATGCATGAGTTAAAGTCCAGATCTTATATGTTTTGTCCTGAATTCATCCAAGCTTATGATGTCCTCTGCATGGGGAGAAAAAGAAACAGTTTTTGTCATGAATCTACAGTCTTACATGTGAGCTGAAATTTAGGTTTTTTTCAAAGGACATTAAGATATAGTTCATGGATCAAACAATGATTAATGGGTGAATGAGATTAAAACAGAACAATTATATTTCTTTTGTCCTTGAAACTTTTCACTAGGATTCAGTGGAAATAAAGTAAAAACAATAATAATTGTTTCACACTAGAAAGGTATTAAGATAGTCAATTATTATTTACAAAACTCTTACCTTATTCCATTTACATTTCTACAAATCACAATACAACACACAGAAACACAACAACAGATCACTGTTAATTTTTGTATCCTTGTAGCTGATTTTTTTTTTGCAGGGGAAATAGTAAAAAATAGAATCTATATTACAATTTGATTAATGTACTTTCAAGTACCACAGTGGTTTTCAAGGTTATTTTCACATTTCGTTTCCTGCAGATGTGCAGTAGCACTGTTACCTCAGGGTTGGCTGCAGTGGCACTGGATCATTTGCATGAGGCTGCTGATCCTTCTTCTACATTGTGCTAATCGGAGCGCAGTGAGATTAGCCCTGTCAGGGTCATAAACTACACAAATGTAGTTTTAGTGCACAACCAGTCCAGTGAGGTCAATATAATTTTAAATAATTATCTTCACCATAGAAATGCCATCACACTGCTGAAACAATCACTTTTATTGATTTAAGTAAAACATTCACACTAATTATTTTAAAATATTTTGTGTGGTGAAACATTGTGGTTTCCTACTCATTTATGCTTTTAAGTGATAGTGAAATCATTTGTGCATGCTTGGTTGTCAAGACTTACCCTTTGAGTGGAACATTTTTCCTCAACATTTGTCATCATTAGACAGTAAATAGATTTTAAAGATTATTTTCTTCATGGGTTTCTCAGTCTTACTACCCATATATATTAATTCCCATATGCAGATGTCATAAAATTTACGGTCATTATCTTTCTAACTGAGCTCATTACTTATTGGATCTCGAAGCAATGGACGTAGTTAAGATATAAGCCCCACCACATTTCATATGAAATATATCTTTTCAGTCAAAGATGTCATTATATGACCAATGTAGATTAATCAAAGGACAAATTAATGAAGGAAAAGGTTAACCTGACCTATATGCAATCCCTGGAAAAATACTGTGTATGCCTGACTGGAGGTGTATTCACAATGAAAAACGATGGAATTGATGCAAAGAAAAGGTCATATGTGACAAACCACAATAAAGCAGCAAGTAGCTTATTTGTAGTAAGGAAGCATCCCCTGAAGGAGGCCAATTAAAAAATATTACCTGCCGGCCCAGGTTGACCAGGGGTATTAGAATAATGAGTGCTGCGATGAAAGTAAAGAGGCGTGCTAAATGGTGAATTAGCTATGTGTTGCTGTTAACGTTTGTGCCATCTGGGCCTGCATGTATGTCCTGTGCTGTGTCCTGCCAGGCATGAGAGCAGCAAGCCAAAGTGAGTAAGGCTGGATGTGATGACTCGCAAGCAGACAGGAGGCAGAGACCCCGTAATGCTGGAGAGCAGGTGCTTTATTGTGTAACTGGGAGCAGACAAAGCCAAAGGGGAAATCCTAGGTCAGAGTCGTGACGGAAGCAGGAGGTCGTAAGCTGTAAGTCAGTCCTACGAACAGGCACGACACGAAACGACGAAGGGGAAGGAGGAAGCGGGGGAGACAAAATAATGCTTGGTAATGCTCCTGATCATGGCAACAATATTTCACAAGGTTTGCGAGGACTCTTCTGCGGTAAGTAGCGGAGCTAACACTGGGGAATTGCTTGCAGCTGCCCTTGTGGGCGTGACACTGGATGGAATGGAAATTGACTATAAGATTTTGTGTGACCCTTAAAATTCTTTAAAAAGTGAGCAGGTTCTGCATCAGGTACATAGGGGGTGTCTGAGGGTGGATACCTGAGTATTATAGCTTTCTCTTGTCTAATCTGTTCCATTCTTATCTACAGTCATGGCTGAAATCATCGGCACCCCTGTAATTTTATCGGCACCATTTCTCCCAGAATATCGTTGCAATTAGAAATGGTATACACATGTTAATTTCCTTTATGTACATTGGGTCAACACAAAAAATCAACCCAATCAACTTCTAAACAAATTCAAGCTGTTCTGCAGACAGTGTCAGCTCAATCTATACGTTGACATCTGAACGATGGCAGGAGACCCAGGAGGACCCCACTGCTGACACAGAAACATAAAAAAGCCAGAGTGGAGTTTTCCAAAATGTACTTGAGGAAGTCAAAATCCTTCTGGGAGAAAGTCTTGTAGACAGATGAGACCAAGGTAGAGCTTTTCGGTAAAGCTCATTATTCTACTGTTTACAGAAAACAGAATGAGGCCTACAAAGAAAAGAACACGGTACCTACAGTCAAACATGGTGGAGGTTCTAAGATGTTTTGGGGTTGTTTTGTTGACTCTGGCACTGGATGTCTTGACTGTGTGCAAGGCATCATGAAATCTGAAGACTTCCAAAAGATTTTGGGGCACAATGTAGGGCCCAGTGTCAGAAAGCTGGGTCTGCGTCAGAGGTCATGGGAGTTCCAGCAGGTCAATGACCCCAAACATACCTCTAAAAGCACCCAGAAATGGTTGAAGACAAAGCACTGGAGAGTTCTGAAGTGGCCAGCATCTCACTTCTAGAGAGATCTAAGAATTGCTGTTGGGAGAAGGCGCCCTTCAAATCTGAGAGACCTTGAGCAGTTTGCAAAAGAAGAGTGGTCGAAAATTCCAGTTCAGAGGTGAAACATGCTTGTTGATGGTTATAGGAAGCGATTGATTTCAGTTATTTTTTCCAAAGGGCATGCAACCAAATGCTAAGTTGAGGGTGCCAATAATCTTCTCCGGCCCAGTTTTTGAGTTTTGTGTGAAATTATGTCAAATTTGACTTAATGTCAAATGTTTTTTGTGTTGTTCCAATGTTGTTAAAAAATAGTAATTTGCAATATTTGTTTTATTTTGTTGAAGGCTAATACCTTAAAATGAGGGTATTTTCAGTTATTAAGCACACTTTTAATGGTGGTCAGGAGGGGGTCCTACACAGGGTCGGCTAATGTACAGCAAGGTCCCACACACATATGACTGTGCTGCTGAGGTAGGTGCTAAAACCTGCAATTTTCTGATCACAGGCACCGAGATTTAGCCCACTGAGCCAATCACTGCCACCTAACAATGGAAATGACCTGCTAATATGCTACAGATTCACTACAGAGGGCCATTCATTTGCTGTGAATTCGCATGTGAAACTCTAGTGCTGCTTTTCAAATAATTAAACCATAAATATAAATTAATGAATGCATTTTATTTTTGATATTTAATATATTTTTAAATATTTATGTTTAAATTTCAGCAAATGTTGGTTGCTACCTTAAATCATGCCATGTCTGTGCTGTGGACAGTTTAAATAATGAAGCTAGTGCCTAGAAAAAAGACATTTTAATGTAATACAGAAGAACTCCTGGCAAGCTAATCATTCTTATAATATCCTCAATGGTTCCTCTTGTGATTTAACACCTGGAACCTTAAGAAATACACAACTAGGATTACTGCATTACCACTTGCCTGGATTAATCATGCTCGAGATGCAGCATGTGTACCTTACCCACAAAATCCTATTCATCTTATTGAGATATAGAGCAGCTACACGAATAAAGTCTGGAAACTGCTCTCCAAAGGAAAAAGGACAATGATGACTTCTTAAAAGTACAAAGTGGTTTCCTCAATTTCTTTCCTTGCCATTTTCTATTTTGTTTGCAGTGATATGACAATGTAATGGTTAGGTTTTTAAATTTTAAACTCCCACAGGGTGCAGAAAAATGCAAGGCTTTTTCAGTTTTACATTACAGTATACTGTATCTCAAAACCAATAATTTGAAAATGTCCCTACAATATAAAATGTTTAGTTCATCCATCCATTTTTCACTCACAGTACAAGGTGGTGGTGCACGGATATTTACTTATTTTCTATTCATTGGGTAAAATATTTGTTGGTATATATTTTTCAGACCACAATTAATAGATTCACTTGCAGTGAAGTCACTCTTTTGTTGGGATGGAAATGTAATAAATAAACAGCAAGTTTGCTATGCATTTCTTCTAAATGTCATTCATCAATGAATGTCCGTAGTGACATATCACAGTTTCTGACTCCTTTTCAACCTAAAGTTTTTACATATATTCATGTATAGAAAATAGCCAAGCATATTGCGATAAAGTGCACATTGCAGCATCACAACAATACTCTGCTTAACAATTTTTTGGTGAACACTTTATAATAATGTTCAGATATACCACCTATATAAGCTTTTAGTTAAACATTAGCCTGTAGTTAATGATGAACTAATCATTTGCAAAATCTTAAAACATTTATAAATTATTAAAAGAGGAAATTATCATGAACAAATCATTACTAAATGATTACTAAGCCTTTAGTTGATGATGAACAAACCCATTTACAAATTCTTAAGATGTGTATTAACAATAAGCATGTTACGGGTTTACAAAACCATAATATACATTTATAAATGATTAAAAGGGGAAATGATTATAAACAAATCATGGTAACACTTTACTTGAAGTGGTCATCTATAATGCACTATATTTATTATAATGGTCGGTATAAGAATTAATAAAGCATTAGAGCACGTTCTATTAACAGTCATCAGGCATTATAGTGTAGATTATAATACTTCAGTGTATCCACACTTTTCAATGTTTATGCAGTACAAAAGCAAAATGAAATTTACAATAAAACCCATGGTTCACCCTCCAGAGAGTATGCAACACAAAAGCAAAATCAAACATACAATAACCAACAGCAAAACCTTTGGTACAAACATACCCATGTAACACAGGAATTATTCTGAGCACTTCTTATAAAAAAATATATATATAACATGCATATGCATGCTGGGGGCGGCATGGTGCTGCAGTGGTTAGCACTGTTGCCTCACACCTCTGGGACTTGGGTTCGAGTCGCCGCTTGGGTCACATGTGTTTGCATGTTCTCCCCATGTCATCGTGGGGTTTCCTCCAGGTACTCCGGTTTCCTCCCACAGGCCAAAGACATGCTGAGGCTTATTGGAGTTGCTAAATTGCCCTTAGGTGTGAGTGAATGGTGTGTGTGTGAGTGAATGGTGTGTGAGTGTGCCCTGCGATGGGCTGGCCCCCCAGCCAGGGTTGTTCCCTGCCTCGTGCCCATTGCTTCCGGGATAGGCTCCAGACCCCCCACGACCCAGTAGGATTAGCAGGTTGGACGATGGATGGATGGATGGATGGATGGCATATGCATGCTATACTGAATGTGACACCTTTCAACACAGCCTATAATGGCGCGTACATGGCCGAGCATTCACAGTGCGATTACCGCGCGTAGCTCAGGGCGATGACATCACCCACTCTTCTTTAAGACACAAACACCTACAGTATGTCTCTCTGCCAGTAGAAACTGCAGCTTTACTGCTCATACGCATAATAATCCATGAATAAGTCATCTGTTAGCTAATGAAATGCTAGCATTAGCTTTTTGACTGATTTTTCAGCAGAAAAATGCCATGACATTATGAAACTATCTGTGATGCATTATAGGTGACAGCTTTAAGTGTTATCATGATTTGTTTATGGTCAATTCTCCTTTTAAGAATGTATACATGTTTATTAAGGTTTTATAAATAATCACTACAGGCTTCTAAATGTCATATAGAGGTGTTGTAAATGATCGGTTAATACTTAACTAAAGGGTAGTATATGTGGTATAACTGAACATTATGAAGTGTTACCAGTTTTTTTTTTTGTATCTGGTAGCTAGAATTGTACCAATGACAGCAACAATAGTGGATGCAAAAGTGATGCTTTTTTATAGACTTTGACCAGAGTGAACCTGTGACTGAGCCTGGGGTTTTACTTGCCCTTCATTTTCCTTTTTAGGAATGGTTTACTTCTGTGTACCGACTAGCCGCCTAATCATTTGCAGAGGGTGAATGAAACACTTGAGTGTCACTGAACTACTTGCTCCTCTGCATTAAAGCTTGATGAATACTCTTGGGCCTTGTCTCTCCACCATGTTTTCGTAGACCACCAGACAGTCCACATTTTTGCTCCCTGTCAGACAGTCCACATTTTTTCAGAACGTCACCTGCAATTCTCATTAGCCGATTCTTGTGGCTAGCTATAATCATCTTTCATGTTATATGCTCTATAAGCCAATGTAATGCACCTGTCTTTGCAACATACAGCAAATGTTTTTGAATTCATATTATCCTTCATTTATTTATATGTTTGTTTATTATTTACTCACTAGTCACTACAAGCCTTCATGGATGAGCAGTTGAAAGGAAGATCAAGATGCTAGGCATTTATGACTATAAAATCTTAGTACTTGTGCATTTCATAAAACTTATGTATTACATAGATTGTACTTTTTTCCTAATAAATTGTCCAGATTGCATTTAAATGCAACTTTTATCAGGCTCACAAATAAAACAAATGAATTATATTGGCAAAAAATCAAATTTTTGTTACTATAAAAATTTTGCAATATTTACTTAGGACTTTTTATAAGTCTATATTGCCTCAAATTAATATAATAAAGCTAAAACAATATTCGGTAACACTTTCGATGAATGCCATGTTTATAAGAATCTATGACTCATAACTCATTGTAATGCATTCATAAAGCATTACCAGAAATAACTGTGTCCTAAGTGGCCTGGGATAGGCTCCAGTAACCCTGTATTGGATGAGATTTAATGATAGCTGAAAGGATATATGTATGTGAAAAGGGACAGTTATCTTGAAAAAAAATTGACAATATGGCTCCATCTATTGACCATATTTGGAAATGCATTCCCAAAGTACAACGTACAAGTTTAGTACATACACTATATCGCCAAAAGTATTGGGACACCTGCCTTTACACACACATGAACTTTAATGGCATCCCATTCTTAATACATAGGCTTTAATATGGAGTTGCCCCACCCTTTGCAGCTATAACAGCTTCAACTCTTCTGAGAAGGCTGTCCACAAGGTTTAGGAGTGTGTTGATGGGAATTTTTGACTATTCTTCCAGGAGAGCATTTGTGAGGTCAGGCAGTGATGTTAGACTAGAAGGCCTGGCTCGCAGTCTCCAAACTAATTCATCCCATAGGTGTTCTGTCAGGTTGAGGTCAGGGCTCTGCGCAGGCCAGTCAAGTTCCTCCACATCAGACTCACTCATCCATGTCCTTATGGACCTTGCTTTGTGCACTGGTGTGCAGTCATGTTGGAACAGGAAGGGGCCATCCCCAAAATGTTCCCACAAGTTGGAGCATGAAATTGTCCAAAATGGCTTTGTATGTTGCAGTATTAACAGTTCCTTTCACTGGAACTAAGGGGCCAAGCCCAACCCCTGAAAAACAACCTACACCATAATCCCCCCTCCACCAAACTTTACACGTGGCACAATGCAATCAGGCAAATACCGTTCTCCTGGTAACCCCCAAACCATCGGATTGCCATACAGAGAAGCGTGATTCATCACTCCAGAGAACACGTCTCCACTGCTCTAGAGTCCAGTGGCAGCGTGTTTTACACCACTGCATCCAACGCTTTGCATTGCACTTGGTGATGTAAGGTTTGGATGCAGCTGCTCGGCCATGGAAACCCATTCCATGAAGTCCTCTACGCACTGTTCTTGAGCTAATCTGAAGGTGACACGGAGTTTGGAGGTCTGTAGCTATTGACTCTGCAGATAGTTGGAGATTTTGCACACTGTGCGCCTCATCTTGCGTTTACCTTGCTCTATGGTTTTATGTGGCCTACCACTTCGTGGCTAAGTTGCTGTTGTTCCCAATTGCTTCCACTTTATTATAATACCACTAACAGTTGACCGTGGAATATTTAGTAGCAAGGAAATTTCATGAATGAACTAATTGCACAGATGGCATCCTTGAATTCACCATGCTTGAATTCACTAAGCTCCTGAGAGTGACCCATTCTTTCGCAAATGTTTGTAGAAGCAGTCTGCATGCCAAGGTGCTTGATTTTATCGACCAGTGGCTATGGAAGTGATTGCTTTATTAATCTATATTATCTCAAATTAATATAATAAAGCTAAAACAATATTCGGTAACACTTTCTATGAATGCCATGTCTATAAGAATCTATGACTCATAGCTCATTATAATGCATTCATAAAGCATTATAAACATGCCGTACATAAGGCATAATGTATTATAGTCAGGTTTATTATGCATCATGAATGCTTTTTGATGCACACATCTATAATGCACTAAATATACCTTCATAATGCAGTACAAAGCATCCTTAATTCATATTTATAAAGATATCTATAGTACATAGTACACTGGGAGGAGGCCCCGGGGAAGACCCAGGACACGCTGGAGGGACTATGTCTCTTGGCTGGCCTGGGAACGCCTTGGGATTCCCCCAGAGGAGCTGGATGAAATGGCTGGGGAGAGGGAAGTCTGGGTTTCCCTGCTGAGACTGCTGCCCCTGCGACCCGACCTCGGATTAAGCGGGAGATAATGGATGGATGGATGGATGGATGGATGGATGGATAGTACATCATATATGAGAGCTTCACTGTAACTTATGACGTATTATAATCAACACAATATTGCCTTATGACTGTAAATAAAAGATGCTGCAAAGGTTTATTAATTACAACACCATTTTCAAAAAAAGTTGGGATGCTGTGTAAAATAAAAATAGAATGCATTATTTATAAATCATATGAACCCATATTTAACTGAAAATAGAACAAAGGCAACATATAAAATGTTGAAACTGAGAAATGTTATTGTTTTATGACAAATATATGCTCAATTTCAATTTGATTCTAGATTTCAACTGTTTCTCTCCATTCATCTCCTATCATGGAATCTCATGAAATATCATCACATAAAGTGTCTCTGCTTGTATAATGTGTGTATTCAGAATGAAATGTTATTCAACCAGTCTTTTGTCCCTAACTCTACATAACATATTCTTTGTCTGCATTATGCCTTGTTCTTCTCATATTATTCTCTGTATTCATTGCAGGTGGCTTGCCATTCACATATTACACTTTACTTGAAGGTAAACAAATAATATAGTAATATGTATTAATTAACCACATACTAATTGTTAGTTACAAACTGATGTCATGTTTGTTCCTCATTATAATGAATCATGATGCAGCTTTTATCCCAAGTAGTTATTATATTTGTTACTATATCTGTTAATTCTGTAAATCTTAGTGGACTACTGAAGGAATTAGTAAGGAACTATTGAAGTAACAAGTAATGAATAACACAAGAAACACTGATCTCACATGTGTTCAGCATTAATGAATCATGACACATATTTCATCTGTTAATTTTGTTGAAAAATTTTCATCATAGTTATCGTCAACTACCTTTATTTTCAGACTAAAATGAGAAGATAACTAAATACCACTTTGCAAGGCCTAAGACTATGACGAAGTGTATTGACAATTTCGTGAACGAATAAGAACGAGATGAAAATGTTTGCCTGAGACGAGATCCAATCAGAACTAATGTATTCTAAAGGTATTAAACTAAAATTTAAAGAGGTCCAGTTAGAGAAAATTTATTTTAAGCAAAGGTCCGGAAGATTAGAATGTCTAAATATTTAGTGTGACATATATTTAAGTAGCCTATTGGTTATATCAACATTGCATGTAATCAATACCTGACTGTCAAATAAAATTAATTTAGTACAACTGAAAAACTTTTAGACAGTATTTATTGTCACGTGACATAGAACTGAACATATATGTATGACTGCCAATATGTATAATGTTTTCTCATTTACAAAATAAAAGTAGGACTGCTTTTCCAAATAAGAGAAAATAAATAAAATGTGAAAATTGTGCATGTTTAAATAAAGTGCTTAACTTAAGCCGTAAAACCCTAATACATTCATGTTCATGTCATATATTTTAGTATTCATGGATTTAAGTATTGGTTTCGATGGTTTCAGGTGAAAACTGTGGATTTTACCTTTCATTTCAAATAAAACGCAGGGTTGCTAACTTCGGCCAGCAGGCTGGAGTGAGATTTTCAATTCAAGACAACTGTGCACATATGTAACAGTTCTTACCTTGTAAATAGTCTGCTTTTATATTTAACTGTGTAAATACACCTTTGATGTAGCTAATTTTATGTTTATAATGGTATAACATAGATTTGGCGTAAGATTTCCTGTGTGTGTCTGAGAGCGTGAGTGTCATGCCAGATTCTTGAGATTTGGCAACCCTGAAAACGTACATTTTTTTGTTTCCCCTGAGTTGATTTATATAACAAATAACATTACTTATTACAGTTATTAAAAAGCAGAAATTTCAACAAACATGAAATCACCAATAAACTATGTCTACATACTGTATATTTATTTTAATATTCAGAGAGAGCAGGCCTGGTGGCATTATAGCCAATGCACTTTTTCTTTTTAGTGCTTTTATTTTTGCACTAATGGCACTACTGATATTACAGTACTCAGTTTCCAGGTAAATAAACATATGTTTGTGTTTCAAATAAGAGTTAAATCTGTGTCTTTGTGTACTGCACAGTCAGACCTTAATATAATTCCTTAACATTGGTTTCATTTCATCTTGGTGAACAAAATGACTTTCTGACATCAAAGGGAAACTTTAAACATTACACTTTGCACTTTTAATTTTAGTCGACTAAATCAACTGTAGTTTTAGTCGACTGTAATCTTATGATATTTAGTCAACTAAAACTAAAATAATTTAGATGACTAAATTATGACTGAAACTAAATTACATTTTAGTCAAAAGACTATGACTAAAACTAAATGAAAATTTGCTGCCAAAATTAACACTGCATCTTAAGTAGCGACTACTGTATATTTGTTCATGATTTGTTCTTCAGTACTAACTGAGTTATACTGACTAGTGCTATTTCTGTCTTTCTGATTAGTTCAGTAATTGATTCAGTGAGAGAGGAACGCAAGGTCAGACTTATGCACAGGCTAATCAAAAGGTCCCGTTAGCAAGTTACACAGTTAGAACCATTCAGTCACATTGTTCCAACTATGTAAGATGCTAACATTGTTAGCAACTGTGCTTTTGGAAAAAATAACTCCTGAGTTGTAGGGAGGCTCGTTTTTTTTCTAGTTGTTGCAGCACAATTTTCGGCTGCAGGTACTCCAGGGTCCCCCACCCCCTTAAATTTGCCCGTGGAGGAAGGGATGAGTCTATGACTCTAGCAGCAGGTATGCAAGTCCTTGTTTATGGGCCACTTCTCACTCAGTGGGGGTTGAAATGGTTCCAACAAATATGAGAGAATGAGTGTGTGAGTCCAGTCCTGTTAGATCTTACTTGTGAACTTCCACCGGGGTGGAAAACAGTACACCCAGAGAAGCCCAGAATCACAGAATACTGTGGTGCTGGAAGCCTTACAGCATGATTTCACATCTAACAAAAATTGGCAAAAGTGTTCAATTGAAACAAAATGCAGTACATCATTAAGTCAATCACATGTCTGCCGTATTATGGCAGCATAATATTATGAAGATACTTCTCAGCAGGAAACTTTGTTCAACCTGAGGGAAATATGAGAAAAACTATATATATATATATATATATATATATATATATATATATATATACAACAAGAGTATCTTTCAGCTTAATAAAAACTTATTTTTAAAAACAGAGAAATTGAAAACAGAAATTGTTGCTAAAACTAATATGAAACTGTAATTTTTGTTTTGAGTATCCAAGTTTTTGGTTTATTTTTAAATTAAGGCATTTAATGCCCCATGATGGCCTTGCAGCCTGTCTAGTAAGTTCACCTGCTTCGTACCCTTTGCTGCCTGAAATAGGATCCAGACCATCCCCCCAGGAATCTGCATCTGAGTTGTTGGAAGATAGATTGAAAATGAATTATTTTCAAGCAACAGGCAGTAATGAGAAGCCAAAGTGGGTAGCACTGTTACCTCCTGCCTCCATGGTTGTGGGTTCAAGGCTCACCTCCAGTCTGTGTGTGTGGGATTAGCATGTTGGGGCATGTTGGGGCCTGGAACTAAGAACATGCATTTACACTAATTAACATCAATAAATTGCCCATTGTGTGTGTGTGTGTGTGTGTGTGTGTGTGTGAATGCCCTGTGATGGACGGGCATCCCATGTAGGGTGTACCTCAGTTTTTCGCCCTGTGCTGCTGGTGATAGGCTCCAGAAAACCCTCATTAAGATAAGTGCTTTGAAGATGGATGGATAATATGGATTGTTTTATTGTCTTTTCTGGAAATGGAGCAGCATAATAATGCTTTTGAATACTTTTCCTGGCATTTTATATTAGCCTATTTATTCTTCTACTTTCACAGCCCTATTTTCCTGGAACTGGATCATGTTGGCAGAAAGATGACCAGGACATCCCAGATCTCATTTACCCCAGAAACAGATTCCAGCTCCTAAATGGTACATTTAATCTGTAATACACAACCACTCAAAACACCAGTCTATACCCAAACTTCAAGTAATGTGTTCATTCTATATCCTGTCAGAACTATATGAAAAAGAGGAAGAAGAAGAAGAAAGATGAAGGAAAGTCATTAGTGATGCAAGTGCATATATTTGGGTATAGATGGTAAGGACATGTCCATACCAGTATTGTTTCTGCACCAAAATTTTTAGTGATCTTCAAACTTTTTCATGTTAAGATCCTCATGGTAGAATACAATGTAGTTCTATTCTTTAAAGTTCACAGTAATGATCTGGGAAGGAAACTACATGGATGAAGGAGTCTGGTTTGGAAATTGAATTAGAGCAGAAACTGCGAGCCAGGCCTCCTCGTCCAACATCAGTGCCTGACCTTACAAATGCTCTCCTGTATGAATGGTCAAAAATTCCCATAAACACACTGCTAAACCTTGTGAACAGCCTTCCCAGAAGAGTTGAAGTTGTTATAGGCAAAGGGTGGGCCACACACTATGTATTAAGAATGGGATGTCATTAAAGTTCATGTGTGTGTAATATAGTATATGTGTGTGTGTGTGTGTGTGTGTGTATATATAAATCCATAATATAACAAAAACCTGTTGTTTTGACCTTTGACCTGTAATGCAATCAGTCATGTATTTTGTTTGGTTACTTATGGTTAAGGTTATGGCTGGGTTAAGGTCGTCATGTTGGGATTGGAGTTTTCCCCATAGAGATGAATGGTGAGTCCCCACAAAGATATACAGTAATTACAAACCTGTGTGTGTGGGGGGAGTTGAGGGCTGATTTGGTCTCTACCAATGAAATCAAACCTATGCCCCTGAAGTGAAGTCATGACTGTACACAGTCACCTGACTTTAACCCCATTGATTTGATTTGGGATGAAATGGATAGAAAGATCAAGGCAAGGCTGCACATACAGCTGGTGCTGATCATTTGTGCATTTATTTATTTGATTACATTAGAACAATTTAACTGATCCCAGGGGGAAATTCTTGTGCAAACAGCAGCAAGGTACACAGACAAGAAATGGGTTTAGTGCGGAACAGGCAATGTGCCAAAACAGTACACATTGTGCAAATAAGTATACGTAGTGCAAACAAATAAAAAAAAGTACACAGTACACAAATGGAATCCTGAAAAACAGAATATTACAGAATATTAATTAAATAAATATTAAGAAAAAATAAAATTATAAATTGGGGGTGGTGTATGTGCAATTAGAAAACATACAGCACTGGAAATTTACTATTGCAGAGATTTTCTTATTACATAGGTGGTGTTCATTATTTGTTAATTTTTCTCCTTAATTTTGTGCATTATTTCTTTTCTTATGTGGTACTGATAGTTCTTAAGATAACAAAATGTAGGATGGATGGATGGAAACTACCAAGTGTTCAGAGACTTTTAAACATCAATCCGTTTAAGGTTTGAAGTCTTATCTCGAACAAAGCTTCGCATAAGCCTCTTATTTGTAGACTGAAATGTAAATAAGAATGATATCTTAGGAAAAATTTTGTTTTGTGCTTAGTGCAAACAGACTGCTGCGGCTGGCATGTGTGTATATGATATGGTGTCCTTTAACATATACTCTTTCATGTGCACTTCCTGAAAGCTTTAAACAAATTGTAGCTCACAGCATTCAATTTAGAAATGGGTGAAATAAGGTGGCCCTACTCGGCAGACTTTTAAAGTGCTCTAATTAATGCTGTACTGACACAACACACTTGAGTGTGTGTGTGTGTGTGTGTATCACTGAAGGTCAACATATTAAGATGAAATATTACAGCTACGTCTAACCCTTCTGTGTATAACATGTTGTATTGTAAAGAGAAAGAGTATGAGAGGAAGAGCAATGCAACACCTTGACTCAGGCAGTCTGTCACTCGCACATCCCTCATGTCATCAACTTTACTTTGCTCTGTTTCCCTCATTTGTTGTTCTCCCCTGACTCTCATTTCTTGAGTCATTTCATGGTTGCAGTTCACGGAGTGTCAACATCTTTGTGTGATTGTGTGAGTAGTCTGTGTGGGTTCGTTCATTTTCCTTGTTTGGTTGCTGTTTGTTTTTGATTTCTCAATAAAATATATCATAAACCTTCAAATCTTTTGTACATTCCTTTTGTCTGCAAGGTCTCTGTGTTTGTCATAGACTTTGCCTTTGAACAATGCATGGAGCTGAATGTTTTGACAGACCCAAAATGTTTTGACAATTTATCAACACGGTCAGCTTCTAGGATAACGAAAGGAGAAAACACCAGATATCAGTGGTTGAGCATTTAGCTCAGTGGATGACCAAAACACCAAGCCCTGCTCCCACTCCTCCCGCAGCCCCTCAGGCAGTTCCCCTTTGGCTCTGCCTTCCTCATGTGAGTGCCTTCAAGCTTTTCTGGAGTATTATAATGATTCCCTGGATGCTTGTTTGGTGATTCCTCCTGCAGTGTTCCAACTGCCTCACTCAGGAGGAGGCCCATTACCACTCTGGTGCCTCCAAGCACACTTTCATCATCACACTGTTGGAGTGGGACACAACAGCGTGGTAACAGCGAGGTGAGGAAAGGAGATAATAATCTTAGTTCACAGATCTCTTTCAGGCAGTTTTCCAGCATCCAGCAGAGGGATGGTATGGCAGGAGAGCAGCCGCTAAAGCTCACTCAGGGCAATAGGTTGACTGTAGATTATGGTTTTTCACTGCAAACCATAGCAGCCAAAAGTGAGTGGAATGAACAGTCCCTCATTGCAGTCTTCCAAAGTGGGATAAAGCAGGATTAGTTGATCTCGATATTTCACCAGTCCCCAGTCTCTTCTTTAGGTCTCAAGGGGGAAACATGAAGGAAAGGTTCCTGGTCACCTGTGCTGATAGGACATTCACGAACCCCAAATCTCATTTTACAATGATGTCAATAATAAAACATTTAGAATCACCAGCTTACAGGCCAAGGACCACCTGGATAAGAAACAACATTTTCTCTCAGGAGGTTCAGATCCATAACATTGCCTCCAAACAGTAATACAAGGCCTGTCAGCCCTTCACACTACTTCCCTGAACCTTCAACTTCCCAGCCACAGCCCCCACGCATAACACCTCCTCTCCCCCATCCTCTCAGATTTAGGAATCTGTATATATTTGCTCACCATTGTTGCTCATGCTGCTAAGGGTAGTGGCTGTTCTTGTCTTGTACAATCAGGTCAGGTTAGGTCTGGTTGGGGAGCATGCACTGATGCAGTGTGTTGCTACACCCACCACATGGCGAAACTCCTTCAGATCCGTTGCAGCTATAACAGCTTCAACTCTTCTGTCCACAAAGTTGCGGTCATGTTGGAACAGGAAGGGGCCATCCCCAAACTGTTCCTACAAAGTTGGGAGCATGAAATTGTCCAAAATGGCTTTGAATGCTGCAGCATTAAGATTTCCTTTCACTGGAACTAAGGAGCCAAGCCCAACCTCTGAAAAACAACCCCACACCATAATCCCCCCTCCACCAAACTGTACACCTCCACAATGCAGTCGGGCACGTACCATTCTCCTGGCAACCGCCAACTTCAGACTCGGCCATCAGATTGTCAGCAAGAGAAGCGTGATTCGACACTCCAGAGAACATGTCTTCACTGCTCTAGAGTCCAGTGGTGGCATGATTTACACCACTACACCTGACGCTTTGCATTGCACTTGGTGATGTAAGGCTTAGATGCAGCTGCTCGGCCATGGAAACTCATTCCATAAAGATGTCTATGCACTGTTCTTGAGCTAATCCGAAGGCCATATGAAGTTTTGTGCGCCTCAGCATGCATTGTCCCTGTTCTGTGATTTTACGTGTCCTACCACTTTGCAGCTGAGTTGCTGTTATTCCCAATTGCTTCCACTTTGTAATAATACCACTAACAGTTGACCATGGAATATTTAGTAGAGAGGAAATTTCATGAATGGACCTATTGCACAGGTGCCATGCTTCCTGAGATTACCTATTCTTTTGGAAATGCTTGTAGAAGCAGTCTGCATGCCTAGGTGCTTGATTTTATACACCTGTGGCTGTGGAAGCGATTGGGACACCTGAATTCAATGATTTGGAGGGGTGTCCCAATACTTTTGGCAATATAGTGTATATACAAAATCTGTATGGTTGTGGCATGTGTGCATCAAACATGTGTGTATATTGCTTAACTATTCAAAATATTTTATTGTTGTATGTTGAATGTATGATAGATTTTCAGAGTGTGTTTTATATTTTTAACTTATCTTACCTGGAGACGTGACATTTCATGCTAGTCATTTGGGCCATGGTACACCAATGTTTGTGCACCAGTTTCCTTATATGGTGAGATGAGAATAAAGAATCTTGATTCTTGAACATCCCGGTCCTCTCCTTCCTTTTGTAGTCGAGGTGTACACCTCAGCAAAAGGGGGCCATCATGTCACGGAAATCTTACCAGATTATATCCCTGGGTTTCCTTCTCGAAATATCACCTGGTGTGAGAGGATATTAAGTAGGGAACAGGGAGCTGTTAGCCATTAAATTAGCGCTGAAAAAGCAGTGTCACTGGCTGAGGGGAGTTCAGCATCTCTTTAGTATGTTCGTGGATCATTTAGATCTAGAGTTTATACATCATTATCAGCAATTCCCTCCCTGTTAGGCTAGGTTGGGCCTTGATTTTCATTTGCTTCTCATTTAATATTTCATACAATATAAAAACATGACAGCTGATACCTTGACAACTTGAGGGAGACCCATTACCCTGTAATACCCACTCAAAAAACATCTCACCAGTAAATAAATTATTTTGTAATAATTAATTTTTATTTGACTTTATTTTACCGGGAAGCCCCATTGAAATTAAAAATCTCTTTTACAAGAGAGACCTGGCCAAGGTAGCAGCCATACAAACTTACGACATGTTAAAAATACAACATACACACAAAAAAAATCCAGACATTACACAGTTATTCAAACTCACTGACCTCTCAGGAAAAACAGCTTCATGTCTCCTTCAGCAAATTCTTTATGATGCCCTTAAATCCATCAATGGAAATTAATCTGGCTAATTTTAGGTTGTTCTGCAGATACAGTGAGAAGGTCTGTGCTTCAGTGAGCAGCATGGAGACAAAGGGAACGAGTGTCGACAGCACATACACAGCCATCCCGCTGCCCCTTAAATTTTTTTTTTATATGTATATATATATATATATATATTAGTGCTGCCAAACATTTAAAATTTTTAATCAGATTAATCACAAGGTTGCTGTGGATTAATTTCGATTAATCACGATTAAATATCATTCATTTTTAATCTATATTAATCGCATTTCATTTTGCATGAGCAAACAGACTCAAGAAAAAATGGGATATATATGCACTTAACATGTTTATTGAACATCTTGAGCATGAGTCGGATGCATTCCATCTGCCACAGAAGTGCAATACCATGGATCCATATCAAAAAGCAAGATTAGCCGGAAAACTTGTCGGATTTAAGGTACCTCAGTTTAAATGGTCTTTATCTTTGTTCACTTACAATAAGCCCGAACTACCGTAAATCCGACAAATAATCCGACTAATCATGAAATCCAATTCTAGCCGGTTAATTGCCATTGTTATCAATATCAGTTGATTACACATTATGCGCGGTGCTTTACGTATAAAACTCCATAGCAACATGTCCACAGATAAGTTGGACGGTATAGTATGTGCGACCGATTTAAAGAGCCACAAATGAGAAGTAGTGCTTAAACAGTATAAAACTACAACTTTCCCTTCTGTTGATAAAGGGCGCAGCCATCTTGGATTCTGAACTCGGGATCCTTTGTGCTGCACCGAGATATTTCTCGGATCTCCAACAAACGGGAGCGCACATGTCGTCACTTCCGGCTTCAAAACTCGGAATCCAACTCAGAATACGAGTTCCGAGGGCAAATGGAACGCACCAAAACTGCCCGAAATGGGTTGACAGAGACATTTCAGGGATTTTGAGTCATTCTGCGCTGCAGATGGGTTAATTGTGTTAAAAATTTTAATCAGATTAATCATGATGATGGATTAATCCGCGTTAACCCGTTAATTTTGACAGCCCTAATATATATATATATATATATATATATATATATATATATATATATATATATATATATGTGTGTGTGTGTGTATGTTTGTATGCCCTAAAATTTGTGTAAATAGGGAAAAATTAAGACAACTGCCTGCTGTCCTGTTGGTGAAGAGGCAGGAGTCCACAGAGAATTTGTGATGCTTTTTGTAAATGCTGGAAACACCTTAAAGGGACATAGTGGGGCAACATGACCCGGCCCATCCAGAGTGTCCACCTAAAAAGGCTGCTCTGCTCTGTAGACTGGGAACCACTGATTCTGATACTATCTCAAGAGCTGAGAGCTGAGCGAGGTTTTACCGGGCAGTGGGAAACTGGCGTGTGTGTTCAACTATTCTGAGTCAGTGTTGTGCATCGTCCCACTTGCGAGTGGGGAGTAAGACACTCGGAAATCTGGCAGATATCGAATGATGCTCATAGCAGTAACTTGGAGCTTTTGAATCATATCATTATGCCTATATTGAAACGGAACAATGAGTCTAATAGCTCCTGGAGCGTTTATTCCTCAGGATGTGGAAATTCTGGTAATGATTGACATATTCGTCCATTAGGGGAGACAGCGATTTTTTTGTAATGCGAAACACACCCTCAGAAATTAAAGTCTGTCTGTGGTCAAAAGCTCCTCCTTTATACCTCTTTTAATGATTACACTGGTTAACAGGTCATTTTCATCAGAGGTAATTGTATGTGGGTTTTGTAGTATTTTTCATGCTGAATTCAAATCTGTGTTTAGTTTTTCTCTAGCACATCAAGTTTTTGTGGTGAAGCTATATGTAGTATGATATTATGTAGTCTGCCTAAGTGTATTACAAGAGTTGTCTGTGTTTTTTATCTTAGACAGCATCACCATTCTCTAGGTGACTAAATATTGATTTATGTTTTATTGACACTTGTCTAGTTGTGATTTGAGTATAATTAATTTGACCTAGTGCCCATTGTGCATGTCTTGTGTACAACTTAGTTTGGCGGGAAACATAGGTAGTTGTGCCTCAGGTTTCGTTTTGTTGACGTAAGCTTCTCGACAAATTTTTTATTTTCTCGAATCGTTGCAAAAGAAATACTAAATCTAACTCTCGAGTTTCAATTCTGGGTCATCGACCTGGAAATCGAAGGCGGAGGTGACAGACAGCATCAACAAAATGCATCAACATCAGCTAAATCGGCGAAAGGCAGCGATGCCATTTGGAATTCCGATGGTGTGGAGGGAACCGCGAGACCATCTCAATGACTGCTACTTTTGCCACACGAATACAAGTGAATTCTCAGCTAAAACTAAGCACAAAATTGTATATCCCAGCCTAGATTCTGCAATCAGGCCTGTTCCTCATGATGATTCATTGCCTGTTCCTGTACCGCCACAGGATGGTCTTGATTCTGTAGAAGGTGATGAGTATGGAGAAGGTACAGCTGGTTACAGTGAAAGCATGATGGCCAACTACTGCTGGATGCTGTATCGTGACAATCCAGACAAGGTGTACACAAGAAAATCAAACAAAGTGTTTTTGAAGAAACAATGGTGGTTATAAACTCTTTTCAATTTCGTTATGCCCACTGTCTGTTTATTTGACTTTGCTCTAAAGATATTTTACCCTATACTACAGTGATGCTTTTGTTTTAGTATACAATACTTGCAATTACGGTATTAACTAGCATTACACATAAATCAAAAAGTTGACATGACAGAAAACAAACTGAAAACAGATACGGAATCAGCATGAAAAACTGATTTGGAAAAATGTGTTTTGGTCTCTGATGATTTAAAAAAAATGTTTTGTTGTTGTCCTGTGTTATCAAACCACAATCAATGGATACAATATGCATGTGTTCCACAAGAGACAGTATTACAAGGAAGTTCTTTGCAGCAGTGCATGTATGTGTGGTGACTGTCTAAATAAGCACAAGATACACTAATGCTTGAGCAAAAGAGAAGGGAGGAAGACAAAATAGAGAGTAGGAAGAGTAGGAGTTATGACAGGATGAGGGGAATGGAGAATAGCAATAGAAAAATAAAGAACCAATTAGTACAAGAGAGATAGAATTTTTTTATGATACATTAACCACTTCTATAGGAACATTCTGAGGAAAATACTTCTAAACTAATGGAAACCCATATCTCAGGAGGTAAAATAGTATCTGAATTTGTGATTAGCTAGCACACCTCTAATTAGCTGGAGAATGTAAATGATCCACCTTAACTTCTTTCTGATGCGTCATCTTCCATCCTTTGAGACACACAAAGATGCACAAGTGACTATACAACTCTGCATCCCATCCAGTACAGAGAACTATTGAAGCACTTCTGGTCCATGTGAGTGGTTCTGGATGATAACATCCTCAAAATAAAAAGAAAAGAAGAAAAGCACAAATTCAATGGTGTAAATATTTGGAGTTGCAGGGGGTAGGAAGCTCAGGTTCAGGTTTACACTGCACATAGTCAGTGTTGTGTACTCACTATAGGAAACTGAACAAAAGGATGCATACCTTCTGCCTTCACCTGGATAATCATCAATATTTACTTGATGGCACAAATTGGTTTTCCACATTGGATTAAGTTAGCAGGTATAACCAAACCACAGATTCAGAAGTGAACAATCTAAAAAAGGATTTTTTTTGCCTTTCGAGCTTGTATTACACACCTAGTCTTGATCTTATTTTCTTTAATAGCTCATGTAGTACCAGTTTTGTAGATCTTGGGACTCACTGACTTTTTAAGTACTTGTGTAGGACTTCATGATGGTTACAACCAATGGCAAAAGTGAATTATGTGAAGGATTAGCATGTTTTACCTGAGACACACATTCCTTGTAAATAGTAATATAATTCCATCTGAAAAAGGTCACCTCTGAATGAACTGACATCATTAAAATTACATTTATTATTGCATAAATAATTTGTCATTTTTAAAAATTATCACGTTGCTATTTTGTAAATCAAATGATTTTATGCTAATTACTTGTTAGGTATTATATTTGTTTTAATGAAGCAAAACTGAAGCGATGTATTTTTACTGCATTTCCTCAGTGAAAACTTTCTTACATCACAAAATAAACTCATTATAAATAAAACTCAGACATGTGCTCTTGTTTATGGGAGTTTTCATGCATTTTCTTGACCCAGTAACAACTGTGAGATTATCATATCGTTATCATATGAATAGCGCTATTTGAAAATGGGTGGGCGATCAGTGTGGCTTCAAGACTCAGTGAGTCAGTGACTCTTGTGCTTTTTATTCTCCTTACAAAGCTCTAAAAATATATTTAGTTTCTTTCTATTTATATTTAAAATGTAGCCCTTTCAAGGTTTCTGACACAAACTTAGTTTCCTAAATGGTTTGTCTAGATTTCTGTTTGATTCCGCGTGCAGGTATGCTGACTCCAGATGGCCAAGCATTCAGTGTTCTATAAACATATAATCATTTTCAAACCATGTGCTTCTAACTCTTAGCTAATAACCCAATTTCACAAATTTAAGAGGGTCTAAGACAGACATCTATGTTAAAACACAGGGGCTATGGTTGTTTGTCTTGTGTTGTCTTGTAATCACTTGCTTCTTCACATGAATAAAAAGAAAAATATGAGGTATGTTTATCAATTTTCCTTAATTGCTGACCCAGTATAGGGTTGCAGGAAACCAGAAGCTTTTCCCAGGAAACATATTGAGGCAGGACACACACACACACACACACACACACACACACATGCTGTGGGCAGTTTATACTTTATGTCTTATACTTTGAGAGACTCTCTCAGCCCTGCTCTCCAAAACTACGAAAATCGAACTGGTCTCTCAACGCAATTGACACCATCTTCTCGACGAGAAGCCCAGGTTCAGGGGAACCTGACTGTCCTGCAGGAACGTACGCAGCTGGCTAGACGATGGACGGATGGGAGAAGTGGAGGGTCGTGTGTCTGGCAGCTCTGTCCGTGGAGGACATCGAAGATATCTACCTATTCGGAACCATGATTACAGGTCTTATGCTGATTGGATTAGGCATTGCCTTGGTTTATCGAAGATTGAAGAAAATGGTGACAGCCGCTCAAAGCCCCACTAGGCTGGCCAGGATGGCAGAGCTGTTTGCACTCAGACTGTCACTATAGATCGCAAATTGGATAACTTCACTGTGACTATTGATCACAAATTGGATAACATCACGGAGAAGCTCACGGCTTTGCAAAGGATTTTGGATGGCGGAGACCAGCGTGGACATTAGAGTCACGACTTTTTATGTTGTAAGGTGTAGTGACTTTGTGCTTATGTTGCTGAGGTGTTTTTTTCTGTTCCTACATTGTACTCCCTACTGGAGTACAGTCTGGGGGCTGTTTTTTTATTCTCCTCCTCTCTCCTCATGTAATTCTGTTTTCTCTGTTCTTCCTGTATCCCCCGTCTTCCTGACCTGTCTACCCCCTATAATGTGATGTTTGTGTATGTATGGTCGGGTTGATGGCCAGTTTTTTGTCGGTACTTGTGACTAGTGACATGGTGTATTGCAGCAGCAATAAAGGGTTTCATCAATCAATCAATCAAATGAACCTAATCACATCTTTCATGGGGGGGCAGTGGTTAGCCCTGTCAGCTCACACCTCTGAGACCAGGGTTCAACTCTTCACCATGGCTCTATGTATGTGGAGTTTGGGTTAACTGGAATTACTAAATTGCACTTAGGAATGCTGCGTGTGTGTACTGTGTGATGGGTTGTCACCCCATCCTGGGTTGTTCCCTGCTTGTTTCCTCCAAAAAAGGCTCCAGACCCCCCACAACCCTGAATAAGACAGATGGTTACAGAAGATGGATGGTTACAGAGGGCGGATGGACAGACATCTTTTCTGACTCTGGAAGGAGACCTATGAATCCCACAAACCTATGAATGAGAGATTAGCCACTATGTTCCCCAAGCAGCATAATACTGTAGGTCAACCTAAATCCTTTCTCCATATACAAATATATGCAGCTCTGGAGACGATGAACACATGCTGCCTAATCTGGGTAAATCTATGTCAGCACTGCAATTTCCAAAGGCTTAAAATAAGCAGACCACAAAAAATCACATGAAATAATGGGAACACAAAAAAGATACTTCAAATTCAAGAAGAAATAATTTTAAGTATATTTAATTTTGTTTATATAGAATAGTAAGTAACCTAATTCAAATCAAATGCAGTAGATAGCATAAATTAAGGTACAGGAAACTGGAAAGTGTCACACAGGACAGTTCTCTCTGGGGATGCAGTGGCACGTGCTTGTTAAGGGAAAAAAAATCTGTGAGTATCCTGAACAAAAGGCCGTGATGAGATGTAAATAGGACAAAAGCATGGTAATCAAGTACTGATTTCATGGCCTGCCATGGCATGAAACTTTCATTCCATTTGTAATTTTAATAGCATGTCAACCTAACCCTCATACTACATATAACACAAAAAACTTTTATGCAAGACTTTACCTATTGTCCTCCTGAGAGTGGGAGTATCTGAACTTCCTACGCATCACATTTCCCAAAGATAGAAAATTGGGTTCCTTTAATTTGAACTGCAGGCATCGGTCTTTCCTGCAGAAAAATGGGTCATTAGTCAGACATTCTGCTATTACCTTTCAAGTTCCCAGAGATGAGCTCTGCCTCTGAAACCTAATGTCTGAAGAACCAACTTCATTAGCCAATAGCACTGGATGCTGATGTGGCCTCTCACTAATTTCATATTCAATTCAATTTATTTTTATATAGCGCCTTTCCCAACAGGGTCACCCTCTTACAGGGGTGTGTTGTGATACATTACATCATTAAGGCAGAATAATACAAAAACCTATGCACCCTTAATGATTTTGCTCTGGACCCACACTGCTGCGGTCATCTTCTCCTCAATTGTTGAGCAGTTCTTGGAGTGGCAATGAATAAAACAGCTTGCTGACTTTGAATCAGATATATATTCAGGCAGAATAAATTGGGCTCTAGATGTAGAAAAGGTGATCTAGTCTTAGGAGTCCTTCTGCAATTCTATGCCAAGAAAGAGCATCCTAATCGTAAAAAGTAGGAATGTCTATTTGCCTAAGTATTGGATCTTGTTTGATAATAGAGAAGGCTGATGGGGAAAATGGAAAGCCTTGTCCAAAGTAACATACAACTGAGGCAAATAGCCCTCATACTGTACCTTTGACCTAACTGTTCTTTCAGTGTTGGATCAAAAAAGAGTGAGGTCTCTTTTATATAATTATAAATTTGTTACTTCAAAGATGGTATTGATTTTCTACATTGATTTCACATAATATTCCAC
The DNA here is from genome assembly GCF_048594095.1 of Paramormyrops kingsleyae. NCBI lineage: Eukaryota > Metazoa > Chordata > Actinopteri > Osteoglossiformes > Mormyridae > Paramormyrops > Paramormyrops kingsleyae. The sequence goes on from NC_132803.1 coordinate 20,249,210, forward strand.
TGTTGGATGATGTATCCATTAGACAGAGATACAGACACATACCACTTTTGGACTATGATGCTGTAAATGCCCACCTGTATCAACATGGTAGTGTAATGCTGCTGGCCCCACAGAAATCTGTGGTTCTGGATCCTTTGGGTCTGCAGTGTTATTCACCGCTGTAAATTCAGCTATAGAGAGACTGAACATGCACCCACTCATATATCTGCTGGATCAATCTCAGCCCCCACTGAGCAAGGAGTGGCCCACAAACAGGCACCTGCAAACCCCTCCTTGCCTTCCCCCCTCTCCCCTTGCCCACTTGTCCTTTGACTGAGTTCACACAAAGTCCACAAAATCCACATAGAATGAGACAAGTACCTGACTGAGAATCCGGACATTACTTTATGATGCTAAGGATAAGGGACTGTGGATTGAAAGCCAGAATGTCTGCTGCTTGGGATGGTGTGAGACAAAATTAAAGAGTAGCAGTCAGACAGACACTCTGAATATGCACATCGCAAAGCCAGGTCAGTCATTTCAAGTTTGAGAATTTTAAATTGGATTTATTTGTTTGTGTACCTGGTATAGTAGTTTTGAAGTACTACTAACTAATGAATTTGGCAATGGCTAATTCCATCAAATACTAGAATCTTTGGTTGCATCTATTTAGAATTATACTTTTGCAGTCTTAACAAGATAATTGTGGTTCTTAAACGATGTGAGCTATATTATCCAGGTGGTGGGGCTAGAGAGTATGTTAAGCTGGGTGCTAAATTAAATATTGTGTTAATGAGGGATTGCTGTGTGAATGAGAGTAATTCATGCAGCATGGAGTCTAACATGCGCATCAGAAATATAGCTAAATATAGCTAATTCCCATTTCAGACCATTGTTTACTGATTAATGGTTAAGATATTTGTTGCAAGTAAACCATTTCTCATAATAAAATACCCCATTTTGTTTTTCTTCCCTGAGTGGGCTGATTTAATTAATGTAGTGACAGTGGGCAAGCTACCTAGGTATCAAGTAGCCTGTGTTGTCCAAGAACATTACGGTATTGATTGATTAGCATCTGCAGCCAGACCACTCTCACACTTACTGTGTGTATACTGTACTGGGTATGAATTTCTTTGACTCTTTGTATTGTTTTGTACATGTGCAATATAGTTGTGTTATATAACTAAGTGGTAACTCTGTGCTTTGGTTTGAGTTGTAACTGATGTGTATTGTTCTTACCCAGCAATTACCTTGTGTTTATTAATTGTATATCTTGAATGTCTGTCTTGGTACTTGGATTATTGCAATTCCTGGCCAGGATTACTACACACTATAGCATAAGTATTGTGGATTACAATCTAATGACTTAGACAAACTTCCAGTCACTGAATTAGACTGACCTAACAAACCAAACTTGAGCTGAACCAGTGTGACATGCTGAATTTGTGCAAGTCCCTCAGCTGACTTGAATCAAATGACATTGTGAAGCCTCTGAGCTGGATTGACAAAACAAGTTGAAATTGTGGTAGTTTATAGCTGCCCTGCAATCCCTGAACCAGAATCAAACTAGTTTCACATAAGCAGCTAAGAACAAATCCTTTTCAGTATCACAGTCTGTAAACTGGGTGGGTATAATTTTTTTGTTTTTCATTATAGATTACCGTAATATCCGGACTATAAGCCACTACTATTTTCACTTGCTTTGGACCCTGCGGCTTATACAACGGTGCGGCTTATCTATGGATTTTTACAGCTAACGGTCACCAGGGGCGCACTATCAAGGAAGCGCAAAAGTGAGACAGACAGTTCGCGCCAAGGAAGTGTTCATGCACACACCCTCATTATGGAAAACAAACAGAGAAGCCGTGTTACTGCACCTTTACTGCCGTGTTACAGGCAAGCACTTTTAAAAACGAATTTAATTTAGCAATTTAACGTTATTGCCTCGTCAAGCGCTGTAAGCTTTGTTTTTTGTTATACTGCACTACTACGGTACTATGACTGCAGGACGTGCCCTGGGAGAGCACCGTTGTATTATTTGTGCACTGCACGAATGCTGTTCGTCATGTCAAAGATGTGAAAGTTTGATTGATTGATTGAAAGATTTAATGTGTTTCTCAAATGTTAATAAATGGGACGCTTTGCGTTCCCAAACAGTCATCTCTGTCCCGACAATCTCCTCCGTGGTAGCAGGAACCCTTATATATGGTAATTAAACATTAAAACACCTGCGGCTTATAGTTGGGTGTGGCTTATATATGGAACAATCTGTATTTTCCCCAAATTTAGCTGGCGCGGCTTATATTCAGGTGCACCTTATAGTCCGGAAATTACGGTATTTGAATTTAAGTGGGTGCCATTTGGACTGTGCAATGCCCCTGGTTTTTTCCAGTGACTGGTGTTTGGAGATTTGGGGTCTATATCACAAAGCAAGTCCTCGCTTAGCCAGATAACTTGTTGGATTTAAGGTAATGTGGGCTGAATGTAAGTGAACAAAAATAAAGTCCATTTAAACTGGGGCACCTTAATTTCAACAAGTTATCCGGCTAAGCAAGAAGTCCAGCTTTGTTACAAAGGTCCCTAAACTATCAGGATGTACTTTTATGACATTGTCATTTTTTCATCTCGTGTGGTGGGCCACTTGGATCTGATACTTAGCACACACCAGGGAAACTCAGAAAAGTTCAGGAAGTATCATGTTTAGACCATGTAATTATTAATGACGTGATTTCTACTAACCCAATCAAATAGTGGTGTTACATTCATATATGAGGGTGTGTATACAGTATCTCTCCATCTCTCTTTAGATCCCATTTCAATTCCGCCATCCAGCCAAGCCAGTAGTGGCTGCCCATTATTTTCCACGTATGAATTGTTTCTCTTTGTTTTTTGGTTAGTGAGGGAGTGAAGGTGGCAATTGTCTTTTGTTTTCTTTTCTTTAGGTTTAGGGAAGTCTTAACTGGTGCTTACGTAGGTAGTTCACTTGATTTGTTTATTGTTTTAGCCTTTGCCACTCCTGAGGTTCATCCTGGTGTTTCACATACTATATCAAAATATACTCTAAATATATCAGATCTTAACTATAGCTATACTGTCAGTCATTTCTTTTTCCATCCCATTCTCCTTTCTCCCTCCCCGTCCCCTGTTGTTCCCCCTGTTTACGACCTTAGACTGGGACGTAACAGTGGCTATCGCTAATTGGCCCCACCCCACAGCTGTCTCAGAAATTAGGTCCTTTTCGGGATTTTCTAGCTATTATTGGAAAATGTGTGATCTTATGTATAAAATTCAAGGGTTTACATAACCACCAACTGGTATAACTTATATAAGAACATAAGAACATAAGAACTATACAAACGAGAGGAGGCCATTCGGCCCATCGAGCTCGCTTGGGGAGAAAAGTATCTTGTGACTGGAGTCCATTTTATAATAAATGAATCTTGTCTTGTTATGGATTGCATAAACGGTAGCACTTACTTGCTATTGAGCTCAGGGCTATGGCAGGAGAATCTGTCCTGCAGATACTCCCCTATTGAGGGTGTAGTGTATGTGAGCTGTTGAAAAAGGTGTCTACTTACCAGTAAAAGTAGCCTAGTTAAGTACAAGGGTCTGCAGTATAACAGTTTTAGGAGGCCCTAGGTTTCTCCACAACCATGACTATGCGCTGGGACATTGTCATTCCCCATTCCAACTTCCCAGATCTCAGTAGATACTAGGTTTGTTCTTCTTTATATGGCATTCCATCAAGTTTCAAGTTTATATATGAAAAGAATGCCTTTGAAAGCAATAAACCTCTAATTGATGCACCAGCCAGCTGTCTACATACGTAGTTATTAGACTCAGTTCCAGAGCCGGCTTGTCTATGTTAGGCTTTTTTAGATGGTCTTCCAACAACTTCAGGGACCACTTTTACTGATATATATTTCAATTCTGTACAGAAAGTGAAGTGTTTTATTTCTGACAGTTATCCAACTCGGAAGAGTAGTAATTTATTAACATATATATTTTTAAATTATCCAGCTATTCTTCTTTTTACTTACTCTTATTTGCTTTATTGCATGGCAGAACAGTGTGTAATTAAGCACAAAGAAAATTCACTGAGGTACAAATATTTTTAAAGAAATCATCAAGCATATGCATGTTAGAAAGCTTATAGTGTTCTAAACAGTTACAGAGTTCTAGAGTTCTGTTTACATTTTTTACAAGTTAATCTATTCCGGATAACATTCTTTTTCACATTTTACCATTCCATCAGACATACAGCAAAGCAACAATGGGTATAACACAATGGGGAACATCTGAGGCTGCTGTGGCTAATAATTAATAGCATATGTTAAAATTGGATAACCCTAAAAAGTTCTGAATTTAAGTCAATGAGCAGTAATTCTTTTTCTAATTGAAGGGTCCCAAGTTCACTCAATGGCTATCATAGGCATTCCATATTCTTGCTGCGGTATATGATTCCACCAGATACAGACAGACTTATGCAGATACAGATTACGTCAAATGAAGCCCAGTGAAGACATTCAACAAAATGCGACAAGCTTAATCCTTGTAATCAAGGATTTAAATTGCCATGGCTATAGCTTCTGGAAAATTAATTAGGTGCCTGGTGTTCAAATTTTTCCACCAAAAAGAATCATAGGTCTGTTCCAGCTGTAACAGATTAGACTGCATAAATTGTGAAATAGGACAGAGTATCTCATTTTTGTGCTGAATACAGTGCTATAGGGTTCCAACATTTATTGTCAATAAAAGCTGTAGCAGAGTTACAGTGATTAAAAATGTGCAAAGATTTCCTCAGCAAAATATACTGTCATCATACAGGGTCATTTGGCAGAAACAGCTTTCTGTTATACCTAAAACATGATAGCAATAGTACCATTTGCAGTATAGTTGTTGTCTTTTTAATAAGATTTTGAACTGCACTTTGAAAAGCATTGCTCTGTTGGTTTATATTATTGTTTGATTCTCAGTGCATCCTGTTCAGTGTCAGGTAACATGTGAAGGGAATTGCATATTTTATATATAACACTTTAGTGTAATCTATGTTTATTTTGTCTCATTAAATATAATTTTAAAGTACATGAATTTTATATTTTATAAATATTGTTTGGTCCCCTCTTACATGCAACCATATTTCCCCAAGGTAGTCATGTTTTTCCACAATGGCCCTTGTAGGAAATCAATGCTAGTCAAAGTCAGTTTCAAGAAAGATTGTGTTTAAACCTTTTTGCGTGTCGTTAAGTTCAATACAGAAAGAAAAACATACCACAGTCAAGATGAATCCATTCCTAATCCAAATTACTATCCCTAATGCAGTTTCCCCACTATCATGATGAGTATGACCAAGGCTCAACAAGGGTGGACTTGTTTTTGACACTACAATCACGTTTCCAGACTAAGGTGATGACGTATTAAAAAGGCTGTCACAGGGCTTGCCAAGTCAAAATTCTTGGTTTTTTGGCTTTTTGTCTTTTCTGAAATGCTAACAAATCTCACAGCATAAACTTAAAATACCATTAAGTAAATACCATAACAATCAGTCTTCAAATGCTCAAACACCAGCTAGATTATGAAGTATTAGATAAATGTTTAAAAATGTTTGGGCTTGTATCATTTAATGACACAAGATTTTTAAATTCATCAATAATCACACAACATTTAAAGAAAACTAGACCTTTTTGAAAAATCAAAATAGCCCCAATCAAGGTGGCCTCGGGTAATGATATGGAGCAGGGCAATTGTATGTCACATAAAAAGAATCAGAAACAACTTCTTGGTACATTCTGGTACAGTCAGATAGTGGAAAAATCTCACAAGTTACTCTTAACAACCTGAAAATAAGAACAACGTATATCAGCATAATCAATCAAGCATTGATAGTCAAATGTTTCATGTAAGCAAAGAAAAAATTAGCGTGATCTTCAGCTTCTATTTTGTATGCTTTGATTCATTTTAAAAATCACATTGTTATAATGTGGATCAGAGTTTGTAAGACATTCATTGCAGAAAAAACAAATTATTTTAGAATGTTCCTTATAGATATGATGCTTTCGAGTGCTGACTTGACATTGTAAATTCAAGAATAGAACGATAAAGCACAAACATTTTTACATATTATCTGAAATAACATGTTCTTAATATCCACAGTGTAAACTTGCATGTATTTAGAATATTTCACATACAAAATATTGTAAGTAAACAAATATAATGCAAAGTATACCTGCAGTACTTCAGACAATTTTACTTCAAAATGTAAGTTTAACAGTTACAGAACACACATCACATGCAATCAGAATCAATTTTGTTTTTTTTTTCGTCTTTTTTTTGGCCTCGGGCTACAACTTACCACCAAAGACTAATTAAGTACACTTCAGGAGAAGGTGCCTTATCCCTCATACTGTACAGGATATGTTTAAGTCGGATTAAACTGCATGTAGATGTGCCAGATGTGCCTTTAGGATGAATATAATTCAAACACGAAGCCACAAAATGTAAAATAGCTAATTATATGTCACACTGAAAATAATTAAAGTGATGCAGAATGGAAAATGTGCCTTAAAACACTACAGGAAGGTTGTCGTGTGTTGTTTTATTTATATTCTTGAAATATTCTGTAAATAAATTTAAGACCTTCATCACTCCTTCAAAACTGTGTAACAGCAATTTAATAATAATCATGATCCAAATTCTCCATTACTGGCCATTGAAGATTTTTAACATTCTAAGTAAAATGTAATACATTTTGAGTAATCTTAAATCATTATGGAATGTGAAATCATTAATGAAAAATATAAAATGTAAAATTCTGGAAGAATGTAGGAACTGCATAACTTAATAAAACCACTGAACTGAAAATCTCACTATCCATTAAGTCGTGTAGAAGTTTTAAATGTATAAAAATACAAAACAGTAGTGGCGAGGCTTTATGGTTACACAATCACTGCTTGTTAATTGGATACAGGAGATAAATTGTCATCACCTAGCTAAATGTAATTTGAACAAAACTTTTTATTCACAGCCCTGGGAAAGCTTGCAAGACATACAACTTAATGTGCTTTATGATTGTGTACATAATTACATGGACAGAATGATACTATATTCAATTTTGCAAATTAGGAAATTGAATTTAAAAATTAATGTTTTGAAATTTTGTTGTTCCTTGTTTACCAAAAGAATAGTGATGTATTAACAACTCCATAAGGTCATAGAAAACCGACTGCCTCACTAAAATATCTCTACTGCAGCATTAGAATTGCCTTTATCATTTAAGTTTATTTGAATGAATTGTGAGTAAATAAACTGCTACAAATATAATGATTATATGTTATACTTTTTATTGAAATATTAAATTAACTTTTTTAAAATAGTAAACCTTTTTTATCATGCTTTTTATAATTCTGTATTTGATTGTTTTGATTATTATTACAGCCTAGATCCTGTTGTTTGGGGTTGTTTCAATATTTGCATGGCAACTAGTTAACATACACTAGTTCACATACACATAGAAGTAGTGGCTCTCCCCGTTGTGTTAGCAATGAGGAGGGGTGACCGGCGTCGGAAGGCTCTCCACAGTGATTTTCTTTTGTTAAAGCTGGCCGAGGGAGAAAGGGATTAAAAAAGACGCAAAAAGAGACAGAAAATCAAACAACTGAAGAAACGTAGTAAAAAGTTGTGCATCAGCTCTTCTCTTCTTCACTCATCTGTGTTCCAAGCATCCTTGGATTATCCTGTAAACACAGAACAGAAACCTTTTCTGGGCAGGCTCAAATAGTACATTACTGTACAATGGAACTAGAACATCAGAAGTAATTGAAATACATACAGTATACAGGGCATAGATACTTACTTCTCATACTAATCCTGCAGCAGAAAACAGAAATACTGCGGTTACATACATCATTTTTGTCAGTAGACTAATGGTTAATATGAAATAACATCACTGAACTTATTTTTAAGGTTAATGTAATATCATCGCAGCACTGATAATATGACAGACCCAACCTATGTTATCATCTTGATCTTCACTCTCGTCGTCACTAACGACCAGTTTGGCACTGGCCCGGTTTTGATGTTTTTTGTCCTTGTCGTGGTCACTTTCATCAGGTTTTATATTCACCTTCATAGCTTTTGCTGAAAAATTAAATTTCAAATTTCAATTGTTTTGCACCAAAAATGTACTAAATAAACCCCTGGTTAAGTTAAGGCTTGGTATCAGTTCCAGGCAGTACATACATTCTAATGCATTATAACACAAGAGCACAGCTAATGATAAAATCGGTGGGGATTTTTTTTGGATTGTATTTGCACTATCAAATAACAGTGCAATATTTGTTAATAAATGGGCTACCTAAGAAGCTGTGTACTTTTTGGAGTATTCATCAATGGAAATGACAGGTGTTTATGGCATTCTGCGACACTGACATGGTGAGATGACATGATATTTCCAAACTGTAACAAACTAGAGGAATCGACTTACAATCAGGCTCCTCTTCATCGTCATCAGCTGCGCTCTCATCTTTGTTCTCCACTTCACTCGTTATCTTCTGCCTGGCACTCCGAAACACTGACTGGAGGACAATTGAGTCCTCATAGACCTGCAAATTTAAAAAAACCATCGCACCTAATTTCAATGACTAAGACAACTCGGCATTAGGGTCCAATTCCTGTCCCTGCCATTGTTAGGTGATCATTCAATTTTCTCCAGTTTAGATGGGCTGATGTCTGTCAGTTGTGAGTGTGTATATTTACCACTGCTGATGAGATGTACCAGCAGGAACAAGTTAAAACACGTTTTTCTCAGATCACTTACATTGCAAATGTCATATTGCTGTGGCTACTGTACATTATATAAGTAGTGATACTGCTTTTCATAAAAAATAAATATTAATTTCTTATCTATTACAACTACAGCATTGTTCTACCACCAGTACGTCCAACTTTTGAATTTAATATGGATTCATGGGACAGTTCTATCAACAGACCTGGGATCCCTCCAGGTTAAAAGTCTGAGCATTATGACACAGAAGCATGACATCTTCCTCCAGATCTTCCACGCTTCTGTACTTGTGGTTACGGACACGTTCCTGAAAACACAAGTCAACCCCCCAGAGTTTAGCATTTGCAGTAACCATCCAATATATGTGTGTAAATGTAATTTATTGTATATATATAAACTGAAAATTGTATATATGAATATATAAAATTTATAATTATTCTATAATATCTCAATAATTGCTTCTCTAATGTATTTGGACTATGGAAATAATAAAATATTCTATTGCCAAGACTGGAGGAAAGCTTCAAGTCAGTATTGATTCAATTCATTATTGGTGTTGGATGGACCTTTATCTTTCTGAAGTCCACAGGCTTTCTTATCAGCTCATAGTATTCCGGCAGTTCTTTTCTGGAGGGCAACCGGACAAAAACTTCACTGAGCTTTCGGCCAGACCTGAAATGAATAAAAAAAACATACTATGCGAATCAGTACAGCTAGCATAAATGAATCTGATGTTCTAAGTGTTAGGGTTAGATGTCACTGAGGTTATACCAATCGAGTTGCAAAAAGACTGAGTGGCAGTGTTATAGTTCAATTTGGATACCACAAAATCACAGCTAAAATGGGAAAGAACGATTGCACAACAGCTCTTTCCCATTTTAAATAGAAATCAGAGCTGTCTTTTTACAGATTGCTGAAAACTTCAGTGCAATACGCAGAAGCAACTGGTATCCAGGCTCTAAAACGTGAGTTCTAGTTTGGGTCAGTTATGTTGGATTTTAAGTTATATACTGTATTGACTACTCATCAATTAAATATTTAATAGTCTTGTGTTCTGCTAACAAAGTGGGGGATGGTATTAGCTATCCAAGATAAAGCTGGTTTTCCTTATAAGGGGCTACTCCACAAAGCAAGTGCAGATGGCCAAATGTCTTTAAAAGTTTCTACAAAATACGTTGTCAGGAAACCCAATTCCAGGTCACATATCAATGTCCAGGGTCCACTGGTCCTTTGGAAGTTAAATGGTTCCCTGTCGAGTTCAACTGCCTTCAAACAGATAATCTTTTGTTGCACAGATTCCCCGACTAAAATCAGCCATGTTTGCCACTCCATTCATCTGAGGTGGCATGTTCTGGCAGGAAAGTGACGTTACTGCAAACCCTCTATGGAAATTATTCTGAATTAAATTAATATTTTTCATATTAAAATCATATTAAGCAAAAGTTCATCAATAAATTAAAATTATGAGTAGAATATTGAAATAATAAAACACATTTCAGTGCATTCATACATTACTTTATAAGCATCTTTTTACTGTTACACCATTAAGATGCAAATATCTTTGTTTAAGATTATTCAGGTTAAACTGTATTCCTGCATTCCTGTCTGATGTTGCATGAAGCTGATATACTTGTCAGAGATCCACTTATTTAACTGTTATGGGGCCTAAAACTAATTATTCCCGGTACACACACCAAAATGCTAACATTAAAAGGACTGGCAGATATGGTCATAAGACAGTCGTCTGTTTTTAAAGCAGTTTGGCCCAGAATTTCGATGATACAGAATATACCTGTCAGCACTCTTATGCAATAGCCCTGGGTATAGCTGGTGCCATGGCAACATAGAACAGCACTCCCGTTAACAATTATTCAATAACGGTTTATTATTTAATAATGGGTTTCTTCAAATTGCGATCCTAAAAACGAACCATGTTTACCTGGCTGAATTATAAAAATAATAATTATATTTTTGGACAAAGCATTTGTTTGATGGGATTATGTGTGTCTGACTGAAAAGCCAAGTTTACCAAGATAAATTTCCCTTTTTGAGTGCAAAAATATTTAAATCCAGGGGACCTTCTTCCTCAGGTCATAAACCAATGATTTTTGTAAGAGAGATTGCAGCCAATGTCTTTATGTAACCCATTATTATACAGTACACTGCTCAAAAAAATTAAAGGAACACTTTGAAACCACATCAGATCTCAATGGGAAAAATTATTATGCTGGATTTCTATACTGATATGAACTGGGTAATGTGTTAAGAATGAAAGGATGCCACAGTGTTCGATGGAAATGAAAATTATCAACCTACAGAGGGCTGAATTCAAAAACACCCCCGAAAATCAAAGTGAAAAAATGAAGCGGCAGGCTAGTCCATTTTGCCGAAATTTCATTTCAGCAACTCAAAATCGTACTCAGTAGTTTGTATGGCCCCCACGTGCTTGTATGCATGCTTGACAACATGTCCTAGGGGATCTCCTCCCAGATCTGGACCAGGGCATCCTGAGCTCCTGGACAATCTGAGGTGCAACCTGGTGGCATCGGATAGACCGAAACATAATGTCCCAGAGGTGTTCTACTGGATTTTGGTCAGGCGAACGAACATTCAATGGTATCAACTCTGTCATCCTCTAGGAACTACCTGCATACTCTCCCCACATTATCGTGCACCAGGAGGAACCCAGGACCCACTGCACCAGCGTAGGGTCTGACAGTGGGTCCAAGGATTTCATCCCGATACCTAATGGCAGTCAAGGTGCCATTGTCTAGCCTGTAGAGGTCTGTGTGTCCCTCCATGGATATGCCTCCCCAGACCATCACTGACCCACCACCAAACCGGTCATGCTGAACAATGTTACAGGCAGAATAACATTCTCCACAGCTTCTCCAGACCCTTTCATGTCTGTCACATGTGCTGAGGGTGAACCTGCTCTCACCTGTGAAAAGCACAGGGTGCCAGTGACGGACCTGCCAATTCTGGTATTCTATGGCAAATGCCAGTCGAGCTCCATGGTGCCTGGCAGTGAACACAGGGCCCACTAGAGGACGTCGGGCTCTCAGACCACCCTCATGAAGTCTGTTTCTGATTGTTTGGTCAGAGACATTCACACCAGTGGCCTGCTGGAGGTCATTTAGGGCTCTGGCAGTGCTCATCCTGTTTCTCCTTGCACAAAGGAGCAGATACCTGTCCTGCTGATGAGTTAAGGACCTTCTACGGCCCTGTCCAGCTCTCCTAGAGTAACTGCCTGTCTCCTGGAATCTCCTCCATGCCCTTCAAACTGTGCTGGGAGACACAGCTAACCTTCTGTCAATGGCATAAATTGATGCGCCATCCTGGAGGAGTTAGACTACCTGTGCAACCTCCATAGCCCTACTATTCAAATCACGGTCCTCGAGGTCCGAGCACTGCTGGTTTTCCAGCCTTCCTTTACCTGTCAGTCAGGTGTGAAGCCTCTGACCAATCAGAATCAGTAATTATTAAACTAACTACCTGGGAGAACTGAAAACAAGGCCTGGATTTGGAATCGAGGTCCAGATTTGAAGAACCCTGCTCTATAGGGTCCAGGTATCACCTCGTGCTACCAGTAGTGACACTGACCATAGCCAAATGCAAAACTAGTGCAAATACAGTCAGAAAACATGAGAAGGGTAAATGCCAGTGGCCCTCACCTGTTAAACCATTCCTGTTGGGGGTCGTCTCATTGTTGCCCCTCTAGTGCAGCTGTTGTTAATTTCATTAACACCAAAGCAGCTGAAACCGATTAACAACCCCCTCTGCTGCTTAACTGACCAGATCAATTTCCCAGAAGTTTAATTAACTTGATGCTATACTCTGATTAAAAAGTGTTCCTTTAATTTTTTTGAGCAGTGGCCAAATCACTTTGGTCAGATGATTGGGTCAGAGCATCTCCATAATGACCAGGCTTGCGTGGTGCTGATGGTCAGCAATGGTGAGCACCAACTGAGAGTGAGTGAACGAAAGCTGTCCCATGTGGTACCAACCAACAGAAGGGCTGCTGCAGCACAAATGGCAGATCATTTTGATAATGTTCATGGGAGTCACAACACACAGTGGATGAATCCATGCTACATATGGGCTTGTCAGTTCAACCAAATGTTAGCTTAGCTAATATATCTCACACCATAACATGAACGGTTTTTACTAAATAGTCAATATTATTTGCTTTACAAGGGGGCAGAAATAATGTTTTGGCTGATCGATGTTACATACATCACATTCAAACATTGACTGCGGTTTCATAGAATTCACTGAGTGTAATTTTAGAATTATTATACTTATTTAAAGGGGCAGTGATGCCGGGTAGCTTACATGATTATGGCTTTACTAAAAACAACTTACTGTCTTAGTCTTACCCATCTTTGTAGTTAATGACAGTCTCCACAATGGCATTCATCTGCTTGGTAAGTTTTGGAGGGTTAGGGGGGAACTTTTCAGCCGGGGGTCGGCCACGTCTTTTTTTCACTATTTCCCCATCTTCTTTCCTCATTTCCTTGACAACGTGCCTCCTGCGCTTTCGCTTCTTTAGACGGACCTCCTCCATTTCCTCTAAGTTCCCACCTTCAGACTCCTGTGTAGAAATAATTTCAAACAATGGTTTATTACTTGGGATCTGTCTTTTAGATGTCAAGAAAATGTACTGTAATCTACTGAATGACAAATTAAAAAAGGAGGGTCTGTCAACCGTCAATAGATTGTATTCAGGTTTTTGTATAGAAAATAAACAAAACTTGTCTTACAAAATGTTTTTTTTGCATTATTAAACCTGTAATATCATGCCTACAAGTTTCTCCCATTATAGTTTTGGATTACTCTATTTTTTCTGAACCAAAAAATGCCACGAAAGCTTCGGTGAATCAATAGCTGACTTGACACTTTTATCCACCAAAGGCTACTTTTGTACTGCAGCTTCTACAGATCAAGGACGAGTCACATCTGTCACTGGTAGAATGTGGGAACCTTTGGATAACAAATCATTTAAAACTACTTGTCCAGAGGCCAGCTTGAATACCATGGCCAACTTAAATCATCCCATATCAGAGTCTCAGGTGAGTTACAACATTCCAGTGCTACAAGATAACCAGGTATAATCTGGAAACAACTTAAGTCATTCCTCATGAAACAGTTTGGAATCAGCTGCAACTGATTAATTTACTGGTAAGTCTATTCGTCACTTTTTTTTAAGAATATTACATTAAAAAGTAACAGTCCACATACTAGTAGTATAATTGTTAACAGTATTACATACTAATACTACATAAATTTAGGGTAAAATTAATATAACCTTGCCACTCTGGACAAGCAGTTAGAAGATGGATGGAATATAATTATACTCACAGAATTTAAAAGTTTGATTGGATACAAAAAAGGAAATGCTAGGTATGATGATATAGACAGAACACTGATAAATTGTTGTGCCTACAAAGACTGTAGTATTTTACTGTTATATTTTGTGGATAATATATGACTGTCGTTTTGTATGCGTTACGATGAATGACCAGTCTAATTAGTTGAGTCGCCACACAATTAAACACATACTCCATTTCCGGAGATAATCTGCAGAAGGCTGCGTTGTTTTGCAGATATATACATAACATAAACCGCTGCCACATCTGCATTTTGCTTGATCTGGCATACCTCAGTATGTAGCGAATAATGAAGGACAGACTTCATTTTTAGAAAGCATAAAATATTTGATTGCAACCACCCGCTGAATTTCATTATTATTTCAATAGAAAACTATAAAATACTAGGAAAAGACAAGAAGCATTCACAACTAATGGCTGAACATACTGACATGCTGAATTACAGTATAACCACAATGTGAAGGCGACTCGCTGCATTCCTGTAACAAACGACAATGACACTGTAGATTCTGATTATATGAAACACGATTTACTTCACCACATTCTTCAAGAGTGTTTAGTAATCTCACTATCTCTCTAAAGTTACTGCATTATAGAACATTCTTTCCGCAAAAAATCTCACAGCAATAAGCAAACGTCTTATATATCCATGCATATATATGTCTATTATAATAACCAGTATATGATGCAGTGCACTATAAATATGAAAATGCAAATAGTACAAAAAGACCCTTGACTTCAAGAGGCTTGTATTTCCAAAGTATAAAGTACTCTCAGAGTCCGTCATGCCTGCAGAATTAAATATGTCAAATATTCCTGAACTATGCAAAAAGATGAAATTAATCAGCCTGGCATTTCTTCTCAATCTTATTTCTTTTGTTCACGCAGAGAGGAGAGGCACCAGCAGCCCTTCCTATCTCCCTTCTGCAGACAGAACGAGCTTACTCTCCTAGATTTTTCATCTTCCACACTGCAGCACCACGGTAAACGCAGCTAGTGCATTTCCATTGCAGAGCAATGAAATAGCACAAAGACATTTTGTGAGGCTAGCATTAACAATACACTAGGCAGAGAGATGTGTTCTAAGAGAACTGCACCTAATATGACCAGTCCACCCGGCTGCAGCGAAAGGAAGGAGAAAAAAAAAAAACCCTGAGCAGGGAGATTTAACTCAAAAGCTTCAACAGCCAGCCGATGCTTGAATCCGGCAAACAACAAATACATATCCTCAGGGATCTTGTGGGAGCAGGCCTAATAATCAACAGCAAAATCTCCATCATTCTCCGAGTGAATGCAGAATATTCCACAGCAAACGTAAATACCGGAGACGAGCGAATACGGCAAAGACGACAGGGACAGGAAAATCTGTTAATAATTGGTTGACTGCGGTAAGTTTAAAACGCTTCAAGCGTCTCCTCAGAGAGCTGCAGTTATTTTGGCTGAATTCCAGAGGATAAAGCATTATCTATAAAATAAAAAAAGAACTGCTGCATGCATTTTGTTATGTTCCATTTCTGTATAATCGCCACAAGTACAAGGCTGCCTTTACTGAGAATATATTTGATCTGTTGCACACTTACATGTTGTGTCTGTGATGTAGCCTCTCTAAATCCTGTGGATAAAAATAAAGAAGGATATTTACCTGACTGCAATCAGTAGGCCGGCTATCAGAAATCACAGTTAGTGGGGATAAAATTAACAACCCAGCAAAGCTGCGTGCAGCTAGTCTCTTCATCAGCTGATCAGTCAAACAGAGAGCTGGGGGAATGCTATGTTTTCAGATACAAGTAATTTTATCTTTTCTGTTTGAAAATTTAATACTGAATGAATTATCCGCTCCAGCTCTGCAATTTCATTCTTCTCTGTGCAAGGCCTGAAATCTTTCTCCCAAGGCTTCTTATAATATTGACAACCACTTACCAGTTTTTTTTTTCTTTTTCCACGTGTTTAAGCGGTCGGATCTATTTTTCTTTATTATTAGTATTATTTCGTTTTACATGCAGTTTCATTTGGCGAAACAGAGATGCCTGCTTTAATGCACACTTCAGCACTGCCCCATCTTAAAATCCAATCACTGCACAGGCAATTTGTCAAGCACAGCAACAAATAATGATGTAATGGTTGATGAAGTCTATGCTTACAATCATGCTGCAGTTGTTGAGTTATAATTGGGTGAAAAAAGCAAATATCTCATCAAACTGTGTGTGAGTAGTCATTTTTACTAAGAATTAAATAGGCTATATTTTCAATTACAATTCTATTAAGACACAAAATTCACACCTGTAGGAGGTACAAAATTAGCCTCAAAGTCAAAATTCACTTTGAGCAACTGACTGTAAATATCTCCATGAGATACTTTAACAGACCAGCTCCGTCCTAAAAAATTTTAATGAAATTGTGGGTGCAATCATAGCATAGCTATGTAGAAGTGCGAAATTCAGTCAGGAAAAAAATTTATGTCACACTTTTAAAAAAAGATTTGTGAAGATTTTGAGAAGAAATTGTTGTGTCTAAACTGCAGTCATTTTTGCACAGCTCTTTGCAGATTTGCAAAACTTCACATACATAAATCCCCAGAAGCTAGTGCCGAGGTAAGTGTAGCTATTTTTATGCACAAAGTAGCAATATGTCACGTGCATGAAAAATTATAGCAAATGGCACTTTTGGACAAAGAAAATAGTTGCCTAGAAAGCATAACCTAAGCCAATAGACATTTGGTTTCTTGGCAAAAATGCAGTAGATACATATGCAAGTTACAATAACAGGTCTGTTATTATACAATAAAATGTGTTTGGATATTATGCATTTCCACATTAACAGTGTAAATGGGCACACCTTATTTTACGTACCTTAACATTATTTTATTATGTATTTATATATTGTGGGCAGTATTATTGTAGAAAATAATTGAGAACAAAAGTAAAGTATTTGAGCAACAACACATTAACATTTTTACTTTTAGATCTTAATGATATTATTTCAAGTTCTAAATTGTATACTTATATGCTGGAGCTGAAATGTATCATTAGACACTTGTTATGTTATACATGTCTTATATATGTCTTCTTGTGCCTTCTGGAAATGTTTGACTGGTTTTGGAAACAGAATACATTATGTATGTGGTACACGGTAAATATACTTTGAACATAAACAATGTAGGCTTATTTCTGAACCATTCTCAAGCACTATTCTTAAAGAAGCCAATAAGGTGTAATTTTACATCATATTACAATGCTGGTGGCTTAAATGTGTGCTTCAATGCTCTTTAGAATCCATGGCATCATTTAATCCATTGTCAGTTTCCAAGCCTTGGTTGCACTTTCCCCATATCTTCCTTGTGTTACTGCTGGTATTGTGCATGCCTTACACACGATAATGTGATTTAGCTAGCCCTCGTACGTAAGTGTAGGCATGATTAAGCTACATGAGGAGCCTGGGGTCTAAATTCCACATCTCAAACATGCACATTATGTCCAACGATCAAGATAAGTCTAAAACCTATGACTCAAAAACAACAAGACCAGACCGAATTCACATGCCATAAACAAACTGCCAAATATACCGAAACCATTTAGCATTTAGCATGCAAACAATTCAGAGTGCAGCATAAATTCATCTTTCATTTCTTCGGTTGTTTCCATACATACATACATACATTTTCAAAAGCAATCAAGCTCTGAATTTGTATGCCTTCAAAGAACTGAATAAATTAAAGGCTTAAATTTGCATCTAATATATAAAAAAAGTGAATACAGGTATTGAAATTCAAATTATATTGTTTCGGATATGAATATAAAATTTTAAATAATATAAAAACACACAAAATAACAATTCAAATTAAAAGCAAATTCTGTCATTTTTGACACTAATCTCATTATATAGACTCCACATACTCCCAAACTTAATCTTATAGAGTATACATTGTGTTTACCACTAAGGCAAAACTTTTTTTCTTGGAAAAAAACAGTCTAGCATAATATGGTAACAAATATTGCTAAGGCCCTGAACAGAATTATCGTTCTAATCCCAGCTATGAACTAGCTACCGTAAAATAATTTTTCACACTGTACATTGTGTATACGTGGGCATGAGTAGTTGATTGTACACACAATGGATAAAATGGGTTCAGGGTGATACATTAGAAATCTATGAGGGAGAGCATATGCTGCTATGCTAGCACTATGGATATCGCTAGCAGAAGGCTCAAAGTAAACTGCATACCCTATGTAAGGTCATGTTATAAGACAGTTGATTTACCTGGATGATAAACTCACCTCATTAATTATTGTTTTATGAACAACTAAGTACATATATTCATGTTTCTTTTCCAAGCAAAGATCAAGTGATATTGGAGATCTGTGTGAAGGCTTTTGTCTTTGACTTACTAAGTCAATGACAAAGCAACCACATAGGACAGAGATAGTGAAAATTCAGTCAGTTTTTACATAATACTGACCTTTAACTAGAAAAGCCAAAGAGAGGATAATATAATATTTTCCGTATTTTGATAAGCCATTTTCACATTTCTTTGGCACAAGAAGGAAGAAAAAAAGAATTGAACAATTTACAAACAGTCACATACACGTATAGAGGAAGTGGCTCGATGAGTAGCAATACTACCTCATAACTTTAAGGTAAGGGGTTTGAACCCCAATTCCAATTTGGTTATATAGAGTTTACAAGTTCTATCCGTGATGTTGAATCCAAAAAATATACTTAAGCTATCTGATGCCTGTAGAATGTAATTTTTCATGTGTGTGCCCTATGATTGACTGGCATCATAACCCTGACTAGAGTAAGCAGTTGCAAGATGGACAATCATACATAATTTTGGGTAGAATTCTTTGACACACCTCCATGTCAAGTTATTTGCTTGTCAATTTTTTGGTAAACAAATTCAAAACTAAACATTACTGCAATCATTACAAATATACAAATGTGTACTCTATATAAGCAAAGCTTGCTGAAAGTAAAGAGATGGTACACATACTGGTATAAAGCGGCAGGTTATTACCCCGCTTTCACAATGATCGCTTCAGCATGAAAAATATGCTCTCAGTTATTTCTGTGAGATATTCTGATGCCGCTAGAAATGTATTATGTAAAAGTAGTATTATATTGTGGGTAGTCTTAAATCAGCAAATAAACGTGCTATACTTATATTACATATTTCAACATGCATTTGTCTAGCTACCTACATAGCAGTCATCAAGGTTCTGTGTACAGACTTTTCTCATCCACATATAGGCTACTAAGACATGATGTACCTGTAACCAGAATTTCTTCTGTGTTGGAAGCTCCAGAATCACCAGGGGTGGCAGCCACAGTTGTATCTACAGCCCTTTGTCTCCTCCTCCTCTTTGTCTCCAAAACAACATTCAGACTCCATTTTGTTTTCAATAATCCAGTACGGCAGCTCATTCTTCAACAAATGCACCTCATACTTCGCGTTCTTGGTCTCTCAGTGCTACCAGTTGCTATCCATTACCTGAAAAGAACCAAGTAATGCATTTTAAAGTCACACATGCAGTGGATTTATCTGGTCCATTGACATGTGTTACATCTTTGAGACTCATCTTTCATTTCTCCAAACACAATCCTAAATGACTTGTAATTGTTATTAATAAAATATTAAATGTATGTGAATATATAGACCAAATTAAGAAAATTATCCTTGATGTTTCTTTTTCCCCTTTTCAACTGAAACAAGTCCCCCTAAGGAGCATTAACATTAATGAAACAATTTTTAAAGAGAGAATTATTAATGTGAATTTGAATAATGTTTTTAAAATTCATCTCAGAAAAGATTAAACAGGTTCGAAAGCTAATTAAAGAAACATTGTGAAGAGGGAAGGAAAAAAAAAAATATATATATATATAGAGAGAGGGGGGGGGGGAAAAAACATATATATATATATATATAGAGAGAGAGAGAGAGCGAGAGAGAGAGAGAGAGGAAAAAAAACATATATATATATATATATATATAGAGAGAGAGAGAGGGAGAGGGAGGGAGAGAGAGAATATTGTGTTCCCTACCTTTGAAAAGATTTAATGCATTTTTACCATGACTTAAAGATAACCATGTTTTTTTCATGTTGTGAAATCAACCTTGAACTGAAGCATGAAAACAGCATCCAGGTACAGGAGTTAACATAAAATAATAGCAAATTATTATTCTTGGTAATGTCATTTGTTAGTCTTTAATGTAATTTAGCACCATTTTATTTGTCTATTGTGAGTATGAGTGGTTTTAAAGGTCAGTTCAGCATTTTTCACAACATTTCATAATATCCGTGAAAGAAAGCCCTTCATGGACTAGAATCGATTTTATCTTAAAGTACCCAGTTCCTCCTCTTTTCAATTCATCTTTTATTTCTATTTCTATTATGTATATGCATGCTATATTAAGTGGCTGAAAACCTTATTTTACTTGTATTTCACAAACATGTACAAAATTCTATAAATAACCACATGTGTTTCCTTCAGTGAAATATGAACATGTGGCCATTCACATTGATTTCCATACTGCATAGACCTGTGATCCACAGTAATTCCTCTGATGTTTGTTGCCATGACAACGGTAAATTAGTAGTGGATTTCACCCAGGGTAACAAATGAGAATTCTCTTTATATCTGCTGTGGCAGTGCTATACTGATTCACTACTCAAAATCCAAGGATAAGCTTGACTGTGTTCCTCACATATAAAGTGTAGAATAAAGGGCTGCCCTTTGACTCAGTGGATGACCTAGGTTACTGAATTCCATCACCCTGAATTTGTATGCAGCAACAGACAAAACAGTTAAATTGGCATATTTTAATAGCATAGACAACTAAACCTATACTACGATCTGTTGAATTATTATGATTTATTGGCTTATAGCATATTTTACTCAAGTTGCACAGTTTGCATACTCACACAGAGTCTTTTATGGTGCATCACTAACCGTACAAATCATGTTTACATAGTGCTTCTATTTAAAGGCACTATACATACTTAAGAGTATTTAACAATGCCAGGAGCCAAAATAACTCTCTCCCAGTACAGTACTACAACCCAGGACACAATACATTCATTTTCATAAGGCTAAAATGGCATGCTGTGTTGTGTTTTGATTCACAGCATTTAGAAAAGCACATGGAAATAGTATTAACATGGACGTATGTTGTTGACAGTGACAATGATCGATGTAACCATTCTTTTTGTCAGCTATTAAGATCTTCCATCTCATATCACTTTCATGAGGTACAATAAAATATTCATATTAAAATTTGCAGTTATTGCAGAGATGTTCACGTTCATTTTTACATGTCTCAAGCCACCACGAGCATTTTTAGCACAGCATTAATTATTCAGGTCACAGCATTCAAAAATCAATGCAACAAAGAAACAAAGGAAGGCTTTATCTGTTGACTCTATTTGGGAATAAATTACTTCATATATACATTTTGTTTATGTATGCATACACCAGAACACTTTCTGAATAACTGACAACCACTAATTTAACAAATGCAGCAGACACATAAAAAATGCTGCACTGTTTTTCATGTCAGTAGCTATATTTTTCACAAGCAAACAGCTAATGAAATCATGGCTTTCCCAAAGGCGACTGTGGTAATTAACTGCCTGTCCAGCAAATTGCGGATATTTACTTAACATGAAATCTCCATTGCATTTAAAATCAGCTACATCAGACATTTTATGCAGATATCAGAATTCTTCTAATTCTGAGAATAACAACAATTGTCAGATTGAACATCCTCAAAATAATACAGTACATGCAATTAGTTTATAATTGATAATTAATTATCTATTGGATCCAACACAGGATCATGGTGACCTGGAGCCTGACCCAGGAAGTCTGTGGCATAAAGCAGGAAACACTCAGGTCAGAGTGGCAGTCAATCGCAGAGCACACATACACACTCTGGTCGATTTAGACACACAAAATCACCCCACATTTGTGGACCACAGGAGGAGACCAGAGTGAACTGAGGAAACCGATGCCAGCACGAAGAGAACATGCAACTTCCACACACAACGCCAGGGGCAATAGTTCTGAAGATGGTGCTAACCCCTTAACCACAAGATTAAAAATACATCTTAACTGCATCAATGAGCTTCTTAAAGTTAAATTCAACTTAGATATGTACTCATTTTAATTGTAAAATAGTATTCTGTGTTATATTCATGGATTTAAAAATGCAAAATTTCTTTAACTCTAGAGTCAAAATATGATTGATTAGATAGCAAAAGGGGTTTATTTACACTATAAATTATAATTAAACTTAAATTTATTTAAAAAGAAAAAGATGTCCTTCCATTTCTGAAATGGGTAATATTAAATATAACCAAAAGGGGGCAGCAAGGACTAACAACTTATAAAAATTACAAGGATAATTTCCTGTTAAGAAGTTGTCAGTGAATAAAAACAGAAATCATCAAAATAATTGACTACACAGATTCAAATGCGTGAAAAAACATTTTTACAAAATTTCCGTAGCACATATCACAATCATAATTCCTTCTCATAGATACTTCGAAGAAATAAAGCAGGGTAATCAGGTGCTACCCAGACGAATCCGAAATAGTATTTATGAAAATGATTAGTCAGAAATGCTTCTGCAAGCGCCTGGTCTTTCTTTGGCTGCTATACTGTGATCCTGAAAGACACGCATCTCGATGGCAAAGAAGTGATGCATTATGGGAGGCAGTGATGTGCACACCCTGACAAAGAAATTACTCCCTGAATGGGGAATGGAGCATAACTATGACATTTCTATTAAATTCAGAATTTGTGAATTTACAATTGGATGCTAATAAATATGAATCATGACATACATTAATTCCATCTACCCCCTTTCTGAAACTTGTCCTTTTCAGGGTCGTGGGCGGTCCAGAGCCTATCCCGGAGGCAGCTAGGGGCACAAAGCAAGGAACGACCCAGGATGGGCTGCCAACCCATCGCAGACATATATGAATTTTTATATAAAAATCTGCCAGTAAATTCCACCCCACGCCACAAAAGTGCTGCCAACACACAACACGGAAAGCATTTAAAAGAAGAGCTCAATGAATTTTTCAAAATCACTTCATTCTATATATCAACATGATTTCGATATGTAGGCCTTTTTCCTGTAGTTGTAGGTAAATGATCTCATATATATATTTAAAATATTAGATAAAAACTTTGTGCATATTTGGACAGACTAACATCCCAAAATCTATGTCTCTTAAGTGGACCTAAAACCTGCCAGTAAATTCCACCCCACGCCACAATAGAGCTGCCAATACGCAACAGAGAGGGGAAAGAAACACTCGATCTTCTTTGGTATGTACTGCACATGTACTTGTCCACTTGTTGAGGATGAGTCATCTGACTGTTTTCCACTTCTCAGTGGACCACTGTCTGTGTCTTAACTCACAAAAAAGCAATTGTAATAATTTATTGTAATGTCAAAAGGGGTTTATGTTCTGCAACCCAAGCATACTATTCCTCTCTCAACACTCTACTTTATCAAAGTGCAGAGTTTAAAACTGGCATTTGGAGTCAACGAGCTCATCTGGTGTAACCTGAAATGAACATTATGGGGTATGTTCTTCATTTCACAGTTACTCCTAGATGATGATGTCTTTTCCCTCAACCAGCATCAACCTAACTAACCAGTGTTACACCAAGCGTCACTGAGGCTGTTTCCAATTAAACTGAAATCATTCAAGATCATTAAAAATCACTTTGATCTCGTCCTATAGGTCAGTCCTGATAGTCAAAAATAACAGGGACCTGAACCTGTCCAGCATTTTTATCACAGCCCAACGCATGATGGGTTAATTGAATAATTGACTCAGAAAACATGCTCCTGTCGTAAGTAACAAAGACTAAAATGGTCAAAAGCTTTATACATATAAAAAATATTTTAAATTAATCATCAATTTTGGCATTTCTATATCTGAATAAAATTATTTAATCAAAATTACACAATAATGTATTTACTATAGTGATTTATACACTGATAAATCAAGTCTTTGTAATAGAATAAGTAAAGTTCCAAGACCCAGGTTAGTTGATGAATGAATCGTTAATTAACAGATTAACTGTATAGCTGTACATATATGCCATGTATGTATATATACATATAACACAAAACAGTGACAAGCAAGACATCTACAGTACATATAATATAGATGTAACTTATATAATTATATAATAGATGCAAAGTTAAATAGTGTTTATTTTTGAGCAAATACCCTCATACTGAAGATACCTTTAAACATAATTGTTTTTAGTAGCTATATACACACATACACACACACACATACAAATACATAAAAACACACAATTGTAGGAAAGCCGTTGTGTCATGTGACACAGAAAGCTTTGTTTGTGTTAGAGCTCTGAAAGGGAAGATGGCACGTCTCCAACACAAGAAAAACACGAACATGTCTTCTTGCATCAAACAAAACATTGCCATTTTGATGGGGGGGGGGGGGCAAACGACAGCTTTATTGTTCCACTGAGCCATGGGTCTGGGATGAAGGGGCTCAGGTCTGGGGTTACTGAGAATACAAAGGAAAACACACATATACAAACTGAAAACCACAATTAGGAACAGGTGACACACTCTACAGCAAATAGGGACCATCAGCTGACTCTCCATCCTGACGTCTTCATCTTTGGAAAAATATAATTAATTTTTGTAAGTTAACACCTCTTTAAGCAATTTCCTCCAGGATAATAAAAGTATTCTGAGTCTGATTCGGATGATTAATGCATATTTTAAACATAATTCGTTAATGCAATCTCAGTTTGGTTACTTTTTTATAATGAGATATCAATGCCAGCTGAACATGGTCATCCATTTTTTTAAAATTTGTTTATGTGTGCAGTTCAAGTCCTGACAGGATGATAGTGAAATTCTACCTTAGGATCCTCCTGCCTTTGCTCCTGCCCATTATGGAACATGACTGACGGCACGATGATGTGAGATGCGATGTTTACTAAGGGCCGTAACATATCACATACACGGCATGAAAAATGCTGCAAACAAAACCCAGTTTACATAGTGTATTATTGGAGAGTGCCAGAGTTCTGGAAAGGCAAAACTAAACGGGCTCAGTGACATTTGCATTCTCGGTTATCGGAACACTTTATTTACCTGATACAAAGGTTTGTGTTTTTGCATTTGGATTTGAATTACTAAGAAAGTGTCTAGGACACGTATTTGGAGATCATTATGTACTCTTTTTTAACTCTTCATAGTAAAAATTCTAAAACACATACATAAACCTTGCCTTTTCATGCACTACAATAGTAACAGGTTTTTTACACAAATTCATGAATAAATTTATGCCAAACCAGGCAGGCTATACGAGAACTATATTATTAAAATAGTAATCAATCAGCATTTGGTATCAGGTTCTCTTTGGGGGGACTTTAAGAAAAAGATGTGATCTTTAACCATTATTGTCATATGACTACTGGAACATGAGAGCATTCTTATTGAATCAAATGTTGACACTTGTGTCTACTGCAATTGAGGCTACAGCTGTTTTGTTGTTTTTAAAACCTTTTAATATTAAAGGAATTATGTCTGGGTTAATTGTTTTACAACAGATGGTATAACACAAATATCATAAATATCTTATTATGGTTTAGTGTGCAAATACTAATAATAATAATAATAATAATACTTATTATTATTATTATTCCTATGAATAGGAGATGATAAGAACACTCCACGTCTCTATGATTGCTTTCTTTTTTTAACTGTCAAAAGTATCTGTTACATGAATTACATATAAATTTCTAAAATGCGTTCTTTTACACTACAAGTTAATTAATTGAATTATTTGTCACCAATGCAGATATAACAGTCACTTTAAACTACCATGTCACCTCCCCCAGTTCCCCCCCCCCCCCCCCCCCCCGACACTCAATGTGTTTGCACAGTGACAATGCTGACATTGAGGGGTGGAGCAAAATCATTAGATTTGTTTTTTGCAGGTGTATTCTAAAGCAACAAAGTGTCTGCTTGCTTTATATTTAGCACACCTTGTATTTGCATACGGCATCTGGCGTGGTGTTTATTTTCTCACAGTGGTCTAGCCTGGCTGATTAGCAAGGAAATAGCTTGTGAATATAATATCGATTAAAATCAGCTAATAAACACAAGCTGGGTAATATTATACTATTATCCTGTCGTAATCTGTAAATGCCACAAATAAATCAGTGTATATTCATTACTGCATACATTTAAAAGGCACTTAGTAAAAATGAATTAATAAATAACCTGAGTGTTTGATTCCATACATCCCCAAGAACATCTGGTTTCTGCATACCCGGCATTTCTGCTTGTGAACATGCTGGTTTACAAGCGAAGTTTTAACTTGCCATGAGAGCTTGCCGTGTAATGGTAGGACAGGTCTTCTTTCAAGGTATGGTGGGTTCCTAAGAGGTCATGTACTTCACACGACTAAAGGAAATGGGTGACAGGGAGTTCTTTGGACTTCCTTCATTTTTTGTTTTATGTATATATCCCTTGAATCAATTTAACACAGTTTGTGAGTAGATTTGCGCCATATATTAATATAGCTAACAAACAAAATGGTTTCATCCATTTTAATATTGCACTGAAGCCTGTATAATGTGTTCCTAACACTCCTTTGTAGAAGAAAAGATCATTATTCTCAGATGGTTCGAACTTGTCACACTAAATACTTTCCCCTTCGACAGCATGAAGTCAGTTGAAAACGTGCCCACCACAATGTAGTGAACATCTGTGAACTGTTAAAGCTGACAGAATCGCTTTATTGTAAAAATAATCTTACCGGCAAACCATACATGTTTAGTGTAAGATAGAACACCAGTAAAAACATGGAAGTAGAATGGCCAATCATTAGTTTGTGCTTCTAACATAAATTTCTATCTATTATGATGAGTTTGTTAAATAAGTTATTTTCTTTAAAATTACCCTAAGCAGGGAAAACACACAAGTAGTTAAAATTCTGAACTTGCCCACAACTGTCCTACATAGCACAGGTGGTCAGTGTCAAAGAAATTTCTCCATAATACCACTGATGTCAGTTTTCATGGCCCACACATCAAACATTAAACACCCTTTTTAAAGTAAATGCTATAAACAGCCTGGGCTCTAAGAAATTTCACGCACTTTTGCTGGCAAAGACGTGGCTCTTTAAAGGACAGAAGATAAGAAAAAAAATACTGAGATCCCTAATATATTTTTCCACTCATTATTTAGATAACTTTATGCTTGACTGAGTTAGCAAGCCATTACATGTCAGGGTATGTGGATAAACTCACTCAAGACCTGACAAGCAGGGCTTTTAATATGCAATGTGTAGCTCATTTTGTTGGCAATATGTTTCTTTTCAAGTGCTGAAAAACCTTAAAAACAGTTTGCATTGTTGCACCATCAAATTGTTCTGCATCTGTCAAACGTTAAACATTTCCATCTGATACTTTTTTGACTAAGTCCCCAGCAGCCAAGGTAAGGCTTGTGCACTGGATAAATATTTTCTCCTTGGATTATAATGAGAAAGACCCTTTATGTTGTTTTTAAAAGAACAACTATGTTGTTTTTGAAACATTCCTTTAGTCATGTTTAAAATGGGTTAATGTAAACATTCTGCATTTATTCTTTATGGGCAGCACATACAGCTCCTTACTTTAAAATATTTGCAGAAAAACAGCTATAGTTACTGCCAGGTTACAATAGTAGCACAATTACTCTTTCACTTAAGGATGTGATTTTATTGTCATAAAGGTATGTGTTTGGTTATGAAACATTTTCTGTTTGCTTGGCAGAACAATTAATTAATAGCGCTATAAATCCCATGATGTATCTTTATGACTATAACTGCAAAATATATAAAACCTTATGCATCTGTTTGCATCAAGACAGTGATATATTAAATATGCATCGATCATTAAATGGGTTTTTTTTTAAATCCTTTATTTTCACTTCATGAAAAAGATCATTCATGCTTTTTCAATGGAACAATAATTAATGTTGGGATTCTGCTGTTGTCTTTCCTGTACTCTATTTATTTAAATGCACATCACACAGTTCAGACCACTTTTAACCTTGGCTTGTCTGCATAGACCAGCGGTGGCCAATGTTATCCACAAAGGGCCGGTGTGTATGCAGGTTTTTGGGGTAACCTTTAGATCAGCTGTTCAAACCCAGGTGTGAGGACTCTTCAGTCAATCAGTCCTCTAATTAGTAATATAATTAGGAAGCTGCAGCGAAAACCCGCATACACAGCAGCCCTTTGTGGATAAGACTGGCCACCCCTGGCATAGACAAAGAATACATTTATACAGTGCTTTAAATATATTCCAGGACTGTAACAAAATTCGTAATCGTATTTTTTATTTTTTTTGTGCTTCAGCCAGCCTAATGGTGAACGTAAGAACATAAGAAATTTACAAACGAGAGGAGGCCGTTCGGCCCATCAAGCTCGTTTGATTACTATTTTTTTCCCAAATACAGAAGCTACAGAATATGCCAAGACTGCACCCCAAATGCTAGCCGATTTTAAAAGGTTTTCATTTGCCGATATTTTAGGATATTTTTAAAAACTGCATCCACACCAGTGCACACATTTTAGAATCTATAAAATACCTTCCATGAAGGCAGTCAATGGGTGGTCTGTAATGCGATATACTGCAAAACAGTGGACTGATATGGTGCATATTTTATATGTGCCACAAATTTTTCCACTTACTTTTACAACCCACTTCTAAACAACAAAGAAAAGTGTGTGTCTAGTGTGAATTACAGTGTTGAATGATGGCTTCTCCATACTTAACTGTGTTAAGCCAAAGAACATGCCAGTTACTATCAAGCCAATTTAATGCAGAAGGTTACTTTATGCATGGAGGTGTTGAAGAATCCTATATCACAGATTTCACAAAAATGTGAATAAAATGTGTGCACTAACATCATTTTGGCAGATAAGCCTTCCCCGGAGCAGAAATGCAACATTTTACTGACCTGACAAGGATATTACTGTAACATCCTAAATATATAAAATTATACACAAAAGCTTATACATAAAAAGCTAATCCATAACAGATCCAGATATTCCTGAGACATCATTCTCTCTTCATCATCGTTTATCCCTCTGTCAAATGTTATATTTTGTAGAACTGAAAAGCAAAAGCATTATCTGAGCAAAGGAAATCACTTTCTGTTGTTGGCATGGCTACAAAAACCAGTTTGATCCATGGCTTATAGCCAATGAGCTCAGTGAAAAGTGTACCTACTGAAGTAATTCGCAAAAGTGCATATTAAGTGATCAAAAGATTCAATAAGAAGGAACCAAGTTTGTGGAAAATGTCCCCTAAGTGACCTGAACCTTTTAGGGAACAAATCCAGCTTTTTCCAGAATGCAAAGTACAGTACAGAATGCAATGCAGAATGAGAAGACTTGTGGGACTGAGTCGACTTTTATGCTGATTGTAGATATACCTTTTCTACTTGTCTCTGACTTCTGTCTGATCCTGGTCAGAAGGAGATAGATCACTTAAAACAGAGAGGAGATTGCAGTTGTAAAAGTGGCAAGCCACCAGAAAGAGGGTGACCAAGTAAGTCAACCGAAAAGGATTGTAATAGGCAGCTGTGGAGAGTGAACCAGCTAAGGCAATGTCTACTGCATCAATCTGAAGTAACCAAGGAACACATGGCTTAAGAAAGTCACACTCAGGAGACTCAAAGTGGCTACCAACGCAAGTATAGGATAAGAAGACATATGGAGATTAAACAACACGACTCAGGGTGCCAAAGGTGGGCAGTGTCAGCACAAATTACAATTATCTTGTCATGGCCCAGGATCAGAGATATTCCCCAGTGATGCTTAAAAATCTAGACAAAAATGCCCCCTGGAGTGAAGGTGAAGCTGCAACATGAACACCAGTGACCCACTTACAGATGCACTTCACAGAACCACTAAGGCCTGTTGGGGTTTATAAATATTTCCACGTGATCATAGATCTTGGAAGCTCTTGGAAGCCAAAGTAACACAGGGGGAAAGAGCAGGTAAGGCGCTAAACACAAAAGTATTCTCTACCATCACTGATTTTGACTAAGGCACCCATGATGCATTGGGGTGGGGGGTGGGGGTAAGACAGAAGTTCCACATTTGGTATCTTTAACAAAGCCCAGCAGGAGAGGAATGCATGACCCTAACAATAATACACGATAAAACAAGGTATCCAAAAGACAAGTCGATCAGCCCAGATGTTGCTAGTAATGTTACGGAGCATCAGAATTACTCCAAGATACTGAGGGCAAAGGACTTTATTCTTCACCAAGATATGATATGAAAAACATACCAAAACAACAGTATGAAAAAGACAACAAAAACAGAATGAAAATCTGCAGAGCCATGCGAATTATCAAATACATGAAGCCTCTGAGGATGATTGAGACAATGCCATGAATCCACAGTCAAGATTGAAGAAGAGCAACTGGTGCAAATTCTTAAAAATAGACTAGGCCTGGACGATATGGCAAAAATTTATATCACGATATATTTTTTAATTTTGGTCGATACGATATAATTCCGATATCGATATGGACAATATTAAAAAGCCTCAGGAAAAAACTGCCAAGGACACGCACAATGGTTGTCTGCAAACTGAATTTGCAAAGTCTATAATACCTCCAGGCTCCTCCTATTAAAATTATATAATTTTTTTTTTAAATAAAAACAGTACAAAAAAAAAAGGTTCACTTTTTATTTGTATTTAGCCTTTACAAACAAGAAATGTGAAATAAACTATCAAATAAATAAAACTCTCAGACTCAGCTTATTAACAATAATATATTTCCATTTAAACTAGAACAGGCTGATGATTCATATACAGTCGAACCCGGTTATGTCGCCGGCCTAGGGGGTTGCCAAAAAGCGTTGAGATAACCGATGATCGAGATAACCGAAA
This sequence comes from Paramormyrops kingsleyae, assembly GCF_048594095.1. NCBI lineage: Eukaryota > Metazoa > Chordata > Actinopteri > Osteoglossiformes > Mormyridae > Paramormyrops > Paramormyrops kingsleyae. Next base: position 20,280,329 of record NC_132803.1, read on the forward strand.
ACCAATATGGCAGCAATATATTAGCATGTGCTTGAAATGTATTTATGTGCGTTAATAACTGAGAATGTACATGCACGGGTTTTTGGCATTGCCGCGATTTGTTTGACGCGATCGGCATGCTATAAATATGTACATACATCGGGGCCGGTTCTAGACATGCATATATGAGGGGGCAGACAGAAATGTGAAGGGGGCACATGGTGGCGACAAAGGCGGGAAAGGGGTGGGGTGGTGCTCTGGATAACTGTTTTTGTCATGTAATTGGATTGCACTTTGTCAGGCCTCTACCCTAAGACCTGTCCAACTTGGGTGTCCCACCTGAAGGCTAAGCTTCTGCTGGTGTAGCTCTTAGGGTCACTGAGGCAGGCAAACCCCCTGACCACATAAGGTGGCAATCCCTCAGGGGGAAAACTGAAAAGTAAAACAAAAAATAAAATAAAATATTCCTCATCAGATTAAAAACAAGACATTTACCTTAATTGGATAGCCTATATCAAACATATTTGAACCCAACAAAACACTTTTCACTATTGCCGATATTAACAAAACTAAAAAGGGTAGGCTAAGTTATGAAAAAATCAATTCACCGAGTCTTGAAATATAAAACTGAAAAATAGGATCGGTCAGGGTTCATTTCACTACATGTTGTACTTGTTATAACTATGTATGTGACGAATAAAGAATCTTGAAATCACAATGAACAAGTCGCTCAATGAGAATGAATGACGTAACCGACTGGCTAAGCTGCTTCTAGCGCCAAGGTGGTTCAAATGGTACGATCCACACTAGGGGTGTCTAAAATCGTTTTACATAAAATTTTCCTACAAGGTGAGGTTCTTTCTTAAAAAAAAAAAAAAACAACAAGAAAAATGTTAATACCCCCCCCCCCCAAACTGCTATTTTTGTCTATTTGGGGGGGGTCTTGATCGGGGGGTACTGGGGGGTACAGTACCCCCCGATCAAGACCCCCCCAAATAGACAAAAATAATTCGAACCATGATCTCACTAGTCACTATGATTTTGACGAGAGAGATTGCGGTTTCCTCCAAACCTTCCGCAATCACGCAGCTCATTTCGCTTTGCCCTGCCTACTGAGAAACTGGCTCATTTGCATACTAGCAGTGATTGGATGTTTAGCTGGGGGGAGGGTGAGTGGGGGATCTGCCGAGTGCTGCGTGAGCCCGCGCACAAACAGAACGCGGAGGGAAAGAGCGAACAAGAAGTGAAATTTATCATCTCGTTTGTGCCTTTTTCAGTGGATTTTTCAGCTACTGTAGTAAATCTTGTCCATATTCAGTTTGTGGGTAATTATTATTTTCTTCCTCAACTTCTAAAAGTTTGATTTAAGGGGGCAGGACGTTTGCTTAAGGGGGCGTTGCCCCAGCGTAGAGCCGGCCCCGACATACATGTTGGCTAACAAAAGGCATACCACCAACTAACAGCAGAGATTTACCAGTATACAATAAAAACCACCGTCGTTTCTTGATACAAACCTTTAATTATATTCTCCAACATTGAAAACACAAAGATCGCTCACAAAATCACAAAAAACCTGCGGGGTGTACTGTAGTTCGTTTTCACAAAAAGCTAACCAGTGTCAAAATTAAATTAACGAGTCATTTCCCTCTGACGCAGCTCTGAAAAGTATCATACACGTGGTTACTATGGTTTCTTTACAAAGTCTAAAATGCTTTGTTGCTTTTGCTTTTAACAGTCTGCTTGAAAACAAATGCTTCAATATTATTTATGCTGTCTAAAAAAGTTTTACCTGGATCACGTTTCACAGCTGCGTTGTTCAGCAAATTAACATGCGAATGCGATTTGAATACGCGCTGTTTAGCACTTGTGATACATTTTTAAAAGCCGGTGAATATATATAATATTCAAATGTATATCGAAATATCGGAAATGTGTTTAAAAATCGTATCACCGTTATCGAAAAAAAGTATATCGCGATATATATTGATATCGAATTATTGTCCAGCCCTAAAATAGACAGATAATAGCTTGTCTACCTCCTGCCAATATGCTTCATAGCTATGTATTTTGCTGCATGAAACTAAAATGAGGCATGGCTTACTTTTGGTTAGGAAATGTGCAAGAGCCTTAGCTGCGGCAGCAGAGTCTGCTGGAAAACAATCAGAAATGTTTCCAGCACCCAGGATAAACATCAAGATAACTGCAACCTGCTGGTCTGTCATCCCTTTCTCTTCAAGCTAAGAAACTGAAAACTTTCCAAATTTAACCTTTTGTATTACAAGACATATAAGACAAGCGCAAAGTGCAACTAACATTTATAGGCATATGCGGCACGGAAAAAACAGACTTCGCACCAGCAAACTCTCTTTATTCAGAGGCGTGTTTTGGGCGTAACATGCAATGAACCAACCAGGAAGGCGTGTCACCTCACCTTTAAAAAGCAGCGACGCAAAATCTACAGCGGACTGCTATTACAATTTGCACGTTTTCCCGGCGAGCCAGATCACCTTCTTCCCGAGTAAACGGACGTGCTCATACGCATCTACGGGAGCGCCACTGTTCCATCTGAAGCAGGCGTGGGATGAGGTAGCAACGAGTGTGTCCTCGTTTTCTGGCATCAGCTGATCATCTGCGTATTGCCGAAAGAGATATAATGATGTCAGAAGACGGAGACAACAGAAGCTCGCTGCTGAACAAGAGCAGCAGGTGGGAAGGGGGACTTAATTATGCTTGTATGTTTGATTTTAATTTTGGGTCTGAGATCACAAAATATAAATAAAGGTACAGTACAATCTTTGTTCATAAAACCTCCAGTTTTTAAGGGTGTTTTAGAATGTTCAAATAAAAGACAATAGGGCTGTTGTTTTCCTACATCTCACGATTTAGATTCCTTACCAGGCTACAGACGATTCAGCTCCTCTGCCAGCTGACCCCTCCTTGCCCGCGCTGCTGCCAGCGTACTCTCCTTTGTTGGCATCGGCACATGCAGTTCAGCATCACGCCTTCTGAAGTCCTATAATGTGTCCTCATTTATGTCCGACAGACATCCATCACGCATGGTAATGTCACGCAACATACAACATACCACAAAGAATACCGTGACCTTCTGCGGGCTGCATTGTAATATTTACATGACTTAATATCTGAAATGCATTTTCAGCCATCCAAATGTCCTTTCAGTTACAGTATTACAGTATTTAATCCAGATAATGAACTCGAAAGGTTTTTTAAAGATACGGTTTGTTCTTTACTTAATATATTGCTTTTCTTGTGGTGTTACATGAAACAGTATGATTACAGGAAGGGACCAGATGTACTCTATGATAAAAACATATATAAATTAAATAAAATAAAAAACCATCAGTGCACCTGGAGTGCATACCTGTGCCAATAACGAGTGTTGTGTGCCCACACGTTTATAAACGATGCGGCACCATTTTATAAACGATGCGGCACCATTTAACAATGATTCTAACCTATTACTATGTGCAAAATGTTTATGGCGTCAAACATACTACATACAAGACAAAGCAAGCACAGGTGATAACTGTTTTTAAGAAACAAAATAAACACCATGCTACAGTGAAATAAATTATTTTTACTCATCAGCCAAAATGTAGCTCATAATTGTAATATTGACAAGAATCCTAAATATAAAACAAATTATCACTTTAAGAAAATACATTGATGAATGTTGAGTAATATTCATACTCATACAACTACTTTAAAGTAGTACTAATGATAATATTTTAGTTAATGCTTCAGATAAGGTCATTATTAATTTTTTTAGTTAACTTGCCACATGAAGAAGCAGTTTCATGTTCATGACATTCTCATGCAAAAACTCACTGATACTATAATACACTGACTCTACTGCTGTTGGACAGAAGCAATAAATGAAATCTGCATATTATTCCAGATATTATATTAAATACTATATTAGGGGCGTAACGATACAGAAAAATCGGTTTTGAAATCACTGTTCGGTACGTTTTTCACAGAACCCCATAAGAGACATGGGGGGATAGGTTGAGATGCACTTTTGTGAGATCTTGCAAAACGCCATGTCTGTATTTCAGAAAGTCTATAATAAATCTTAGATTTAATAGGCAATATCTAATGCATATTTCAGATAATAACTAGCACAGCAAAGTTCCAGGATTGACATGACCTAACCACTACTGCACCTGTAATACAAAACAGTGTCAATAAGTAAATAAGTATGATTGTAAGTGTATGAGTATCTACCCAGCACACAGCCATCGCCACCCCGCCGCTTCAGGCAATGCACAGCGAGATCATGAAGAACAGAGCGCGCCAAGATGACGCTGCCACTTTCCTTAGTGGGGTATGGCAAGAGGTTGAATGGTGCAAACTACACACATGTGGAACCCTGGCAGAGACCTGAACCCAGGTTCCAGAGGTGTTCCCACTGCACCGTGCTGATGAAGAGCAGAACTCCTAGAAGAAATGTTATCACTGTGTCCAATACTCACTTTGCCAGATATGAGGGTCACGTATCTGGAATTTACAGCCAACTCCTGTCTTAATTCCCCACTTTCAGCCCCATATTTGTATTAAATTTTGATCTTGGGATTGACTTTTTACTTGGACTGACTACCCTTGTTGGATTGTGATTTACCTTAGTTGTGTTATCTTATAACTGGTGTATTTTATGTTTGTCCCTGGGTAATTCTGTATACACAAAGGGTAGTGGCTGCCTTTTTGGTTCCTGTTTATATGTGTTTGGGCTGTTTTGGCTAGTTAGGGAGTTAGGGGCAGTGTTTGCCTTTTATTTGTAATTTCTATTGTTTTAGGGTATGTACGTTTTATGCACCTAGTTAGTCATCTGTTTTTTTTTGTTGTTTTGGACTGGGCCATTCTTGAACTTCGCGTTGGAGTTTCTGTATCAAAGTGTTTCTCGTTGTAGTTCACGTACTGCTCTTCCCTCTGACTGAAAATCACGCAAATACAAATGTTCCATGTCATATTGAACTTGGGTACTAATATATCAATCATGTTAGAATAGACTTGCGGTGTGATGTCACATGTTGTAGCAGGATGGACTGTACAGGATAAAACAATAGCTACAATTTAATAAGATAGAGAAAGTATCACCATGACATTAGTAATTTCATGACACAGCTGACATGCATTTCTTTTTGTCACAACACAAAATAACAGTATGCCCATCCATCCATTCATCCATCCATCCATCCATCCAACCAAAACAGGGTCACAATACAAGTAGGCCTAATAGTCATAAAATCAGGGATGGGCCGATCAGATTCCGATACCAATACAAAAGCTCTTTTTACTTTAATATTTTAATATAATAAATACATAATAATAAATATTTATATATTCCATCACTGTAACTGCTTAATCCCAACTGGGGTCGCAGGGGGGGACCAGAGCCTATCTGGGGAACAATGGGCACAGGCGGGAACCAACCCTGGGCAGTCGGCAACACTCCGCAGGGCACACACACACACAAATAGAGGGCCAATTTAGACTTCCCAATCAACCTGCCCGCTTTTGGACCGTGGAACAAAACTGGAGCCCCCATGCGAACTCCATACAGAAAGAACATATGCCCAACCCCGGGATCGAACCCAGGACTTTCTTGCTGTAAGGCAGCAGCACTAACCACTGCACCACCATGCTGGCCTATTTGACATATTTTCAATATTAAATACAAAAAAAATGTAAATACAAATAAAAAAAATGTATTCCAAAAAATCTTTAATTAGGCTACTAGAAACACATAACATACTGTTCCACTTCATTTGTACAACTTATTTTAAGCGTTTTTGAGGCATTTCAATTAGAATATCTTCTAAGCAAGGATACGCAAGTGGCAAATGTTTAAAATGCTCCACAATTTTTCTCCCACAGGTAACAGTGTCACTTGTACATTGTTGTGATCGCAGCCCTTCATATATCACAAGCTGTAGCGAGAGCACAAAACAGCCCAAGCGACTCCCAAATCATCCACTGCTTTTTTCATGTTACTCGTGTTGTCTCACACAAATGCATGCAGTCTGTTTAGTGTGATTTCCCACTAAATGCTACTTCCACCTCTCAAAGCTTTGTTTTTATAAAGATTGCAAATTGCTGTGCTACTAGTTGCTGTTAAAAGCGTAAAATGCTTCATAGTCACCCTCTTATCTGATGTTCTTCCACCCCAGCTGCTGCAAAGGGTATGCGCATGATGTCACAGCACGCCAAAGTCACTGCGATCACACCCACTGAGTGGCAAAAAACCTGAGTGGCAGCGTTAGCTTGAATTCCGCAAAAACACAACTAAAATGGGAAAGGGCTATCGTGTGATTTAACAAGACATAAGAGCTATCTTTTCACAGACTGTCAAAAACAAATAAGTAAGAATTGAAAGTGGATCAGTTGGTCGATACCTGATCTGCCTAATAGGTCTGAATCAGTGCCGATACCGATCTGAATATCGGATTGGTGCACCTCTACATAAAATATTAATATTTTGAGCTCAATCAATATTCCAATAACAATATGTCTTATTTGAATACTCACCATTAGCAGAATGCCTAAGAGGCTGAGTCAGAACTGAGTCTATCATTTCTGAGTCAGAGTTAGGCTGAGCTCATGACCTTCTCCATGAACGTTTCGTGCAGAGCCACTTCCTCCTGACATTGCCTCCCATTGTGGCTCCGTCGTCCCCAAACCAGGCTGCGATTTTACTCCAGGCATCGGCTTTCTGCCAATATGGTAGGCAAATACCTGTAAGGCCACAAAATTCCTGCATGGTTTTTTGAAAGTCTTATCAAAAGCCAGAACATTATTATTGTAAATCGCCTCTACATTAGAACGATAAACAAACTTGGAGCCAGACTTTGAGGCTAATTGTCTTTGTAGGATTTATATCCATTTTAGGTGCTAGAATGGTCAAATTATAGACATATTCAATTTTAGTATAAACTAATTATTTAATTCTAGATATATTTAGCATAATTTTAACTAATAGTTATCATTATTTGCTTTCTTATTTGAGAATTATGTTTCTTTATAGCAATAGCAGTACAAAAGTATTATCTGAATGCACAGCTTGGAGTGGTTCTGGAAAAAAGGGGACTCTACCTGGAACTACACAGGCGAGTGGCCACTGAATGTATGTTAGTAGTAGAAATATAGTGGTAGGAAGCTCCCTGTGGAAGTTATACAGAATTATCCCAATTTCCTTCAAAATGAGGAGATTTGGACCTGCTCCTGAGATACTGAAAAACATACTGAATTTAATTTTTTTTTTCATTCAAGACATATATTGTATTTTCTTCTTAACTTGGAATTGTGTCTGGTAGAAAGATCATATGAATATATTTTTGGAATTTTAATAGCAATAATATATATTTCTAAATGTATGTGTCCTTATTTTGCCTTTGTAGATGGGTATCAAACAATGCATATTAATAAACTACTAAGTTCATCAACTGCATCGTATTTCTTTAGAGATATTTGTTCTTCTAAGTGCCCTTGTTTTCTGGTTTTATTCTTTAGATGTATTATTTTGTTTACACTGCATCTGTGTTAGTTTTTAACAGGCTTGTGACCATGTTAAAATTCAAATTCATGTTCACATACTTACCACCATTTTTAGGAAAATTAACAGAAAGCAAAGGAGGTAGATTCGACAGTGACATCCACTTCTGCTACAAGGCAGTGAGGATGCTTGATTATGAGCTGAGCTGGGAAGATGACCTCTTCACTTTAACCTCCTCCAGAAACAGACACTTCATGTGGATACATTTCCACTGAACCCCCTTTTCTGCTCTGATACTACTCTACTTTGCTCCCAGTTTTGCTGCAATTTCATTCCACTGGCTGGATTTTGGCTGCCAGGAGGTTTCATGGGCCAAAAACTCCCATCTCAGTGTTATTTCTTTCAGTTTCCTCTTCTTCTTTGCTATATTACATCCAAAGTGGTTTCTCTTCTGCGCAGTACATAAAAATGCATAATAATGTTAAAATAAAATAATATAGAATAAGTCGAGAGAGAAGGGAAGTAAACACTGTTCTCCTTCAAACAGTTTTATATTTCCGATGATTAGATATATTTATATATTTATATTTATAGTAGCTTATAATGTGCTAATAAATGTTCGCTCAATATGTATCAAAAAACCCTTCAAAGACTGCATATTCACGCATTTTTACAATACTGATTAATCATTACATAAAGTGATTTTATTTTTATAAATAATGAGACGTATGACCTCGACGCTAACAATGACACTGCTGTCATTTCGAGCCGAGAGGATAAATGAAATCCAAAAGGTCCCACGACATACAGTTTATGATTGTCTGTAGTATGATAATTAGCGTGACCTAAAAAGAACGGGATGTTTTTATATTGTTAATTGATCAAAGGATACAGCTAAATCTCACTGCCGACATAACCGAATATCATGGATTCGGCAATGTAACGTAGCAGTGGCTAATCCGAAAAAAACAAGACCTGTAAAACAATGTAGTAAAAACGCACGAACTCGAGTAACCAACAGCAGGTTAAGTAATGAAATAAAAACAATAAAACCACATACTGCTGACTAGGTAGTTTAAGGTATCATGTAGGTTATATATCTAGCAAATAGTACTACATGATTATAGTACAGGAACAAGAAAAGCTACCTATTTCACTTTAGTGCAAAGAACGGCTGTTCGCGATATTCTTGTTTCAGTGGTGAAGTAACCTACTTAGAACGACATGTGCGCATTTTGTTATTCATTCAGCCTACATTTCTTTTCGCCACCTTAACTGTCCTCGTCTTCTATTTCGGCGGTTGTTTTACTAAATCGTATGAAAATGATTTATGGTATAGCGCCGCCTACTGTAATGGAGGGCGGATCCGAAATTAGTTGAACTGCCAAAAAGAGATTCCGGATTGTTACCATAATAAGAATCTTAGTGTAGTATTGTGACACTAGAGTTACACTAGTCTTTGTCCTCGAATAGAAATTTTTTAATTTAGACATTACATGTCATTTAAACTCGCACTGTATTATTTTTAATCTCATAAAGCTCTTTCTTGTTTTTCTTTGGTACACAAATGAAAAATGTACACAAAGAAAACAATTCAATGTGGGGACCATTTTTCAGGGGGTGGAGGCTGCGTATATTACATTATGGGGTTCATATGTGATAAAAATTATTTTGACCTTGTTGGGACATTTTTCCAGGGAAAGTTAATTATATTAAAAAAATATGTGAATGCGATTAAAAAAAAGAAAAAGAAAAAAAAATGCCCAAAGTATTTTTGTTTATCTAGTTATGATTCAGGTTAGGGCTGAGTAGAGGTTAAGGTTGTCATAGTTGTGATTAGGGTTATGCCCACAGAAATGAATGCAGAGTCCCCACAAAGATATAGATACTAGATCTGTGTTTGTATGAGTGTAGACTCTCCATTCTCTCCTACTCTGTTTTATTAACAGAAGTGGCCCTACAACAAAGAGTGTTACCATTCATATTGAGTGCCGCTTCAGAATGAAGTGTAAAATTAATATGAGGAGAAATGGAACAGGGCCTGAATGAGCATGCATGAGCGGATTTTCTGTATGCTATAAAGTATGCTTGCACAGAAATTATGCAAAAAGACCCTTTTCTGCTGTGCATGAGTATCTGGTTTTTGGCATTTCCCCCTGACCATTGATGCTTCCCCTATGGTCTATGCTAACTGAATTCCTGGCAGATTATGTGTAATATTATTTTGTACATATATATTTCTGGCATTAAGTAATGTATACAGCATTTCTTTTTCACCCTCCATGTAAATCATACCTTTTGTAGGTAGGGTTGCAGCAATATACTGTTTTCACCATGGTTTATAACACGGTATAAAAATCAAAATCATACTATGTACATTTGCTTATTACTGGTATTGAAAACAAAATGCAACCAAACGTCTGAACTGCTGTTAATGATTCTGCTGACTGAAAAAAATAATCAGTTTTCTTTACTTGTCATTTTATGCATTCACTCTTAGTTTGACTTCAGAATTCACTCCATTCGTCTATTTCCAGGTTTTGGATTAACACTATTACTTAGGCCCAAATATCACACTTTGAACTGAAATATGAAGTTTGGCATATTTCACATTTGTTGCAGTCATATTCATATCACTCCAAATCAGTGGGATTAGAAAAAAAAAAACGTTTCAGTCAGTATTTACTGTGAGTATTGTTGCCCCTCATTAGTCTTTGTAAATAAGTCCCTGTTTTTCTCATCATCCCCCGTTTGCTCATTTACATAAGTCCTCCTGCCTGCAGCCTCCCCAGTGCTCGTCTTCCCATTCTGATCCCTTGTGCTTCCTTTTGTTTCCCTGCTCCTGTTTGTTTTGCCCTTGGGTCCTTTGTCTTTTGTGTCGTGATAATGACATTGGTTGGTTACACCAAGTTTTGATTTATTTCTCACATTTATTTAGGATTTTTTTTGCCTTACATGTGACTTACGCCGTTTATGCAATTAGAAGTGGACGATAAGATGACAACCAATTGGATCTGTATCACCAGAACTGGAAATTCTGTTTGAAACCAGCAAACTCTGCAATCAAATAGAACAAATTGTTCTGCATATTTTTAAATTTAGTTCAGATACTTTTTCTAGTCCAAAAATCTAATTAAATCTATCAGAAGAATTAACCAAATAGGCCTTAAATGCGGGGTTTGAAGAGTCTCTTTGGAAAACCAAATCCGAATATAAATTTAAATATCAAATTTCTGTCTCTATTTCAATTTTGTTATGGAGCTATGATCTATATCAGGGGTATTCAACTAAAATTTAAAGAGGTCCAGTTAGAGAAAACTTCTTGAAGCAAAGGTCCGGAAGATTATAATGTCTAACTATTTAGTGTGATCTATATTTAAGTAGCCTATTAGCTGTACCAACATTGCATGTAATCAGTACCTGACTGTCAAACCAAATTAATTCAGTACAATTCAAAAACGTTTTGACAATATTTATTGTCACGTGACAAAGAACTTCGGGCAGCTGGCTGGAGTGAGACTTTCAATTCGAGATGTCTGCACACACATGTAACATTTATTACCTTGTAAATAGTCTGCTTTTGTATTTACCCGTGTAAATACACTTTTGACATAGCTAATTTTAGCTTTTTATAATGAAATAATATAGATTTGCCGTAAGATTTCCAGCGTGAGTCTGAAAGCGTGAGTGTCATGCCAGATGCTTGAGATTTGGCAGCCATGAAAATGTACATTTTTTGTTTCACCCGAGTTTATTTATATAACAGATAACATTACTTTATACATGTTAAAAAGCAGAAACTTCAACGAACATGAAATAAACAATAAACTACGTCTATTTATCCAATATATAATACATACTGTATTTGAAAACTTCAGCTTTACGATTTCAGGACAGACCAGTCACTCTGTTAGGAACATTACGGCTTTTTGGTTGTGGGTTTTAGCTTCGATGCTACTACTAACACTAACGGCACATTAGCGCAGACAAAGGGCTGCACACGCCGAACTACATCTTGCTTGGCGTTCAAAGGCGCTTGACGTTCATTGGCGTGGGAAACGGCGGCTCTACTGCTAAACCACTACCGAAAAGATTACAAACGCTGCGCCGGTTCAAATAGAAGCGTCCCGTCAGGTTTTAAATAATAACTTAATGTTTTGGCTATCGGTCCGGGTCCGGGTCCGTATGGGACAGCTTCTGGGTCCGGACCCGGCCCGCGGTCCGCCTGTTAGTGACCTCTGATCTATATTGTCTAATATTGTTTACTGTTTCTGAACAATAATGGTTTTTGGGCATTTTGTTTAAGCTTGCTAAGTTGTCTGAGTGTGTCTATAATCAGAAGTGCATTTGGATATGGTTGTAATGTCTGTGTGGTAATACAATTTTTTCATATTAAGGGGAGACAATGGTATTGTAATAATGTTGTTGTAGGAAAAGTGGCATAGCTGTATAAAAATATATAGCTTTCTCTTTGGTGGTATATAATGTATTAGGTATAAATACGGCTTTAGATAGGAGAAGTTCCCATTAATGTAAGTGCATCGTTTGACACTGGAAACAGCTCTGCTCGCAGAACAATTATGCAGACCGAAATATTACAGTGAACATGAAATGGACATTTGGATTTAGTTTTAGGGAAGCTCCTGTTACAGGGATTCCCATGAAATTGTAAAAATTCCTGTCATTTGCTCTCCATCTGCAATTAGTTTTGCTTTGGCTCATCAAAAGTGGCGGCGGCAGGTTGCATGTGAAGCACCATCCCTCACAATGACATGCACAGGGCAGAATGAAATATGAAATATCATGTTTCCATGGTTGTATAAGCTCCTGCTGCCCCCCCCCCCCAAAAAAAAGAAAAGAAAAAAAGAAAGGTACAGTAGGCCTATATAAATGCTTTCACACTCAGTAATGTGAAACATTTGCTATGAATTGTATGCCTCAGAGGTTAAAACACTGGAGTCAGAAGCCGTGGGGGGTCAGAACAGTGACTGGCAAATGTTAAAATGATGGAGGTGAGTCAGTGAGACATATTCATTATGATGTCATTAAGGTCTAGAGCTACACCCCCTCATGAATGACTACATTTGCCAACACCTACCACCACAAAGCAAGTCAGATTTCTGTCATTTTGTGACCTCCATCTTAAAGGGCATGTGATGTATCAGTTTAATCTTCTTCCTCTATATCAAACGACTTATAGGCTTGAAATGCACGGGAATATGAAACATTGAATACAATAAAATTATCTGTGAGATTATAAAATATGGGGACGGCACAGTTGTCTCACACCCCTTGGACCAGGATTTGAGTCTGTACCATACCTCCACATATGTGGCGTTTGCATGTTCTCCCTGTGTCATTTCCTCCTTGTACTCTGGTTTCCCCTCACAGTCCAAAGACATGCTGAGGCTAATTGGAGTTGCCAAAATGCCCATAGGTGTGAGTGTGAATCCCATCCTGGATTGTTCCCTGCCTTGTGCCTGAAACCTCCAGGATAAGCTCCAGACACCCATTCATCAAATCGCTTATCCGCCGACCCATCACAGGGCACAAGGCAGGGAAAAGCCCAGGATGGGGTGCCAATCCATCACAGGGCACACTCACACACCTATGGGCAATTTAGTAACTCCAATTATCCTCAGCATGTCTTTGGACTGTGAGGGGAAACAAGAGTACCCAGGGGAAACCCCACAATGACAACATGCAAACTCCATGCATATGGAGCCATGGCAGACACTCAAACCTGGGTCCCACAGGTGTGATGCAACAGTGCTAACCACTGCACCACCATGCCACCCTCCAGCCTCCCGCAATCCTAAATGGAACAAGCAGTTTCAGAAAATGGATGGATGGATGGATTTTAAAATATACCACATGTGCTTGGGACCATCTAGTTCTTTAGTCATGGATATTTTTTAGTTTGTTGCTGAGAATGCCATTGTTACAGACATAATATATTCATAAGCAAATTTTTATGCAGTAGTCTTTGTTTAAGATAGCAAAGCCATTCTTAAAAAAAACATAATAAAACCATAATAATACACATGCTGGTAATATATGGTTATTACCTTGTAAAGCAGTTTATTATTTTGAGCAGGCATTCTCTTGGACACTCCCATCTCTTGCTCTGGGCCATTAACTTTTTAGGGTATCTATTTTGAATCATTTATTTGACCTCTATTTCTCTATCACTAGAGAAGGAAAGAGAATCAGAATTTAATCATGGAATGGATTAGAATAAAATAAATAAATGGATGTGGCACAAAGTAAACCATACCATTAGCTGTGTCCTTAGCTAGGATTAGCTAGAACACTTTAGTTTGATGGTGTTTTTTCCTAAGCTCACTAAGTGTATGTAAGCAAGAATATAAGCTACATAAAAGCATTGGTTCTGAAGAGGGATCTAAATCAAAGCTTTGACTGAAGAGAATGCCAGCAAACTGTAGCTAACAAATCTGATTGTTAGTAATTAAGACATTTTCTGTTGGTTTTGGCCCGTGCATTGAGTTCAAATCAGTTATACCTTTAATGCCATTATGATTTTTTACAAATATTTTGTTAAACAAAGCTACATTTCATCTTAAACTTAGTGTGACACTGGCCCAGAAAAGTCCGCGGCCTATGGAAGGACAACACGACCTCAGAAGATTACAAACTGTGAGATTTACCCACTGTGATAGGAATATAGCAATAGCACACATCAGTCACACTATGGTTTCACAAAAGCACTTTACAGTCTTACAGCTAGATATAGGATTTTCCATCCATGCACCTGCAAGTCCTTCCAACACACGATCATGGTGGGTTTGAGTCTATCCCAGGCAGCACAAGGCAAAATGAAAATGAATATATGGACAGGAAGCCAGACCATGAAAGGTAATATATGCACATACACTCATACAATCACCATCCTGTATATGGTTAATAGTATTGTATTTCACTACATCACACCTGTGTGATTATATGAATGTGGGAGTGGGTTGAGCTTAACTAGAAAATGTGCCTGTTTTAGGTTACAAGTACAGTTTAATGCATGTGTGCAAAGCCCAAGTATATCTGATACAAGCCCTCAGTTATGTCATTATTATTAAATGTCATTTTCTATTTTGTGCAGATTTTCAAATAAAAAACAGTTGATTGTAAAACTTGTTGTAAAACTCATTATACTTTCACTAATGGAAAGAGTGTTCATTCACCATGGTGACATCACTCGACAAATGGTGTCGACATGTGTTCAGCACCTGAGAAGGGCCTGAGAGGGGTCAGAATGCGGCTGATGAGACGCAGCACACAAGGTCACAGAGCAAAATGCAGGGTTTCTCAAACACAAACAGTGTATCTTGCATAGAAAAATCCAAAGGGGTTCAACAGAAACAATCATAAACTCTAACCACTCCCTGTGGTCCATTTAAAGGCACACACACACACACACACACACACACACTGTAGAGGATCAACAAATAATGTTTAGTGCAGATGCTGTCATCAGGGAAAAGGCACTATTCCACACAGACTGTTTTTGATTTTTTTTTCTGGAAATCCTTCTGTACAAGCAAGAGAATCATTGGTGAACTGATACCAGAGATCCTCAATAATCAGGACCGTAAAAACATCCACTGTCTATCATTAATATTTGAATCAGACTGCAACCTGTCACAAAGATACTTTAAAGGAGACACTAAATCACTCTCACAGCATAAACAAATTTGAATACCAAAAAGTAGCCACCATTTACAACAGTGCAGTGAGACTTGCTAAAATGCTTTTTTGTGTGTTTTATGTGTATATTAGAAAGTATTAGATAATAGATTAAATTTTAAAAAGTCAAAATACTTTTTGGAGGTTTTCTGTTGAGTCAGCTAAAATATACGTATTATCCATCCATCCATCTAATCATCTACTACCCATTTATCCTGGTCAGGGTGGTCACATGTGCACTATGAGTAAATTAGAGATGCCAGTTAGACTGACTGCATGGTTTTGGACTGCAGAAGGAACTCAGAGTACCTAGAGAGATATACATTAAAAACATTTAATTGTCTAGAGTTTTACTCATTTTTATACCATTATATATTTCATTAAAATTTGTCACTACTGTATAGCTTTTATTATTTTCCATTGATGCTAAAAGTAATTCAAATGAAAGGCACTTATGGCTCACTTTCCTGTCTTTTGACAATTTATGACAAAACAACACAAGATTCTTCCTCATAATCACATTGACAGCCAGTTAAAGTTTGATTCATTGCTACTATCCAACATACTGATACATTAATTTTCAAAAATGTTTACAATATGACATTCTGAATATGCAGGTATGGAGGCTGATGTGTTAACAATATGATTCTTTATCCTGAATGACTGCATAAAATGAAGCATTCGTTAGTCATAAGTGGTCTTATACCATCAAGAATGAATATGTATATGAATACTATTGAATACTATTTTCCCTCAGGAACTGACATAGTGGCAATGGGTCAAGATCTTCTGAACATCTGTAAGCAACCTGAAATACCAATTACTACATTGTTGTTTGATGGCTAAATTTAAGATTTAACTGTGCTAAGGTGATGCAAGCCATCAGATTCTACAGTATGTAGGAGATTTTGCTCAATTCATTAAAACATAAAAAAGACTTGTCATTTGCTGCAGTACTTTTCCTGTGGGCATCTGTCAGCCCACATCAAGGAATCACGTACACTAATTGGACAAATCATTGTTTTGCTCTAAATGTAAAAACAAAAACTGCAGCCACATCAGATAATTTGTAGAAAGCACAACAGTGGTGTTATGTTTACTTATTGCAGCAAAGTCAATTTTTTTTTAATAAAATGATGTGGATATGGGGCGGAACGAAGCCCCGCATACATTGTCGCCCACAGGAATGAGAGTTTTGTAATCTCGCTACCAGACAGTAATCCCATATTGACCTGATAAGGGATGACAAACTGAAATTGATATGTTTCTTGATTCCTTTTAAACATTGAAGGGGATTTCCATCTACATAACATTAGTAAGTTCATTTTATTTCTCACCAGGTTACAGAACTCAGATTTCCGTATAGCAGTTACCATGGACTGAAAATTTAGTCTTTTTTATCACGATCCTCATACATCTCCAGAAGATTTCTGTTTCACTTCCCACTGGAAGTCAGTGGAGATTATAATCTAATTTGTAATTTGTATTTTGGCAATCTATTTAATTTCAAATTGCAAATTGAATTTTTTTTTTCCAAATAACATTCCAAGGGTATGTGATATTTACATCTGCGAATGATGTTTAATATCCATTTTCAGTTTTCTAAATCTTCAGTGTTAGAAGCTAATGACCGGTTTTGATGATGAAAATCTCCAATGTTGAAAACTGAACATCCCAGCTACACATTGATGTAAAAACTTATCCACATTCAGACTACAAAAATATGATTAACAATTTGAACTTATGGCTTGCAGTGTCTCTATCTTCTGAGTCCAATTCAAAATAGCACATACGGTAATGAAACATGTGTTCTCTTTCTGAGACAGATCAGTGGTGTCCATACAGTGACTTGGCTCTCGCCACAAAAGCAGCATCTGTTGGTTAACTAATGCCTGCTTCTTTGCCCCTTTTAAAGCCTTTGGAGATACAGTGTTTCCATTCTTCAAAGTGACTTATCCTCCTGGCATGTTTATGATGTGAGAGAAGATTGGTTGACAGAGGTGTCGAAAAATGGAGGTGAGGCCAAGCCTGAACGTTGCCCCTGAGCCTCACTCCATAGATGTAGAGCAGCCGAGATGTGGAGCACGAGTCAAGATTTTAGACGCCAACGTATTTTGATGGGAAAGGATGGCAGCCTCAGAGCGAGACATAAAACGTGAGGCTCTTCTGAACCACACTCCAGTCAGGCAGCTGGTCAAACGGGGCCGTTCGTCCACAAAAAGAAATAAAAGCAAGTATAAAGTTATGGTTGCACTTAGCTCCTTCTCAGGTTGTTAAAAGCATGTCATGGGGCCCTGGAGGATGGCTTTTTTATGGTTAGTCTTCTGATGAGCCCTGGGAAGAATCCTGACGGCCATTCCTGCCAGGAGATCTTCATTCCTTCCTCCCTACACCCTGCACCACTTGTCACGTTGCTCCGAGCACCATCTGCCATTGTTGAAATGTGCAGGCAGAAGGGAGGGCCTCATGATGAGCTGAACATAAACATCTGGCCACAGGAAACCCCTGAAAAAAAGGAGTAGATATAGGTCTTGATATTTCCTACAGATGTGCTAGACTGTATTTCATTTTGATGAGGTAGAGAACCGAGCAGGTTGTAGTGTACATGTACTGCCAAGGTGATTTTTTTTATTATTTGTCTCTCCCAAAATTATGTTTTTGTCAAGACAGCCAACTATAATGACAGGTGTATTTTGGAAGAAACCATTCTTGAACCTGAGAAGAATGTTCCATGCCATACGTGTTGCAAAACTAGACTTAAATAGGATTTACTGTACCCCAGCATCAAAATCAAGATGTTACTTCTGACCAGGTGTTTGTAATGACAAGGTAACCCAAACTTTGCCAAACAAAAAAGACTTATTAAAATATTTTTAAAGACATATGTACATAAGTATTAGATTTGGATTCTAGTGTTGCACTGGAAATACACTGATATCCACTTACAAGTCATGGATTTTCACCATATAACTCCTTCCTGTTCACTCCCTTCTACCAACACAAAAACACATGTGCTGAATCTATACTCCTCAGATACAACAGGAGATCTGAACACTGTAACAAAATGCACTTTATCTGGATTTAACATTAGAGACTTGGTCAAGAAGCCTAAAAATGTTTGTGCTGATCAAGAGAGATGACGGGAGACTTTAGATGATAGGTAACTCCATTTCAGGACCAAGATGGACTTAAGTAATTAGGCCCTGGATCTGAATAAAAATGCAGAGGTGAAACTAAATGAAACCAAGAGTTCACGTTCATGGTGGAACAAACTGAGAACCTCTCTGTTACAGGGACACATATCCATAATAGGGGTGCACCGATTGCAGTTTTCTGGCAGATCAACGATCACCGATCCTTAGACAACCTTACCTGCCGATCTCGATTTTTTTTTTGCCGATCTTGTTTCTTTCATAACTAAAAGACAATTACTTCAATATTTCCATTTTTATTGAGTAAATTGATATGAATACTCACAAAACATGAGGTAGTGTCCTCAAATATAAATAAACATATAAATGAGCATTGCTGTTTGAACTACAAAATCATATTTTTTCTTCCAGACTTTAATTTCTCTAATTTTGTAAAAAAAAAAATATATATATATAGCTGTTATGACACACTTGTCCAAAAAATAGGGAGGGAGGCAGCCTGCACTGCACCTCTCTCGGGAATGGGAGAAAAGGCTAATTTAAAAGCATATAACTAAGATCGGTGGATCTCATGGGAATATGGTCGATTTCTGATCCCCTCAAATTAACGTGATCGAGGCCGATAGATCGGTGCACCCCTAATCCATAAGCTAATGAGCTACACACCAACTTCATTGTGAATATGGATAGCAATGTGCATTATGAGTACCTAATTGACAAATGAAAGATATGTTATTTAGAATGTTAGTAAAGCAGATGAGAATAACAAGAAAGTTGAAGTTTGTGGGAAGTAATGAGTAGCCTTATGTATGTGATATAGATACAATGTACGGTATAACTTGCTGTGCTTCAACCTATTTAACTAGCTAGATATACATAACTTTCAGGAGAGGGCAAAAAATTATTGTGCCAAAAAATTCCTCTTTAAACAAAACACACAACTCATCCCTGAAGCTCAGTATAATTTTTCTTCATTTTCACACTGCAACATCATGCCTGCATGGATGATCTACAGATGACAGGAGTGGTGTAACTTTCACTTGTAAGTCTGCAGAAGGAATTTGTGCAAAGGCAAGCTGAGATGACCTTTGCAGTGTAAAAAAATCCCACCTGCACTGAAAGGATGCCAGTTCTCTTACACCATCAAGGAACCCCACAGTTATAGCTATTCAATGGTACACATACGTCAGACTGTTCCCACATAAAAAAGAAAAAGTCCTGTACAGATAATGTATTTTTTTCTATCAGATGTCTATGAAAAATTAAATAGTTATATACAGTACTGTGCAAAAGTCTTAAGCAGTCAAAGAAAATGATCTGGGTAGTAAGTGTATATTTGCTGAGAAAAAAAACACAGTTTAACGTCATAACATGAAAATTAAGAGTAACACAATTAATAACTTTTTTTCTTCAAAAAGTTATTGATATCCAATTGGATGTCTAGATGAATGCAGCTTTAGTTCCCAAACATCTCCTCAAGGGCATCTCAGCCTGTAAATGATTGTCCTATTCGGGGTGGTGGAGGCTATGTTGGAGACTAGGGGCTCAAGGGAAGGAATTACCAGGATGGTGCACGTCGCAAGACACACTCACGCACCATTCACTCACACATGCACACCTACGGGCAATCTGGCAAACCCAATTAACCTCAGTATGTTTTTGGACTGTGGGGGGAAACCAGAGCACCTGCAGGAAACCCCACGACGACACGGGGAGAGCATGCAAACTCCACACGTATGGAGCCATGGCAGAGACTCGAACCCGGTCACTGGGGTTTGAGGTGATGGCGCTAACCACCGCACCACCATGCCGGCCCTCAGCTATTCCATGTATTTGTTACGTTTCATCACCAGCTCACGTAATTAATTAATTTATTAGTTTAACAAACGTCAAAGAGCTATTGACTAGCCATACAAGGTGTGCTAGTGGTTGAAAAATACATGGGTGTAATGGATGGTTACTGCAAATACAAGGTAACCTTAGGGGAGGTTTTAAAATGGCTAAGCTGACACACGTTAACAGACGTAATATCATAGCTTTACGTCAACATTAATATTATTTAAACATCATTTTCTTCTATGCAGTTTTATGAAAGATATTGACATAAATACATCCATATAAGAACATAAGAACTATACAAACGAGAGGAGGCCATTCAGCCCATCAAGCTCACTTGGGGAGAACTTAACTAATAGCTCAGAGTCGTTAAAATCTTATCTAGCTCTGATTTTAAAATATTTTTATATTTTTATAATTATATAAGTTGTATGTAGAACAAAATATAGAAATCTAAGAAACAAAAATACAATATTCTAGCCTAAGTAAATATTTTGGACGTGTTTTTTTTGCATATTTGTCCTCACCAGTTTATGTTAAATCCCATTTTTCAACAGTTTACAATTAAAAAACTAGACTGCACAGGAACTGCACACACCTGGATGTCTTCAACTTTGAGTCATTACGTTTCCCTTTGTTTACCCTTAGAAACCTCCAGTAATAACAGCATTGTAAATGTTCAAGGCCTTACAAAGTGCCTTTATTTTGTATCTACCTATACATTTTGCGTTAATCTTTTTATACCACAGCCTAAATTCACCAAATAATTTCATGAATAGGATTTGGACTATATACTGAATGGCGTGCTTTGTGTCAACAGACATTAACCAAAAACAACTTCTGTCAGATAATCTACTAAGATGACAGAAAAAAATCTTTATAGATATTTTTTTAGTATACTTACTCCACTACTATTACTTTATTATAGGGGTTAATGTGTAACATACTTCTGACTATAAAAAGGACATTTCAAGTAGCATTCTGATGAACAGTAGAGCACAGATTTCTTCACCCAAATGTGAATGCACAAGATTAGGAAATTCAAGGAGGATTTATCTTATAATTCCCGCTCCATGCCCTTTTCATGGCCATTGTTGCTTTTAGTAACCTGAGACCTAAGTCTGGAGCCATCTTTCGCTATGTGTCTTGTAAGAATTGTCATCAGAGGTTTATCTTGTATCATCACACAAACACAAATGGAGTTTGATTCTTAGTATCTGCATTGCACATTTTAATGGAGCTTATATTTCCAAGTCTGCAAAGCCTCCACAGCTACTCCAACAGGCTTGATTTTGATTAGATTTCATTTATATTTCCAACTTATTTTCACTGTTCAGATTAAAATTTCCATATAGTCAAATAATTATTCATCCATTGACCATACAAACACATATCTAATCAAGGTCACAGAGGGCATAGAGTCCATCACAGGCAGGACAAGGCTGAGGTACAGATCCATATGGGATGGCAGTTTGTTCACGGCACACAGAGAGGTTGTTCCAGGATTGGTTGCCCTTATAACAACCAGTTTTTTAAAACATGATTTTAAATTGTACTGGCATGTACTTCTAAATATATAAATCGATTTCCCTTTAACTAGTGCAATGGTTTTTTTTTTTTTTTAATGAACTATCATATCTTTCTTGAGTTGGTTAAAAAAATAAGCATTTATCAATATAACTTATTATTGTGAGGTAGGGAGCTTGTGTCTTGCAAAAATGATCTGAATATTAAAAAGGGTAGAATATTAGCAGAGCATTTCACATGCACAAAATTAGGCTGCACACAACAGTTTGTAATGTCTGAACATGGCTTAACACGCGAGACCTTACAGTCAATTTTAGCAGAGCTGCTGCATTAACACTTGCCATCTTCACTTTCACTGTCCAGAGGTTGGCTAACTGATTACCGTGCCTCCGCTCTGCTGTTTTGATATTATGCATTTTAATCAAAAGTCATTAAATAAGGTTCATTTGTGCTCCATCTCTGTATTTCGCTTGCATTTTTATTTAAAATTGATAAATGTTTTGAAGTAGAAAAAATCTCCCTTATCTTAAGCAATACACATCACATCACTATTTTCATATTTACAAGCATTTATTTATGCACTATACTTTTGGCTTAAAAATTTTTTGCATTACAAAATTAGTAGGCATAGAAAGAAGTCACATTTTGCAGTAAGGTTCAGAAATTTCACAGACTGAATGTGAATCAAGAGTTAAAATGGTGATGGAGTGAACAGCATCAGCCACAGCGCCAAGGTCGTTCATGTTATTGATGGGCATAGTTTGGAATAACTGAACGTTTTTTCAGGATTGACTCAACAGAAAAAGGCAAAGACACAGTGGATGAAAGCTTTACTTCCATTCTGTGGGATGTCAGTCCCTTTGTACATCTATCAGTGGCTCTAAAGCTGTGGTTTTCTTCTGCAGGGCTGTCACTGTGTTTCTTTGCAGTTTCTCCTGAGTGCTTTTTATAGTTTGGTTCAAGATCCAACTTGTCATTGAGCTCCTTCTGGATCAGGGACTGGAAAGAGTTTGACTTTGTGGAGAAGCAAGGCTTTGTGCTGTCATTAATCATCTGGCTTAGAACATTCTCATGCCGGTCGTGGAATGTTGCATTGGGGAATGTCTGCATGGGACAGTTTTTGACTGTGGAAATGGTCGACCACTCCCTGGAGCTTTGAATGTGCCCCCCTTGAGACTGCACCCGTGCTTGCCAAAGTCCACAAGCCCCCCGAGCCATTTGTGAGTGTTCAAGTTTTACTGACACTGGGTCCCTACCTGGTGTGGAGCTCCTCGGGGTTGACAATGGTTCGGGGTAGCGTGCATCCTTGGGTTTTACAGTCTGAACAGATGTGGAATTCACCAGGCACTGTTTGTAGAGCAGACCATCTCCAACATCATTGTGCCCTGACCACATCTTGAACTGGGGTGGAAGGGGATATTGTTGGTAAGAGGTTGCCATGCTCACGTTGGATGAGAGAAGCTCCATGTTCCCAGGTCTGCCATACTGCAGAGAAAGGTCCAGGCATCGTGGGAGAACATTGCAGATATCACTGGGGAGCAGTTCCACTCGCGGGGATGCATATTCTGTCCTGTGGGAACTGAAGGCCCCTGCTTGGCTAATGCCACTGAGAAAGAAGGAAGAACTTGGCTTCTGCGTGGACTCCAGCATCTCTCGTTCTTTGTGCTCTCGCTGCATCATGATAGTCTCTAGCTCCTTATCAGCAAAAGCCCTCCTTTTCCTCATACGGTCGCTTAGAAGAGGCAAAAATTGGCTTCCTTCCAAATAAGAGCTTGTTTGAACGGGGTGATATCCTACTACATGAGAAATGTATTAAAATCCCAAAAATCAACATTTCCTGCATTCTTTGTTTACTGAATTAAACAATCTGTAGAAATATTTGCTATTCACTAACAGTTTTAAGAAAAGATAACGAAGAATATCAAAAAAAAAAATTAAAATTAAATCTAAAATATAGGCCTGGACAGTACAATATCATACAAAAAGATAGATAGATAGATAGATAGATAGATAGATAGATAGATAGATAGATAGATAGATAGATAATTTGTCAGAAGTAGCAGTATGCTTGTGAAGAAAAACGACCGTTGATAACTTAAAACAGAAACCAACACAGAACTAAAGAAATCAGAACAACACTTATCTTACCTTGGAGGATACTTTTGGACAATGTGTTTATTGGCTGAAAATGAAACATTGTCCTGTTTTCGGGCGTCGTTTGTTTTCGTGAAATGCCTTTCTTATCCTAAAGTGATATAATGTGTTACTAATAAATCTTTTTATTTATTAAATATATGATGCAATAAATGATAGCAATTCCATGAATTAATAATAATTCAAAACATAATAAATAATACTAAATACACAGATGTGCTATAATTATTTCTCCTCATATTCATACTATTAAATAGCAAATTTAGGCGGTACATCATAACGTTAATCCGACGCGGTCTTTGGGATGCAAACCTCCGTGGCCTGCTGCCTCCTGAGCGCCACTTGCGCAGCCATTACGCGCTGTCTCTCCACCACCAAGAAGCAATTAGCACATTGACAGTCTCGCCACCGACAAAACCGTTTGTGGCCTTTCAGTGAAGAGACAACTCCGTGATTTCTGCACCGGGCACATTTCGGGGTGCGACCCAGCTTCTTAGGGTCCCCTGATAAATGCATATTCTCATCTGTCCTTTCATCGTCAGTTTTAATTGTTTTGTTGTCCTCTAATTCAGAGAAGTTGAGTTCCGCTTGGTCATTTTCAGTTTGTAGGTTCTCCACATCTATTTCTATATCCGTCATGATAACTCAGGTGAAGTTCTTAAATAGGCTTATTCTCAGGTACTCAGACGTGTCCCCGTCTAAAAAGACAAAAGAAAAATTTGAGACACCATATCCTGTAGTATACCGTATACATATGGGAATCAGTATGAATATTAAATAGCCTATAAAATATAATTCTCTGAATGCACGTAAATGTAAGTAAATATTCTTCATATTTAATTTTTAAACATATTAAATACTACGATTTAAAAATCAAACTTACCTAAATGCGTCCAACACTCGATTGTGTACAGTGAAAAATCAACTGTATTTTAAAAGCCTAAATAATTTTATTTTGAAGGGACATAACTTAAGGGTTTTGAAATATTGTCGATTAAGCGCAGACTGTGATTTGAACTCTCAACGTCTATTACCATGCATAAACTTCCACTAAAATAATTACCACCTGATTGCCATCGGCTTTTTCCCCTGTGTAGCGTCATAGCGCTTCGTTTTTAAGGCAAACTTGAGTAACTATAGCCTGCGTTACCATTGGGCCGCTCGGTACCTTCGCCCCTATTGGATATTCCGGATTTTGGGGTGTTGCTTGTCCCATATTGAAGAAGCTTCGGCGGTGAACAGCCGGGTTTGCCAAGTTTGGTCAGCTGGCTGGAGTGAGATTTTCAATTCGAGGCAAATCTGCAAACACATTTACATGTATGTAAGAGTTTATTACCTTTTAAATAGTCCGTTGGGTTCGCAAACTACCCCAACGCTTTTGATGTTATTAATTTTAGCTTCATAATAGGATAACATAGATTTCCTGAGTGCTGGCACCCCCGGGAACAACCAAAACTAAATGTTGAAGAGAGTTAGGTTGTATTAAAGTTCGTAGTATATTTACATTCGCATTTGTGTTTGTGTGATTTATGTTAAATTCGTGTAAATATTAAAGAACACACCCAAAACTTTGATGTCTGGGAGATAGTCGAAGATATCTTAAGCTTTCAAAAGGACATGGGTAATAACTTTTTATTTTCTATGATAACATATTTTAAGGGATTTTTAAGGGATGTTTAATCGACAATAACGAAAGCAATAATGGAAGCTCGTCCTTTGTCAACAAAAGGGAACGATGGGCATCTAAATTCAAATCAGTCTTTGGAAATGCAAAAAAGTGCTCAGGGCTTTTCATGAGTATTCAAATTCTATAGACTATATAGCAAAGTTTCTTGCCTGAATAATCGATATTTTTAGAGGGAGGCATAGCTAAATACAACGCATGCGGGTTAACAATGCAAATACTAAATGCCATGCAAATACTTAGCTTTCAGTTTACGCTGTGGTTTAACACCTCAAGTAATTTGAATGGAATTACAGAAGCGACAAAATGCCTGCCATACCTATCTTATTTTACTAAATTGTCAATATAAACACAAGAATATTTGTAGAACGATGTATTATTTGATGTGGTAAACGGGCTATAAAAAAAACCCAAAAAAATAGTAACAGTATATCACATACCCTGTAGGCCTATATTACAACTGTGCTCAATCTAAAAATATATTTCTTTGGGTTATTGTAATAAATAACTTATTTATTATTTTATATAACTCTATGTATTGTATATATTTATGTGGTCCCATTCATTTATTTTCCATGTAACAATCTGTTTGCTTATTTATGCATGTAGATCTGGATGGCTATAGCACTATGTATGAAATGTTTGCATTATGTTTGTGGCTCCCTTCCACACTCCATAGGCATCCCTGTACTTCTTAGGACAGCCTGCAGTATCTTCACCACAAAAGTAATGGCTAATTGGTTTATTGAAAACGGGTACATTTTTGCATGTAGACTGATACCAGCTCTCTTCAGAACTTTTTTAGCTAGATCCCTCCAAACACCCACCTTTAAATTCAGGCATCTTCTACAACTTTAAAACAGTACAGGGTCTATGTGAAGCCTGAACACTATCCCAGGAAGGATTAGAGACACCTAACCCTAACTAGAGATGACCGATACCGATATTCGGATCGGTATCGGCGACGATTCAGACCTATTTGACGGATCCACGTCCTATACTTACTTATTTAGTTTTTGGCAATCAATCGCACGACAGCTCTTTCACATTTTACATGTGTTTTTTGCGGCATTCAAATCGAACGCTATCGCTGCCTCTCAGTCTTTTTTGCTACTCAGTGGGTATGAGTACAGTGACTTCCGCCTGCTGTGACGTCATGCGCATACCCTTCGCAGTACGAGGAGCGTAAGATAAGACGTGACGATCTGGGAGTATTTTACGCTTGTAACAGAAACCAGTAACACAGCGATTTGCAATCTATGTAAAATAAAGTTTTGAGGTGGGAATAGCGTTTAATGGATAATCCCATTTATCAAAGCGCGCGCAACTGCGAGACAAAACAAAGCAATGGATGATTTGGGAGTCGCTAACTTAATTGGACTGTTTTGCGAACTCGTTGCAGCTTCAATGAGCTCAGCTTGTGATACAAGAGGGGCTGCAATCGCATCAAAAGTGTAACTGCACTGACGCCAATGGGAGAAAAACTGTTAATTTTAAGCATTCGCCACTTGTGTATTCTTGCTTTGAAGATATTCATATTAAACTGCAAATGCCTCAAAAACGCTTAAAACAAACGAGGTGGAACAGTACGTTATACATGTTTGTAGTAGCCTAATTAATTTTTTTTGTCATACATCTTTTCCATCTGTATTTACTAGCTTTAAAAAATAATATATAAAGTATATCAAAGTAAAAAGAGCTCTTGTATCGGAATCGGATCGGAACTGAAAAAATGTGGATCGCCCATCTCTAACCCTAACCACACACATGGGCCGTAACTGGCAATCCCGCCCCAGACCTGTAGGTGTCAGGCTACCGTCACCCAGGCTGTCAGAGAAAAGTCTACAGCACTGGTATACGGTATTATACCCAAAGGTATGAACACCGTTAATATAGCCCCAATGGTACAGAAATGTTCCTCGCAGTCCATTTCTGTACCTTAAAAGGTACAATTACCTACAGCTATAGGGTTCAACTATCAAACCCTTGAGGGTACAGCCTCAGTGACAAGTAATTGTACCCTCAAAGGTACGAATTGGTATTTTTTTCTGACAGTGCACATTGTTGCCTGTAAATCAAAGGAGTGAAATTGTTTTACCTCCTTTAACACAGTAGTGTTCATTATGAAGCCATGATTCACCAGGATAAATGTTCAACAGGCTTATTTTGTTTATGATGAAGGACGTTCACAGCAGGGTCAAGTTGGGTTCATATTAAGTATTTGTTTCCAAAATATTGTTTTCGCAGTTAAACACATGGTTTAGTAGGCCTGAGATATGTTTCATTGTATTCTTTCTATTTGTTGATTATAAAATTGTGTTCACTATAAAAACAAATAATCCAATAAAAAATAATGTGGATATTGAGCTTTGCAGTATAGTACCGTATGAAGGCAGCAACAGCATCACCACTGAACCAAGGCCACTGGGCAAGACTTCTAAGTCCATGTGATAGAATGCACAATATAACTAGTAATTCCTACATATACTGCAGAATATCCTAAATTGAATTTGCCATATTAGCTATGTTTTAACTCGTTTTTTCAACACTCTTGTTAACGTAATTTAAGTATACGTTAAAATATTTTAATAAATGCTTTTCAAAGAGACTGAAAATTAATGGATCACTTTGTATTAGAATTGCTCTGAAGGAACTGTTCGAAATGAAAATAAGTACTGTACCTTGCCAGTAGATGGACGTATTGCTCCATTTTTGTCATTGTTACCGTAGTACATCTACTATATATGTATTTACCGTAATATACTAAAGCTATGAAATTTATACACCAAATGCATACTGACTGCAGGTGGTGCTTGTGTGTTTTTCATGCAACTATGTAAACTATTTTATTTAAAAGACATTTTCTTCACTATATTCAGTAAAAAAATATACCATTTTGGTGTATTTAGAAAATACAATGCATAAAATGTGTAGTATCGCGACTATATCAAGGTGCAGGTAACGTATGTGTTGGCTTGGTGTGATGGCTGTTATGTGCACATTTTACCAGACTAAACCTGGTAAACAGGGTGATCTTGATTCTAATGCCTCCTCTCCAAATACTGTGTTTCTAGGGTCATTAACAAAAGAGGATAACAGTATGTCGGATTATTTCAGGTTATTACCGACGTGGGATAGCCTACCTGAAGTAGAATACCACCAGGAATTTCAGTGGCCGAGAAAAAACAAACCACATTACCATCTTTTCTATATGCTTGAAACTGTCCTCCCCATTTTAATCATAATACAGCCGATGTCTTTTATTAACGCCTAGTTCAAGTTCACTCCCAAAATTAATTTATTGCGTAACTTAGTAAGAGTAACTTTGTGCGTAAATAAGATGTAGTGCATCATAAATTCATATGATAAAACAAATTAGAATGATTCCAGAATGTTATATGGCTTACCAGCTACATATTTGTCTTACGGTATTTGCTTTTTACAAATATTTCTGAGCGTTCGCATTTTTAAGCGAGGAAAAATTATTCATTAATCCTGTTTAATTGCCATTATGAAATTGTTCTTTCTGTTGTGTTTTTGTGTATATGAAACATTTTGCACAAAAATGGAATGTGAAGTATTTACCTGAATGGTGGAATGATGTTAACGTACTTTGAACGTCTTTTTCTATTTTTTACGAAAATGAATATAATAATATAGACATGAAAGAACACTACATATTTCTTTGTTTTTTATATAGTTAATCATATAGGCAAATACCTTCTAGGGAATTTGGTGCTTCAAATTAAATCCAAAAAGACACAAATTAAGCAATGGCATCCAGCAAATTCACAGTATATCATTTTACAGTTGCATTACACTACATTTAGCGGATATTTTTGTCCGAAGTGATATGCAAGTGAAGTATCATTAATTGTTTTACAGTAAGTGTTTGCAGTTCTTTTAATCCATCAATCCTCGAACCACTCCTGTCGGTCAGGCTTGCAAAGCACTTCTTTTCAGTAGTGTTAATGTCTTGTCTAAGGATCAAGCATCAATATATAACAATCTCTTAGAAATCTCGTGAAAAACGTATTGATAGGATGGCTATTAGATTCCCCTTATCTAAATCTGCATTTCTTGTTAGATCCACTATTTGTCTTTATTTTATTCTTTAGTTTTAATTAATCTGTCTCATATCCTGTAAAAACAGAAAGAATGACACAAAATACATCACATGGGTTTATTTCGTTCACACTCAACATGCTACATAATTTGGTCATTTCTAATTGTAGGGCATATCCATTGTAGATTACATGCAAACTTGTGATACATATCAATATTAATGGACAAAATGGGCTTTATACATGTTTTAATTATTTCTGCATCTCATTTTCTTCGGAAGTTCTAGAAGTGCCAAGTGCCATAGGGCTACTTACTACTTAGGAGTATTTCAAGCAAAAATCAGCACGTGACATTTCAGTGAAGTTTTTTTCATTGTTTATTTGTTTAGATTTGTCTTAGCTATTCGGGTCAGGCTGAGGAATTTAAAATCCTAGAGTCTGACGAGTCGGATCTCTCATCATAGTCATCTTCTGTGTAGACAGTCTGTTTGGGTACCATGGTGCATCCATCCTCCTGTATTGTAATCCTGTGATCATCAGAGGGACGGGAATGGAGGACAGAGGAGCTGAAGATGCTGCTGGACGCGCTGGAGAAGGGAGAGACATACTGGGACCTGAGCTGATATTGCTGCTGCAGAGTCATGGTATTCCACAGAGTCACATCACTGGGCACAAACGGGTTAGTCTGGCCCCTGGATATGGAATTCCTCAGCATTAGGGGATAACGAGGCCCCTGGGAAAAGGGATGCTGCAGAGGAACAGCTAAGGGACTGGGGACAACATTGGTGGTCTCAGAGGGGAACCTCAAAGAATCAGGAACTCTGAAAGCAGATCCCACTGACCACTTAGATGAGGATACAGGATAGGACCCCAAGGTGTGTTCAAACAGGTGCCTGTTAGATGGTAAGTTAAGGTTGTCACTGCCTTCAGTGGGTGCTCTATCTACTCTGGCGGTCGATCTACTGGACAGAAGTACCTCAATGGCTCCTACCAGATCCCCACCACAACCTTTAAGGATCAACTCAAGAACTGCTGGTTTGTGACTGGGGAAGATCTTTCTTAGCACCTCTAAGGGAGGACGATTAGCCTTGAGATTTAAAGGGAGGGACACAGACCCTGAGAGACCCTCGATGACTAAGCTCTCCTCTCTGTGGAATTTGGCACTGTCAGATTTGGTCTCAGTGTCATTGCCGCTCTCTTGAAGATTGTAGTGACTTTCCTTTGATGCAGTGGAGACATCCGTAGAATCCAGATTGTAGCATAAACTGGACTTTGACATCTCAGGGGAACTTGAGCGGTCATGCTCCTTGTCACTATTGCTGCCATGGTCTGTTTCTGAGTGCTCACCTGACCGATCTTCATTAGGGTCTAAAAGGAAAAGTATCAATAAATAATCAATAAATAGCTTGATGTTTTCAGTCAGTCTGAGGAACATTGTGTAGACCTAACTGTAATGATCCATGACACATTTCAATTATTAAAACTGAGAGACTCTAATAACCATAGGGACACGATTATAGTTATCTGGTTATTGTTATTTATTTTTATTTAACAAAAACATTTTATGCAATGCAACTTTCAATCTAGTGTAAAAAAGAAACTACTTGGAATTGACACAGGAATTTCCAAATTAAAAGTTTTCCTTGCTCTAAGCTATCTGCAGAAAGAAATGAAGGCCAAGTATAAAATTGTATTAAATTGGCACAATATCCGTTATTTCACAATAACCTATTAAAAAGGAAATATGCCTTGTATGGATGATCCATAATACGTCTACATACAATCGATTTCCAACCAAGGGT
This sequence comes from Paramormyrops kingsleyae, assembly GCF_048594095.1. Classification (NCBI taxonomy): domain Eukaryota; kingdom Metazoa; phylum Chordata; class Actinopteri; order Osteoglossiformes; family Mormyridae; genus Paramormyrops; species Paramormyrops kingsleyae. Next base: position 20,311,738 of record NC_132803.1, read on the forward strand.
CTTAAGAGTTTATTGTTCATCAAAGTCTTCAAATGAAGAAAACACAAATTCTCCAGTTTTAAAGACTCGTTTATCAGTGTATTTTCTCCTCGCTAGCAACAAATTACCTCAATTTAGGTTGTGTTTAAAGTCGATCATCCCACTGTGTCACTGAATATAATGTTACCTAAAACTACACAACTCATTTCCAATGCTACCGTTATCAAACCATTGCAGTTTTGACGTTTAAATGTGTCAAAGTACTAGTTTCATAAGATGTACACAGTCTTCCGTTAGAAGACTAATAAAAAGTTTGTCATAAGATAAAAAAAAAGTGGAACGATAGTGTTCTTTTCGAACTTGATATCAGTCAAAATAAAAACATTTTATTGCATTTATAGAAAGGTCTTACTAAGCATAGCATGGTATTCCCTCTATAAACTAAATATAATTAAAACAGCATATTACAGTACGATTTCAACCGGATTTTTATATTTGAGTACAAATTTAGACTCCTGAAAAGTGTGAATGAAAAGTTTTAAATATATTTAGGCCTACTTTTGAATGTTAGGGATCAAAAGATTTTAAATATTTTTACTTCATATGTTTGTTACCTGCTTGCCTATATGTTGTCCTTCAAAAATATATTCGGTAAATAAGCAACATTTGTGTACGTCTTGACTGTTAATTTTTATTAAACAGATTTCATTTAAAAAAAACTCCTCTTTAGAGCAGCCACATCGGGACCCATCGGGATTTGAAAATAAGTTTTCAAAGTCGTCTTTTACGCCTTAACTTTGGTATTATGTATATCAATATATACTATTTGAAAAAATAATAAAAATAATAAGTTAGTAATTAGGCAGAAAGATTCACGACTAATACTTAAATATTTGGGAAAAAATCGAAAACATCACTCCATCTTACCTGCCGTAGACTGTGTGCTACAAGACTGCTCTGACACCCACTTCACGTCCATTCCTCCGATGCGCGGCGGTGGCCCTTCGCTGGCTTCGTCCGTCCCAGACACCGAAAGTCCGGGTAAAGTTCTTAGCGTTTCCGGAATAAGACTTTCTAAACTTTCATTTGCTTGCTGCCTTCTAAGAGCAACCTGGGCTGCCATCACTCGCTGTCTTTCAATAATCAGAATGCATTTTTCACAAGTACAGTCTTTAAAACGACAGTATCGCTTATGTCCCTTCAGCCACGACAGCACCCCGTGGTTCCTACATCGAGCGCACTTGGGCGTCCTTTGGATAGGTGCTCTTGGATGAGGGACTGGACCTCCCATATACAGATACGGTGATCCGTAGCCATTCATTTGCCTCTGACTTTTGTTAGAAATTCTGATCCAGGACGACGCAATATTGACAGCTGTAGGAGATCAAGCCTTGTGCTTCCCTCCGAGCATAAAGCAGCCTGATTTAAAAAAAAAAAAAAAAGTTTGATCGGTTTTCTAGTGATACAGCAGAACGTCAGACGTTATAACAAACGTTAATAGACCCGAGTTACTAAACATCTCACTTTCCAGAGTGTCATTCGCAGACCAGATCACAGTGATATACCAAGGATTGCTCCTCCTCTCTTCCTTTATGGCGAATGATTACGAATCCATTAAAGGGAGTGTTTCAAACAGCCGTTGTTTATGTTGAAGAATCCAACCCCAATCCACAGCAGTTGTCATGTGCATTGTAACTGGTTATCGCAATTGCTACGGTCTGTTAGTCGTCAAAGCACACCTACCTGGTGTATATTACCGAGATTTATAGACTCAGCATTCTTTTCAATACATTCTGAAGAGTCACAGAAACCCCAGCTCATACAGATAACAATATTCACGAAGAAAGTTTGAAATAGGTTTTTCATTCATTCATTCATTCATTCATTATTCATACTTTCTTTCTTTCTTTTTAGATTGTATTGTTGTCGCCCAGGGTCTAAGCTTAAAATGATTTCTGTCAAAAACAATGTCTTGATTATAACATATCATGTATTAAATTTACAGATTTTAAGTTGAATTTTAATTTTAATATATACATTGTAGCATATTATTCCTTAATCTCGACTGAGGTGTTATAGGCCTCATAACTGGCTGGTCTTTGACAGCCTTTCAAGCTTCCAGGCCTCCTAATACTCGAATTAAAGGATCCTGTTCAATAAATGAACGTCCACGAAGGGCTGACTAAGAGTTAATCAGTGTACGTTTTGTAAATACATTTAATCGCCGTGATTTATAACGCCGACCACCTATTAATCTGGAATTAGAAACATTGCGCTGTAATAACCTAATAAGGGTAGTTATTGCAAATTCGAATATGAATTTAAAAAGCGCATATGATGTAGCATTTTGTTTTATCCTGTTAGCTGCAAATTCGTGTGATGTGGACATTTGAAATCAGATGTGAACAACTGCAGTCTCTTGCATGCTAGACGTAGCTCATTGTGCCTATTAATCAACAGTAATTATGTGAAAGAAATGTAAATTAATTTTGTTGTTAACTAACCGTCTCCAATATTTCATCTAATTATACTTATAAGTAAGTGATATCCTTTACAACATATTTGTATATGGAATTATTTTTTACCTTAGCTGTCTATAACAGAAATTGCGATTTAATTTTCCATAGGCTAACTGTTATATACATTACCGATATAGGTTTGTAATATTATGGGGAGCTAAACGGTAGCTGGCCTTTGGATCTTTCATTGTTTGACAACATGTATGATGAAAAAAGGTGTTTGTTTGATGCTGAAATGTCCTTAACCCTCACCATATTAAAACACTACAACTAAACTGCAAGTCCCATTTCGCTCATTAAAAAGGTTTATTCAAGCAAATAATGGGATCCTAGCATAACGCCTTTAAGAATAGGAACCATAATGGTAAACTTCACCACATGAACTCCGTTTCCAGGGCTATTAATCTTTTAATTGGAAAATAGCACAGGAATATTTAACGTGACTATAATGTTCTCGAATTTTGCACATGGCGAGTAAATTTGCAGGTGGGAGTGTGAGATTGCAGGGGACATGTAGGGACCAATTCTGCATAATAAATGGTTATGCTTCATATCACCATTATTAGAGGGGATCCTTTTTCCTATAGGCAACTTTCGAACGGCAACTGGCCATATAGTGTAACAGTGTTTGGCTTGGTTTTCCCTAAAATACAGTTTTCGTAAAAAGAGGGCTATAATGACGCTGTTATTCTCTTATTGCTATTTTCACAGATGTGTATGACGCTGGTGAGTAGCAATCAGTGATTGACTTTTTTTCGGCTTTTATGCCAATCTTAATATTTTAAGCATATCTTATGTATAGTTAGGCCTATTTAATATAAACAATTTGTACAGAAACGGATTCAAAATGTTATACTGGAATTTAAATTTCATTGAAAAAGAAAATAAGGTAACATTTTATTGGGAATAGTCCGCCTACAGAGTATTTGTAGCATTTCAACAACTTAGCTGAGATTTAACAGCAATTCAGCTGTTTCGCTGTCTGTGGATGTTTAACAGAATACACCGTATAGAGAATATATGTAACGATTTATGGACATACCTACATATTCTTAGAATAATTTAATTGAATTTGACTACTCACTCAATCGATGATATATTAATTGTTGAATTTCAACGTTTTTGAAATGTTTCAAATACTCTATACCCTCTGTATACAGACTATCCACATAAAAATAATATATATAAAGCATACATAAGTACATAATATACATGTAAGTATATATAGGCCTATAGTTCTTCATATAACCGAGAGGTATAAAATATTTTCCCTGACATATAATGAGCAAACCAGCCAGCCAGTTACCTCGCTGTTCAGTTGGACTGAGAAAATCTGATTTGCGGATTGGGGTTCAACCATAATAATTTTATCTAAGTAAAATATGTGGAATATCGTTGAACAAAAAAACAAACAAACAAATGAATAAACAAACAAGCTGCAAGTGTATTGCATGTTAATTTATTCATGACGCCTGTTTCATAAACACTGCCAGTATGGTTTTCAGTGCATTGCACAAGTATTTCATGTCTTGTTAAAGTTGTGTGAAAAACTATAGGCCTAATATTATTTAATAATTATATTGTTCTATGATAAAGAATACATTAGTAAGCTTAAGGGTAATGCTAGAAGGAAAATAATTGTTTTGTTTGAGACAGTGGTGAGCAGATAAATTAAAATGGGTGTTACCGGTGTGTTTCAAGAAAGTGAATTATTGCTGGACATCTGCCCTGTGAAATTTCCTTTTGCTCCTTAATTGTTGTAACAGAAAGCTGTGACAAGCTACACACATGACAGCCCCCACATTCTCAGCACAAACCGAAGAATCGCGCTGCATTTCCAAACCCATATGTCCTTTCAGCCATAAGGTTAATCGTCTAACATTTTTTGAGGTAATGTTTTGTTTTTGCAATTCCATGCACCCTACCAAGGCTTCGCTGGACAAAATACAGACAAATAAACATGCATTCTATTAAAATAAACCTCAAACACAATTCATTAAAAAAAATGTTCATTCGGACCGGTGCTTAGATCCAAAATGAGAAAAATCAGATGAACGGTCCAGGATAACTCGTAGTAGTCAAAATAATTCTGCTCGTTCGTTAAAACATAGAAAAAGAAACTACCCAACAGTCTTCACTAACCTTTTTAACACTAATTTAATACGCATTCGATATAAAAATCAAGAACACGATCAAAGGAGCATCTAAGTATTTAATTCGATTAAAACTTACAACAAAACAAATAAATAAAAAATCATAATTACATTAAACATAATATGTTAACGAAGCCTGAGGTGAGTGGATTGCCAGACCTGAACAATCGACTAGTAGGCAGGATGGTGACATTTTATACATTTATATAAGCCTATAAATAGACCCCAACAGGGACCTGTGTACCAGCGACTGGCACCGCCCTGTCGAGGGGCGGCAGGCCTATGAAATGGAAAACCAGTGTTAGACGCTGGGTGCAGTAAATGATAACGAGTTTCGCATGGAATAACGCTGATTTCTATAGACCCCGCACCCACAAAAAAGTGATGAGAGAGAAAGACTCCGATGAAGCCGCAAATTAGGAGCTTAATTTTGCATTAGCCGGAGACTATATTGCAAAATGCTTTAATAAAAAGAATGAAACGTTTCTAATTTGGATTCCAAGAGATCCATGATATAGCCTAAGGAAAATAACAGTAAAATATTCACTACCTTAACAACATTCCAAACCAAGTAACTGAACTAGGAAGAGTTTGGCTTTTTAACCGACACGACCATCAAAAAGTTTAAGACCATGGCTAACGAAACCCCCGCAGGCCTGGTGGGTATATACTGACACCTTATTCTAAAATTTTAATAAATTCATAAATCCTTTTCAGATTTACATTATAACTGCATAAATATAATGCAATTTATGGAATAATGGTTCGGATTGCTGTCCTAGTAAACAATTCAAATTAGCAATGTCTCCTTTCACCTTAAAACTATTTTGGCCTCTGGGTGTTTATGGGCATGTAAAATAAACCCCATTAAGGTACTAACGGTGATTCCTATTTTCATTTGTGGGGATCACTTTAATATATGCAGACTGCGCATTAATAATATGCTGGCGGCGAACAGCACCTGCTACGCACTAGAACGTGTAAAAGCTCTGAAGGCAGCAGCAATTACGACAGCCCATCCAGAATAAGTACCGCGAAATTTGTAAAAGTTTGGTAAACTTTCATTTACTCTTCAGCTAACTCAATGCAGCAATAAGGTCAAACTGAAGTAAAAAAAAAAAAAAAAAAAACGTTTTTCTGAGCTTCACTGACCTCAATTAAAATTGAAACAAACTTAAGGTGAAACGTTATTCAAGGTCGCCGCATAGGCAAGCGCAGCAATATAGGGACTGATTTATTATAAGCAATCATCCACTATAGTTTCTATAGGCATACCGGTTTGTGATAAAAAAATAATAATAATAATAAGTGTATTAAACACATAAACGTTTAAGGAATTGTATGGCTATTTTAAGAATTTGATGATGGCCTTAATGTGTTTTCCGGTTATTAACATTTAAAGGTCTATTTGATCTATAGTGAGCTCTACTCAGAACAAAATAGTGTTTAATGTACAACCCTATAGAATGAAAAGACGGTCACCATCAAACTCGCACTGTCAACAGTGCTTATATTTACCATTATGTCAGCAAGCTTTCGGGGTGCTGTCTATGGGATGGATTCGGCTTTATCTGCAGTGCACGAAACATGATTCATTGCCCAGCAGGTGAAAAGAGAAAAAAATAATCTAGTGACACTATATCGTGAACTTATACATAGGCTGGGTGAAACAATAGAAGAATCCAGCACTTCAGAGGAAGTACGTGACAACTATAATAAAACTGTCTTCCTTAAATAAACATAAAGCCACACGCGATAAAACTCAATCTTCCGTAAAATCAAATTAAGTCATTATCTGACTGATTGTATCTTTAATTGAAAACAGAAGTGACAGTAAATTTCTGTGATATATCAGGATCAATCAATATTGCCCTACAATCCAGTCTCAAGAAATGATTTATAATGTCAAACCTATATAGGTAACCACATTATTCTCTCTAAAACCACTGGTGGATGAAATTAAGAGTAAGTGGATTTAATAAAAAACAAGATGGTAAGGTTATTGATTACAACAGATGGGTCTAAAACAAACTGATGTTTTAAAAGCACACAGCAAAGAGAATACAAGTTGTTTTCTTCTCCAGTTCATAAAAACATCCCAAAACAAACAAATACATTTTTATTTTGACAAACTCTGCAGTTACAAAACACAGTTGAACATTAAACATTGCTTTATTTAAAACCATTGAAACAAGCCTTCTAGGATAATGAAAACAGATAGATGTATTTTGTTAATTACCTGTGGTTTATGTAACCAAAGCACACAAGAGCACACAACTGCATTATAAATGTCCATAAAAACAGACCCATTCACAACAAAAAAGTAAGTAAGCATGCATGTGATTATTTTTATAAAACTAATCTGAGTGAAGTCGCTACTCATGTTATCACTGAACTGTACACTATCAGGGGTTGGTCCTTCAATGACAATGCAAGCAGGATACTTTATGACAAGGTGTTTGCAAGCATCTTGAACTAAATTATACTGCCAGAATGTAGCCTACCTTTTCACAAGTGAGGTGACCCTACTAAATCTGGAATGGCCAGCAAAGAAATCCTTCTAAAATACAACTTACTTAGGATATATAGCTAATTACTTACAATTATTAGTCCATATTTTCCAACCTAGTTCATAATAAGAAGCGGACATATTAATTTTATCAGAAGACAAGTTGGAAAAATTATACCAAATTGAAGCAAAGTTGTGTATTTATACACTAAAAATAGTAAAACTATGTAATCAAAGGTTCAAGATAAAAATCTTAGCATTGCACTTTTGAAAAGTATTAAGAATTATGATCCATAAGAGGAAAACAGTAAGTGCATGAACATGAACTTCAACACAAAAAAACCTGAAAATGCCTTTGTTAATAAAATTCAGTTTGAGTGATGCAGATATAAACAAACCTCAGCAGGGTATGCAGTGTGTCACATACAAAACAAAACATTGCTTGTGACAATAGCATTGAAAGTCTGAATACATTTCAATTGGCATTGACCGCTGATGATTCTTTTGACTGCTGTTCATGCATTGGAAAAAAATCTTTTTTAGTCAACATTTACATAAATGTTACAAAAAAGCGTTCCCTGAATTGACCTGGTTAGTATGTCAATGAAATAAAATGTTTTAGAAAGAATCATTATCAACAGTGGTATTTAAAACTATAATTTGTAACTTTTATACAGCTGATTCAAAATACTCATATTCTGTTCCTTCCCAAGCATAAAAAAGGTTTCATCAGATTAAGTAAATAGAAACAATAGTGTAACAATGTAACAAAAAACTGAGAAACCCCTTAAGGCAAGTGCTATACTCAGGAACTGACAGTAGTATTTTTGATCAGGAAATAATTAGACTCTAGCACTTCTCTTCTTCCCTTAGCGCTTCATTCACCAGTCCCCTGAATGACCGAGTCCACAGCGAAGGCTCCTGACTCAGAACTGCTGTTGCACTCCTGCTTTGCCTCAGAAGTCACCAGGGAATTGATGGACAGGTAAGCCGGGCCAGAGTCATTGATGCTGCCATGTGGAAACACTGCAGTAACACAGGACATCAACACGGCCACATTCAGCGAACACATGCTGGATCTAAGCACTTCTGCAGGTAATGATGGATCAAGGGTAACTCATGCAACACTGATACCACAACATCTCCTAGCCCTCAAACTGTGGTTAAGATGAAGGGGAATAAGAGACAAGCTGTCAGGTACTCGGGGGCATTACACACACACACACACACACACACACAAACACTCCTAACTTAACAACCTACCTGTTTACCCACTGCCTGGACTCATGACCAGCTCGCTGACCAGTCGGTATTGTACGCCATACGAGAACTTTGCTTGTGGAAATGGCAGCGCGGCCTTTCTAATCTATTCGGTTTGTTCTGGTCTCTGATTTATTTGGGTTGGCAAAGGAAGGTTTTATATTGTTTGCAGCAATTGACCTTTATTTTGATATCCCACATCAGTTTACATTGACTATTTCGATACGTTGCCTTTAGTTTGATGCATATGCTTTGTATTGTGGGAGCAGGAACCTCCAGTAGTACGCAAAGCATACATGTGTGTAACGTTAAAGTATCCCTGTATCTTGTTTTTGAAAGCAAAGTATTTGGTATTGTGCGAAAGGATGCTAACAGTGATTCACTGGATTGCAGTGATGCTAATTGGCAATACATGCCTATATATGTTAGCATATTATTTATTTGAAATTCCATTGATGATTAAAAGTAGCAGCTTGTTGTAATTTTGCTATGTTGGATAAAAGATCTCCTAAGTCTTTTCTGTGTTTTGTTTATTACAGTTTTTCTCACATACAGAGAAAACACGTAGCGGGAACAGTACAATACTTATTACAGTGTACAGTATACTACATTATAAACATTTAAAAACATACTAAAAATGCTATAAATGGTGCAAAGTTGACATTAAAACAATAAATAAAGATGGTTGACACAAATCCACTACCAGTACAGTACCCCTGAAATATCGGTAAGGGGTGGCTCTTCTCTTATCGACCAATTCACTTAACGACCTATAGTCATAGGAATGGAACTCGGTCGTTAAGTGAGGAGTGTGTGCATGTGTGTATATGTATGTATGTATATAAATAATATTTAAATCTGGGCATCATACATAGAATAATATTTAGACAAATAAAACAAGTTTAAATATACAGATAAATAAAAATGAACCATAGTAACCTTGGAAGTACAAAACCCATCCATCAACCCATTAAATTTCTTTAACTATTTATCCAGTACAAGATGGCAGTGAGCCTGGGGCCAATCCCGTCCCCGACAGCACGGGACACGAGGAAGGTGACACGGGATACCAACATGTGCAAAACGATATAATGAAAATGCTGAACTTTACAAATAAACATAAAAATGCATGGACTCCATTTGTGGTCTTAACAGAATCAATGCATGTTTGCTTAAGTTATTAACATTGTAATCAGCAGAAACTGGCAAAATAACCACATTAGCCTAAATCAAACCAGTATAAAATTAATTCCAATATCTTGGCTTCCTCTGTAAAATCCTGCCCCCAATGACGGCACCAACCTCATCTGCGATAAAAAGGCAATATACATGCAATGCTGGGACAGTCTTTCACATGCGAGTGTCGGGAGTTGTTTACTATGTTCACAAAGATTATTTTGTTATCTTTTAAACAAGCCATAAATTGGCTTGCTGCTGTTTTGTCGTAGTAACAGTCACCTACGGCAGAGAAAGCTAGATGGACCTAACGGCAATTACAGAGCTGCTCAAAGCTGCTTGAGCACCATGACCTCCATCACTGTATCTGCTCTGCATAAGTACCAAAACTTCATCTTGGTGGGAAAACATACAAATAAGAAATTCATTATACAATACAGATTAATTAGTGTCAATTACAACTACACTTCATAAGTTTTGCTACTTTTGGCTTTTAAGTTGCTCAGGGGATATATACATACCTATATTTAATTTAAAATTTAATTTTGGAGGGACTATGTAAAAGGAAAAAGTACCAACATAACAGAATTTCATTTATATATAGTATCAGTCAAAAGTCAGGAAATACCGACTTATAATGCATTTGTCTCTATTTTAGCCATGTTATTCACCAGATAAGTTAATGGCCTGGAGGAAATGGACATAAATCATTTTCAGCAAGTGTGTCCAGACTTCTGACTAGCACTGTACAGTCAACCCTTCCACATCACGGGGGCATTTATGAGTCACTAAGCTTTCTGCGTGTCGTCTGCTGGCCTTCACTTGTCATGTACGGCATTTGCAAAACTCCCAAAAAAATCCCACATCATTTCTTATGACGACCCCAAAATATTTTAAAACAGCAATGGGGAGAGTCACAGTGCTTAAGAGTCGACTGTATATGCAACATAAGGGTGACATAAACAATTTTATAGTATATCCTTGAAAACGAATTATTCATTTGCAATTTTTATTTGTAATGTTTAGAAGAATTTTGAATGCAAAAACTGAATATGGAAATACGTTAACAACCCATGGATGGTATTCTCAATCCTTGGCAAAACATTTGTGATTTTTAAATCAGATTATCCAACGAAGCAAAAATCCTTAACACAACCCCCTCCCCCCAACAAAGGCTATTCAACTGTAGGATCTTCTATCTTGGATTTGCATTAAAAACAAAAACATATACTATCAATTATCTACCAAACACAAAAACTTAAAAATACACCCCATTCTCTCATAATTTACATTTTATCTTAGTATTTTATGTCATTTTATTTCCAGATCATCAGATAATTAAGTGACTCCTACAACAAAATAATTTCAACATATCGACTGCCAGCTTACCAAGGAAACCTTATGGATGCATATTACACAAAGAGATCAGAGCGTATTTGGAATATTACCATGCTGGAAAAGGAAATCGGAAGATACAGAGAAAGTGTCACAAGATAGCAATGACACTGCCTCAGGCAGATTGTGATAGAGACTGAGAGTTTAGGCCCAAGCTCTAAGTGAAGTGGAAAAGGAACAAGGTTATCAAATCCCAAATAATTACTAGACATCAGGAACCAATTTGAGAGATGGTGGACATTACTGACAAAGAGTCAGAGGAACTGTACAGTGATTTCAAAGAATCTAAGAAAAAACTGGTCAATAGGAAGAAAGAAAGTATTGAATTAATGAAGATCACATCCAAACTAGTTGGATGTAATGCTAGTTCAGAGCAGGGTGTGTACACACACACACATAGGTTTATAATTATATCTTTGTGGGGACTCTCCAATGTCAAAATAACAGGCTTGTATAACACTGTGGGGGACACCTGGTCTCCACAATGTAATATAAACATAATCCACAGACACACATACAAAACGAAAGTGTACAGGCAAATGCCCAACACTGGAGTTGTGTGGCAAAGGTAATACCTATACCATCCTGATTTTAATAAATTTTAATACAATTTCAAACATGGATAAACAGATGCCAAATGACTGATTGGCTGAACTATCTGACATGGGAAATTGTTGCATTTCTTTCTATGTTTAATAGAGATAACTATCTGGAGGCATATGGTCAAATGAACAGTTGATTATTTTCGTCTCAAATGGTTTACATGAACACGAGATACATAAAGAGCTAATCCCTGCTAGTCACCTGTCCCCCTTGGTGTCTACTATTGATGCAATTAGGAAGCAACAGATTTAAGTCACTTACCTCCCCATTAATTTCCTGATTGGTTTCCGCCTCAGGATTCAGCCAGCTTGCAGTTTGTCACTGCTTCAAAATGGGAGCAATCGTTAAAACTAATGCTTGTGCAACTAAATGCGTGATCATTCCACCATACTCCTTGTACGGCAATAACCTCTAGGCTTTCAAGTAAAGCTGCTGCTTGTTAATTTGCGCTGTACTCATCATGCCGGAATCATGGATGCAATTAATGGGGTGAACAGAAAGACATGAACATGTGAAGAGTTTTCTGTAGATTTAGAGAACACTGCACTGCAAACTGAGTAGAACAAAGCAGCCTTTGTGGTTCACAGTCTTATTATATGCTGCAGTATCAATGGATGAAATGAGTTGTGCTCCTCTGTTTTGTTGACTCTTGAAAGCAAGAATACTGTCAGCCCAACAAAGCTGAGTTAAGCTAAAACATTTATAAATGTAAAACTAAGTATTTTACTGAAAAGCACTACTTTTTACAAACAGCAATATGTGCAATGCAATGAACTACCAGTGGTCTGTTTTGTTATGAACTGAAAATCATACCACAATCTGGGGAGAGGGGGTCAGAGGGCAGAAGGCAGAGGGGAGGGGTTTCTGTCATGAGCCCCCATAGGCTGGCTGACTGGAGACAGCCCCTGAGAGCACCGAGGTTCACCTAAACAATGGCCTGATGATCATTAGGGCAGTGGGGAAGCTTAATGATGTGGAAAACTGTCAAACAGCAGCGGATGGTCCTTCAAACAGACACAGATGCTTCAGAGTCAATACTGCTGGAAGAAAGTGATGCTGCCCCCAGTATTAAAAGGGTTTAACACAGTCACAGTTACACATCCCTCCAGATAGGATGGAAGTCCATGCAAAAGGATCAAGTCGTCCCCAAGACCAACAAAGTAACAAAAGAGTAGCCTAACCCCTACCATTTCAACTGAGCGGACTTCCACACTATACTGTGTCTGCATCTGTTTTTCGACAGGATTTTGTCCTGCAGGGGTGGTTTGCTTAAATTCCCATTATCACTCCTTTAAGAAATGTACCCGCTGGTGTGTGATCACTGACAGAGGTAATTGCGGTGGGGTCAGAGGCTAATTAAAACATAATGACCTCTAACCCTGCACTGTTAACTAATCTGTCCTGAATGAACATGTCATTGGGAAGTGTCGCATGCCACTGTTAAATCACTATATCTGGTAATAATCCCATCAACCCTCGATGCTCACTGAACCCCAGATGATCACTGCTCAAGGTTTAGGTCTTCCATCTGATCTGTCGAAACATCCTAGAGATTAACTGGCAATCGATGAACGGAGGGAATTGTTTACGTTAAGTAATAACAAGCGTAAACAAACCGCATGTACCAATTCAGGAGTTTAGCGATGCTGCAATTTTTTTCTCCAAACAAAAAAAAAAACAATTAACAACTGCAGAGAAATCACAAATATTATTCAGCTAGATGGAGCTTGTACCTCACAGCAAATGAAGCCACGTGACTTTTATCATTTGAAGATGGGGACATAAAACAAAGCCCATTCACTGTCTGTTTGCTCTTTCTATAGCCTAAGGCAACTGTTAATGGAGACGCTGTACATCACATTAAATAAGTACAAGAGTGTGTAGCAGGCAATTAAAGCCATGTTTTAGCGATCCATAGTTGTGTAGCTGGGTGCTTATTGTTAGTCATGGGGATTGTGAGAGGTCGACCTGGACGTGTTTGCCTGAGGCTGAACAGACATCCTAAGCATTCTGAGACATTCATCAACAATTAGTCTTCGTGGATAAGGCCAAGTAGCAGAAAAGATGGTCAGTTATTGCGTTAAATCCAATATACATCGATACTCCTCATTTTACAATGTTTCGAATTAATAGCGATTCAGTAGTAATCAAACTTCTCGTTCCTGGGCTGGCGATACGCCATGTGATTCTTTGTAATGATGCTGGCCAATGGTAGCATCCACTCAGCCACGCTTCCAGTCTTTGAACCAATCATCAGCATTAACATCTCATGAAGAGCTTAAGATGTTAAATATGTTAGAATTCGGTGACGGTAGTTATTTATTGATCATATCATATTCATATTTAACTTATGATATCTTCAACTTATGACGGGTTCTTTGGAACGTATCACCAGTTGAGGAGTATCTGTATATGGGACATAGCTAAAGATAACAGCAAAATTACAAAGGGCTAATCATACGGCAATTCCACGATAACTTCCCTCACTGTTGATATACCAGACTAACACAGGACGAAGTTAACCGAGGAAAAAGCCATACGGTCCCATTTCAGGGAAAAAAACTTTCTCCCAACAAAGGAAGCAAAACTAACAATGGCCAAATGCTGCTGCTCGTATAACACTGAAATTTCTACATAACTCAACAAGGGCACCTCATCCGGGATGCCGGGGCCTCAATCGGCAGCGTGTGGTGCGCGAGGCGGCAGGTGAAATATGGCCGCGTCAACCGCCTCGGGGGATTTACAGTGGCCCGCCGCCGCCGAGCGTCCCGCAGTAAACACAGCGCAGGGGCGTATTTCACAGGGAGCTGGTTTTTATGAAGAACACTTCAAGCCTCCGCCATCCTGCCAGCGTGACGGATGGGGAAAGACGCATGACGAGCTCCATCATTGTTTATAAATCCTAACTGTTCCCGCTCACTAACTCAAGAGGCAATTTTCGGCAGGGCCAGCAGAAGGACGGCCCGGCACTCCTGAAGGTTATTTCACCCCGTATTTGGTCAGGGATGGATATGAGCTTCTTGTGGACCTCACTGGAGCAATTTCTGTCAAGGCCACCGTCTCTAACAATTGGTTTCGCTGGAGGGGTCAGTGTTTCCTAACTGCAAGAATAACCAAACTGTTTTCCCAAAAAAAAAAAAAAAAAGAATTATCTTGATTTAGATGTAAAGGAATCGAATCATATACCTCAATGTGGCTAACCTTTCAGCACTTCATGTCACATTTTAATTAACTATTGGCTTTGTGGAAAATTTACAGCCTCACAGTGAAACAATGAAGAGTCCCTGAATTATTTACAATTTGTTTTTTATTAATAGTCTTTTTTTCTTTGACTTAAAGGTGATGTATTTTTATGACTAAATAATCAGTACATAATTGTGTAAATCTTATAGTGCCATTTTTCCCCCCACTTTTATCTACGTGCCTTTGAGGACTAATAGTTATCGATAACCTGATATTCCTAAAACTCTCTCCTTTGTGCAAAGCCATAACGGCTTAAAAAAGTATTTCCTCTACCTTCCCTGCATTCTTGGCCCTACTTCTTCCAAAGTTGAAAAACCCCGCTTCTTAACATCAATCTCTTCTCCTGTTCTAGCAGGCCAGATTTTCTTTACGATTGCTGGACTTTCACATATTTCTACAGGATATGTGTCCTTGTCTGTATGCTAAAAGGGACCACATATTCTAGCCCGAGCCTAATAGTGTCTGTGCCCCGACTCTCTACAGCATGACACAGTGAGTACAGTAAAGAAAGCAAATGTAAAACCCAGCAAGACAATCAATACAGTGCTTCTAATGTAATTTTCGCTAAACCATAAAGAAAAGAAATTTTAATTAAATCCTCAAGACTAAAACATCAATAAAACATACAGGTTCATCTGCACACAGATGTAATCTCCCTCTGGTAGTTTTCACCGATTCTCCCAGTGCCTTAGAGACATCACCAAAAGGGGAAGTCTGATTGTGGTACACGACACATGATCTACAAGAGCAAGATCAACATGAACACATCAATCCCAGTACACAACAATATGCCCGGAACGGCCAGCGAAATGGAGCGAACACCATTCCCAGGACATCATTCCATGCATACAGCTATATGGAACATTGCTCAGAGCCACAGATAATCTACTACATTTGTGCAGAAACACCAAAGCAGTTGATCTAACACAGCAGGGTTAGCTAATCTCTGCCAGTGACGGGCGGAGCAGTCGCACAAGGTCACCGCTCACCCTATAACCACCAGATATTTGTGTCAGCGTGTATTATGACCATAAATCATTCAAACCGAGCTGTGGAGTGACACATCCGTACGTCCTCACACCATTTCTGCCTGACACGTCTGTCTCTCTGTCTTTCTGGAATAAGTAAGAGTATTACTGTGTTTTTTCTGGTGCAATGTACTGTAAATGGGGAGTAAGGAAATCTTAAACATAAATCTTCGGTCCGCACCATTGTTGATGTGTCCGTACATGTAGGTGGCCTTCATGCACAAGGACACTGACACACACATACAGCTTAATGTATTGAAAATCAAGATCTTAAGAAAATTAATTCCCAAGATATTAGCTCCATGTTTTAAACGGACTTTTCTTCACCTCTAAGAATATTTTCAACATGTTTCCAAATGACATTAAAAATGGCTAGTTCCGGTCACCCTCGCTAACTGGTTAACACATCACTCGAGCTAGAGAAACCCTCTACAGCTAAATAATAATTTCATGCAGAAAATAAGGCAAAATGCAACCAGGTTACATCAAAATGGCACACAGCTCCATTTATATGAACACTTCATCCATACCACCCTGGTAAGAAAATGAAATGGCACAAATTTATAGGCAAGGAAAACTGCCTACATGAATTAAAATTGGCAAGTTGACTACTGAGCTACCAGAGGCTGAATTCTGAAAAACCTACAGTGAGGTTCTTGTAAATGCTCCACCTGATTTAGATAAACAGACACAGGGACCACTGATGGGGCTCAATAAAATGAAAACTATTCATTCATTCTTACACTATTAAATTGAAAAAATAAACCTGTTAGTATCTAATGATTGAAATTACTTTTACGGACAGGAAGTCTGAATAGTTGCTTTAGCCTGCTTTATTAAATAAAAATTCTATTAAATAAAAGTAAATAATAAAGTTTCCTAGCTTTCTTGCAAAGAAACATAAGAACATAAGAACTATACAAACGAGAGGAGGCCATTCGGCCCATCTTGCTCGCTTGGGGAGAACTTAACTAATAGCTCAGAGTTGTTAAAATCTTATCTAGCTCTGATTTAAAGGAACCCAAGGATTCAGCTTGCACTACGTTATCAGGAAGACTATTCCATACTCTGACTACACGCTGTGTAAAGAAGTGCTTCCTTAAATCCAGTTTGAAATGTTCTCCTGCTAATTTCCACCTATGGCCACTAGTTCTTGTATTTGAACTAATGCTGAAGTAACTATTTGGTTGAACAGCATCCAAACCTGTTAGAATCTTATAGACCTGGATCATGTCCCCCCTCAGTCTCCTTTGCTTGAGGCTGACCAGATTTAGCTCAACTAACCTTTCCTCGTATGACATTCCTCTAAGACCAGGAATCATTCTTGTGGCCCTACGCTGCACCTTTTCTAAGGCCGCAATGTCCTTTTTAAGATATGGTGACCAAACCTGCACACAATATTCTAGGTGAGGTCTCACCAAGAAATTGTATAATCAAATCAAACATATCTTTTTTCAACATATCTATATGGAAACATATCCAATAAACTTAAACACATGAGACTTTAATCATATGAGACATAATATCTCCTATAATGCTGTTCAGGAAGTGACTGGAAGACTAATGGATGAGTATAGTAACTGTGGGACTGCTGCTCCTTGAATGTAAAAGGTGCATTTCAAGTAACATGTCAAATAGCTAGCAGCACTATTCATAAAAAGAACAGCAGAGCATGAACAGTATTACAAAGTGTAACTATGTAAGGTGTCAGTACCCACAAACGCACAGCGAGGAATCACGTTTAGCTATGAAGTATAAAACTCTCAGTATTGTAGTAGTACATCATTTTATTAAATTATGGCTAATAAAAAGTTTTACCATGCACATCAAGAAAGATAGTAAAACAGATTATTAATCAATTCATCCATTTAATATCTTAATTCTGCTTTTGGCGACCAGCAGCAAACAAGTTTTTGTTGTAGTTGAGCTAAAGATTATTATGTTAATACTGATGTTTCATTTAATTAACATTTTAATTAGCAGCAATTAAAACAAACATTTTGTCATGTTATTTCACTTAAAGATTCGCTTATCTGGAACTTTCACCTGCAAGTTCTCCATTAAGAATAAGTATACTGCTTTGTTTAAATGACCTTAAAATCACTTGATGGATCTAGGTTTTAGCTTGACAGGTTACCAGAAACATAATTTCTGTTAAATAAATAGTGTAGTCTACATAGTCGTTTTTGCCGATTATAGCACCAGTTTCCTTTAGTTAAACTAATTATTGTCCTTTATTTATGCAGTAGGACACCCACAGCAAACCTGTGCTCATAAAAACAAATCTTGTATTGGCTTGTGAGCTTCAGGTAGACTAGCTGGTCACAAATGGGACCACCCAGTCCACCAGTGTTTTCCTATCCTGTAATGGTGCATGACCGGCCCATCTTGACTTGGGGAAAGGGACCCACATAGGGAGACAACAGGCATCGTCAAGGTAACCGCATAAACAACCACCGGCAGGTGAAAGGACCCATGGCCGCTCTCCCACCCAGCAAGGGTGCTCATGTGTCCCAGGCAGTTTGAGTATCAGTGCTAAAATGTCCAAATATTTGAATTCCTCCGTCCTATTAAAGCTCTACAACTCAGTCCAGGATAAGCGATTCAAGGATGGATGGACAGGGCATCCGGTTAAAACCTGAGCAGCAAAATAACGGTACAGACCTCTGTAAAGTAGCCAGATCAATAACAAATTACTCACCACAACTTTACTTCCAAACAAAAGGTGTTAATGAAAAGGGGAAAAAATGTCCTACTCTCTGGTTTTGTAGCACTGCACATATTGTGTGGATTTCCCACACTCTCAGCGGAAATGTAATAGAACTTTCTGGGTGAGCGAGTGAGCGGGGGGGGGGAGTGAGCGCTCGATACTCACCGGGCGTCTCCTCCAGGGTGAAGATGGGGGGCACACAGGCAGGCGTTCCTAGGCCCTGGCTCAGGTAGGAGGCTGCAGAGTAATAGGAGTGCATGCGGTACTGCGGGGGGGGGGCACTGTGGCCAGACAGGCGGCCCTCAGCAGGCACCTGCAGGGAAACACAAACCCCAGCAGGAACACTCACAATACGAAACGACAGAATCCCCCCCCCCCCAGTACAGCAACCACTCCATCATCATCCCCCTCTCCCCATTCCTGTGAAACTTAGCAGAGCGTATATTCCGCTGGAACAGGTTCAACAGTACATATATTAATTAGGATGACTGAGACGAAAACCATTAAATTAAAATTTAATTAGCCACAAGCATTGTGAGCAAAAGGGCACGCACACATAAAACTGGTTACCATTACTGTTATTACACACTGCCAACAAAATGTAACATTTACCAGCAGCACAAACAAATTCTCATCATGGCTTTTACCACAGGCTTGGGCTGCATTACTGTAATATGGAACACAGTGGTTTTTTTAAACCTTTGCCCTCCCCCACTCGTGACTTTCATGGGGGACCCACCCCCCATCTGGAATAGTGAAAATATCACCCAACCCTACTTTACGATTTATTGTGTTAAGACTTAATGTTACAATCTTTATCATGGCTATACGTCGTTCTGATTATACATGTGGTCAGACGAAAAACAAAATCCTCAAGCTTCAGGCAATTGACTGTTTGGGTAAACTTCCAAGGAGTAGCTAATTCAGAAATAAACAGCAGAACACAATATTGGCAAGTTGTATTCAATCTCTGCAGAGCCTTGAAAATAACTCATTTGCTCTGCTGTGGGTGGCTGATAGGGTTTTCAATTTTGTTTTTATAGAATTTGATTTCTGTCAGCCAGTAATATGTCACCATTTATAGTACACACCATCAATTTCCTACCTGACAGCTTAATAAATGGTTATTTAAACATTACTGACTTCTAGCATTACTCATGGGCAATATAGCAGAAGCCAAAGTGGACTTTAAATATTTTCAAGTAATAACAGCTACCACCAGATTAGGATCAAATACAAACAGAATAAAGTTAAAAAGAAAACTTTGGAGAAATGTCTCCAGCTGGCCAATATTTTGGAGCATCTTTACGGACACAGAAATTGTACAACTTTTTGTCGAACTGCGTTCGTTCACCTTGCAAATAGTTTGCTCAGCTTCTACTGAGAGACTATCCCAACATCTCCCTGACTGCCAAACTCAATCTCCTTGATCAGTGCATACCATCGTTATTAATGTGCTGCTTTGCTTTACCTACCCCAAAGGCTCTTATCTGGCACCATCGGATGTCTGGATTATGTATACCGCCCTTATATTTTCATTTTCTACCTGCATTGCAGCAGAGACCTCTTCATGTACTGGGAGGTAGGAGATGCGAGAGTAGATAAAAACATTTTTACCCGGGATACATGCAGATTGGTCCCTGTACCTGATTCCTATTCCTACTGTGCCCCCAAATACTCAGGACATCATGATCCATGTGCTTCACGTTTCCACTGTCAGGACCGATGTTTCACGCACAGGGATGAACGGGGCCTCGATTTCACAGCATTATCACGTTCCGTCTTTGAAGTTTACTAGCTGCCCTAAAGGGGATCCTGGTTTCTGGTGGAAACAGAACGATCTTTGTTTTTTTTTTCTTCCTCAAGTGCACTTTGCTACAAGTTTGGACAAACTGAAAATTACAGTGGAGCATTACACTATAAATTACAGTAGGATTTCATTAATCTTGCAACATTTAAAAATGGTCTTTAATTCAGACATCACTGCCGTGACAATAGGCTTTTCATTGATATATGACAGATCAATAAAGTAATAAATCACATCCTTTGAAAAATACCTAAGAGAACACAAACACCGGCCCTATCTTGTATAGTTCAGCAGTTGAGCTAATTTTTATTGCTATGATGCTGCAACTAACAGAAATATTCAGTGAAAAAGCAGAAGTCTGATGATAGTCATGCATACTGTACTTAAATGATATAAACTATAAATCTATACGGCGAACAAGAATTCCAGCAGATGAATCCTTCATATAGGTCTCCTAAGTTTTGATCGTGTGAAGATTCCAACCACTCAGGAAAGAGATTTTCCTTTAATGGAATTGTTTCTTTGTGATCTCTTCATTAGGATGTTAAACTATTCAGTTAGTCAATTAATAAAATACAGCTCATGCAACAGCTTAATGTATCAGTTGCATCATGTTAAATGCATTAATTGGTGAACAATAAATACATATTTTTCTTTAATGTTCAAAGTTAAAGCAAATTGCAGAAGGTCTTTTCTTCCTTGTGCCTGCCTATATGCTCTCTGTTTCTTTGTTTTTAAACATGTTTCTGTATTTTAGCTCCAAACATGATTGATTGTGGAAGTGACAGCTAAAATGCTCTCCTTTATTCCTCCTACAGCAGCCCTGTGGTCAGCTGTCTACAGATATAAAGTGCCCAAGATGTCAGACTGAAAAAGCAAGAAACAACAGACAATACTGTTGCACAAAACAATACTATTATTGTTATACAATATAAAACAGCTCTATAGACAAAAGCTTGACTTGAAGGTGAGATTGAAATATCTACTAAGAACTACTCAATCTATGTCTTGTCGAAGATTTTGAAAATCACACTTTTTGAACAGAAAGTGTCTATATACAAATGATTTCATTGCTATGATTAAACAACACACTGAAGTATTTCCACATAACACATTAGCAACTGATCATCAGCATCTCTGCAACATAACTGCTTCACACAGATGTGCATCGATACTTCTCCTTAAAGCCAGAGTTTGTTCTGCCCGGCCATAAATCCCATTTGTCATTGCCTCAGTGGTGCATTCAAACTCACAATATCAATCTCCCCGGCACACACCATGTAATGTGCCCCTATAAGCGTTATGATACGATAAAACACTCACATTGGCTTTCTGAATAAATATACATTTAAAAGGTATCACACATGAGCTCCCTGACAAAACAAGACCGTCTTAACATCAATCAAAGTAATGAATTTGCAATAAATTAAGTATCCCATATTCCCCAAGTACAGATTTTTGAGCTAGCTACCTTATATACGTTCAGCCTCTATATGGACAAAAAAAAAAGCATCGTATAGTGGAAAGTATCACTAAATATGAATATAGTATTAAGGTAGAAAGAGACAGTCAGTGTTTACCGACTGAGGAGGAAGGTAAATCGTTATATTCAGAGTGTAACAGGTTACAAAAGTACAAAGAGCATCATTGTAATTATACATTTGGTAATGAAATAACTGCAATGTATGTAAAACTTCATTTGGGGAGGGTGGTTTCAGTACCAGTCATGTGTGTTATCGCTGGCAGAAAACAACTCTTCACATGTGACCAAGAGAACTGCACTTAGACAATGCACAAATAATGAAAACATTTTAATGGGAAAATGGCGGGATAATGAATGAAGTGTACTTGCTTTTTGGCCCTGTTTGGTGTTAGTACAGTATGTAAGACAGAGAGTAGGGTAAAGGTGGTGGGCGAGCGGGTTTGGACGCTGTGCCTGTGATCAGGGGGTCACAGGTCCATATCCCAGGCTCAGCAGCGTTCTCTCACTTTCGGGCCTTTAGCAAGGCCCTTAACCCCCAGCTGTTCCAGGAACTTCATGATTTTCCAAAAAAAAAAGTTGAATAAAAGTGTCTCAGATAAATAACAACAGGAAGAGACATTGGAGCTCAATAGCGACCCTACAGTGACTTTGCCCATCATTAATATGGGCTAATAGCCCCTGCAGCATAAGGGTAAGGAACTCCCTGTGGCAGAATTAGTTGCAGTTCCGGCCAAGAAGAATGGGGAAATGTAAACACGGTGTAGGCGTGTAGCACAGCGTGACGGCAGCGCACCTTCCTGCTGTGCTCGGGCAGTCAGTCGGAACGATGGTACAACCGCTATCGCGGGTGCACTGGAGCTGCTGGAGGGGAGGCGGAGGCCAACCCCCCCCGTGGGTCTGCCAACACAAACATAACAAAAGCCGGCGGACTGACAGGAACCACCATCAACAATCCGCCTGTGCAGTCGGTTGATCGGCACTTCACCACATTAGCCCGGCATCGACCCGTGTATCTGTGTGTGTGTGTGTGTATGACCAACCGCTCTTATCAATGTGCAGGGTGAAGGGAAGGGGGAAGCCCTTTGCACGTACCAGCTTGTTCAAGAGAAGCAGACGTCGGACACTAAGCCTCTCCACACTCCAGTCATCGTCTCCCCTTATTTCTGATTCACGCGGAACATGCTTGCAGAACACAGAGGGCCGCTATTCCCAGAATTAAGCAGTGACCTTTATCCCGCACCGGCCAATCCAGCAGTCTGTACTTTAATAGCAGACAGGTCCCAAGCTCCTTCCCTCATTCAGAACAACAGACAGGACAACAAACCGCATACGAGAGGGGAAGACTTAAGCCATAAATAAAGTTTTGAGTCATTTAACTTGTTTGGACCCATTTATTTTTAATTACCGCCTACCCCTGTGCGCTGCTTTTGGAAACCTCTATAAAGATTCATGGCCCTAGTTACAAGACAGCCCCTTTTACACTGTACAGCCACACCAGTACAGTGTGCTGTTCTGTTTGAGAGACTTGGGTATGATGTCATTAAATGTAATTTCTCCCCTCAAGTCAGATTGTTTGCAAGATAAGAATCTTCCATTGTTTTCTCGGATAACGACATGTGTAATAATGAGACTCATCTGTGCCTGTTCATTGTAATACCTGCAGCTGCCAGGGCGATGAAGTCCAGGGGAGAGTGGTAGCACTAAAGCAATCAAAAGCCAGTTTTATGTGCTTGCATAGAACATTGAATTCCTGCATGACAGCCATTCAGGCTCAGGATCAATAAAGACAAAGAGCTGATCTAGGCACCTGGTACTGCTGGTAGTTGTACAGATTGCTGTAGTAAGTTGGGTAGCGTGAGGGCTGATAGAAGTTGTAGTATGAGGCGTCTACCACAAGGTCAGATGTACCCTCAGAGTGCCCCCTGCTGGTGGATGTAGGGCTGGACACCAGAGTGGAACGACTCCCTGGAACAAAGAACAGTATAAATAAACTCCTCCCATCTCCACTGAGGAACCTTATGCAGTCCTGCTATTAATGAAGCATGGTTTAAAATGTAAGGTCTTCTCTATTCAGAACTGTGACCTTTTGACTTGTGCTTTGAAGAATAACCCGTTCAGTTACACACTGCAAAGAACAGAGTGTCTCACTGCAAACTGCCGGCTATAAGATACGTATTTCTTCTCTTATCCCTAATAGAAAAAATGTATAGTTTATTGCCATCTGGAGAACACTGGGAAAAATATTAAAGAAAAAAACATATGTCAACTTTGACAAAACACAGTCTAAAATTCCAATGTTTTTATTTTCCACTCACCAGACTACTATTCTTTTAAAGCATTGTTTTAATGGAAAAACACTAATTGTAAAGTATTAAATAATCAAACCAATTCTCAACCATAACTTATAATTTTCCATAAATATATGCACAGAATATCAAATTTTTTTTCCAACATATTAACAAACGGGACCTAAAAACGAACCGAAATTAATTTTAAAAACATGCCACAATTGTGCTCAGACGTTTTCTCACGTTTTACCTACCGGATATCTAAGAGAGGTACTGTGGTCCTGTTAGAATGGACCCAGAGCGTACCTCGTTAAAAATGAGACACAAACTTTAAATACAAAAAAGAGGCATTATTTTCTCGTTTGACGCCATCGTTTGTATGCCTGACCTCCCATTCTCAGTTATCTGTTCTGATCCAATTTTTAATAAAATGAAACGGCTGCTCCGTACTGAGGTCTTGGGACCTTGGTAGCAGAAAGCCAATCAGTGCCTAACTCCTTTTGTACCACTCTGTCACCAGGGGCGGTCATCAGTGGAACGGGGCAGCCTTGACCTAGCTGGTATTCTCCTCCTCCGGAACACTGGGAACAGAGTGTTTCTCCCACCGCTGCGCGGAGTGATCAAGACGTGGCCCAACTTGGCAGCACGCAATCGGTGCCCAGCAGATATGCCAGCAGCATAATGCATTGTTGCGTAAAGAGCAGCGCTCTTCCCACAGCCCTGCGGAATGGTCACTTCCGTGAGGGCTCTGGGCTGCTATGCTAATCGCTAAACAGTGCAGTTCAGGGGTGCAGATTATATGGCCATCTTAGTCTTTTACTGAGTCACATGCAGGGTTATAACAGGAAGAGATATTAACAAACTACAGCAGATGAAGCAAATAAATGTCTGTATTACACTTTATACTAACTGTACATTTTAAAAGTAATAACATATGACTGGAATATTATATTTCACAAGCAGGATGTATAGAGTGTCGTGTCCAAGTGTGACTCGTAAGTGCATCAAGTTTACTTTAAACAAGCCAGAAAACTTGTAGACGGTTCACTTCCTAGTTGTCACTTAACCACATCAAGACAGTTTTAACTGATATAGATTCTGGGAAAAAAAATTAAGAGAGCACTATATATATCTGCATTATTACATCGTGGTTTAATCGTGGTTCTGCTGGCAGAGGCTACACTGCGTTGCAGGGCTGCTTCCAGGTTCAAAATTTCTAAGACAGCAGTACACAAGAATAAGGGAAAGCGAGAAACACTGGGAGCGACCAGAAACCAGCCAGGTAAAGGGCAGAGGTGACTTTCTAATGCCACAGGTCACCGTTAACTTATCTGACAGTTTCTCATGAATCGTAGGATGACATGAAAAGGAATGGGAAACATTAAGTGCAGGTGTGAAGTGCACTGCTAGGACAGTTCGTATCAGGCTCCTAGAAGCAGGACTGAAGTCCCATAATGTAAGGAAGAAGTCCTTCAATAATGAGAAACCTATATATATATAATTTTGTGTATATATATATATATATATATATATATATATATATATATATATATATATATATATATATAAAAAATCACAAACGCACACCCATAAATTGAGAAATGAGTGAAACAAAAAATTGTGCTGTGGTCCTTTAATCTTTTCCAGAGCTGTATATCACAAGAACCCACATATCCATTTTATGATTAAATTTCACAGCACCAAAATAACTCATGTGTATTATTATTAAAAATATATGTTTTCCAGTCACAGCGTTGTTTAACCTTTCTAAGCATATCATACATTTTCTTTTTATTGCATTACTTCACACTTTTAGCATTCAAAGTCCTAAAATGGAAAAACCTTTTGTTTAAAAATATGATTGAGGTTTTAGGCTCCTCTGGAAAGTGTAAACTCCCGAACTGCCCCCTTTGGCTGAGTAGAGCATGTGAGACACTGGGCTGGCTGTACCTGCAGCAGAGGGGGATGTGGCGGTGCTGGTTGTGGATGCAGGTGGGGACTTCTCCCCCACGGAGAAGAAGCAGGCCCTGTCCCTGGTCGCCTCGTCCTTAACCACAAGCTCAGTGCCGGACAGATGAATAGGACTGCAAATGCCCATCTCCTCCTCCTGCGCCTGCTGCCTTCGGAGAGCCACCTGGAGTCAGTAAGTAATGAGAACACAAATGATCCTGTGTGTCATGTGCTCAATTCATATCATTTCTGGGTAACTTGAATTTCAAGCTAAGGACCAACAAATGAGGAGCCTATGCTTTAAAGAACAGGGCAGGCACAGGGCAGAGGTATACCCTTCACAGGATGCCAGTCCATCACAGGGCACAGGGCAGAGGGCAACTGTATACCAACGAATGTATACTAAAATGCTGGATGACTTTTCTAAATATAATAAATTAAATGTGAAATTACAAACTTAGTCTTTGAAAATTTCAGTATATATAGACCAGCTACCTTGTATGTATGTGTGATTGGCAAAAGGGTGCAAAGGAAGCATGCAACAAAATAAAGCATAATATGTACTGGTAACAAAAATTACTTCCATGTAAGAAAAACGTGTCAGTTTAATACATAGTATCCAACACCAGTCTTGAAAAGTAAACAAATATAACTAGGTCTGCTGTTAGGGTAAACATATTTAAAACTATTAATTAAGAGTAAAGGAATCTGTACTTCGCTGGCAGCAGACGATACAGGAGACTCCAAAGCAATTATGTACCTGTTTCATATGCATCTAGCTAATGGCCTATAGGCGACAAAGGAAAACCATAAAAACCTACCTTAATCATGCTATTTATTGCAAAGTAAAGTCCCGGTACGCGCCTTTTGTAAAAGGCGATCACATACTGTACCTGGGCCGCCATGACCCGTTGGCGTTCCGAGATCAGTTTGCACTTCTGACACTGGCAGTCTTTCCAGTTGCAAAAACGCTTGTGCCCCTTCAAAGGCGACACGAAGCCGTGGTTCCGGCATCTGGAGCACTTAGGCATTCGCGGCAGCTTCTTGCCAGTCGATGGCGACAGGGACCTGGCACATTCCATGTGATGTTTCGTCTGGTCGTCGTCGCTCATCTGAGAGTAAGGGGGACAAAAATTTGATTTTGAGGGGTTTCGACACTAAAATCTCCTAAACACCAAATAATCAAGCAGTTATGCAAGTGTACGTCTGAGAAGTCTACGGTCCCCACAGCCTTGTCCGGGAGGTCAAGTGACGGGCTGAGACTTTATACGCAAGCAACGTGGTGTCCTTTGCAATGCAACAAGCTTGCATTCTGCCGCGCGAGTTCCAGCCCAGTAAGCGCGCGCTTTGGCGCGTTCCGGGGGCACGCGACGGTCCGGCGGGGGAGCCGCCCCGGCACTGCCTCCCTACCGGGGCCGCTCGGCGTGTCTGTGTGTATCCCGCGCCGCGGCCATGGCGTTTGCCAGTTTATCGTCACCAAACCCATCACTCAGGATAACCAAAAACACACAGAGCGGCCAGGCTTGTGTAGGCCCTCGCCGTATGTACCCATGCAAGCCAGCATCAGCCCAAACCAGACATTTTACATGTAGCCTGTAGGACCGCTAACCTGGGGGCGGCAAGTCAAGTGTGAAACGATAAATGAGATTAAAACAGGGCAGTTGACGGTAAAATGACAATAAAAAATATTATGTCTGATTAATATTTTGTTGACGCCGTGGTTTTATTGGCTTTGGTAGGCTAATGGCATTTGATAAGGTCGGCTACAAATTTACATTGTAAATGCAAAACATCATGCAAGCACAGATTTGGATTTAATTCTTCTCAATGTTTGTCATTATATAAAGACAATATGGAGACTTCGTTTAATTTCAAGTACGCTTTACCTGCGAGTTTCATCGGGAAACGCGGTCGAAAGATGAGATAAGATCACACAGGTAGCCTACGTTTAAGTAATTATGTATGGTTTTTGCAACGAAATATGCAGATAACATTTATAAATATAATACGATATAGCAAGAACGATAATCAAAATTCAGATGCATGCATAGCTATAATTTCATATTATAAATATGCTTACCTTTTTGGCTAAGTTGCAATTTTTGCAAGGGTACACCAATGGCCGTGGTGCAATAAATTTATTTTCTCAAACGGCTGAAGATTCTCACTGTTATAAACAAGCAATCCTCCTTTAGATAATTATCGGTCTATTCACTGAAATTAAGTGCTAAAAGTTATTTTTGCAAGGTAATGTGCTTACTTTAAGGAAAAACACGAGCAATACTGTATGCGATACAGCCGTTTTTCCGTTAGCATACAATTATTTTTAAAAATAGGCCTATATTGGTCAATATTACCGAAGCATCATGAACGATACTAAAATACCGAGGGATACAAAAATATAGTAATTTCAGATTTTACAGTTAGGTTTTTGCATTTTGAAGAAGGAAGAAAATATGTAATCTCAAGGCATCTCAGAGAGAAGACCAAGTATCAAGTTTATGAAATGTATGCTCAAACAAAATAAATGAGAAACACACCCAACGAAATCTAAAGTTAAGTAGGACAAATTACAGTTCACATCCTCTTGGTACATTATGTCATGGGGTTTCCGGAGAAGTGGCAATCTCATTTGTGTCATGAAGGAAGAATTGATTTATTTGTGACTGACCTTAAGGAATGTGACATTTTGTAAAAGGACATTCCTATTTTATCTATTTAAAAAAAAAAAAAAACATTCATCCACACTGCATAAAACTTCACTGTGGTTTTTACCAAAGGTAAACAGGAGGAAGAAAGACAGAAAAGAGAATTGTCATGCATTATATCAGGCTAATTTCCAGCTTTATTTGTCAATATTAGCACAATGGTATTACTGTTTAGGGTTGATGGTAGGGGATAGCAAGAATGATATTTAGATTTGTTTGTATGATACTGCATTTACTGTTAGGATGATTTATACCATCATTGTTTATTGCCATGTACTGTGGTAATACTGAGCTGCTAGTCTATTTGAATCAGTATTTCAGAGACATGATATGGTATTCATCATTGCAAGATATTTCCACATTTTCTGCACTAATTCTTGAAAAATCATTACCCGAAGAGCCCAAATGAATATCCTTCACACCTTAAAGTACATGTTTGTACTCCCATAGAATGTACAAATGCTAATTTTAAAATAGTTCATTGTTTACCAATTTCTTGCATTTTTTGTCAAAATGAAAATGCCCCCTTCCTTTCACTCAACACCCCCAATTTAATACCTCTGAGTAAGAATTGAAAAGGATCTTGTAAATGGTTTAGTCCTGCTTCAAGCCCATGCTGGGAGCTTCAGTTATGTTGCCCCCTTATCAGCATTGCTTCACCAAGGGTGGGTGGGAAAGTAGGCTGAGGTGGTTCTTGTCCTGCTATAGCACATGGATTAAAGTCCATCAGGCACCTGTGAGTTCCTGGTTGCCAGGCGTGAGGGACATGCTACTGGTCTTATCTGCAAATTTCCCACTTTTGTGGAGCTTGTTAATTTTGAATGTGAAAAGATGGCAGAGTGGGTTGGTACACACAAGCAAATGAGAGGCCATTCTGTACAGACGAGAACAGACACCAAACCGAACGTGTCAGCATTAAATAACAGTATGCTGGGTTTCTGGGTATCCACTTTGTAGTAAAGTAGCCACAACATAATACTAACATTTCACAAATGGCAATAATATGTCTTACTTACCTTGTGCACCAATTTTTTTTTTTAACTGCTAATGTGTGAGCAGCTCTTCCAGAGTCACAGTAACACACACTCCATGAGAATCAGCATCAGTCATATGAAGTGCAGAGTCACAGTAACACACGCTCCATGAGAATCAGCATCAGTCATATGAAGTGCAGAGTCACAGTAACACACGCTCCATGAGAATCAGCATCAGTCATATGAAGTGCAGAGTCACAGTAACACACGCTCCATGAGAATCAGCATCAGTCATATGAAGTGCAGATATACACACAGATGTTAATCATATTTTGTTCTTGGTAAGTCTGTTAATTTATTTAATAATAAATATCACCGAAACAAATAATATTCCAAAAAGGTTTTATTTATGGAATGGCAGGATATTCTCAAGAACATGTTTTTTATATCATTATAAATAGAACAATTAAATTCTTATTGTTCTGTGACCATTTTTTCTGTATGGTAAATACACGGACTTAGGTCTGTTTTTTCTACTCAAAGTCAGGTTAGCGAAATATTCTGTTAAATAATGTAGCTTGAACAACATCTATTTTCTTATTTAAATAACAAGCTTTAAAACATCAGAAATGCTTAAACAGACCACAACGTCTTAGGACAATCTGTAACCGTGAGGCACTGAATTAAATGTTATGTGTTTTGTTATGTGTTATGCTATGCATTATGCTCAGTTATGTGGCATTTGAATCTGCTGGGCACTTCCGGTGTCTTTTTTTTTAAATCTAAAACTGCTAAAGCAAGTTCCATTAACTGCCAGCAGAGGGAGACAATGAGCTATACAACATGTAAGATATTTGACATTTTGCAAAGATTATAAATGTCTATAACATCTAAGAGAAAACTGACTGAATGCTGATTAAAAATAATCACTTTAAAGCAGTTTTTTTCTGTTATGCGGCAGATGAAAGGCACTTAAGATTTCAATGCGTCAAAGTACTTTAAATAATAAAATTCTAAACATATAAAATACTACAGTAAATGTTGTTTCTAATATCTCCCCGTAATACCATATATACAGTGACATACAACTTGTATGAATAAGCAATTAAAATAAAATTGATACTCATTACACTTAAAATTTATAAAAAATATGAATCGGGTAAAAATACGATTTCTGAAATACATTTAAAATTTGTATATAAAGGTTTAAATTTAGATGTTTTATGTAAATTTGATGTGTTGTAAACACATATACATGGATAAAATGTGTATTGTGGTGCAAGGCTGACAAATTCCCATCACACTAATATTGCAACCTCCAAAACAATGAGTAAATGGAGAGTTTAAGCTAATACTGTAAAATATATAAATAAAACAGAATACGATACATACAGCATTTCTGTGGACAAGATAAGGCATGTTTTAGGATTGAATCATCTTATTTTCTAGAGACAGTATAAACTACAAATAAAATGGAATATATAGGCACAAGTGAGGCATCATGAGCTATATGCTATTTCCAAATACTGCCTTTCAGTATCTAAAGTAATAAGAATCTTTGTCCAGTTTAAATAGTCTTTAGCACATGCGTAATATAATGCTTTCTGACTGCTTATCATTGCTGGTGAGCTCAGGCACAAAATTATCCACTTATAAATACATTCAGTATCTGTTCAGATCAACATGCACCAATAGCAGCATGGGGAAAGGAAGTAGTAGATGCACTAATCAAAAGTGCTTCTCCCTGTGGGACTGGGGGGCGCCTTTCTCCCAAGGCGAGGAGTCCCCTGTGGGAAAAGAGGATATTGGAAACACTGAGCAACTCGCAAAGACATTAACTGATATCCCGTGTGATTATCCAGTTACAAGCTCTCTTTAACTACACAGATAAAAAAACTGTGTGTGTATTTTTAGCAGCTAGTATTGCCTCTGTTACAAGGTTATTAGTGTATCTGCTAATGCACTGGCCTCGTGACACTGCTCAGGATATTGAAAGACTTGATGGACGGATGGTTCACTAAATAGTGCCATTTTGTAAATTTACACATAGTATTGATACGCTCCAATATCGTACAATGATATGCATTTTGAATATATTGCGTAAGCAGCAACACGCACACGATCAACTGCACTTATGTATTATGAATTGATACAGATGCATTTTTTTGTTGCTCTAATGCTTCTGTTTGTTTGAGCTGACCCGTAAGCCGCTTCAGAGAAAATCATCTGCCCCATAAATGTAAGGTATGTTTTCTTTACACCATAATTGCCATTCTATCAGACAGATGTTAATGTAGAGGTGGGGGGGGGGAAAAAAAAAACGAATTTGTGTTTAATGAACTGCAAAGCGTGCAGCAGTCAAGTGACGGCCACTGAGGAGAAGCTCAAGGTCAGGATGTGGTTTTAAACACAGGTGCTGGGGTGTGTTACAGTCAATGATGTTAGATGACCACTCCAGTGAGCAAGACCTTCTCAAATACCCTGAAGAAGAGACGGCGCACATACCGGGGACTGTGTTTTGGAGAAGTTGACGTGGGCATACAGTAGCACAGCAATGTCTTTGTGTCCAGCTTCGAGGGCTATCGAAAGGGCATTACTCCCATCCTGGATACGCGAGGACACAGAAATCAGTTACCTTACAGCTAAAGCCTCTGAGTATGAATCGGCAGAGGTGGAAGTCGTTATGTCAGCCTCTAGGAAACTCACGTTGTCGCTGAGTGTGGCGTCACAGCCGGGCTGGGCCAGCAGGAGCTTGACGATCTCGGCGTGGCCGTGCTCACTGGCACACATGAGCGCCGTGGAGCCCTCGTCGTCCTGAATGTTGACGTTGGCCCCGCACACCAGCAGGGCTTTCACCATGTCCATCCTCCCGTGACTGACGGCTAGCATGAGCCCCGTCTGGCCAGCCTGGGGACCGAGGGCATAGGGGTCAGCCATAAGTCAAGCCACCCTCATGCAGCATTCACTCAGGTACTTGTATTGAGAATAAATAAAATGTGCTCAAAACCAAATTCCATTATCTACAATTTATGCTTATGAATCCAGTGTATTCTGGGAAATTGATGAATGTAAAATAATTGGCATCAAGGCAAAACGGAGATTAGCATGTATCCCATCAGTATCTATTATGCAAACTACTAATAGCATATGAAAGGTACAGAAGAGGCCAAACCTGAGTTTCACCATGTCAGCAGGGGGCATTTTTAAATTACATTTAATTTTTGGTTATTTTCATAGCCCATGAAAACTGCAAAAAAAAGCATCTTAGATTTTCCTTTTTTTTTTGAAAATCAATAGAACTGCATTTTTCACAATTTAGTCATTTAAAAATCAGCCCCTCTCAAGAAAGCTGAAGTTTTTAAAAAATGTATTTGAATGATTACACTGGCCAATTCAAATTATTATTATTAATTATTATTATTAGTAGTATACATTTAATTTATAAAGCACTTTTCATGTGCCTACATAAAGATAAGATGAACGATCTTTTGCCTAGGTCTACAGTAAAGAGTCACAAAAGCGAAAATGTTTCCTCATCTAGAGAAAAACTTAGGGAAAGTTCTTCAGAAAATAACAATCAGATCTCACGCTAACCTGACTGGCTTTAGCGTTGACATCCCCCTTGCTGAACAGCTCCTCCACAACCCTCATATCCTTCTCAGCTTCCACTGCTGCAAGAGCAGCAAGCATGATGGGCGTGTAGCCAGCCTTGTTCTGCTGATCAACATTGCAAATATCTGCAACAATAAAGTCAGGGACGTGAGCAGTCCTCCAAGGCCAGCCTGGCGGGGTAGAGAGGACTCGAGAGCAGACACTGGTGAGGGAGGAGGGCACTATACATGCAAGCTTATTCAAGCAAGTTCCTGCTGAAGAGGAGGAAATCCAGCTTCAAAAGCAGGGGGAAGCCAGAGACTCTGGATATGTAGTGATGAACAATGCACACAAAGGCCAACCCCTTCCGGCACAATGGACCAAGGGCTAAGCTATGAGCACGGAGGGCCGGAGAGGCTCGGCAAACAAAAGCACAAAACAATGGGCACCTCCCTGCCCTCACATCACATTCTAAGTCGTATTCATTGCACATCACTTTTCCCGGGCTGGAATTTGAAGATGGTCGACATGGAACCGTCGCATTCGAGAGCAGATTATCAGATTTCTATGCAACTGCAAAGGTTGAGTGTGTGCAGATTAATTAGCTTAATCTACCATCTCATATTTGAAGAAGAGTGGAAAGCGCCACGAATAATTTAGAAAGAAAATACAAAAGCTGAACTGTTCAATGGTACTTTCACATGGTACTTCTATCGAAAGTGACTTAGAGTTGGGGGAAGGGTTACAATTTATGCCTGCCCCCTGGGATTCAAACCCATAACTTCTGCAGTGTCAGCAAACGCCTGCCATACATAGCTACAGGAGCAATGTTAGCTGCTCGCATAATGTTGAGTAATGCTAAAGCTTGACATTATAATTTCATATATCATAGCATTGTAAATGACTGTCAAGACAGTGAACTGCGACTGCATCTTAAGAAGGACAAGGCAGACCGCACCTGCATCCAGTAGCCTCTTGACAATATCAAAATTAGAGTGGGACACACTGTAGTGGAGAGCAGTGTTGCCATTGCCGTCAGCCATGTTGACAATGTGCTTCAGCACTGCAGGGGACACGGCTCTGAATGCTGACAGGTAGTCTTCCACCATGGCTGGAACTGCAGACTTCTGACTGGACACTCTGAACCACTCGTGCTGCAGTGTGCTCAGGCACGCCCTCTGTGGGAGAGATCCGGCACTGGATTTCAGCAAACGCCTCCATCAGAACAAATGGCACTTATTTTATCTGATAAAACAGCAATCATTATGTAGTAATTGAAAAAGATATGGCCCTGCCCCAGTTCCCTGTTCACATAAAAATAAATGAATGAATGAATGAAACAAGCAAAACAAGAGGCGATTTAAAAAAAAGAAAAATAAACATCTTCAGAAAGCTGGTTCATCTTCAGAAAGCTGGTTCCAGTAGTCGGGCCTCCTGCCAGTACATTGTTGGGCATGTCTAGAAAATCTGGCACGAAGACCCACTATTTTTGTGGGTCAGTTAAATTTATAGCAAAACATATAAAAGCAAAATGGTTCTTGTCATTCTGGACCACAGTGACCAAGATACTGCCTCTTAATCACTTAAAATGAGTGTAAAATCAAGCAAGAAACAAAACATTAAATCACAGAAAATACAAACATTCTCAGAAAGTGCTGCAGTTTTAGGGCAGCAATTACTCAACAATGTATACTTCATATTTTGAACCTCATAAAAATGAACCGGATAATTATAGAAAAATACTGAGCTAGCGCGTAATACAATGATTTATCCAAATCAGACATTTTTTTTTGTTTGTTTCACGAGACAAATAAAAATATCCTACAGTGTAATTTCAAAAAAAGGGCAGAAAATAGATACAGTGATGCCTGTGGTTCATGAACACAGTGGTCTACGAACAATTTGGTTCATGACCAAAAATTTCATGAAAAAAATGCATTGGTTCGTGTGCAAAATTTGACTGACGAACAGATTCCTCGGCCAGATTCCTTTTTATATACTAGTGTAGCACCGGCGGGGCACATGTCCCAGCATGCCCTGCGTGCAATTGTAAGTAGCAGGACCACAACAGGCACCCAACGAGCACCGAACCCAAATACACAGACGGGAAACACAAGGTTGTAAGATATGTGAGATGCACACGGTGGTGGACTGGGTACACACAAGACACGGGCAAACACACCCGTAACAATAGAAAAATGCAACCATTAAAATGAACAACAACAATACAAGGGTTAAGGACTGCTAATAAAGAGCGTGATTTCCCCGGCAAGCAAGTCTCCATGTCTCTCTCTCTGCTCCCACGATGCATCGGTCCACCCATTGCCATACTATATTGTGTTTGTCTTTAGAGTTTTTACTATAAAAACCAGAAAATTAATTAAAAATTATTATTTCATAGGCTTTCAATGCTTTCTTATGGGAAAAATTGCCTTGGTTTGCGTACAAATTGGTTCACGACCACTTTCCTGGAACGAATTGTGTTCGTGAACCGCAGGCACCACTGCACTTTAAAACGGCATCATTCTATTTCTAACGCCCGGTCTGAGAATTCTCACCATGTCTTTGCCGACTAGAGCCTTGGAGTCATTCAGATGGTTCTTCATTAGATGGCATGCTGTCACCATTTTCTCACTTAACTCGTACCTGACAGAATATACAGATTTTCTTTCATTAGTTCGCAGTAGGGCAGGAAAAAGAACTAATGTCATAGAGGCTGTAACTGTACTTCTGTCAACATGAATTAAGGTGAGAACTTAAGATTCACATACCTCTCCCTAAATTCCGCCTTTTCTGGATTCCTCTCTGCTCGCCCTTCCACGGCTCCCTTGTTACAGAATTCCTCTGCTCTACTCCCATCCTCACTCCCCTCCTTCCCACCGAACACCTGTTGCTCGCTCCCAGATTCCTCCGAGCTGCTGTCCTCCGAGCTGGAGTCATCGCTCGACGTTGTCTCATACCTGTAAGCGGGACACTTCAGAATGAGGCTGGACAATATCGCATCACAATAATCGTGATTATATGGCACGCAATAATCACCAGGGCTTTAGACAGCTTTAATAATCTGTATAAATTTGATGAATCCTTGTGTTTAGTAAATTGGGTTAGGGGAGCAGTCCACATACTACGGTTTTGGTAAATCATGGAAGCGATAAGCACTGAAGTGGCAGTGAAGAAAGGAACAGCTCAGCAGCCACAACACCTTTTGAAAGAGGAGATCTTGCAGATAAACAAGGTAAAAAGACATCAATGGTGTGGTGGTACTTCTTGCAGTTTAAAATTTGACACGTTTACTAAAACATAAGGATACGCTGAATTTATACAGATTACTAACTTTGGTTCACCTCTCATAAATTTTTTAGGTGCACTACTAATCTGCTTATCAGATTGTGGGAGTAAGTAAACGTCCGTATAGTACTGAAAAGCTGGCATCCGGAGAAGTGTTTACACTCATCATCTAAAGTCCTAGTAACTATTCGCATGGGCCATATAATCATGATGTGATATCGTGCAGCCCTACTCCTGAACTCTTCTGAACCATGACTGACAGAACCACAAATCATCTGCATTTGCTAATTTGCCTAAAAAGAGTATGCACTGTATTGTTGCATATTAAAATGTTACAGTCTGAAGTAAACAAGCACCGGTCTTGGTTTCATCGAGGAATTGACTTTATTTTGACTCGGTCTTGTCTCTGTGTCGGACATAGAGGACTCAAGGTTTTATTTCAAGACCAGTCAAGATCACTCATCAAAATGCCTCAATATTTATGTTTTGATTGCTATAGCAAGTTTAACACATTAATACTGTATAAAATTGTTTCACCTTGATTCTCCATTAACAAAAAGTCTTTCCGTTAGCACTTTCATACATTCTGCACTCAATTATGATTCCTAGCGGATGCCAAGGATTACCCAAAAAACTTGAAGCCTGCGCAAAATTTTGCTTGTAGTACTGTTTTAAGTGATTTAAGTGAATGTTGAATAAATATGTTTAATATAAATATAACAAACAATATAAGGTTTTGTGTGGGTGCTATTGTAGGAACGTGATGAGCAATAATAAGACCAAACCTACGGTGAAAAAGGACACCACAAGTCTGAATGTCTGATGAAGGGCTTGGGCCTGAAACATCACATAAGGTAGCAAAATTCTAAAAAGAATTGGGAGCATCATCTGATGTACAGAATCCATCCTTTTCACTGACTATTTCCTTTGTCCAGTACCCAGAGTTTATCATTTGGATGTGCATGCATTGCGTGGGTTCTTACACTGAGACAAACCTACGCCCTAGCGTCATGCAGTAGTAATACCTCTGCTTTACCTATCCAGAAGTATTTATATTGAGATTTAAACAAAAAACATGTCCATGGTTCAAACTATACTGTGACACAAATTTTAGGCCATACTGCCTAGCCCCAAGATGGTGCCTATGCTCCACATTTTATAGTGTGTTATGTCATGTAGATTCAAGCATTAGTCTGTTTCTGATCTTGTCTCGGTCTCACCCTGCCTTGGTCTTGGTCTTGTCTCAGTCTCAATACACTCTGGTCTCGGTTTAGGTGATCTTGACTATATCACTACTATGATATCAAAACTTCAATACTCACCCTCCATTGACACCTACAAACTGCAGGTTCTTTTTTGTGCCGTTGGCTCCCTGACCGCTGTCTTTCTTTTTCATGATTGACTTGAGAGTGTTCTGGCTGCCAGGCTGTCCTGGAATATTACAGTAGAAGTTCAGTCTAGGATCTACAGAGCTTTCAGCACCAAATGTGCCCAAAGGCCAATTAAATCCAATGCAGTGTCTCTGGGCCACTTAACAGGAACAGTGATCATTGATCAACAAAAAATAACAACTGTAAATGAGCCGGATTTAGCACTATAGGCTAATTTTCATCTGTTGTCCCTGGCCAGTTCTTAAAATAGCAACCAAGAATTAGAGTAAGATAGCTTATATATACAAATGAAATACACACAGACTAATACCCAAACCTGCACAATGTGTGCACACACACACACACACACACACACAAAAACAGATTGATAAAGAACATATAATACAGATAACAAAAAGGCAGCAGAACAGGTTGGTAAGCAAAAAAAATCTATTTTTGGGGAAAAAGATAAATGTATTATAAATGCATGGCAATTTTATGTTTACTTCTTCTATTCCCTCAAAACCATAGTTTAATATTATATAATGTATTGTAACTGCAGTAAAGCTAGCAATGTGTTATAATATGATGGTATACATTACAGAATTCAGTTCTCTGAAGAACTGCTAAGGAAACAAATTCAATAAGCTGCAAGAAAATGTTTAGAATTGCTGGTATTAACTATTGTTTTTGTTTATCGAAAAGGTCCTTAAGGGTCTCAGGTTTCGTTTGAACTGAAACAAAAGGTTATTCTTTGAAAGATGTAGACCACGGCCCTTCAACTGACAAAGATGTAGACCACGGCCCTTCAACTGAACACTCTCCTGTCTTTGGAAACTATTTTAGACCACATCAACCACAGACCAAAAATTCTCTGTGGGATAAGACGCTTCCAAAACCGAGGACTCTCTAAAATATTTTAAATACAGGGTTTCCTTTGCCAATACTATGCTGAAAAACATTCTCTTCGTCTCTGCAATGCAAGTCAATAGTACAAATGCGCAAAACTGCTAGCTCCACCCTCTGTAGGTGATCTATTTCTGCTGATTTAACTGAAAACCTAGGTCTGAAACCTGAACGAAGGTCACTCATTTCACATTGGACCCATGTGCTGACATACGCACATACAGCATAAGTACAGATAAGGGCAGCTGAGCCGGCCGGCGCGTACCATGCAGGGCTGAGGACATCTGCTGGTCCATCAGGCTCTTCTGGGTGGACGAACTCTGCTGGTGTGTGGAAAGTCTAGGACAAACTGAAGATGACTGGGACAGTATTGCTTCTACATGGGTCACCTCTGTCTTCCTCTCGGCCAGCTGACCCATATCTGATCCAGACAAAGTGAGAAAGACAGACAGACATGAAAATTCAAAATTAAAAGACACTGCAGACAGATTCAGACAACAGTCGCAGGAAAACAATTTAAAGCAAACAATCTATTGTGTGTAGCAAGTCTGGGAAAAGTGAAGTGTGGTTTGCTCTGTGACAAACACAAAATACAAGTTAAAAACAATTGTGATTATTTTGGAATATATTATTTTTGTTAATAGTGCCCTTACTTATCATAACTAAATTTTGCCATAATTTAATACTGCAATGCACTGCTTATAACAACAGAACATACATAAAATTAAACCAAAATGACTCAGAATGTTACATTTTAGCAGCCAAAAGGTAATACATCAAAAAATGTGCATACAAAGAAGGTTTATTACAATAAAGGTATGTTCTGTTTCTGAGCTACTAATTACACTAGCGTGATCCTTTAAACTCTCACTTAAGAAGTTAAACCATTTGTTTTATGTTCAGAAACTGCTCCTTATATTAGGAAACAATTTTACAATATTACTTTATCAACTCTGCACATGCAGAACCTCATGTGAGAAACTATGCATAATAAAATAATTTTCAGTTTTCAAGTTTAAGTACTGCATCTCATATTAAATGTGATACATTTAATAAGAACATAAATTTACAAATGAGAGGAGGCCATTCGGCCCATCAAGCTCGTTTGGGAAGAACTTAACTAATAGCTCAGAGTTATTAAAATCTTATCTAGCTCTGATTTAAAGGAACCCAGGGTTTTAGCTTGTGCTACACTAGCAGGAAGACTATTCCATACTCCAGCTACACATTGTGTAAAGAAGTGCTTCCTCAAATTCATTTTTAAATGGATGGTTACACAAGTTTTAAAATTGAATGGTTACACAAGCTAGACAGACATGACCCACTCCACTTATATCAATCAACCATCACTGATTTTTTTTTCTTTCATGAATGATTTAATTATATCAAACCATACTGGAAAAATGTTGCATAAAATTGGAACATACTCTGTTCAAACAAGGGGTATAGCCTGACATTAACCTGATCCTTCCATATTCAGCACACTTCTCTTTTCATAAAAAAAAAACAAAACACATTATTCAAATATGACATTACACCCCACTCTGTACATTCTCCCTATTAAAATCAACAGTATGTAGATATTAATCACACACACACACACACACACACACACACACACAGCTCAGAAGCTACAAATCCAGACCAAGATTTTGCTTCTACCAGCCAGTTAAATTCTCTGTAACTGTGGTTCTTTATGGCCAGCTGGTAGAAACAAAACCTTGGTACCCGACCTGAAATGTCCAACACTGCATGTAGGTCTGTAATGTTTATGGAAATTATCCATTCATTTCTATGTTCAAAATCTTAATCCGAACAATGACCTTAACCCCTACCCATCCATAACTTCAACCATAAGTAACCAAACAAAATGCAAGACTTTTGGTATTTTTAGTTTTTTGATTGCAGTCACAGATTTGTATTAAAATGAGTTTCCCCTTGTGGGAGCCAAAAAGGTCGTCCCCACAACATCAAAATAACAGGTTTTTATCACACTGTGGGGACATTTGGTCCCCACAATTTAATAAATACATACATACATACACACACACTTTTTATTTTTGATTTTCTCACAGATTATTGTTTAACTTCATAGCTGTAAAACAGAGAATTCAAGATCAGAGTTAAAATTCTAGCCAAAATTATGCAGCACACAGTTATTTACTCATTTAACACAATTTGTTGACCCCAAAAATAAATAAGGTAATTGTTGGGACCTCTCCAAGGGTCTAAGAATTTTTCAGGATCAGAAATGACTAGTTTTGACCTGTCAAATACAATCAGGACAGAGACCAAAGACACAACATTAGAAGCTCCCCTCAGCTCCCAGCAAGGGGCTGGACACCCACCCAGGCCAAAAAGACATTTGAACAGCAGCCATTATTTCAGGGCATGGCGATTACATTAACATGTTAATGTGCCGCTTTCAATATTTTATACTACTGCTAGTTATACTTCACCTTGAGGAAACTACACCAAATGGGAAACTGTACTTATAAACTTTAATGAATGGTCATCTTTTTCCGTTTGTTTGCCATTAAGTTTAGACTCAATGACCAGGATTAAGATTATTTTTTTTTTATGAGATTATGAATTACCTAACATGGGTTTTAGTAGTGATTTTATATTATATAATACCATGCATTTGTATGTGAGGGCACATTCAGAAGCATTTCCCCACCTGAGACAGTTCCTGCAGCACCAGAACACAGCTTCAAGATGTCCTCTGAGCTGGCGTACTTCATCACAGTGTTTATGGATGACAAGGTACTGACCAGCTGGTTGTTGATGGAGCCAATCTGGGTGTGAGGCTGCCCAAAGGCATCTGCCAGCTCACTGTAGTTTTCAGCTAGGA
The DNA here is from genome assembly GCF_048594095.1 of Paramormyrops kingsleyae. Classification (NCBI taxonomy): domain Eukaryota; kingdom Metazoa; phylum Chordata; class Actinopteri; order Osteoglossiformes; family Mormyridae; genus Paramormyrops; species Paramormyrops kingsleyae. The sequence continues at coordinate 20,353,532 of NC_132803.1, forward strand.
GCATCTGTTGCTCCTGCAGCAGCTTCTGCACCCTTTCGATGTAGTGGTCCAGCCCAGCAGCCATTTGGCTCTGACATGCCTGAGACTGCACAGGTTCTGCCACGGTCTCATCTCCTACTCCGATGCTCCTGGTTTTGGTAGAGTTAGGCAGCCAAGAGGGGCCACAAGCAATGTTCCTTGTTCTCAACCCTACCAGAAAGTTGTCGTTTATATTGGCTGTGCCAACCCCAGTGTGTTTGGTCTTAACTGCTGATGGCTTATCCAGAGATGCATCCCCTGTAGTTCCCACAGCAACAGAGCGAGTTTTTAGCAACTTTTCATCTTTCACAAGGCCTTCCCCCACTGACACACTCCTGGTCTCAACTGGAGTTGTGCTGATGCATTTGTCTTGAGTATTGACACTAGTATTAGTGCTGGAGTCTTTGAAAACAGTCCTTTCTGTGTTTGTACATTTAGTTACAGTTTCAACCTCTGTATACGTCTTACGAGAAATAGTCTCAGGTACCACCATGAGTTCAGAGTCAACATGGTGCACTCGGTCAGTGTTTGTGCCAACAGAAACCAGATCTTTCATAGGACAAACCCTCACATCCACAGAACAGTCCCCACAACCAACTGATGTATAATTCTTTGATCGTCCTATTTTGCAAATATTTAGATTGTCTTTGACGTCTTCGATATTGACTCCAATTTCACGAACGCCACCTTCCATTCCTACATTTTGGTTACATATTGCAACGTGTCTGCCGACACACTTATCATAAGCTTGCACCCCTTCCTTCATAAGCCATGAATCCATAGGTGTATCAGGACCTACAGCAACATGCTGCACATCAATCCTGCATGAAACAGCCACAGAACGTGACTGAAAGACACTTCCAGTGCAAGCATCATTGTATTCCACATGATTTCCCACACCTTGATTTTGCATGGTCACTTTAGCTTCCACTGCAGTGCTGTAAACAGATGGTTTAGCCATTGAACCCTTATCAACCTTCTTCCTTGACCCTGCTGCCCGAAGCTCCAGTTTCAACTTTCCCATCTCCATCTCATGTGTGGTTTCCTTCAGCTGGACCTCTAGCCTGTAAATCTTGTCCTTGAGGGCCTCAATAGTCTGATGCTGCATCTCAATTTCCACCTCAGCCTCGGTGGTCATGCCAAGCATAGCTTCAGTCACACTAACTGCCACAGTCCTCGTTTCCACCTCTGTAGCCACACCAGCATCTCGGTGGTGCCGCAGCGACCTGTGATAAACAACAACATCATTCATATTCTCATTGGGACCTGAAGCAACAGACCTGTACTCTCGAGTCTGCGTCTTCTCCACTGGGGTTTGCGTGAGTCTGGGTTGTTCGTCTGGGAGGGTGTCGTGAATATTTTTTCCCAGCTCCAGCATGTCTGCTGTCAGCTGCCTGAATTCCTCCAGTCTTTGGCAGCCCTGTTTAGTGTTGTCCAGCTCATCTTCAGAATCTATGTGCAGTTCTGTCCCCTTTCCAACCTGGGAGAGCTCATTGAAATGGTCTGCACTCCCAACACTGTAAGACCGCTTTCGGAACCCAGTGCTTCCTGGAAACTGACTGGAAGGTTTTTGGTTCTTTATTTGTAAGGAGAGTTGCCTTTTTTCTTCTTGCAAGACTGAGATCTTGACCTGCAGGATAGGAATCGTTTTGACTTGTTCCTCCAGTTCCTTTAGCTTCTTAAGTGCCACGACCATCTGTTCCCGGATGTGCTGCAGGTGCATAGGGCTGACACTAGTGACAGGGGTGGTCATCCCTGAGCTCAAAGGGCTATGGCGCATAGAGCTACCCATCAAGGTGTTGAAGTTAAGGCTGTAGTCCCCATTAGGTTGGTATCCATTGTGTATGACTTGATTCTGACCACTTGACCCCGGGAATGAAGACAGGGAGCTGGTGGAACCCAACCCCCCGAAGCTGGCCAGCCTCCTGCGGGGAGGTTCCTTGAAAACCGGCTCATGAAGCAGCCGCTCCTGCTCTAGCCGCCACCGTGTCTCCATCAATGTTTTCTCAACACGTGGATTGTACCTGGGTGAAGCCGGGGAGGGTGGAGGCAGTAGCTTGCCTTCGTGGCTGGCCAGGAAGGCTGAAGGGACCTCAGAAGTGCCTATGGTTCTGGCATGAGAACCAGGGGTCTGTTTTTGGGCTGTGAAGAATGGAGATTGCTTGCTTTCATCGCTGCTTGAGGACGACAGCGATTCAGTTGAGGTCCATTCAGACTGCCCGCTGCTGCTCCGTGGAGCTGCTCTAGGCCGGGCCACTTTGGGTTTTCTCTGGATGTTTAGCTTTTTGATGGTGTTACCTCTCTCAATGTCATCTACATACTTGAGGAAGTCTAAATCTAGCTGATAACCATAAGGCGTTTCCAAGTAGTAGGGTACCACCAGCTCATCTTCAACACGTGCAACACCTTCTCCTTTTTCTGTAAAAGGAGAGAAAAAAAGGTTTATATTATTAATTTTGTATAAAATGAGGTTCTAAAAAATATGTAATAAAATATGTGAAACCAGATTAAATCAGGAAATCATGGGCACATAAGAGATTGTCTTTTTGCCAGCACAAAAAAGAAACATCATTTCATCACACACATACTTTTGCTATGAATTTACAAATTATTTAACAGTAATACATAAATTACAAATGCTTAAAGAATTAACATTAGAACCAATATTCGATCCCTAAAATTTCACATCTAGTGAATGAGACAGAATAAAAAAGAAGTACATAGAAGTATATGTAGAAGATTTCAGAAATATGATAATTTGTCATGGATTAAACAGGGGAAAGGCAGTTTTCAAAGGGCTACAATATTATGTATATTCAATCACTAACCCAGAAACTATAACAGAACGTGTAGAGTACATTACAGAAACATCTCGTTACCGGTGCTGATTTGGCTCAAGTCAAACATTGCACAATATTCTCTGTAACTCCATAGTAGAAAGGTTAATTTTGGGGAGATGGAAAGAAAAGGGTTAGATGAGAAAGCAAATATATAACAGACACAGTACAAATAAAGGACAAACCGTAAAACAAAACGTTGCAGTTAGCTTGGAGCGCAGCTTCTAAAAGTGTGAAGTTTTGCCACATACTACATTTGTCACCTAAGGCAGAATTTCACAACTATGTTACGTTCACTCCCTGCACGTCAGGCGGCTCTCTGAAGCGAAACAAAACATACATTTAAGGAGCAGCATAAAGCACCGATTCATGTTAAGTCTGGAGCTTCTTACTGAAACCAGTTGCTAAAAATGGATAGAGATCTACTTCAGTTCGTCTCACACGGCACATTACTGTTCAGCCAGAGCCTTTATTCAGCGGAGTAGAAGTAAAAAGAAAGCAGTTTAGGTAACTAAAATCCCTGTGATTCCTCAGGCCCTACTCACCCCCAGCTTTAACAGCAGTCCTCCGCTTCACTCATGCTGCCTGTACGGAGACCTGCATTCTTGTGGTGAGAATACAAGCCCACTGCTATTGCTGCACTGTGCTCCACTGAGCCCTGCTGCGGCCTCCTCTACCCATAAGGGGAAAAAAATCCACTATTGGCGTAAACTTAGCTAAGCATACCGTGGGCTATCATTGGCTGAGTAAGCCATCCAATCACATTCCTCCTTCCATCAGTTCCTCCTGTACTCTACACTGGACCTTTCTCTGCTCTTACTGGTAACCATCCTGCTTTGAAGTCTCAGGAAAAAGAAAAAACCATACAAGAACAATAAACATGCATTTAATGCATTTATAAACAAGTCTAAATATAACAGAAAATCAAAAAATCATGTTCTCCCAGATTCAGATTATCAAAACAAAGATACTTATATAACGGCCCTGCAATCTTTTCACTTTGCAATGAAGCGTGCAAAATCACAATCTACCTGGAAAAAATAAAATAAAACAGAGCGAGTGAATTATATTTCAGTCAGCATTCACCAAGGCTGCATTTTCTGATTCTAACATCTGTGTGACCAGAACAATCAAACTGTTGTAATCAGGAAAACATGCTCTGTGTTCAGCAACAGTGACGTAAAATCAAAGGTTTCTGTGTCTAACTGCAACACCATAGCACACAATAAAACTGTGCTCAGAGCCTGAGAGCGCACACTGGACATTAGGGAAATAAGTGCCTATTTGTGTCACTGCTATGAAGAGAGATTTTGTTTAGCTGACAAACAGCCGGCTGCCCTCCTTGCCACCTCCCCCTTCCTAAGAATACCTGCACCTCCCCCCACTGGCACTGGTCACTTTACCTTATTATTAGTCTATTTATTGTCAGTTAACTGACACTATTTATTCCACTGTCATGGCTGTTGCATTATTTACTATTTTACATGCAACTTTCAATGCACTTTGTAGACAAGCCCTTGTGTCCAGCCCTCTGTTTTGTACAGTGAAGCCCTCCTCTTGTCACTCGCCGTCTGCATGTCACTGTGGTCTAGGGGGAGCGTTATTTTGTGCTACCATATACCTGTATATGGATGATATGACTAATTATTTGACTAACTACAAGTACAGATAGTGAAAGTATATGGGAAAATGAAATTAAAATTACGTTATTAGCAGTTATTACATTATTGGCCGCTACAAGGCATAATATCGCCATGTAGGTTCATAGAGTAAAAGGAGCTGCTGCTTTTAATTAGCTGTAAACGCTAACCACAGAAAATATTTGGGTGGCCACATAATATAACCATACATTACTGAAATTTAATTTTGACAGTTCATGCAGTCTACGAAATGTTAAGAGTGGTGATAATACTGTAGTATTTGTAATTAACCATGCCAATCAAGAAAACTGCAAAAGTTTGAAAAACAAAAGACCTCTTGCTTAACAACAATGTCTCTCTAATGGCTCAGCAGAAGAATCACCACTGATCTCCATAATCACTCTCATGGGTGGTTTGGTCAGCTTTTGACTTGGACTTGGTGTTCTGTGACAAATTAAACACTGCATACAAACATATTACCGCTGTGGCCTGCTGCACTTACAATTAGAGAAGCAACCAACCAGATCTTCAGAATAACAAACAGATGATCATTTTCAGCCATACCACCTACTTAGCTGGTGCTTAATATCAGAACAAAAGGTCATTTTGAATCAGATTTTTATTTATGTGTAGGACAGACCGGGGACAGTTTTTGAATGGCCTTTTAACACTCTTAAATAACTTGCCCCGACTCTGCATCCCTCTACTGCTGAAAGCCTAAGGCTTCTAGCAACAGCCATAACATATCACAGTAAAAATACACTGATTAATAGGTAAATAGACACCAGATTCGATTCAACAGTTGTCTATAATCTCCCCTTTGTTTTATTTAGTCATTGCGGTAATCAAATGCAAAGAAGTTACAGTGCTATGTAACAAACAGTATATCAGATAAGTGAATTAACTAGCCAACTAAGTACCAGGATTCAAGGGGTATTTCAGAATGATATATCCACCCCCCCCCCCCCCCCCCCCCGCGGCACCAGAAACCAATCTGATTACAAGAAAAAAAAAAGGGGGGGTGTCATTTTGCCTGGTTATATGGTTATATAGTCAGGTTTTTCATGTCATGATACTACAACAACATAAATAACTATGGACATTACATCTCAGATATTACATATTCATCCTGCTGTGTGATTTTGTGTATGAACCAAACAAATGCACCAGTTGTATTTCAAAATAGTAAACAATATTTAAGAAGGGAGAAAGAAAAATCTTTTTTGGGGAGGGGGTAAGAATTAAGATTTAGCCACTCACAGTAGCTAACATCCATGCAAACATCTTTAAATGATAAATATTCTAAAATTAAAAACTATACTATTACAACGTCATGGCATCTTACCTGATTCTTAGAGTTAGTTTGTCGACCTAACAAAGTGATAAAATGGCCTGAACCTTTAAGAAGCACAGCAGAGAGGCCCTGGTTCTTATGAGGTTAACTGGAGCCTGAAGGAGGAATCAGGAGTTTACAGTAGCGCCCCTGAGAACGACTCTCTCCGCACATCCTGACACATCAGCACGCTACAGAGCTCCCGTCCGCTGGGAGGGCTCTCACGCGCCCCTGGAATTTCCTGACCCAACCCGGAGAAAGCCTGCTTGCCTTTCGGCAGAAGCTTAATCGCTCTCTGCCCCCTGTAAGCGGCTGCAAGGCTGCACTTTACCCATTTGCCTTCGTTAAGTTTTGAACAAAGAACGGTGTGACAACAAGCTTAACGTCTTTTTTTTGTTTTTTCTTTTTTCACTTGAAGGGGAAACAGAGTCTTGCATAAATGGTCCCTATCTAAACAACAGAGTGCAATGGGCTGCCAAAAAAAGAGCAGAAAGCGGGCTGAGCATTACTGTAAGGAGCGCAAAGCAAAACAATTCCTCGTCTAATTAGATGAGTGTGTACACAGAAAAATAACAATTACCTACCGGCTAAAGAGCTACATCATTTCTCGTTTACAGCTCTGTGGTAAATAGGCATCTGGAGAATTAAACCCATGTAGAAACGGCAAACTTAGGGCATTAATAAGAGACTCCATTCTGCTGGAGACCGTCATGTACATACTACCCTTAGTGCTCAAAATTTCAGTGGAAAGACAATTAGATAACCAAAATCAGAATCTGTTTTCCGCTTAACCCAAAAGGGCATGTACTCTTGCTTATTTCTTTTGTTGAACGGCATGTGTACACTTCTTTAAATATAGAGCTCAGCTTAGCTCTGTCCAGTGCACTCACTTTCAATTAATACTTTTGAAAATGCTTGCTAACATAACTTTTAATCAAATTAAAGAAAATGATTACGATAAGCAACAGAATAATGAAATTCACCGAGTCACTAGTAAAGCATACAGTATATTCACTAGTAAACTTTACGGCTGGGCATGAATAGCACCTGGCTGCCACACACACAGAATCACAGTTTCAGCAGCCTGTTTACAGCATGGAGCTCATCTACTAGGAATTTCTGCCAAGACAGTGGTCAGACTTTTTTTCATAATTATTTTAAACCTCCACCCTTCCCCAATACCACAAATGACTCAAAGGTGCACAGGCCTGAGGTGAACTGCACATACCAACTCTGCCTAACTAAAATCTCACAAAAAACCTTTATTCTTGCTGCTACAAAAACCTTAATGAAATGCAGGACAAAGAATAACATTTTATTTCTAACAATAATTTACTGAAAGAGTCTAAGGTGAGTCTTCATTCATGCTGGCCAACAGTCAGGACTTTGTCCTCAAAATAGGTTGCTTGCAAGTTGCCCAACTATTCTAGTCACAAAGTGTGTTTGTGGAAAGAATGACCTTTATGCTTGCAGAGTTAGAAATTGTAAAAATAAACATGGTAATTACTGACTCGGGCTCTGAAAGCTGTCACTCTTGACATGGCAAACTGTTTGCCACAATAGTTTTCTACAAGGAATAATTGGTACCTAATTAGTAATTTAGTATTAGTAATTTAATTTTCAGAAGGTAAAACTACATCGTTTCCTCTTGTCCAGACTATGATTACAGAATGAGCTAACATTCTTTGTGGGGAGAGGGAGGACTGCATATTTGTCAACATACTGTGAAATTCCTGAAAACAGAGGTGGGAAGTGTTGAACTTCTATTTGCTCTGCAGAAAGTACGGTATTTGAACATCACGACTTCTACAGGAGTCTGGCTTAGGCAAGAACAGCAAGAAGCTAATAACAGACCGGTACCCTGGATTTCACTGCCATTATCAATCGATCGGTTCCAATACAATTTGATGTGTCTATATGTGATTCTATTACACATTTACACTTGCAAAAATAAGCATTTCAGAAATTTCCAGGTATTAAATAAGTTTTATAATAATCATTGTCATTTCTATTGCACCATAACCTACCTTCAGGGATAATAGAATGAATTTGATACTTCAAAATTTAGTTATAATAAAACAAATAATTTTCTGAGGGAATGTAGGAAAATAGTTTTATAAAAAAAAATACATAAGACTTAAAGAGCTAAACAACACAAGTCAAGGAGTGTGTCCGTTGTAATGCAAAGACAGAAGTAAACTCACAATTAGTAAAATGTCAGAGTGAAAGTATCAGGGTATGTCCAAATGCTAGCTTTGAATCCCCTCAGTATTTTGTGCAGTTACCTGTAACTTCTTTTCTCATTTAGGGCAAGCTCCTTTACGTCCTGTTACCTAGCAACCAGCTGCAGGAGTTTCAGGGCACAGTGCTCTCTTGTCTTAGGTATACAAGTAGGTATGGTTAAAGGTACAAATATCGGGAACAGTGCCACGTTCCAAATGCCATACTGGCATGCTGACAGAATGCGTATGTGCATATGCATGTTTATGAAACATGGAAGCATGTGAGTTCACCCCACTCAAAAATATGGGAAATAATGTGTGTGGAGGGGGGATTTTTAGGTAGCATATCACAGGCTTCTTTGAATAACAGAAGGGCAGTGGGAAAAAAAAGTTGGTCAACCCTGTGGGAACCACACAAATGGCAACAAATTAAGTAATAGCGAATAAATCAATCGCTATGTTAACATGCACACTAAGAAAATCGAATTATTGTGTTAGTCCAAGTAAAACCTGACTTTTAAAATACATGTAAACATGTTAGCCCAACTGAAAATCGCACTAAATTGAATTTCTCAGTCGGACTAAGACACCCAGATAATGCGACTGGAAGATTTATCGCAGCATGTATAGGTGCATTCAGACTCAGCCTGGCCTAGGCACTCTGCACATGCTCCATAGTTTACCCACCTAGGCTTTGACCCAGAAGTAACAGAAGAAGCCGGTACACAGAAGAAGCTTAGAGCATAGCAGAGGTCGTACAGCATGTATGAAATGTACAACGCTGTAAGGCTGTCCAATTCACCGCTCAACTAAAGGGCGCCTTTCCACCGTACCACATACCGTACATGTGGTACTTCAAGAAGGTACCAAAAGTACGGTACTTCAAGGTGTTGGTTTTCCACTGGCATAAAAACTGGTACTTGTGCCGAATGACTCACAACGTGAGGCCGGTATTTCGTGCTGAATTCAAAAAATGGCTGTAGTAGGACTGGATGACGCGCAATATTAATACCAAGATGCACATCCAATTCTTACAATTTGGTACGAATATTATTATAGCAAAAAAAAACCTAAAAAGTTTTGCAATTTCAATGATTATTCATCTTCCAGATTATCTAGAAAATGTTTAAAAATTATTTTAAAGTTTACCTCTGCTGCTTTTGAATGAGCGCTGCATGCATTCTGAGACAATCATAATCATTGTCATCCTTAACTGCAGTTTAAATCACTCAAATTTTCAACAATTACACACATTTAACTACAACAACTTATTTCATAATAATACTTACATTATATAACCTCAACAACTAGTTTAAATGTTATTTTACTTGCAATAATTTAAGTAACTCTACAGATGAAAAAAGATTACCTGACATATTGCCGTTAACGTGTGCCATTTTAGCCATGGGTGCTGCTGACTGAAGTCACTTCCACGTTGACATGCAAAGCAAGCAGTCATGCAAATGCCATGCATCAAGTCTGGATCCCCACCTACTATTTAACCTGCAAGCTATTGGGAACAGGGGGAGAAAAACACACAGGTTAATCATCTGTTATCACACCAAAACACAATTTATATATGGTGTCCATACATAGGCCTACGTGTAATGGGTATCTGGATAACGTATGTTGTTCATATCCCTCTACAAATGTTGACAATCAGGATACACTGCACCATTTTAATTGTTTGTCTTTCACTACATCACACCTTCCATCCTCCTCTACCCCTGCCAGTGTCCTGCCTCCTGTCTTTTTACATCTCATCATTAGTGATGTCATTAGTGGGAAACAGCACCAAATCGTTTTACCTAGTGTTCCCTGAAGGCATCGTTTCATACGCACTTTTCAGGTCAGGCCATTTACTAGCACAGTGTAAATCACACTGATGGCTAAGAAAAACAAATCATCTAGGAAACATTACACAACAAAGACTGTTATAGCAAAACACCTGACATACAAGTTACCACAACTACCTGTGCAACAACTGAAATGAATGAAAATGCCAAAAATGATTAACTTCTTGTGTCCTTCAACAGTAACTATTTTCTTAAATTCTGTAAATAAAAAGGTAGTTTTATTTTCTAATTTTTTAGAGAATGCACATGTTCTTGTTAACTTAAATAAGAATAACAGTAATATTTGATTAAAAACAAAAAAAACACCAATGGAGCACATCCGGCATGATGATGATGATGAAGAAGAAGAAGAATGTTTTGGCATGTGTGGTTTTCTGTGTCTGGGATTAATGGTTTTGAAATAACAGAGCACAAACATCAATGTCCTAGACAAAGGGTCAAGGAAGCTACACAGAAATACTTTAGAAAAAGGAAGTCAACACATTTTGTGCAGCTTTAAGTATGATTCTCATTTTCTTTCTGTATTTGCTATTATTATGTTAGATTACAGCAATTTCAAGATGTCAGCATCAACATGTTGTCTAATTTTCATTTAAAATGAACACGACAAAGACAGGCAGCCCAGATCCTCTCTGGACAAAGACATTACAACCTAGGGCAGTCCCATAAAATATCATTTAGCATCTCACATCAACAGAAGGCAATTTCGTTAATGACTGTGTGTATCAACTGCAAAGTAAATAAAACCATTATAAAATTAAACAATGATGACAACAGTTGTTGTCATTTACCAGAGGGGATTATAAATGACGGGGCAATGGTCTCACGCCGTCCCATATATAAATATGCAGTGTATGGGAGTGGCTCCGTCTCCATGATTGGAGGATCCCTGGTTCAAATCTTGTGGCTGGCAGACTGATGTCACAATTACTGCCGGACCCTGCTCTCTGATCCTCACTGCCAAGTTACTTCAGACAATTACAGCTCAGTTATTCAAACAAAAAATTGGGTGTAACACTGCAGCAGCGTTCAGATTTCTAGCTGAAGTATTATGACCTTACTGCCCCTGGGAAAAAATGTACAAACTCTTGTTCAGGACTTTTGTTCTTTAAATCTTTTAATAAAAAGCAATATACAGTCACGTTCACTGATACACAAAACTAATCACAGACATGTCCAGACCAGATAAGAACACGCCCACACTTACAAATTCCAAGGAAATGACAAAATATGGAACAATCCCTTCATGTTTTCAGATACCTCCATCCAGAAGATGTGCTGTGAATGCAAAAGACATCGTACCTGGCACTGGGGTTATATTTACTGAGGATAGTTCTGCAGAAACACGTTCCTTTATGGATAATGACTTTCCCACATGCTTCAGACTGAAATGACACCTAATGACAAGCAAAAAATGTAATCGATTAATCCAGCGTTCAACCGAGTGCTAGTTTATACACCCCTGTGGAGACAGATGGTCATTTTCAGCAAGTGCAATAAGGTGTTTGATGTTACTTTTACTGGGGGAGGAGACATCTGTTACTTGAATATGAGATTTATAGTTTTAACTTGTTTACTTCACAAGCGACAGAGACATCATAATTTTTTTAAAAGCAAATAATTGTAAAGTACATCCATCTATTTTCCAACTGATAACTGAGTGCAGGATCATAGGGTACAACATGTCCTTGAACTGTAGTTAGAAACTGTAGAACTCAGACAAAATCCATGCCAACTTCTCATATACAAAGCAAGTGTGGGATTCAAACCCCCAGCCCCAGAGGTGTGAGGTCACAGCGCGACTGTAAACTTCATGAGGTTTATATTTGAAGAAACCATAGAGGGAGCACTGATGTCCCAGGAAACCCTGGCAAAACAATTTATTTAATTCTTAAAAGAATTTTAAAAAGTATTTAAGTTGAAGAAAGAAAAAAAAAACTGCAAATAAAGTAATGATGTTTGACTATCACACGTAACAAATAGCTTTACATACAGGAGAAGCAGCATTCCATTTTAAAACCCCAAAAGTGAAATACTTAATAGCAAACTTATTAGCTACATTTTCTAGAAGCTATTTATTATTATATGATATTTTTATATCTTCCTTTGCTGGCAAGTCTTGGCCATGAACAATTTATATAAAAGTATTTTTGGATTAGCAAATGAGTCACGCTAAAGAAATGTCAGTTCTAAACCTAGACCACGACGCAGCCAATACTCTGGACCATGAACGACGAATGTATCCAGAATCTGCTGGGCAAAAGTGTCTAGGAAGTTCTGACCAAAACAAAAAACAAAAAACATAATTTTCACATACAAGAGCAAACAGGGATAAAAATGTATACATAGGAGGGCTGCCGAATGAGGTGATGCCTTTGGTCTCCAACCTTGGAGACCCACTCCCACCTTCCATAATGAGAACTATGCACAATGCTGGAGTCTCCAGCCTTGAAAGGAGGTTAAAGGGAGCGTGACTCTGCAGGTAGCAAAGCAAACTCTCACTCAGGATTCATGGCCTGACGCTTCAGGGACTGAAAGAGGATTCCTGCTGACGCCATGCTGCTCCTATTAGCAACTCCTCAACCAAAACCAATCAATTTCTGCACCATCATCTGACATTTAAATCCAAAACCTGCTGTCAACACCTGTAATCCAGAACTAAAGAGAAATCCACGTATCATTTTCAAAGTTATATTCTATATGCCCACAAAACACATTACAACAGACACAAGACAGTCGTACCTCTACGAATAAACAAGGCTTTTTAAACTAGTTGAAATTTTAAAATAGTACCTAGTCATTTTCAACCTGCACAGCATTTCATAAACAAATATAGACATTTCCCGCTGACACTGAAACGCTCAACTATATTTAAAAAACAACTACGCAGCTTTACAGAAACCGATGATTCAAGATAGTTTAAAAATACAAATAAAGCATAACGAAATATATAGCAGAATACAGTGAAAATTCAAAAACTGGCTAATTATCCCAAACACAAAACGTTTTGAAATGACATTTCTTGCTGTGGCAATAATTTCCACAACATGTAAACAAAATATGTCTCATAATAAAATCTTCCAAGTTTACCCAAAAATCTACATAAGACTAGTGTCATAGCCTTGAACAAAAAAAAAAAAAAAGACATAAAACTTCAAACTTGTGTTTTACGTCACTCCTTATAACACGCATATCTGCTAAAGGCAGTAGCTAATGGCAGCAGCCTGTGCCGATTCTTTTTTTTTCCTTCACTTTTGAACCTCCATCAAAATGCACCAGTTCTTACCTGACCCTTTCATACTGGTTTTCACACAGCTTGTGGACAGTAGGAGTGATCTCACTTTCCACAGGGAAGAGTTATCCTTAGTGTTGGTTCATGCTAAAAGGAGATACTGGTTACAGCTATGTTTAGCAAAGTTCCTCTAATGACAGGGGTCTTATAACAAGAACTGGGCTTTTACATCACCAGGACACCGGGGGGGGGGGGGGGCATAACTTGTGTCTATGCTACCAGGTAATATTTCAGAGTAATTAATGCATAGTGTTTGCTGCTGGGATGGGAAGAGAAATGACGGTGAAGGACTGAAACTGGCTATGTAAAAACCCCTCATCCTAATTTGATGACATGTAAATCACAGCCTGTGACCCAGACCGCTATAATTCTAATGCCATTTGTTAAACCATTCATCAGACAGAATAATAAGGAAATGGGATCCCCCAATTGCTGGGTGAATTCTATTGAATAATTTATAGAATTTTACTTTAAAATTTTTAATTTTAAAAGGACCACATCTGGTTTGAAGTACAAAAATGCATGTTTTATACAAAGTATAGGCATATGGAACCCAACATTATTATGACCTAGTAAATACACAGTATGATGTAGAATTTAATGCATACAAAATCCAGAAAGTTTATATATCTACATGTTTATTTTTGGCACATCTTCATTGTTTTTTCTATCCCTATTTTACTTCTATTCATCGTTTCTTGTTGCAAATCACTTGTACTTTTTGTACCTGGCAAATAAAAGAATCTGATTTTGAGACCCCATAAGAAACCGGAGCTGATTGAATTCAAGTAACGTTATATTTCATATTTAAAAATGGAATCGTAGCAAACTGAAATTCCCTGTACTAGTTTACTTAAGTCTCGCATACAGTTACAACATATCAAACAAAACAAAAGAAGAAGAATATGCTTTATTTGCCATCCGCACAAGCACTGGTACATTGAGATGCCTCCCTTTGCTGACCCATCTGGCTCTCCATAGCTTCCAGGGTCACAGTGCAGGTCATCTGCTGTGTAACACCCCTGGAGTTGGGGTTAAGGGCCTTGACTTAGTCACAGAAAGGGACAGAGACTTAGCCCGCTGAGTCACTCACCCCCCCACCCACCCCAATAATAATAATATTATTAATAATAAGGTACCTAGTGAATCATAATTATAATATAAAGTCTGAAATAGCATTTTAAATTTTCAATAAACTTTAAATTTTGAATTAGTGTATTAGTGATGTCACAAAGCTTTTTTTAAAAATAAAAAAAAAACCCATCATGCATGTCACTTAAATCTTTGCCTATAAATGCATTCTAACTAATAATTCACCATAATTCAACACATTTTGTTCTCCTTGCTGTCAGTGGAGTCTGCATTGGCTAAACACCGGCCACCATATTAATCTGCTTCATCCTGATTTCTGCTGTTTTTAACATGAGAATAATACTTTGACAGATGCCGAAACCGATAAAGGGTTAAATCAACCCTTCTAATCGGTTCACATGAGAGGCAAGGTTTTCCTACGGTAGTTTGACATGTATTTACACGCAAACATTCTGTTGAGCTGGGAATTATTCTAGGCATGTTAAAGACTAGGCTTGCACACCCTAAGCATGTGCCTGCCCCCCCACCCCATTAGAGAATGCATTCAGCTCTGCACAACGAGTCCAGGTACATAAGAACTTAAATTGATTTTATGAGAAGCTCTGTGGCTTTGCGTAACTCATGCAGCTACATTTATTTTAGTGGGATGACATGAAATAGAACAATGTTCTTTGTGGTATATTAAAAAATGTTTGACAGGGAAAATCTTATCTAGCTAGCTAAATAAATTGGCAAAGCAGGGGCAGGACATTGGCCGCTTACCAGCCAATCACAAAAGGAAGCTTTATGCTGTAGGTGATACAAAGGTCATGGTAATCAGATGTAGGCCAGAGCTACACAAGAGAACCACAGGAACAAACTGAAGGGCCATGCAGATCTTTGCTGAGCAGCAGCGTGCTAAGCAGGCTCTCCGCACACCTCAATTAGCATTCCTCTTCCAAGACGCGACCCCCATGTGGCAGGCTTGGGGGTGCCGTTCTGGGACACGTTTCAGCAACCTGTTGACAACCTGGAAGTAGGCCCTCTGCTTTTGAGATCACAATTTAACAACAATAATAAGAACTCAAGTCATCAAGAGAAAAGCAGCAGGAGCATTCCGTAGGTTTCCCATTGCGGAAGCAAGTTCCAAATATGGAATATAAGCTTGAGTGATGGGCAAACACGCATATTATTTCTTCCTGTTATTTGACACTGTATATTAGTCACAAGCATAACGTGACATACACATTTCACTCTGGGCTAAACTTTACTGCCTTTACTGCAGTCCTAACGGTAGACATTTCATAAAGTACCCCAAGCCCCCACTGGGTTTCTCCTGGGTTTTTTTTGCCCTGGAAAGGTACTTATTTAATTCAATATACTGGCGAAAAGTTAAACGGAATCATCGACAAACATTAAGGTTTCACATGATTTGCATTACACAACACATCCAGTCAAGAGCTCTAACAATACAAAGACTGGTTAATTACAAACTTAGCTTGAAGAAAAATCAGTATAAAAGTTCAGCCTCTGAGAATGTGAGGCCTCCAAATCTGACTTTATTTATCTGTAAACTACATATATTTATATTAAAATGTAGGTGCCAGAAACCTGTGATTTTCTGTAGAGTGAAAGGATACTTAGCCAAATCAATCATTCCTTCGATATTCCCCTTCTTCAGCACTGGGAAGACTTTGGATTAGAAATATGATTTTTTAAGACTCCTGTTCTAAGTATGGGGAGAGGCTCACATCACGGAAATGTATGTTTTAAACCAGCAAATAACCACCAAAAAAAAGATATCCCTTCCCCTAAATCGATCGCCTATTGAAAGTTGCATAGCTCAGTCTGGTCTCTCTAGATCTATAACAGCTGACTGAGTGCAGGCACTGATTCTAGCCTCTCCTGCTGCTTGAGAGGACAAACCCAGCTGAACTTCCACATCAGGGCCAGTCGGCACACACAAACTGAACTCCGTCGGCGTGGACTCTGCACCCTTATTTTTTCTTTCCCCAGAGATGTTGCCATGTAGACCACTGCTAATGTTTATTTAATGCTAAACCCTAGAAGGCCTTTTAATAATGGCAACAGCTGAGGAGAGAGGTTAGAACAACAATACTGAATATAGCTAGCCCAGAAAGTAATGGCTCAGTCAGCTAAGAACAGCTGGTGCATTGAAGCCTAGTCTAGATAACATGCAAGTATAATTGGGTTCCTGTTTATCACTGGCATCTTTTAGGGAAATTAAAACTGGACTAACTGCAGCTTCCTTACTTGAAAAAATATATAAGCAGAAAGGACAGAGAGGAAGTATGTAGAATTTCTGAGCATCAATTGTAAACACACCATCTTAAGGTACCATTTTAAAGGTGATACGGTAACACTTAAAAGCCATGTTTTTAGTCATTTATAAAGACATTTATAACAAATAATGCATTCATAAAGCATTATAAACATGCATTATGAATATGTTTATAAATTACTAAAAACATGGCCTTAAGTAAAGTGTTACCGGATGTACTAGTTCCACAGGTTATATTTAAACTTGTAGTACATATATAAACCAGTGAGACAAATAGTATTGGTTTGGGAGGAAACGTTGAGTTCTGCCTGAAATTTTCTAGCTTGTGAAAGCGGGTCAGTAGATGTACATGACGTACCAAATCCTGTGCAGATTAACAGAAGACTGACTAACACAGATCTCCTCGCATTTTCTTCAGTTCTTGAAGAGCTCCAGCAACCTGTGTTCTCTGTCTGACCACCATTTGGACCCATTGCTGCTGCCCTAGTCCTTAATTTGCCAGTTAAAAAAGTTACTAGGCTGCCGCTGGAGCTGACTGAACTGGAACTCTCTCTTTAGGAGTCAAACACCAGAAAGAATTATAATCCTGGTTTTAAAAAAAATGCAGAGTACATCGTGTAGTTTGGTAGCTGTGGAATGTGCCACAAAGGGCAGCTTTTCTAATTAGCCTCATGGGGGGTCCAGTTTCCATTATGTTTACATTGCCTGCAGCCATAAAGTGGTTGTTTCACTGCTAAAGGTGTTGCAGATCTTAAGACAATTTTTAAGCCAGCAGCAAGCGCTGCTACATTTTACAGTTATGTAGTTTCATAGCTACAATCCAGCTTTCTGTAATAACCTTTAAAAATTTATATTGCTGAATAGCATTTTCTGGGTGCTGTTACGAAAAAAAATAGTTTAGAACACATACAAATGAACCTCACATTAAACATATAATTACACAAGAAAAGCTACAAAGAAACTTATCCAGCATCTGCATGTCAAGCAAACTCTGTATAGAAGTGTAAAATGATAAAGAATGAAAGAATGAACATATGGCAGATACAAAGATGGGAGATACACAAGAACCACCACCTCAAAGAGACCAGGTGGGGAACTACTGCTGACAGAAATGCACAAGGCATTTCGTCTGCCAATATCAGTGTAAATGTGCCACATCCATAATGCTGGAATTGCCCAACATTTAAAAAAAAAACAGCTTACAGCCGCCCCTATACTGGTAACCAGTATGTAAAACACATACTTGTGTAAAAACTTTTTTCAGCCATTTTCCAAGACAAATAATCTTGATATATTTAAACAATGGTACAAACTTCATATCAAGATTAACAGCAAGGTCCTCTTCAGTTACGTTAAAGGAAACTGAGCTCAGTGTGTGCTCTCACCTAAGCGAGATTGAAAGGGGGCGATTTGGGGGCCACCGCTTTGCGAATGCAGGCCTGGCTTTGTAGCTCCTCTATTTTAGGAATGTGTTTTATCTGCTCAAGCGCCGAGACCACAACTGGCAGTGCTGCAAGCCACGAAAATGCAGCCCCAGAGACATCAGACTTCCACACCAAAGGGCAACTCCAAATGCAAGAATGCGAACCTTCAATTACTTCCAGGAAGTGTGCAGGGAATGGGCTATTTTCACATCATCGTATGTAACTACACGAGGCAAAAATGGCACCCTGGCAAAACAAGAAACTATTGTTTTTTTTCCCCTTTGGATACGAGGATTGGAGTTTGAACACCTTTTTGTTTCAGAGGAAACTGCTAAAATGGCATTGTTTGTTCACAGTAAACATTACTTTGCTATTTAAACCATCACAACAAATTTTAGGAGCTATGTATATGGGTCAATGATCAACGCTTCATCCTCGGAGAACCAAATAAGCATAATTAACATTTGTATAACAGAATATTTAGATAGCAAAAAATTTAGTGTTAAAATCTCCAAAAATGTGTTCCCTGCTTCTGTATTCTTAGGATCTATTGCCTTTACTCGGCATCTCTTGTTTTTATTGTTTTGGTTCCCATAATCCAACAAAACTGTTCAGGATCACAGTTATTCACCATCTGGGTATTGTGTAAGCAACACATCCACAGTAAGCCGCAATTTAGACCTGATGCTTTTAAAGATTAAGAGTCTGACAACACTGCCATCTGGAGGCAGACTAATCTGATCTTAACAGTTTTTAAATATGTGAAATGTTTATCATTATGCATTCAGAACGAACCCAAAGCAAGTTCTTGAATTACAATTTCATACTAGGTCAGATGTAGCTAACAAAGTCAAATTAACTAGTCTAGCATACTGCTTCTTTAAAAATAAATAGGTGTGTGATTCTGGCACTAATAACATGGCGAAAAGAAAACAAGGAGCTCAATAATGGAAAAAATATATAGGAGGGGCAAAAAGCACACAGCCAAACACGTAAGGGATCGGCACGTGGTAAAGACACGTTGGTGGCTGTACTGTATCTGTTCCACACCCGTCACTATAATCTCTCTGCGCAGATATTTGTCAAAGCTCTGATTGGAGCCTTTTCCATTCTGCCCTTCAACTGAACATACTGTAGCTGATAATACATCCTCCAGCACTTAGGGAACAGGACTTTCAAGCCAGTGTTTGCAGGTTCTGGCTTCCATATCTCTGAAAAGTACTAGATAATCCCAAAAAAATAAGCAAAAAAAATTTATTAATTAAAATCCATCAAAATAATCATTCTGGTCAACAATTAGAATTCTAGAGCCATAACTGTAGAAACAATAAAGGTTCTTTTGAATCAAGTTATCTGTTGGCAAGATGCTAATAATGGACATTATACTGCTTCAACCCAGTCAAACAAACAGTTCAGCTCCAACTAAATAACCATCACACACATCCTTAAAATTCTGAAACGTGTACATGGTTGCAAAGGCATGACTACAGACTTGCTTGCCCAAAATAATACCCTTTCCTCCCCCTGTGCAAGATATCTGAAACAGAACTGGTCCTTTGGCCTTTTGCTGCTTCGTCAGTTATGCTTTTTTTAAGCACTGGTACGTTTACATTTTAGTTATTTAGTAGCTACTTCTATCCAAAGCAATGTACTTTTTTGAGAAATCAGCGAGAGCCGGTCCCTGAAAAAAATTAGGGGTTGAAGGCCTTACTCAATAGCCCAATGAGGAAATCACTCTGCTAACTCTAGTATTTGAACCAGCAACTCTCTGATCACAACGCCCTAACCTGGTGAATCACACACTGTCCCCTAGTAACAGGAAGCAGAACAAAAGGATAGTTAATTTAAAAATTCATGACAGCCTAAGTTTTGATGGAAATAGACAGAGAGATAAAGTTCCACTGAAATAGAATTGTACAGACAATTACCCAAACAAAAGTCTCGGAGACAAAGATGAAGAACTAGGCTAGGAAACAGCTCTTGCAGCCAAGGAACTAAATGGACCTTTAAAACCTTTCTGTGAAATCCTTCAAGAAGCTAAGGACTCCACCAATGAAGCAACTGTTTCTGTTACACCAGGCGCGCCATGAATCCATTCAAACTGTTGTATTCGGCTTTAATGGGACAACTTGGCCACAGTGACTCTGTCCTGCGAACTTAAACACTCAGAAGGACCAGCATTTGAGAACTGGGAGTCAGACGGTGTGGAGGGTTACTGACCTGTGAAAGACAGACAGCAGGCAAGTTATAAGACTAGACAATATAAAGAAAGGCATGCGTTCCAAAATAAACCCAATTAAGCTGACACATAACAAAAAGTAAATGATTTTCCACAGGAACGCACAATAATGACCTTGATAAAGCTCTTTTCAAAGGGCTTTGTTTCCTTTGCTTAAAAAAAAAAAGTGCTCATGACTCACACTGAAGCCTGGTGATTAGCACTTACGGATGTTACACACAGATGAACACCAGCCATGAAGCTCCACAAGCAGCCTAATTACTGCAGGATTTGAGCTTCAGCTCCACGGACCTTACTGCACCTTATAAGGGCCGCGTCCATTTTCTTCTACTTCCCAAACAGACATTAAAAATGAAAATTGCGTGGATACATGTAACTATGGTTGCTACGCACATCTTCAAACACAGATAATGTTACAATACAGTGCAAAAGCTCTTATCAATTTCAAATGAATTGGCATTCATTCTTAAGGCAAGCCACCGTCAGAGCCAAAACACGACATTCACGCCATCCTCAGTGCCAAACATTACACACTGGTGTGCCTAGACGGACACTTACATTCATTAGGCTTATTCATTATTGATTAACATAATGAGCTCATCAATTATAGATCAGCGCTGTGACGAAGAACAACCAAGGCTGAGTGGGCTGCTAGTCTGGCACTGGCAGCTCATTCCTGTTTCAGCACAAAAAAAAGATCAGAACCGATCCACTGTGTATGGCAGAGGTGAGTTTAAACAGCCCTGTGCTTTTACACAGTGTTATATACATAGTGCTGTGAGTGATCACCTGTACTAAAAGGTACATTCAGAACATGGAACTTAAGAATTAATCTACAGGTGTCAGGTTCTTATTTGTGCTCCAGGATTAGTTTTTATTGTTGGTTTATCTGAAAGATGTTTTAGATTAAAGCAACATACAATCGAGGAAGCAGGATAACCCAATTGCTCCAGGGAGTAAGGGTCTTGCTCAAGGTCCCAATGATAAAGTCTGCCTGAAACGGGACTTGAGTCAGCGACCTACCAATCATGGGCACGGAGTCCTAACCCAGCGGCTACGCACCAGCCCTTCCTGCACATCAATTCAGACTCGGCTCATTTCTAAAATGGACATGCCAGTGCTTGGTTTAATCATCGGTTTTCCTTTCTTGGGAGGATCAGTAGCAACAGTCCTTTAGTTCTACACCGCGATGTGCCATTAGCACAAACATCACGTGTTTATGCAGAGCAAGGCCGTAGGAGATTTCCATATTGGGAGGGTACACAACTTATGTAAATGTAAAGGTTAGTTTATTGGGGGGCAAATGAAGCCACATTAAATATTGGGGGGGGTACATGTCCCCCCCGGTTTCCACGCCCCTGAGCCAGTGTACAGCTCACGTTGAAAGCCGCTGTTAAGCTGTATAGAAGCTTCAGTTGTGTTAAAGAAATTCCAGAGCTACAGGGGTAACGTGATGCCCATTAAAAACACACTTAGGTCCATGCAGAGGAGTAAGAGTGGTAATGACTGCATGGATTAGGAAAATAAAAATGCGTCAACTGCTGAAGCCCAAAGCCTTGGTCCCTGACTTAATCACTTAAAAGATGCTGAATAATATAAAACAAAACATTGGTTAAGTAATGTTGTTTGTCGCATCTGCCTTTAACAAAAAAAAAAAATCCAAAATTTTAAGCCATTTTTTACAATAATATATCTCGTTTAATTTTTAACTACAATGAGTAAACCAGGGAGCTATCAGCCATTTGAAAATGTTCCCTTAATAAAATCCATTTTTTTGTTTCCAATCCCTTTCTTGTGGAGATCAATAAAAGAAAACACAGTATGACCAAAGTTATATTTGTGATTATTATTCACATTACACAATTTTAGGGTGTCTACATTGGATATTACATTGAAAAAGGAGGATGGAGCCAAACCCAATGAATGCCACAGCCTTTATTCCCCCGTTCAGAGAGAAAGCCAGTAACTCCTGCTTACACTGAACAGACCCATGTCATGCCAGTCGAACAGTGCCGAGGTTTATATGATATGGAGAGAAAACTAAGACGAATCACCATCCTGATGACTATGTGATCTATGGAACATGAATTCCCATATGCATCAGTACATAGCAAGTTCCAGAGTGGATTTAACAGCCTGGTCACCTTCACTTTGCAATCTTACTTTGCTTCATTAAAAAAAAAATTATAATAATAAAAAAAATTATGATCGGATTGATCCTGACGGGACTGAAACATGCATACTGTATTTTTGCAGTTTTATCTTTGCAGCTCTTCCTCAAGGTGCTCCTATTTTATTTTTGCCCAAGTTTACATCCTGCCTCACATCCATAACCGCAGCTCCAATCACGGCCTGTCAGAGGTGTGAGAGGGAAAGTTAATCCGATTTGGGTCGTAGAGACCCGATCTGTTCCGCTCCTCCTAAGGGGGTGACAGCTGTATGGGAGATGCGTGAAGGCAAACATTACGGCCAGCGTGAGGCGCTATGCTGCCCTCCACATTCAGCTAACTGTCCATCCAACACAGAGGGGCCCCTTGTCTGCTGTGACATCACCACCAGCCCCAATCAGACCCTTCCCCCCCCCAGCACCACTCACTTCAGTCAGCGGCTGGGCCAATTCAGCTTCACACAAACACGCACATGAAATTTTAATTGCTTCCTGAAGTAAAATAAAAGGAGCTCGAGGCAAAAGGCCACAGGTGTTATAACAAAGGAGAGTGGCCGGCCAGGGTGTGACGCCCCTGGGTTGCTTTGTCAATCCTTGGGTTCTGAATGCCCCTTCAGACCCATTACCACCCCCCTCTACGTAAGAGGCAACATACTTCAGCTGCATGAACATGGACTTTGGAAAGACAAACTTAGAGTCAACTTTTCCATATGCAAACCTGAGAACTACAGATGTTCTTTCTTACCCACAGTCATATGAGCACACGATGCCGCCGCTTACCCAACTCTACAACGTTACATTTACAATATACATTTGCATTATTTAATATGTATATGCTATTTGCACTATTCACCACAGTGGAACACTATGCCCAGTTCTTATGTCTTAGTTCTTTTTAAAATTAGTGTAATTTGATTTGTTTTCCCTTACATGTTTATTTACTTTTATTGTTATATATATATATATATATATATATATATATATATATATATATATATATATATATATATATATATATATATATATATATATATATATATATTTTTTTTTTTTTTTTTTTTTTTTTTTTACCAAAAAATGAAATTTCCCCTCACAGGGATCAAAAAAGTTCTCTTACCTAATTTCTCTAATCTTAGTAACACTTAAAGCTGCTTAATCCACTTTGAGCCTTTGGGGTCGATTGATTACAAACAAAAATAATGAGATTCTTGAAATAAAATTATATCCCGAGCGTGGTCAACACAAAATGTTAGTCATGTTTACTGCAGATTTACATCAGGTTGATATTTTACTTCAAATTCCTAAATAGTTAGTTATTCTTATATATAAAGTAACTAGTCCTTTGACAGAACCACAGCTTCACAGCAGACCTCTCAGAGTGCAGCAGAGTATTGCAGTATACTTCCCATGTACTGCAGAGACGTGAGGGCTGGAAAACTTTCTATAGGCACGACTTCAGGTAACGCAGAGCCTAAATGGGCAGCACTATTGCCTCTTTCCTCCAGGGATGAGGGTTTGAATTTTGCCTCCTCTATCGAGTTTGCTCATTCCATTTCTCTAGACGCTCCAGTTTCCTTCGGTAGTACATAGACACGCTAATAGATTAGCTGGCACCTTTAAACTGGCAGCAGCTTGTGTATATGTGGTACGTGATGCACCGGCATCCCATCCAGGGTGCCGCCTGAGAGAGGCTCCAAACCCCCCGCGACCCTGTCCCGGATAACGGTTAAAAGACTGATGGAGGGTCTCAGAACTCCCCACTTCACCAAAGGGGCTATTGTTGTCCTCTGCACATCAGACATGCCTCATTGCTCCGGCACCAGTCCCCATGTGATCCCTCGGTCAGGGCTGCCCAGAGATGGGGAGGGGAAGAGCTAATTCAAGGCCAACCAAGCAGTACATCTGCCACTGATTTGAGAGACACCTGCTACACGCCCCAGTCACAGATGTGCCCGTCATCCTCTGCTTCTGAGCATACAAAATGGAAGCACACAAGCAAATGCCGTACCTGCCCATTCTACATGGAGCTGGCCTGCATCTTCTTCACATACTTGCCCGAAATAAAAAATACAGCTCACATGGTTAGTGGCAGACTGGGAAGCAACAAGGTGGAATTCTTTGAATCTCCAGATCTGACCAAATATCAACCCTGCAGTGTAGCAGAGAGGCTTGAACAGAGATATTTAATTAGGGACAGCATGGAGAAACAGCATCTGCAGACGTGTGACAACCGTGATGATTATCAATTTGGGCCACATGTGCAAGGCGAGGAATAACCCAGATCGAGGCACCAACCCATCACAGACTATACACATTTATATTTACACCCTTTTATCCACATCGACGAACAGTTGAAAAATCGGGGGCCTTGTCCAAGGGCCCAACAGTGAAACCACTCTGCTGACCATAGCATGTGAACCGATGACCTTCCAATCAGAGGTACAGCACCCTAACCTGCGGAGGCCAAAGGCTGCACACACAACACCCCTCCTACCCCATTTCGTGATTCAGACTCTAGAGAACAGAATCATTAAGAAAAACATATTAGCCAAAACATGAAGGGGAAGAGATTAGTAGCTGTGTTAAGAAATCAATGAGCACTGATCATATTAGTCAAATCTTTAAGCAAAACAAATCACTCCCGTCAAGCCTGACGATATTAGTAGATAAAGGCTGTATGTTTTGGATTATTAATAAGCTTCAATGGTCTGTTTCTTTGACCAGTACCAGCCCTAATCAATGTGGCGGTCAGCACTGCTGGCGCTCCCAAGTCCAAAGCAAAGTCCAATTCCCTGGCAAGTCAGTGCCCCCTCAGAAGTTGCCCCCCTAGGCGGCCGCCTATATTATCTATAGGATTCACTGGACCTGCCATTGATTACAGACTAGCGGGGGTGATGTAGCAATATTTTATTGTAACAAGTTACAGTTATAGCCATGATACACATTTCAGAGGTATCGCTAGAATCATGATGCAACACGCTGTCAAATAACCAGACAGTCCAACTCTGATAAGGAAGAACTGGTTGCAAAAAAGGTTCTACTTTGATTGAATGGAAATGGATTGTATTCGAGAATTTCAACGTGGACCAATCTACTATCATTTGCAAACACTGCAAAGATACTGCTTGTATAATAGGTGGCAACACAGGCTATCTATTCAAATTAACATTACTAACATACATTACAAAAAATTGTGATGTATCTTGCAAATCATAATTATAACCAAAAAAAATATTGTTATATGACATATATACCAACAACAGGCAACATATGCTAAGCTAATGACTTGTGGGAGAGCACATGTTCAAGTAGCCACTAGCTGCTAGCTCAGCTGTTTGCTACTGCAATAGCAGAGATTTGACCCCATGCTGTTGCATCAGGTATCAGCACCATTATTTTACGCATATAATAAAATGATCCATCATAAAAACAGGAAAAATATTTCATTAGATTGAAAATAAAAATGAAGAAAACACTCCACAAATTTAGTATGTCAGCTGTAAAGTTTAAAATAAAACGATGCCTTTGGAAGAAGCCATAGAACCAAAGCAAAAAGAACACCTCAAATACTCCGGTGAATAAGTTCAGCTTATTATTATTTAGTGGTAATGTCGGGTATAAGTCAGTAACCAAAACGAGTTAAGTTCCTGATCATGATCAGAGGAAAAAGTCATGTTTAATTAAGGCACCACACTGAGGAGCTCCTTTGAAGACACAGCTGTAATTTGCGAAGTGCCATTTACTGTGGCCTAAACTCTGAAGGCCCTGGAAGCTGAAGCATTTGGCACCGTTTAGCGAAGGATGCAAATTACTGACAACTGAGCAAGTGCACCAGCAGCACATAGCGGAGAGCCGTTTCAATACGGAAGCCGGCTAAGGAGGCCGGGTTTGCTAGTGGAATTCCTAATATTATCTGGTTGGACCTGTACTCTACTTTTAAACATCCAAACACTACAGAAAAAAACCTATCAAAATACGATAAAAAGTAATCAATGAGAGCCTAAGATCTAACCGGGGACAATGCTACGTTTTGATCCTTAGACGGGCTTAGCATACAAGAGATATGGGACCTAATCCCTAAATGGACTTAGAATAAAGTTCTCGGGGGACTGGCAAACAAAAAAAATATGGTGGCTGAACTTCTACAAGAGTTACTACAAGAATAACCCCGGGAAGCCTTCAACGCCTCATGTCACATGACTGGAGAAGTGCAAAGTCACACGTCTGGGAAAAAGAGGTCACATCCTCTTAAGCCAATTATTGCAAAACAAACACAGTGGAGCTGGTTAATCAGTATAACAATGGTCTGATTGTGACCACCTCAAAACGTAACATTTAAGTAACTGACATTGGAAATAGGAAGAACTTTCAAACTGCTCAGCTACAATAGGAAAAGCAACACTATGAAAATATCCACATGAATACAATTACACTAACAATATTCTTATACTATCCATAATGCTGTGTCTATGAACATAAACTCAATGTAAAGCAGTATACATGCTCAATAGAAAATCACCTGCATAGTTCAAGAAAGTCACGTTAACAGGAGAATGAAGACAAAAACAGTAAATTGCAGTGTCTTTCACCGGCATCTTACAAACAAAAAGGCTTCAAAACCATCATGAACATTGCAAAAGAAAACATAACACATTACAGGTTCTGACAGACATGTCCCTTTGGCTTAAAGTTTGTGGAACACATTAGGAATCAATTTAACACGGCAAACCCCAGTAACCAAGCAGTAACCAAGGTCAGCTCACCCAGTGGCCTGTAGAGAGAGAAACCCGAGAAGGTCATTTTTCGGCCGGAACTTCAAAGCCAAGCCAGCAGGTGGTGAAATGCATATGGATGCACATACAGCCCTGTGTCTACATGCGAACAGCACAACACCACACAGCCAGGTCTGTTTGATTAGAACACTGCCATGGGCGTTTCATGTTTCTCTAATAATGCTTCATATTGCATTACATGCAAATTCTACACTGTGGAGTATAGTGGAGTAATATGTAAAATCTCTCTTTGTATAGACGTACATGTGTTCTTACATTTAGAAACTTGACAAATATTTTACGCTGAACTCCTGATACAGATACTCCTTAAAGCACACCAACGTCTTGATATTTTTCCATTTAATATACAATATGAACAAACTTCACATCTCTGCATTTAAGTCGCTTTCCCATGTATTCTGGCTTCTACATTCTCAAGTTCCATGTAACCATCAACCAAAGCAGCCATAGCCAAGACACCTTAACCATGGTGTAACAAGGCAAAACTTGCAGACAATAGGACCGAGCCTTTTTCCACGGTATTTTTGTGTATAAGTAAGAAACCAATAAGCAATACATATAAGCAAAATGAAATGACATTGATTGGTATATGCAAACAAGTGGACCACGTCTTCCACAGTTACCAACACAAGTAAGCAATGAAATGAGCCAGAAGGTACAGAGAGAGTCAAAATATCACATAATCCACCCAACATCAAACTCAATGAGAAAGTGGCCTCTATAGGCATAAAACAAACACTCCAAATCATACTGTTTACATGTTATGGTGTTTACTTATCAGTAAATAAACAGGCAATAAAATGTTATTTTCAATTATTAAAACTGAAATTATTTTAAGCAGAATCTGACCTATAATTAAACCAACAGAGCCAACACTTGTCTGCACGTCACTCCTCCCAGAAAACTGCTGAAGAGGTCCTTTGTTTGTGATTACCTTGCCTGTCTGTCAAGCCTGGTTTAATTATTCCATTGCCCAGCAATACTAGGGCATACCATGAAAGGTTGTTTTTCCATTTCACATTTTGGATGACTGGGAATATTTCTGTACTAGGAATCATTAGGACCAGAAACTACCTTTAACCAAGCCGGATTTCCATCATTGTGATCTTACAGAACATCATTTCACATTTAGATTTGCTTCTATAAATAGCAGATGCTTTTGTCCAAAGCAACAAGTGAGAGAAGTAGCACATTAAAAACATACAGCTCTGGAAAAAAATCAGGGACCACAGCAAATTTTTTTGTTTCACTCAGTTCTCAATGCATGGGTGTGCGCCTGTGAATAATATATCTTTTTTTTTTTTTTGCAAACTGCAGTCTGGTTCTTCTCTGTTTCTCATTAATGAAGGGCTTCTTCCTTGCTTTATGGGACTTCAGTCCTACTTCTAGGAGCCTGATACAAATTGTCCTAGCAGTGCACTTCACACCTGCACTTAATGTTTCCCTTTCCTTTTGAAGGTCACTGGATGTCATCCCATGATTCATGAGAAACTGTCGGATAAGTCAACGGTCATCTCTGGCATTAGAATGTTGCTTCCACCCTTAACCTGACTGGTTCCTTGTCATTCCCAGTGTCTCCTGCTTCACCTTATTCTTGTTTACTGCAGTCTTAGAAATTTTGAACCTGGAAACAACCTCCTGCTCAGCATAGCCTTCTGCCAGCAAATGCCAGCAGAACCACAATTAAACTGTTTTTTTTTTTTTAAATTTGTAGAGCGGTCTCTATTTTTTCCAGAGCTGTATGTGCTGTCAAGCAGTAAACTAGGCATAAGTGCAGCTAGGCAGAACTTCCAAAGTATGCACAGTTACAAGTGTAATAAGAATTGGAACAAGAGCAATTTTAGTTCTCTTTATACAGTTCTATCATCAAGTCCCATCATTTTTTTCTGACAGATGAGGGAGGACATATGAAATAAATGCACTGGGATGCTATATTATGATAAAAGTTAGTGAAGCTAGCACTTTGATCATTTTTAAATATGTTACCACATTACTTTCAAAGCCTGGGCTTCTGATTCAAGAAAAACAAAAGCCTGGGTTGTTTCTCCTTGTTCTTGCTTGGTATGACAAAACAAAAACACATTAGATTAGATAAGGCTTCCCTCTGTGTCTTCAGATTAGCCTGTAGCTAATCTAGTGAGCATGCATTAGCGTGCTATAAAGCAAATCTGCACGTAAATGAGCCAGAAAACACAAACAGTAAAACAGAGTACATACTCACACCTCATATAGAGTAACAAACAGCTAACTAAAAATAAGATACTATGGCTGATGTCTTATAATTGCAGGGACACAAAGTATTTTAAATTAAGCAAATTATAATTTTTAATATCATCTTACAATAAACAAAATAATGGTTCTACTGTAATGATCCCCCACCATTTAGCAGAATGGATACACTGCACATTTGCAGTTAAAGATCATATGATTATGGATATAGATCATATCAGTTGGTGTGACCGTAAACAGCGGTTATGGAAGTGTGACTCCAAGCAAAAAAATTACTTCTGTTTGAGGGATCCCATTTCACTCTTTGAAGAAGCAGTGTTTATTTGTAGCATCTTTTTTAAACTTTCAATTTAAAATACAACTAAACTCATATTAGATCACTCAAAGCCCTCCCCAAGGACTTGGAACAGAAATCAATCCAGGATGAGATCCAAGCACAGGAACTAGTCTTAGCTTGTAGCAAAAGGCCAACGAACACCTCCGCTCTTCTGTATTTCTCCACTTTTTTCCTTTATTCATAAAAATCCAGCCAGCTCCCTTATCATGTTCGGTCCTGTCCTGTCACAAGGCTTGGCAGCTGGCAGTGCCAGCACTGATCTGGAGGGTCCAAGAATACGTGTCTCATAAATCAATTCATATTTATAACAGTAAGTCTACACTAAGAAATGAGGCTTTTCAGCAGGCAGATGTGGTTTAACCCTGTTTAAATGGGGATTTAGCATAGGCTGTCAAACCTTCTGGTTGCACGTAGCTGTCATAATTGCAATGCTTGGAAATGTTAATTTGTTGGTGTTATGCGACTGAATTGAGGCAGTAGACTTGCCATGACCAAAAGACTCTCAGACCTGGTTTCTCATGTTCACTGAGGGTGAAGAAAATGTCTGTAATAGAGATTTTTCAAAACTAGGCTCTTCTTAACTTGCAAACATAAATATTATATTAAACATTCAAGCCATTCTCTTTAAAACTTTGCACAATTAAAGGACAGTCTTTTTGTCTTAATATAGTGATCACAGTGGTTTTTTAAATAATTTGAGGAAACATCTGCAATAATAATCCACCATCATCTCTCCTTCAGCAAGGGCTATGGAGAGCCAAACGGTAATTATAAAAGTCTAACATTTAAACCTGCAAAGCTAAATATTTTTCTCAATGATACAATATCTTCAACATCTTTAAAAGGGCTGTGTTTGAGGATAATCTGGTTGAGAAGGTACAAAAGTTTAACACCCATGTTAAAGATTTCATGAAAAATCCAAAAAGGAGATTAATAAATTATATCTACATTTTATGTACATTATTTATATATATATATATAAAAAATATATTAAAAATATACATACATACATACATACATACATACACACACACACACACACACACACACACACTATACAGCATTATTCAGTTCTAAAATATAGCTTCTGTAGGAAGCAAAATACACACTGTTTACTTGAACTTTAAAGTACAACTGCACAACTGGTGGGGGGGGGAATTGTGCATTGCCAGCTGTACAAAGACACATTCCTTGCACATATTTTCACCACAAGATTAGAATTCAAGATTTAAATCAAGAGATATGAATTTCACCTAGTCACCCAAAGGTAAAGTCCTCACATATTTTAGACATAATACAGGACAATTTAGATTTGTAAATGTCATAAAATTTCTCCATAAGGTAGAATATTGCTCATTAATAAGCCCAGACATAGCACAAATAACAAAACTGCCTTACCAAATAGTTTTCAGTTACTCCAGTAGATTTATGAGAATTAAATTGCTCCATTCCTTTTCATGTTAAAACATGCTAGTCTTACTTATGCCATTTTTTTACAAGTGAAAACACACAACCCATCGCAATGAGAAACCTTTCCAATTAATCATGACAGCTCACGAAAAACAAAACAATTACCACTAATGAACAGTGTACACTGCAATTTATTTCATTGCTGCTCTTGGCTGCATCTATCACCACGGTAAAATATATGCACCAAGTAGGCTAGATACATTAATGTTTCCATGTCTGTCATCTACAGACACAGACAAAGCATTCTGGGTTCACACCACATTGCAGGTCACATGTAGATTACAACAAGCTGACAGTAAGCTGGCCTCAGACAAGTTGCTTGACAATTCCTACAAATATGGGAAACGGCAACTGGAAGCATAAAGCATGAGCACTGTTTACACTAATAGCCTAACGTTGTGCCCGCATGAGCAAACAAGTCATAATCACCCCTCTGAGCAATTCCCCGACAATTCATTATAGGCCTACATGAACAGGCTCAGATTTTACCTCTACAGCTCCATTTAATCCACGGGAAGTCAAATGCAAAATATCCCAATATAAAAAAAAGTAGATTAAATAACAGCACTCACGCTTTCTTTCTTCTATTTCTTGTAATGAAGGAGAACTTTGTTAAGCCCAGTATGAAATCATGGTATCACCCTAGCCTCGGGTAGCTCTGTATCAAAACATGTTCGAGAATGCATTGCAAGTCACATGGAGGTTAAACCCTCAGCATTATCAAAAGGAGAGAAGTCTTCCTGCCTCTCTGAAATAGCCGTCTTTTTTATTTTCCCGAAGAACTCTGGTCAAACCAGGGGGTTAATTATTAATAACATTTCAATTTATATAACAAATGGCTTAGGGACAAAAAAAACAAAAAAACAAAAAAAAGAGCAAAAACCACCACACTGCATTTACTTGAAATACTTCTTTACGTTAACGTCATGTAATGTCTTATCTATAAATGTACAGCTTGCCATGTGAAACCATGTTCTTTCTAGCTGCGATCATAGTTAATTGTATACTATCACTTTAGTCAGCCCATGGGCAAAGCAAGTTATCACCAGTACATTTTATTCCATATTTTGCATATTAGAGTTTGTTACAGGTTATGCAAAACTATTATTTCATATTGGATTTCAATTTCTGTAATTGATGAAAAGGGAGTGTCCTTTTACACACATCCAGACACAATGAGCCTAAGGAGACATGCTGGGTCAGTTTTGTCGGGCTCAACAAAGGCTACCTTCTCAAGTGCAATGGGTAAATAATTATCTTTATCTTGAGGCCCGTAAATCAAGCAACACATTTAAATAACAATATATCAATGATCAACCTTTGCCAGTAATGTTTCAAGTTCAGGGTGTTCAAAGAGAATATTTTCTTAACAACTGAGACAAATTGCAGAACAACAAAACAGGTGGAATTTGGAAAAGCTTTCAAGTTATAAATATATTGTATAAATATAAAGTGGCAATCCAAAATTTTTTTGGGGGTTTTCTTAAAAACATAGTACAGATTCTCCTCTACTTACGAATGAGATACGTTCCAAACGGCCGTTGGTAACCTGAAATGTTCGTAAGTCGTTATTCAATATATAGTATATGCAAGTACTAAGAACTAGGATGCTGGGAGTACGCACGCTACGCTGCTGCGCGGCGGGAGTAGCGGCCAAAAGTCGTATTAGGTGGAAGAAAAAAAATATTGATATTGCGGACAGGAAACAGGAGCCCAATACACACAATTTGGACTTACAGTCCTCTTCGTTCGTATGTCTGAAAGTTCATAGGTTGAAAGTTCGTCAATAGAGGAGCGTCTGTACTTTGTCATACTGATGCATGTTTTACTGGCACAAATGACGAAATACCAAGTGATTCTAAAAAGGTAAAAACTTGTCGTTGAAATACAATCAACCCACAAGCATAGTATCAGAACAAAATGCAAATATTTCTTAAAACAGAGAAGATTCACTTTTTTTTTCCCAAAAAGCAGAGTAGAGACCTGAACTATTTTCACAGGTAAAGACCACAGTAAAGAAAATAATATGGGCACCATTTCAATGTTTATCATCTGTACTCAAGGTCTTAACAAGGTTCTCTACTGCTGCTCAAGTTCAACCAATAACAATGGAATCGGGACAGATTTATTGTAAACTGAATCTGGCATCTGATTTCCTGGCTAAAGTAAACAAAGTCCACAGCATGTCAAGTTTACACAGTGGTTAAGCACTACCTGGAAATGAAATAACCAGGGAAACATATTAAAAGTAGAGATGAAAGGATAAAATTGTTTTTAAAAAACAATCCGTACCATGCGTTACATTGAGAAGAAATAAAGACATTTCAGAGGCACCAACATATGGTACAGACACAAGCAATCGATTTCTAACAATAATCTGTTTACCATGTGCCCATAATTCACATAACATGCAAAGTCATTTAAACATTTCACGTTATATATAATCTACCAAGATGTCAGCAAAGGCATACCTTACCTGTGCACAGGGGTGTTTTAAAGGGGGGGGGGGGGGGGGGGGGGGGGGTAGGATGATTCCAAGGGCCCCTGAGTGACAGGACTCACAGGAGCTCCCAAAAAAAAAAGAAAAAAAAAAAAGAAACACATAATTGGTCTGGGTGGGGGCCCGACATTTATAGCACACCCCTGCCTGTGCACCTAATGTAATCGCTCTGATTACTCAGATGTACAAATCTATCACAAACATAATATAATTAGGCAAATGTATGGTAGGAAATGTTCATTATTTTAGGTTGTCAAAGAGCTATCCTATTACACAACATAAGCAGTAAATAATAGTGAATAAATAATACTATTATACCACCTGACTATTTCCACCAAAGGCTGCATTTAGGCCTACCACTTTCTCGACAAAATATGCTAATTAGAAGCCTGTTACCGCTGGCCCGTTGCCAGCATGCTCTTAACGTCAACCGAACCATCGTCTTCCTGTGGCTGAAGCTGAAAAACGTACGGCTCAAGAGATTAAATGAAGATTTCTGCTCAATTCAAAAAAACCTGAATGCGCCTTAAGCCTTAATAGGCTCTTACAGGTCAATGGAACAGCCTCCTGCGTCTCAGCTGGCTTCAGGTTCAGTTTTAACAGACTTCTAAGCCGCTGCAGAATGTTTCCTGGGTGCCAAATCGCTTGTTTCAGTTCTATAAATCCAGCAAACTGACATTTAATAAGATGCCCCAAGTCCTGCCAAGGCTTTTATGACCCCAAATCGCTTCCTGCTCCAATCCCTAGAAGTGCAAAGGGAAACCTGCAGGTTACTAAATAAGACACCCCTAGTAAAGTCGCACTTTCTATTCCATGCTGTTTCTCCAAACAGTCCCTCCTTTTCCCATGCAAGCAACAGATATCCAAATAAACGTCTGAAAACTGAAAAATATGTATACAAGCTTCTGCATCTAAGACTGGTCAAGGAAATATTTGCCTTGTGTGATTGTGGATTTTAATACTGAATTTTTCCCCCCAGTCCAAACATTCAATCTGATTAGAAGTACATTACTAGTATGCCTTTAGAAATGGATGCAAAATGCACAACAGGATGAGATTGTTTTATTATAGACCAAGAGTCATCCGCTGTCCAGCAAGGAAATATATTGATGAAATGTGTTCGAAATAAGTGTCTAAAACATCTCGTTCATTTTTCATTTGGCCGATCAACACTAGCAATGGCTCATATTCCCAGTTTCCTCAGGCATGGAAAAGCACCTGTGGTAACAGAAAACACATAGCCAGTGTTAAAGGTCACAGAAAGGGGGGCGCATATGGATTCTGCTTTAGAAAATACAAAAAAAAACGGTAAAGACTGTCCATAACACATATTTCAAAATGCAGGATGAATCTACACCCTTTATTCTCCCTGCACATAAAGCAGCAAAATGTCCCTCAGCGGCACTCAAGGCAGCAATGCAGCATATACAATATGCATATATACCAATATGCATATACCAAAAGCTAAAAATGCACACAACCACTTTTAGTTGTTTTTAATTATCCCAAACAATTATAAGCTGATGTAAGAAAACGGGTGCATAATGCATCCCTAACATATCTTTCAATAACCGTCAAACACCACAACAAAAATGAGCCATTTTACAGCCCTTTGCTGAGTGACATGTGACTATGGGTGGGTGGGGACGACCTGGACTTTAATGCTTAGGCCTCACAGCAAGATGCCGATATGGGTGCCATGGCCAGGTGGACGGTGCCGAAGCAGGGCCCAAGCACAGCGCATACGCGAAGGGCCCCGTGAAGGGAGGCTACGTGCCCTGAGAGAGCCATGCCTCGCTTAGAGACACAAACCCGCATCAACTTTCCAAGGTGCCTACTCAAGCTCAAATAGAAATTCAATTTAAAAATGTGATTTCAAAACTGTAGTATGCCATTGTGAAAGCCAACCTGAAAAGACAAGAGACGTACTGACTGACAGATACTATAGGGTACTTTTGTTTTTGTTGCCATGGGGAAACATTATCAGGAATCATAACCTGTTAAGAAACGGCAAATTCTATTCAAGCTATTGTACAACTTTGCCGATTTTCACAGACTCATATTTTCATTTTTTTTTTATCATCAAATCATCAAAGACTTTAATAACTATGGTTCACACTAAGAGACTCAAATGACCTTCATCTACCCCTGGGAAAGTTTGTAGTCTCAAAACTACTCAAATCCAGGCTTTGCACAATTGATACCTTGGACATCCTGGGGACAACTTACTTTCTAATCCACAGTCTCACAGTCTGGTTTGGATTCTCAAAGGCTACATCAAAGAAAGAAAAGGGAAAAGATTGGTGGGAGAGTAAAATAAAATATTATTCTGTGCTGAAAGGTTCTGGTGAGTGAATCCAAGGAAGTGCATCTGAAAAGGAGTTGGCACACATCACTCTATTACTCCCCACAGTGGCTTCATTTACACACAGCATAACATTTGTAAGTTACTGACAATTCCTTTCACCATCAAATAATAAGGCTTTTGTTGGTACCCCGCACATTGCATTTCAGGCTACGTCATCTAGATTGCACAGAAATAATCCTCAAGCTCAGTGCAGGATGGGGATATCTCTCTCTCTCTCTCTCACACACACAAAACTCAAAAGGAACCATCCTAAAGAAATACATTTTAGAAAGATCCAATGGAATGATTAAAGGGTTTATTTTCTCAACTGAAATCTGAAGGTAAAGTAAAACAGAGCAACAAATGTAAAGAACAGTGCATCTTAAAAAATCCTGACATACTGGCACTTCTGTAAACTAGTGAGATCTGAAGCATGAATAATAATAATCCAAAATTAAATATGATTTACAAACATAAATGAATTATTGACCACCAGCCAAGATCTATCGTGAATAAACAATGTGACTTCAAAGATATCTACAACTACAAAACAAATACTATAACAAAAATACTTGATATGCATCATACAAGTCCACATCTAACCACAAAGCCTTTATAACCACCAGTAACCCAGCTTTATAGTATTGCAACATTTACTTGAAGCTTAAAAGTGAAGTTATCAAACTGCACTAATAATTCTGTAACATATTCTTACAATACTGAGAAAAACAACCTGTTACACTTACAATGGCCAAACACTACAGCACTATAGCC
This sequence comes from Paramormyrops kingsleyae, assembly GCF_048594095.1. Taxonomy (NCBI): domain Eukaryota; kingdom Metazoa; phylum Chordata; class Actinopteri; order Osteoglossiformes; family Mormyridae; genus Paramormyrops; species Paramormyrops kingsleyae. The sequence continues at coordinate 20,390,383 of NC_132803.1, forward strand.
TAACTATTAACACTCGGACAAAAACATAATAAAGAGACAATCAAATTATAATTCTGGCAAACAGCTCACAGGGGAACTATTATGCTTTGGAGATCTTGTTGCCCTCGACTTAAGTAAAACAAATAAGCTTTTGAGCGCGGAAACTTTACACTAAGAACGGTGGCATGTCTACGCCAGTAACTCTACTTTGAGATTAAAGAATGTATACAAACTTTATACTAATTTCAAGATAGATTTGATGCAGATTGGGAGTTGGGGAAATGCCTTACCGTCCCAAACACATAAACATTCCCAAAGGAAAGAGATGGGAGTCCCACTTAGTGTGTACGATACATCAAAAAACTGGATCAATTATATAATAATCTAGTGACAAATTCAAGTATTCATGTTGTTTATATAACAATGCGAATTTATATGACTAACTAAACAGCAATTTAAATACTTGTCAGGGTGCTTTGAGAGTTTAGTACGCATGTTGAGATGGCAACCCCAAACCAATAAGCGGAGATAAACGTTTAACATTTGGTACCACCTGTAAAACTTTACTGTTGCAAAGCATGCACTACACTATATACTCACCGTTTAACAGATTGCAATTTTAGGAATTCGTCCTCCTGTCTTGTTTCTGTTGTTGTCGTTTTAAGAAATTCCTTTCCCCCCCTACCCACCCCCACACTGTAGGACCGCTTCCAAAGTAACTTCCGTGGAACTAAAATTCATACAACCGTGTTCGAAACTATAGTGATAATAAACGAATGAATGATCTGAGTTTATTTCTTTTGTAGTTTTGCAGTCCTTGCTCCCTACTAGCCGCTCGGTCCACGGCGCTCATGCGCACTCAGGCGGCCACCCGCAAGTCATATTTCACTCCTGAGCGCTGAACAAAGGGGTGAGTCCGGCGGCGTGACGTTACACCGCAGCACCATGACAGGTAAAAGTTGCACTGTGAAACATTAATGAGGCACGGAAGGTGAGACTAACCTGCTTCACCTCTTACTTATTTATAATGCTGCCGATTGCTGCTATTCGAAGTCATTCTTGATTCTTTTAAAAACACCGCAACCTTATTTAATTTGACAAAACTTAAATGTTTGTACTCATTTCTTTTAGACTGCTTGGTCTGGTATTCATTAATAATTAGCCGGAGTGGTGACAAAACATTTGGGCTGACGTGCTTGACGCGACGGTGGGCTGATCGCATATGCATGGCTTGTTTTATGTCCTTTGCAACGGTTTGCGACAATGTTTGCTGTATCATGGTGGCAGTTTAGTTCAAGCACAACAAAAGACCAAAGACCCGGGGACCAGAAAAACAATGCTAAAAAGAGAAAATATAAAAATGTCAATAAAAATAATTAATTTAAAAATAAATGATAATTAGGGATATAGACATAAATAATACTATATAGTCATATTTTCATCCAATGATGTTCAGTTTTTGCGAACGATCTTGCAATTTTAATACACCAAACTTACCCAAAAAGTATTACAAGTTTTATATACTGTGTAATGGTTGGATGCATTTGATTAATGATTAATACAATCTGAAAGAAAATTTACTTTAAATGTTAATATTTATTAAACTGCACTTATTTGCCACAAAAGTAAAAACCATGTGGGTTGTTACAAAAAGCTGCTGCAGCATTTTTAACCAATAGGGGGCAGCCAAATACTGACGAATAATGTTAAACTAGTATAGTATATACTGTATTTTAGATTCAGAATTGTGATTTTGTACAAATAGCATCTGCTTACATCTGGAAATCTTATATTTACATAAATGTAATATTTAGTATGTTTTATATTGTTAAACTTTGATAGTTCGTTTTATATTTACTAAATGACTGTAAATGTTTACACATATTCATTAATACTTTTTTCAGATGTATAGGAGCAATCCTCAAACAGAACTAGTTTTATTCTATAAATTTAACAGCAATAAATAAGAATGATTGATATGTTACACATTTTTCCAGAAAATCTACTCTCTAGAAAGTGAAGCCAAACATAATACGTCCTTCACTGACAGTAATCTTCCTAAAAGAACACTTTGGTCCATAACAAAGTTCAACAGAACGTGTGGTTGTGTAATCCACCATAGTTTTTGAACTAGTTTTATTCTATTAATTTAACAGCAATAAATAAGAATGATTGATATGTTACACATTTTTCCAGAAAATCTACTCTCTAGAAAGTGAAGCCAAACATTATACGTCCTTCACTGACAGTAATCTTCCTAAAAGAACACTTTGGTCCATAACAAAGTTCAACAGAACGTGTGGTTGTGTAATCCACCATAGAGATTTTTGCAAACATAGTATTATGAAATAAAGTGGCCCAGTTTTCATTAACCAAATTTACTGGTATTCTTTAATCAGTAGCCTGTCATTTTCTGTAGTTCATACCCCACTGGAGAATTAATATACAAAACATACAAAAAGAACACAAACTGGTCATTGTAGTTGATCATTTGACAGACAATCTTCCAAGCTTCTTATTTTTTAAACTTACTGGTTTTCAGCAAAATTATTGATAGCTAAAAGTGTCAATAACCTTTCCAGTTAGTGTTTGTTCACATATCCAAGAAAGAGTCTAATTACTAGATGGAGTTCTGGTAAAACAGTAACAAGTGTATACAGTCATCTTACCCTTGGTTATCTCTGTGCTATCCTAGTATAAAATCTGCCACCAACTGTTATCGTAAGCACAACAAAAGAAATTTCTATGTGTTTTATTGTGTAACATAATATGCATTATTTCCAATAAATTATTAATAACAATAAAGTTGTGATTTTTACTTAAAACACTGACTACAGTCAAAAGTGAGTTACATTGTGATTTTTTGTGCAATTTACTGTAACCTTCAAACTATAGGATACATTAACAAGGATTAGCCCACAAACTTGCAAAGTAAAATTTGAAGTGATTATATGAACTCACGGCTGTCTTACGTGGACAGTATGTGGACAGAAATATTGGGACACCTGGCCATTACACCCACGGGAACTTTTATGACATCCCATTCTAAATCCATAGGCATCAATATGGAGTTGGTCTCACCTTTGCAGCTATAACAGCTGCCACTCTTCTGGGAAGACTTTCTACGAGATTTTAGAGTATGTCTGTGTGAATTTTTGATCTTTCCTCCGGAAGAGCAGAGGTCAGGCACTGATGTTGGACGTGAAGGCCTGGCTCTTCATTTTAGTTCATCCCAATGGTGTTCGATGGAGCTGTGTGTGGGCCAGTCAAGTTCTTTTACACCATACTCACCCACTATACTTGCTGTATGGATCAGGGCACAGTTTTGCTAGAACAGAAAATGGGCCTTATGCACTTATGGGCCTAGCCCAACCCCTGAAAAACAACTTATCCCCATTATCCCTCCTCCACCATACTGTACAATTGGCACAATGCAGTCAGGCAGGTAATGTTTTCCTGGCATCCACCAAACCCAGACGTGTCCATCAGATTCCTAGACAGAGAAACGTGATTCATCACTCGACAGCACGTCTCTACTGCTCTAGAACCCAGTGGAGGTGTGCCATACACCACTCCATGCTTGGCATTGCATTTGCTTAGATGAAGCTTGCATGCAGCTGCTTGGCCAAGAAAGCCAATTGCACGAAGCTCCCAGCACACAGTTTTTGTGCTAGGGTTAATGCCAGAGGAAGGGTGGAACTCTGCAGTAAACAGATCATTGGTGACTTTTGCGCACTATGCGACTCAGCACTTGGTGACCCTGCTCTGTTACTTTACATGGTCTGCCACTTCGTAGCCACTTCAGTTGACCGTGGAATTTCTAGCAGGGAAGGAATTTCCCGAACTGACTCATTACAAAGGTGGCATTCTATGATAGTATCATGCTTGAATTTCCTGAGCTCTTTAGAATGACCCATTCTTTCACAAATGTTTGCAAACCTGACTGCATGGCTAGGTGCTTGATTTTATACACCTCTGGCAATGGGTCAGAATGAAACATCTAAATTCAATGATTAAGAGCCGTCTTCCAGAACTTTTGTCCATACAATGTGATCCAAATGGGTACTTCCACATAACATTTACTTACACAATGAATATTCACTGTTCACCTTGGATCATCCAGACTATCTCCATCAAAGTCTGCTGGGAACCTAGGGGGAATGAGAGACAACCAACTGTCCTTTGCTGAGCACATACCGGTCTCCCGATCTTTCAGATTTACCCTGTAGATACTCAAGGAGATCAGGCCTTTCTATCTGAGTATGCAGCTCAGCTTCTTGTCCAGGTACTCCTTACCTCACGACTATGAATATTGCAACTCTCTACTGACAGGCCAGGCAGCTTGTGCTATCAGACCACAGCAGATGATCCAAAATGCAGCAGCCCATCTGATATTCAGTCATGATCTATGTCCCATCTTGCCCCCTTCAAGCAGCAAACTAATGCTACTTGGAGCTCCATCTGCCACAGGAGAAGGGTCACTCCATACAATTCTCTTGTGTGGTTCCCCAATGGTTGAATGAGCTGCCGAACCACATCCTGTCATCATCTTTAAAAAATGCTTCAAGAGCCATCTGTTCCATGAATTTCTCTATTAACCTGATGCTTCATTATGTTCTTTGAGTGCTCTGTTGCACTTACTGGCTACTGAATATCTTGAATTGGTTTTTACTCTTTTAGTAGTGATTGCGTAGTTGTTATGTAGCTTTTGGGTAGCTCATGCTCAAAAACTGCTTACACTTGCATCAGGTCATTCATTGGAAGCTCAGCCTAGCTGCACTTATGCCTATTTGACTCTATGGCAGCATGTATTTTTGTAATGTGCTATTTGCCCTGTAAAATGTAAATGTATATACAATTAGCATCAAATTAAACTCCAGTGTGCTGGAGATGACCCTCTTTGATAATTGTATTACAGTGAGTATTACAAAACAATATCATCCATCCTTCCAAATTCTTATCCTGATCTGGGTCACGATGGGTTAAATTTTTTGATTGAATGAACCAAAATCACATTTATATAGTGCTTTTCAAGACACCCAAAGCGCTTTAGAGAACAAATGGGGAGCTACTTCATTCATCAACATTGTGTAACACCCACCTGGATGATGCAACGGCAAGCATTCTGCACTGGTACGCTCACCGCACAGTAGCTAAGGTGGTGAAGGGGCAGGAGAGAATTCACCAGTTAGATATAGGGGATGATAAGGGGGCCAGATTTGAAAGGGCTACAGCGGGCAATTTTAGCCAGGGCATTGGGGTACCACCCCTACTCTTTCAAAGGACTCCCAGGGATCTTTAATGCCCTCAGAGAGTCAGGACCTTGGTTTTACATCTCATCCATTTTTACAGCACAGTGTCTCCATCACTGCACTGGGGCATTGGGATCCACACTGGTCACAGGATGGGTTAACCTGTTGGCCACACCAACACCTCATTCAGCAGGAACCCAGCTTTCCTAATTGGTCTCCAAGATGTCAACTAGCCTAACTGCATGTCTTTGGACTGCGGGAGGAAACCAGAGTTCCCAAAGGAAGCTCACATAGCATGAAGAGAAAAGTTTAGTGGAGGTCAGATTTGAACCATCAATTCTGGAAAAGTGACGGTGCTCTGCACTGACTCACAAACGAATATCAATATGCTGCAATTATTGAGGGTGTCCGGTTTGGTGACGTCAGGATTAGGCCTCTGCTTTTTGCAGATGATGTGGTCCTGTTGGCCTCATCGGACCGTGACCTTCGGCTCTCGCTGGGACAGTTCGCAGCTGAGTGTGAAGCGGCTGGGATGAGAATCAGCACCTCCAAATCCGAGACCATGGTCCTCAGCCGGAAAAGGGTAGAATGCTCTCTCCGGGTCGGGGATGGGGTCCTCCCCCAAGTGGAGGAGTTTAAGTATCTCGGGGTCTTGTTCACGAGTGGGGGGACGATGGAGCGGGAGGTCGACAGGCGGATCGGTGTGGCGTCCGCAGTGATGCGGGCGCTGCATCGGTCTGTCATGGTGAAGAAGGAGCTGAGCCAAAAGGCGAAGCTCTCGATTTACCAGTCGATCTACGTTCCTACCCTCACCTATGGTCACGAGCTGTGGGTAGTGACCGAAAGAACGAGATCGCGAGTGCAAGCGGCCGAAATGAGTTTCCTCCGCAGGATGGCTGGGCTCTCCCTTAGAGATAGGGTGAGGAGCTCGGTCATTCGGGAGGGACTCAGAGTAGAGCTGCTGCTCCTCCTCATTGAGAGGAGTCAGATGAGGTGGCTCGGGCATCTGCTTAGGATGCCTCCTGGACGCCTCCCTGGTGAGGTATTCCGGGCATGTCCCACTGGGAGGAGGCCCCGGGGAAGACCCAGGACACGCTGGAGGGACTACAGTATGTCTCTCGGCTGGCCTGGGAACGCCTCGGGATTCCCCCAGAGGAGCTGGAGGAAGTGGCTGGGGAGAGGGAAGTCTGGGTTTCCCTGCTGAGACTGCTGCCCCCGCGACCCGACCTCGGATAAGCGGGAGAAAATGGATGGATGGATGGATAAATTATCTGTAATTAATATGCAATCTGATGGGGGTGGGTATTATAGAAATGTGCACGTTTAACATTCCTTTATGTTGTTCAGTGTCTAGATAATAGAACAGACGCAACATTAGAAGATTGTAATGGGGACTAGTGGAACTTGGGTTGAAATACCTGAGTGTTTCATATCTGCAGGACATGCTTTGGTTTTGAAAGTTGGATGGTCCGTATGTTCTGCTCAGTCACCAGATGTCTGTGATTTTTCCTTCTCACATAACATGTGTCCAGGGTTGCTAACATCTCACACTTTCAGACTCTCATGCTCACGCAAGAAATCTTTCAGCAAATCTGTATTATTCCTGAAATTAGCTGCATCAAATGCGTTGGAGTAGTGTGGAAACCCTACAGACTATTTGCAAGGCAATTAAACTGCTACATGCATGTAAATGCATGTGTATGTGCGTGCAGACTTTTCCGAAATTGAACATCTCACTCCTGCCAGCTGAGCAAAGTTGGCAACCTAGCATGTGACGTCAACTGTATGGTTACTCTCCGAAATGTAAACGGAAAAGGATAAGAGAAGACAACAAGCAGAATAATCTTATGGTTTCAGAGGTCACTGATGTTAGATGCGCCAGAGTAGGATAGCAATTACGACAGATTTTTTTTTCATTTGCAAACATTTATTCAAAACGACGTAGAATAGAGGGAAGCGTAATGCCTATGATTTGGACACTTTGAAGGTTAACCGTCGCGTTGTTGGCGAAATGCTCTGCTTGTTGAGTTACAATAACCGACATAACAAAGCAAAAGGAACAAAAGGGCTAGTGTACATGTTACTGTACGTGGTGAAAATGGGGCAACAGCTACAAACAAGCTGCTTTTATAGAAGGTGTACCGTGCCCTCCACAAAATGAAAAATATTTGATCAATACATGATTTCAATTTTTAATCATTAATATCCCATCTACTTTCAAAATCAACAGGTCAATATAGTAATGCGGTTAAAAGTCAAGAAATGAACTTTTATAATAGTCCAACATATCCATGATGATAGAGCGGCTCGTTTGGACAAGTGAGCTCGTATAGAATCTATTATATTTATCGAAATGTGCCTCCCTATCACCCGGAACTTTGCCCTCTTTGATTCTGCAAAGCCTGATGTTTTTTTTTAACTGAACCACTCCTCGCTGCCACTGCTGTTTCATTTCGGATTGGCCACCTCCCTGCAACACCCCCTTTTTTCAAGTTTCCAGTTAAAAACTCTAAAGGCGGAATTGGCCGATCTTCTGTTCCACACAGAGTAGGAGAAACACTGCGGCCGCCGAGATGTCAGAGAGAAGCGCCTTCGACACCAATGTTATTACTCTCACGCGTTTCGTGTTGGAGGAGGGTAGGAAAGCCAAGGGAACGGGAGAGTTAACAACCCTCCTCAACTCTATGTGCACGGCAATCAAAGCTATTTCTACTGCTGTCAGGAAGGCAGGCATCGCTAATCTGTAAGTATTTGTCTGCATTTGTCTTCCTGAGATACGATGTGAATTGTTCAGAATTATGTGCATTTCAATGCGAACGATGCATGCATGCGTTAATTCTAACGCACATGTTTACCCAACAGCATGCACTTGGCCTCTCAAATAAAAACGTGCAATAAACGGAAGTATCAAGTTCCGAAAATATTTGTGGGGATTTTTAGCTTCGGAAATCAGCTGTGTTCGTGAGTTTGTGTCTGCTCCGCAAAATGTAGTTTCCGCATTGGGGTTTGTTGAATAACTTGTCTAACTTGTTTGAAAAGAATGTGTGTTTCTCAAACATGCCAGACGTGTTAGTCTTATTGGATGAGATCCTACTTGAATGAACTGTATGTCTGTTATTCAGTAAGACCTGCCCTGCTTTTAATCTGTGTTCTATCCAGCGGAGTAGCTAGACATAATTGGATGGGGGGCGGAGTCTTTACTGGGGAGGTGACAAACTATTTATGACTTAAGCCAATAAATACACATTTATTATTTTGGGGGCTAAACCCCCCTAAAATAGGCCTAGCAACACCCCGGGTTATAGCAAAACTGGACTGAATTTAAGTATTACCCATTCACATACTTTGCCCTGTGTGGTGCATGGCATCATTCTGGCCTTTAGGCATTTAATATTTCACAGTTGTACGATAAAATAGCCTCAACAAACATAATAATTAACATGGACTTTGGCTTTTAACAATGATTGTGCAAATAGTCACACAGGGATTAGTCAGTCAGACTTTAAATAAGTGCTCTGTTTGGCTGCCATTATACTGCTGTAAATATCCATATATGTTGCTGCATTAAACAATTTTAGAATACATCTTAAAAATGCTATCCTGCTGTTATTACCTGTATCGTTCATCCTGTCTGTACCATGTCCAATCCCCTTCGAGCAGCACCCTGGGAAGGCCTTCACAAAGCACTGACTCTTCTTATTGTCTCCATCTGCAGCTATGGCATTGCAGGCAGTACCAATGTAACTGGGGATCAAGTGAAGAAGCTGGACGTCCTCTCCAATGACTTGGTGATCAACATGATCAAGTCCTCCTTCACCTCATGTGTACTGGTGTCCGAGGAGAATGAGCAAGCCATAATTGTGGAGCCCGACCAAAGGGTAAGTGTTAATCAGATTCTTTACAGCGGCTTAGTAGTGATATAGTTATGAACAGAGCAGGATGTTGAAATTCTCACTTTTGTCAGAATGCTGTACTTTGCAGCTAGAAGTATTATACTTGTGGGTTTGTTTTCATTCCCTGTGGAGTGTTTAAGCAGCAAGAGCATTTTTTTGTGCATGACAAAGTACTTACTTTTTTAATACAGGGTAAATACATTGTTTGCTTTGATCCTCTGGATGGTTCTTCAAACATAGACTGCCTCGCATCTATTGGGACAATTTTTGCCATCTACAGAAAGGTTTGGTTATTCTTTTTTCACTCAGTGCATTTTTAAGAAGTACAGACACTCCCCAGGTTTCAATGGGGTTATGTTCCGATAAACTTATCATAAGGCAAAAAATATCATAAAGCAAAAATGCATTTTAATACAGTACATCTAACCTAAGAAACATCATAGCCTAGCCTAGCCTACCTTAAACATGCTTAGAACACTTACATTAGCCTACATTTGGGTAGAATCATTATCACAAAGCCTGTTTTATAATAAAATTTTAAATATCTCATGTAATTTGTTGAATAATGTACTAAAGTGAAAAGCATAATGGAATTGGAATATCCATTGTAAAGTCAAAATATTGTAACACGGGCCATCGTAACCTGGGGAGCGTCTGTATACTGTATGTGAATGTTTTCCAAACAATAGCACAACCTTTAATAATTTGTGATACACCAGGAATAACTTATAGGACTGTTACCTTATTTACTTGTATATATGTACAACAAATTTTTATTATGCTCTTCTGCATCTCACTGAAGCACATGGTTATGATTCAAAAAATGTTGGGGGCTGTATTATCTATGAAGGGATCACAGATGCTCAGTGAGTGGCACTCTTGTCTCACAGCTCTAGTGTGGACAGTTGAATCCTTCCCCTGCTCTCTGTTTGTGGAGTTTGCATGTTCTCCCCGTGCCACATTAGTTTTCTCCCTCTGCCCTGGTTCCTTTCTGCATTCAGTCTGATGTCTCTAATGGTGCTTTTCCATTACCACCAAGAACCGAGCCATACCTGAGCCTTACTGTTGTTACAATTCCCAGCGTAACAGTATTAAGGGGAGAGGGGAATGGGTTAAAGGGACAAACAGGGTAAGGTACAACAAGGGAACAACAATGGACAAAGGGATATTTTTTTGTGTTTTTACATTTTTTCCCGCACACAATACTCACACTCATCAAGTAACCTGGTGCAATAGACTTCGGGAGTGACCACAGCCAAAATAACAAACAAAACATCCCCAACTACCAAGCAATCCACAGCTAATTTCACTTAAGTGTAAAAGACAAGGAAACCAAAAGACAAGCACTCCACTTGAATGAAATGGGATTTACATATAGAAAAGCCAAATGAAAACCACCACTAACGCCTCCACAGAAGAAAACAAGATTACAGTGGGTGAAAGAGAAGCAATCAAGTGTTTGGATGAAAGTGATATTCAATGATGAATCACAAATCTGCACTGCCAAGGAGATGATGCTGGAACTTTTGTCTGGTCACATTCTAATGGAGCATGCAGATCTCCCCACTCATTTGTGATATGGGGTTGCATGACAGGCAAAGGCAAGGGGAGATGGCAATCATTATTTCAAAAGTCATGGAGGTTTTGAACACTTTTCTTATTATATGGATAGACAATAGGTTTGGTGAAGATTAAGTAATTTTTTCAGGATATAATGCATCTTGCAACAGGGAAATGAGTGTTAAAGCTTTTTTTCAGGAAAGACATATAAACTTGATCATGGCCACAGCAACCTGCCCAGATCTCAATCTCAATTGAAAATTTATAGCGGAAATTTTTAAAATTGGTCCATGACAAGGTTCCATCCTGCAAAGCTGACCTGTCAACTGCTATTCAAGAAATTTGGAACCAGCTTGCTGTAGAATATTGTGTTTCATTAGTGACGTCCATGCCCGAAAGGTCTGTTGATCTCATAAAATTCCTAGGAGGAGCAACAAAGTACTAATTGTGATTGTTTTTTTCATTTGATGATTCTAGTATTTTTTTTCCTCAGCGTTGGGAAATTCCATAATTTTTCCTCTACTTGATCTGGACAAAATTTTGCCATTAATTACAATAATTTGTTTGAGGTATGTTTCAACAAGCCAGAATGTTCAGCTATTAAACAAAAATTATTTTGTCATATCTGTGATTTGTTAGTTTGCTGCGAAGTAAAAAAGTGGAGTAAACGTTCTCGAAGCATGGTGATTCCATCATGATTCCAGGGGGGTATTTGCAGCAACCTTCCAATACACCAACCTCCTACGGCTAATCAATACCACATTGACTTTTCTAATTTATTTAACTAAATTTCATCAACAGCTCAATTAATTAATAAACACATGGAATGGCTGAAGTGCTCCTGAGGAGAGGTTTGGGAAGTGAAGTAGTGTTCTACCCAAGTAGTGTTCTACCCAAGTAGTGTTCTATCCATCCAACAGGATGTCAGTGAGACAAGAATAAATTACTCTTAATTTGCTTTTGTTCTAATTTTTAATGATGTTTTTGTTTGAGCAAATACACACATACTAGCCAGATAAATAGCTTTAAATATTTTCTTTGTCTGTCATATAGGTTGTACTAGGCTCACGGACATGTATCTACTTACAAGTGAAGAATTCCCTGTGTCAAAGACCTTTGTCACTAATGCACATTTTTATGTGTTGTTGCTCTTTCAATTCTGTTGGGCTAATGTTCCTTCCAGTCAGTACTTTGCAAGATGTTTTACTAGGGCTAAACCACAATCATTTCAAGATTTTTTTTTTTTTTTTATCAAATGCCAATTTAAAGCCCCATATTTAGAATTTTGTAGTTTATAGATAACACTGGTATACAGTGATTTTGGTGCCAACAATGTCTGAATGGTTTTATATTAAGTTTATGGTGCTGATTAAGATATTTAATACTTAATTAATGCAACACAGTTGCTGGGACACAGTTAGCAACACAATTGCTGGGACAATTGCTGGGACACAGTTAGCAACTGTTGGAAGTTGTGCCCTACATACCCATCACAACTCAGTCAAGACTGGTTTTGAAGAGTGGATGGTGGAGAAAGTGCTCAAAGCACTACATTTTTTTTTCCACTCTGCACCAGCCAGAAGAGAGGACTTCACAGCTGCAACATCATCCTCAAGATTCCCTCTACCTTTCTGTGGCCATTGGTGGCTCGAAAATTTGCCAGCTGTCGAATGAGCATTGGAACTCTGGCCCTCTATTGTGAAATATGTGGACCTGGTGAAGTCAAAAAAGGTGAAAATCCCAAGGACATCTTCTTTTGACTGCATTTGTGAAACCCGAATGGATCCCCTTCTTCTGGCCAAACTACATTTTTTCATAGAACTACCACGAGCATTTCAACCATTTCTGGCTAAATACCAGACAGGTGTTCCCATGATGCCCTTCCTTTGAAAGGACTTGGCAGATTTGATCTGGGTAAATATTCACCAGCACAGTAACAACAGCAATAAATGAACATGCAAACATGCACATGTGAACTTAACTCTAATTTTATTTTCAGACTCTCCTTCAACGCTTCATAATTCATTTCATTACCCAAGACACTGTTAGAGTCAAAAGACAGACCAAAAGCTATTGCATTTGTTATCACACACAAGTCACATTGGGGGAATGCAGTATTTTCATGGATGTCCATTATCTCAAAAACTAGAACCAATTCAGCAAAAGCAATGTGATTTCTGAGTTCAGCTGCCTCAAAATACCCTAAATCCATTCAAAAAACCTTGGCACCTGAATTTTTTATTTTTTTTTTGTAGACCTGTGTAATCTTGTTATTGTTGGCTGCGTGTTTTTAAAATATTTACCTTTTCCAGTTTTTATTTCTTTTGTTTTTATAGCATCGATCAGATTTTTGAATCGGTAACAGCACCGATCCAGACATATTTGATGGATAGGGTATCCATACATGACCTACACACGTCCAATACTTTTTGGCAGTCTCTAAAAAGCTACCTCCTATTTTGTGTTAAATCTATTTGTACAATAAATCGCACGACAGCTCTTTCCCATTTTAGATGTGTATTTTGCAGCATTGAAGCTGAAGGCTAAGGGTTTCTTGCTACTCTGTGGGTGTGAGCGAAGTGACTTTCGCCTGCTGTGACGTCATGCGCATACCCTTTGCAACAAGGAGCGTGAGAACGTCAGATAAGACGGTGAAGATCTGCTGGTATTTTACGCTTTTGACAGCAACTAGTAGTGCAGCAATTTGCAGTCTTTGTAAAAACAAAGTTTTGAGAGGTGGAAATAGTGTCTAGTGGATAATCCCACTAAAAAACGTGTGCGAAATTGTGCGAGATAATGCGATTGAATATGAAAAAAATCAATGGATAATTTGGGAGTCGGTGTTTGGGCACTAGCTACAGCTTGTGATACACGAGGGGCTGCGATCGCAGCGAAGTGCAAGTGACGGTGTTGACAAAAGGAGAAATTTTGTGGAGCATTTGAAGCATTAGCCACATTCATATCCTCGCTTGGAAGACTTAAGATTGAACTGCAAAATGCCTCAAAAACGCTTAAAGCAAACGAGGTGGAACGGTACGTTATGTATGTTTCTAGTAGCCGAATTAGACTTTTGGCATACATTTATTCAGCTACATTTACTGGTTTAAAAATATTAATAATATTGGAATGGATCGGAACTGGAAAAATGTGGATTGGAACTGCAAAAATGTGGATCGGCCCATCCCTAATTTTTTAAATAATATTATATGTTTGTATTATATGTATCTTTCACCATAAATATAGCCATAACTGCTAACTAACACTTTCTTGGACAACCTATGACTTTTGCATAGTATTATAATGCAGAATATTGTAGTGCTCTGTAAGGATGCAATTACTGTCATATGTAACACAACGTCTTAACCCCCAAGGTGACAGATGATGAACCAAATCAGAAGGATGCTCTACAGCCTGGCAGGAACATTGTGGCTGCAGGCTATGCCCTTTATGGCAGTGCGACCATGATGGTGCTCTCAGCTGGTCAGGGGGTTAACTGCTTCATGCTGGACCCAGTGAGTCATGTTGGATTGATGTCTTTGTTATATGGATCAAATCATTATATGTTGAATGATGGTGTTCTATCTTTGAATACTGTATTTTATGTAGAAGCAATTTGGTGTATTAAACATCATTGTATTAATACCATGTCTTCCTGTATGAGACATTTATTGTTTTAAACAGTTGGATTTTTTTTTTAATTTAATGTGCATGTCTGATTATGAGGTAGGAACTAATTTATTGTGTTTTCCAGTCAATAGGGGAGTTTATTCTGGTGGACAGAAATGTCAAGATAAAGAAGAAGGGCAAGATCTACAGTCTTAATGAGGGATATGCCAAGTTTTTTGACCCTGCAGTCACAGAATACTTGAAAAGGAAGAAATTTCCAGAGGTAATCATTGAGAAAATTACATAAACAGTACAGCTGAAAAACTATGTCTATTGATTTTGCTTAAGATTACACCTGGTCACAACTGTAATATTTCTGATGTTTCATGCTAGCATAAAACATGGTTGCTCAGTATTTCTGGCAAGATCAAAAATGTATTTATAAGTTGTCCAACTAAAACTATGGGTAGCACTTTGTGAGGGAGTGCAAGTGACTTAGTAACTCAGTTACTACTAATGTACAAATCATGAACAAATATAGTAATTGCATGAAATACATGAACTGTTAATGTTAGTTAATGATCCCATGTTCGTTCATTAACACTTAGTGTGTGGTTAATTAATGCATTAAGTAAGAGTGTACTACATTATTTGTGCCCCCTCAAAGTGTTACCAAACTAAATGAAAAGATTAAAGCAGCATTGAAGTTATAATCAACCTTGAGTTCAAACAAATAAAACAAACATCAAACTTCTGTCAGGATGGAAGCGAGCCCTATGGGGGGAGGTATGTGGGCTCCATGGTAGCAGATGTTCATCGAACTCTTGTGTATGGAGGCATCTTCCTGTATCCTGCTAATGTCAAGAGCCCAAAGGGAAAGGTAAGACATGCTTGATAAAGAACAAATAATCATATACATACTTGTTTTATATACCTGTTACATAATATATACACAATTTTAAACCCTTTTTACTTTAGTCTGGTGATATGAGCATGTGGTATGAATTAAAACATAATGAGTCTTAGTGCCCTCTAGAGGTGTGTATAGGTGTCTGCATATAGGGGAATTTCAGCTGTAATGGGTCTGCCTTATATAGAATATATATGGCCACTAATAGAAAGCATTACACAGCCTGCAGTGTGTAACGAAAGCAATGCATTTCTGGGAGGACATCAAAGTAGTGTTACCCTGCCTTAGAGAAACCGTGGCAGGCTTGAAAAAAACGTGACATCTGACATTAGGATGGAAAATGCTGTCCTTGATGTGAACTGATAAAATAAAGCCCTACATTTTTGTTTCTCAGCTGAGGTTGCTTTATGAGTGCAACCCCATGGCGTACATCATGGAGCAAGCTGGTGGAATGGCCACAACGGGGGCCTGTAATGTGCTGGACATCCAGCCGGAGTCCATCCATCAGAGGGTTCCTGTGGTGCTGGGCTCCCCCGATGATGTACAGGAGTACATATCCATCTTCAAGAAGCATGCCAAGTGAATGCTGCTTAGCCAGACCAAAGACCCAAGCCTGGTTCTTCAAAAGCGGACGCTTTGAAAAAATAGCGCCCATGGACTTTCACATAATTTCCATTTTTTTCTGGGAAATAGTTTTATTTCATCTAATATGTGGACTAAAGAATATGGTGAATAAAATGTCTTTCAAGCTCCTGTTTCATTCACGTTCTTATCTTATTCAGAGTTGCAGGGAGGTCTGGAGTCTATCATGGAGGCTACAGGAACAAGGCTGGGAACAACCCAGGATGGGCTGCCAACCCATCATAGTGCACACTCACTCACCATTCACTCACACACCATTCACTCACTCACCATTCACTCACACACCATTCACTCACACACCATTCACTCACTCACCATTCACTCACTCACCATTCACTCACACACCATTCACTCACTCACCATTCACTCACACACCATTCACTCACACACCATTCACTCACACACCATTCACTCACTCACCATTCACTCACACACCATTCACTCACACACCATTCACTCACACACCATTCACTCACACACATGCACACTTTGGTAACACCAGTTCACCCTAGCACATTTTTGGCCTTCATGAAATAAAAAAATATTGCACAAAATACACATGATGATTCAAATGTTATTCAAGCATTAGGGGAAGAACAATTTTTCAAATATAAAAAATGTATTGAGTAGTACAATTATTTTATGCAAAACATAGGCTTCACAGTTTCTGGTACCCTGATGTCTGAAGAATCATTCACTTGAGAGGATTACAACATGGGACCTCCTTTAAAACATGACAAGGTTAGAACACACTTTTGGAGGGATCTTGTACTCCATGCAGAATGTTTCCGGATCCATGATCCCCAAAACTTTCTCTGTTTTGATCTTGATATATCTTCGGAGTTTTTGTGTTTTTGAAAGGCCAACCTACAACGAAGTCCCAACTTCTGGGCAGAAGCAGTTGGGTTTTGGGCTAAAGAAAAACTGAAATTGATTTTATCGATTACCCCTGAACCACCAGCCACTAAACAGTAACAATGATCCACCGCCACGTTTTACTGTTGGTATCAGGTGCTTTCCATTGTATGCAGTCTTCACGCATGCTTATGGTGTTCAAGGCCAAAGAGCTCAATTTTGGCCTAATCTGACTGCAATACACAATTCCAAACATTGTTCCAATGATGCCTGGCAAGTTCAGGCACTGACATGGGAGTGGTGTTTGACTCACTGGGTTAGGACACTGTGCCTGTCATCAGAAGGCCACCGGTTCACATCCTGTGGCAGGCAGAGTGACGTCACCATTAGTCCCTTGACCAAGGCACTTAACCCCAGTTGCTCCAGAGACTAGCTGACTGTGCTTCCTCAAATGCATGTCTGGTAAATAAATACTTGTAAAATGAAATGCGTGGGTTGAGGTCAGGAAGGACTTCCCTTCTGCCCATCCAAAGAGTATGTTGACAGCTACCCCCCAGAATTGGTGACCACGGCCCCTTTGCTGCCACAACACGAATTTACATGTATACCCTGAATAAATCTCCCCCTTCCAGGGGTTTGTGTCTGCACCATTGTCTCCTGTTCCTCCTTACCCTTCTACTAAGGTTCCTGGAGACAAAGACCAAAAAATACTGCTTCTGTTTTAGGGTAGTGTGTGACTCAGTGGGTTGAGACATTAGACCAGCGTTCACAAGGTAGCTGGCTCAGATCCTAGGGCTGGGCCCTTGAGTATGACCTTTGACCCCCAATCACATAACAGGCAGTCAAATCTGTTTTTCTCAAAAGTCTATCTCAATTAAAAAAATATAAATAATTTATGTGTTACTCATCATTGTGGGGAAACTTCATGCATCTCCCCCAATGTGATCTCTATAGATGAGAGCAAGCTGGCCACAAAGGGCAGCCACCCATAGCAGCATCCAGGGAGCAAGAGTCTTGCTCAAGGAGTCACAGAAATACTGAGACTGGACACAAACCAGCAACCTTCCACTCAAAGGCACAGAGGCTTAGCCGACTGAGTCACACAGTGTCCCCCTGTTATGGGCTCAAAGTGATTTGGATAATATCATCTGCTAAGTCAGTTTAATGTACATTCTGCATATTATTTAAGGGTGCCAATATTTTTAAACCATATTTATTGTACTGTTTAACCCACTTCATGTTTGAAAAATTGTGTGGAAAGCATGTATTTTCCAAAAAGCTTGAACATTTTATCCTAGTTTTTTTACTCAAATTTGTGCTTGTTACACTTGAGATGACTGTAAATATGGTGCAATAACTAGATGAACTGGGGTACCACATTATGATTCAGTTACTTATTCTGGCTATTTAAGTCACTGACTGCTAAGAGTACCTGCAATGCTTTAATTAAAAATCTCCAAGTCCTATCAAAGGTACCTCCCTCCTTCTTATACTACATTTACCCTTTTTGAGGTGTTGCCAACTGTGGAAAAGAAAAAAAATTCAGAAAAGCATGGTTGACTCGTAACTCTTCTGGAAAGGGAGTCCACTTGTTAAAAACCATAATGCTGTCCACAAACTGTACAGGCACTATATTGGCACAGTGACAGATTTTTTGCATTTATGACTAAAACAGCACTACTCAGCAGGTATTAATTTTATGACGAAGGCTGTTTATGTCTGTTATTTTTGCACTGTCACTTTACTGTTCAGAATCTCAACCACTACAGTCACCTTTTAATTACACTATGACGCTTGATATTGCGCTTCATTTTCAACATACATGCTTCATTATCTTTTATTTATTGTATTTATTTACTGTAATTTTAAATATATATTAACTTTCCTTATTTTACTGTACTTTTGTCAACTTATCATTTTGTGGTCTGCAAGGAGGGTATGCAAGGAAGGATTTTATTGTACTTAGTACATTGTTCATGACAATAAAGCTTCAAATCTTGAATATTTTAGCACTCCACTACCCAGAATGACCCAATATTGCCTGAAATCCATAACAAATTGTACACGTTATTTTGTTGTTTATGTTCTCTGTGACAGGGAGGTATGGTGGCGCAGTGGTTAGCACTGTTGCCTTACACTACTTCAACCTGGGTTCAAGTCCCTGTCGGGGTTTTGTGTGTGTGGGATTTGCATGTTTTCCCCATGTCATCGTCGAGTTTCCTGCAGGTACTCTGGTTTTCCTCTACAGTCCAAAAATATGCTGAGGCTAATTGGGGTTACCAAATTGCCCATAGGTGTCCGTGTGTGAATGAATGGTATGACTGTGCCCTGCGATGGGTTGGTGTCCCATCCTGGGTTGTTCCCTGCCTTGCGCCTATAGGCTCCAGACCCCCTATGACCCGTGACTCATGGTTGCAGAAAATGGATGGATGCTCTCTGTGACACTTTGGCATCTAACGGTCTATAATGAGTCATGATATTAACATTGTCAGTCATTCAGATTTCTGCTTTTGTAAAATCAACATGATTTGGTGTTCAGCTAGACCTCTGTATCAGACTGAATGTTATTTTTGGTACCTCTGTTATGGATTCAAAGTAATTTAAAAAGAGCTTCAATTTGAAAAATGTTTGCTGGCACAATAGGTGGTGTGTAACTCAGAAGGTTAGAATGCTGTGCCTATGATCAGAAGGTTGCCAGTTCTGAACCCATGGTTGGCAGAGTGACTGAGCCTTTGCACACCACCCTTAACCCTCTGTTGCTCCAGGGATTGTCTAACCCTGCTTTCTGGAAAACAATGTATGTTGAACTGGATTAAAATGTAAACTTCTTTGCCTGATATGCTAAATGCTGGAAGTCAACACGATGCATTCCGGAGCATCTGGACGCTTGTTTTAGAGGGAAACAGTGGCTAGGACATGGTTTAAGTTAAAGAAAATGCAGAAAACATCCATTTCCTGTTCAAATGCCTTATATGCTTATGACCACCAGATGGCCTCCCTTACAAGCAAAAATCGGTGGCATTTCTCATTATTGAGGCTTGCTATCAGAACCTGACAAAAGGAAATTGTTATATTTCTATACAAAAATAACGTATTAAAAATAGTTTATATAATTAGCTTTGCTTTAAGAAGCTTCTTTGATTCCTTTTCATTGTTGTTTTTAACATTACTTTTATATTGTATTGTGTATCACATTACTGATGTTGATATCTCTCCATTCAATAGCTGCTGATCCAATAACAGGTGAGATTGTAAATAACTTCAAATAAGCAGTGAATGATAGACTGGTGGTTGAGTAAATTATGCGTAAAACTTGCTGACCAGCTGAGCTAGAAGCTGTTTGCTGAGTTGCAGAACAACAAAGCCAAACACACGCAATCTGATGCTTAGAAAGTATTGCTTCAGTTCAAACGGATGAAGCGATGTCATCCATGAAGTCACGCTGTTGTGGATGCTGTGTTAGCACTTTCCTTTTGCAAATCCCAAAACTTGAGACATTGAGCTGTAGTTTTAAGGAATGAATGATGTATAATCAGTCACTGATTTTGTTGAGTCAACAGCAAAGACAGCAATAATGGTATCTTTTGATCATGAGCAACAAAGAAATACAATTGTGACCCCTTAGATAAAGAAGGACATGTAACAAACAATACCAGTTTCACAAAGGATATGATTCAATTAAATACAGAAACAACTCTACTTCTGCACATTTTCATGTCATTATGGATTATTCATTGTTTCAGGACCTGGTTACTTAAATCAGCAAGCTCCCCATAAACTTTATATTCAGTATCTGTCATTATGATGCTTTATTGAATCTTGTGACTCAGTAATGAATTTAAAACAACATAAACTATGCTCTCTTCTTTAATACTACGTGTTCCCCCTAGACACCCAGGTATGATGGCTTAAATCAAATTAACTTCCTGAATATTTCATGATGTGCCATTAATTTTTAAGAAAGCTATGCAATTGCAATGGAACAGTCCACTCTCAGAGTGCCCCTTGTTGGTGTTTTCTTGTCAGCAGTCATACCACCTGAAGTCCAGACTAGTAATCCACCTGAAACTAAGCAGGTTTGGGCCTGGCCAGTACATGTAAGGGAGATCAACTAGGAAAGCTGTTGGAAGAGGTGTTGGTGTGGCCAACTGGTCAGCCCATCCTGTGATCTGTGTGGATCCCAATGTCCCAGTGCAGTGATGGGGACACTGTGCTGTAAAAATCAATGGGATGTATAACCAAGGTCCTGACTCTCTGAGGTCATTAAAGTTCCTTGGGAGTCCTTTGAAAGAGTAGGGATGGTTCCCTGATGCACTGGCTAAATTGCCCACTGTTGCCCATTCAAGTCTGTTAAATGCTAGTAACAATTTTCTTGATGGGGCACAAATACTTAAGTATTATACTATTACTTAAGTATTAATTAACTGCAAACTAAGTCATTGTTAGTTGATACATTGTTATTGAATCATAATGCATGTTCTATCTCAAGCAGTTACTATATTTGTTAATTCTGTATATCTTTGTGAACTGGGAGGAATTGAAGGAACAAGTAATGAATAACAAGTGAAATACTGACCATGTTAGTTCATAATTAATGAATTGCTATCTCAAGTAGCAACTATATTTGCTCATGATTTGTTGATTATTTGTACTTCAGCAACCAAGTTATTACTACAGTAAGTACATGTATATGTGTCCCGTCAAGTGTTACCAAAGCTCTTTGAGTGTCTTGAAAAGCACTATATAAATCCAACATTCATTCATACTGAGTATGAATGTTATTTGACATGGCCCATAAGCTGTTTATGCTTTAAGTTTATGGGTACATATTGTCAGTACCTTTACATTACAGCTTATTTATACACACAACTGTCAGAAGCTGAGACTGACTTGTTCCAGGCCAATGTTATGCAAACTCACAAAATGATAGCTTGTTACATTATCACTTAGTGCTCATGTGAAACCATTTGTATGAGCTTGTGTTTCTTCAGTGACTTGAGTCATAAAGGCTTTTTCCCCCTCAAAGGAAAACCTTAGTGCACAAGCCCCTGAGGAGCCATGTTCTATGACAATGATTATACACCAATACTGCTAATACATACTTACCCATAAATTTAGAGCATATTGGGTATTTCATTCAGAAATGCCTAACTAATGAAAATGGAAATTAATGCAGTCAAACTATTAGCCTGGTATTGGTGTGCTTAACTTTTTCTATGCTCATTTTCCACACCCTTGTCTTCACCTGTCTGGGGCTCAGACTACACAAAAGATGGTGGGGCAGGGGGGCGAAACAAAACCAACCAACAATCCATCAAATTCGTAGTTTTTAATTCAGACAAGCACAGGAAATACTTAAATTTGCCCTTTTTACCTATTGTGTGAAGTACCATAATCAACTTTTGAAAATCCAAATAGCATTTCACCCCAAGCATATCATACTATAGATACATTAAAATGAGTCCTTCACTGCCAAATCAGTGACATTTACAAACCCATGGGGATGGAGAAGCTCCAACTGAAAGGTCAACTGAAAGGTTCAGCTTGTTTACCTTCCTCCTACTGTATACATAGACGCTCATTTTACCGAAGTTAAGTCTGTAGTGTTCCATTAAAAAAATATATAATAATCTGAAATTCCATAGAGTGTATGCTTGAGTTGACCCCAGCTTAACCCATTTGATGCATTGATCCCCACTAGACGGAAACTAGGCTTTTACACTATGCTGGAGTGTCAGTGTAAACCGAACAGCTAGCTTTACCCCAGTACCAATAGGGAGGGACATTAAGGAAAACTAGAGGCCACAGAACTCAATTTAAAAATCTTTAATTACAGGTATAAAATGCCACTTTGTACATTAACAGAATCCATGACTGCATTCATTCAGGAGTAAATATTTACAAGCCAATTTCTAATAAAACCAAAAGTATTTTGACTCCCATTAAACTGCCGACATTCAGGCACGGCCCTTTAAAACCCAATGCACTACAAGGTCATGTCCATGCAGGCTACACCAAAGGGTAGCTTGCTGCAGTCGCAATCCCACAGTGGTTCTTCCTATCTTTGGCCATGTAGATATATCCTTTATCACCCCATTTTTCACTCCAGCTGAGGAAGGGGGGAGAGAATAAACATCAGCATTTGAAATCAAATGATTTTTCCCCCCACAGGAGAAAGTGATTCAGAGTCTGAGTTGCACTCCCCAGTCTTACCTGTTCTTCACAATCCAGTACTTCTTGCCATCAACATCTTGACCCTCAAAACCATAGCCAACAACTAGGACACCGTGATCAAGATCCTGACTGCTGCAGTCTTTCTCATAGTAGATTCCTGTAAACAAAGCCAAAATACTTGTTAACCTGATGTGTGCTAGAAGAGCAATACAGTGGAATCAAAAAAAGCTGGATTAGACAACTGCAAATGCAACTTACCCGACTGGTAGAACTGGAAAGATTCGTGGCCTGCATCAATGGCAACTGATACCGGGCCAACAGCTGCCACAGCCTTCATTAGGGCATGTTCTTTCCCACTGGGAACGTCCATAAAACCAGTATCATTAGCAGCACTGTTATTGGGATCATAGTGGCAGGGCTGGTCATCCTGGAAGAGGAAAAATGAATAACCACCATGTTCATCTATCCTTTCACAGGATGGGATCTTGTTCGATCTATACTTACCGTGCCTAGGTAAGGGTAAGAAGCTTCAGAATCAAGGCCATGGTTGTCATTGATATACTGGAAGGCCTGGTCCATTAAGCCACCATTGCAACCTTCGTTTCCCTCAGGACGAGAGCAGTCTACCAGGTTCTGTTCACTGAGTGATACCAGCTTGCCAGTCTTTCTGAACATCTGGCCTTCCATGGCACCAGTGGCACTGAAGGCCCAGCAAGAACCACACTGACCCTGAAGCAGGAGAAGAACTATTAAAAACTACACATTCATGCTTCAGTCTTGTTCATCCATCTCCAAAAGTATACATCCACTGTCAATACAAGGCCATTTAGAGCATTTTTAAAAACCCAATACAGATTAGCCCCCACAATTCTAACCTGGTCCTTCACAGGAGTGACATAGCCCTGTGTTCTCCAGTCAACTTGTTTTGGTGCCTCAAAGTTGTTGGGCTCCAAGAAGAGTGACCCCAGGAGCTTCTTCTCAGATCGTCGTCTGTAGCCATTCATGAGCTGCCTGTACTCTTCATTAGTCTAAATGAAGAGAAAATTCATGCGGTAGCTGAACTGGCACACAATTTTTCCTCCCCCCATTAAAATAAAACTGACATGGGGTAATTGGACCACATACCATGTCACCAAAGTGATTCATTCCCAGGCGATAAGAATGCTTTCCCAAGGAGTGTTCAAGGTTGTGCAACTCAATCTTCTTCAAGTTCTTCTCCCAAATCATTCTCCTCCAGCCCTCTTCAGTCTACAAGAGGCATTTAATGGTACATGCACAAGTCAAAAAACAAAGTTAAACCACTTTTGGACTACCGGAACAAAGGGCCACTTCCGTCAGACACCTACGTGATGGTAATCTTTACTGTGCCAAGACTTCCACAGATTCCAGTGCTTGTCCAGCTGGGGGTCCAAGCTTGGGGCAGCAAAAACCGCCACGCACAGTGTAGACAAAATCAAACTGAGCCTCATCTTGACACTGCTGGGGAGGGAGGGGAATAAAATAAAATGTCAGGTTTCATGCAAACTATGATTAACTCAAGCCATTCACGTCAATGCAGGACACGGCTCAGAAGCGTCTGCCAGATATAAATGGACGTCATTTCATAGCCGAGACAAACATCGGATTCCTACCTCTCTTGCATACAGAACCGGGCCTAGACCAGTTTACATTTATCGAGGTTATCGGTATACAGCCATGATTCCAAAATTTAAGGCGATGGCGGCGATAACCAATATGACCGAGGAAATAAGGCAGACGCAAACTGAGATTAAGACAAACACGACCGCAGTTGTTTTGTTCGCCCTGATCACGCGACACGGGCGGTTTCGACGCGGCGAAATCGTTCCAGCAGGAAAACAGCAGATGGATCGAAGCCAGAGGAAATCGAAAACAAAAGCCCTATAAGCCATGAATGCTTCCTTTTTCAAATCGTATCGCTAGTATAATCACATTATACGGACAGCACCAATAAATGAGGGGGGGGGGAATAAAAAAAAAGGGGGGGGGGGGGGAAGAGACACGTTCACAGACAAGAACACACAGCCGCAGTATAAAATAAAGTCAAAAATCAACACTATATATCCACTGTGCTTATGCCATGTTGAGTGATCAGATACTGGCTTGCATTTAAAACCGTAATAAGAGACGAAATTAATTATGGAACTGGAAACGCTTCGTACAGGTCACTGATGAGCTAATACACTGACCTACTGCTATAGACAAACACTTCGTTAAACATTTAAGTAGGAACCCAACATACAGCAGAGACGGAAAGCCAAGAATAACTTACTTCCAACGTATAACTGCTCCGGCAAAACAATAAACAGCTAAGCAGCAAACCTTAATTTATAGCTCCGGACTGTGGAAGCATCCGGCGCTTCCATTGGCTGGAAGCGTCTACGCGCACACATTGATCCCGCCTCCCTGAAACTCATCCCAACGTGATGCCCTTTCACGTGACTCTCTATCCCACGCGAAACTCCATGGAAAGGAATTTCCTACAAGGAAAGCAGCTGGCGAATCTATAGCGACCCTCAGTTAATAACAATGTTCAGGAAGTTGCATCAGTTCAAAATCGATGGTCTCCTAATAATGTGCATAGTTGCAATGTTGCCATCTCTGCTCATTCCATGCTTTTATCTTTTTTAGGGGGTGGGTATTATCTGGAAATGAATGACTAAGCAAAACAGCTATAACTTTAAAGTTGCCTTCATATTTTGATATTAATGAACCAATAAGCTAAACTTTTATAATAAAAAATTACGTTTTTCTTAAATTTGATAAAAACGAAAAATAACTTTTGTGTATACGTAACAATTTCGTGCTGATGTTGACTAAAAGTTAGCAATACTTCACTTCGCATAATTCGGATGTATGTGTGGACATTATCGTATCCATTATGTATTCACATTATAGTGGATACAATTATAAAGTATATAACCTATATTATTAAAAATACTACTTGTTTGAATAAGTAGTATGACGTCAGTCAGCGCCTGACTACATTTCGACATTGACAGCATGTTTTCAAAAAAACGAAATGCCTGTAAATCGACTTCTTGCTATTCTGCATTATATCAGTACTGTATAAATGTACTTAATTAATATATATAAATTCTGTTATGCCGATATGTGGTATAGACCACGTAGTCGCAAAACAGTCGATCACGGTCGACAGGTCAATCCTGAACACCATCCCGCCCTCGGTTCTTCGGCAAAATCTGCCGTGGGCGACAATATAGTTTTGCTCCCCAGATTTTCTTTGAAAAAGTAGTTCTCACTATGAAGTATATTGTACCTACACCACTGGTATAGAAATTAGTGCGTCTGAATTATATAATCTAATGGAGCTTGCAAACCCTAGTGTGCAAACCCTACAGACTGTTTGCAACCAAGGCAATAAAACTGTTATATACATTTAAATGTGTGTGCAGTATTGTCTCAGGCTAGCCAGCTGACCAAAGTTGGCAACTATATTCATGTAAAATACATATGAAACGAATCTAATGTTTCATGTACAATCCATATTAAATGTATATGTCATTAGTAATGTATGCCCCTTTTGATGTAAAATACATATTAATGTTTTGTCAGTATTCATTTTTATGCATAAATCTTTGAATGAACTTTATTAAGAACATAAGATCATGGACACTGGTTCCACACAACTAGAATGAGTATTTTGAAAAGGAAACATCCATTTTCAGTTGATGCATTCACTTTGTGTTCTGAACATATTCAGTTAATCTCTGCAAATTTGCTGAAGTGTCTAATTAAACCAACTGAATGTGGAGAGATCATAGGCTACATGTCTTTCATTAGAATAGTGTAAAGCTTTAAGAAACAACAAGCAATAAACATGTATTTCCTGCTAAAGCCATATGTAATCATGTATGATAAAATGTAAAATTCATGTATAAGTTTCATATTTTTCCTGTATGCTTTTCCCTTGACTGCTTCTTATATGTCAAGTGTGTTTTGTTTGGGATGAATGTGGCCAAAATTATACAAGAAAAAAAAATGAACTGGACATATAAAAACATCATGCATTGCATATACAAAATCTTGATAGCCTTATATGAACTATACTGTTTTTTTCATATGGGAATTTTGCTGTACTTGCATGGAATTTATGTATGTTACTGTATGTTTCCTGTTTCCGACCTGGTGTTTCAATGACTGACAACTCTGCATAACTTGTTGTGACTAAGGACATTTTCTGGGAAATGAAAGCTTTGAACTTCCTCTTCCTCTTGAACATCACTCAGTGTCAGTGGTTCAATGAGCTGCTTCATCCACATTTTTATCTGAATAAATACCTATTCAGGGAGCTGCGAAATGTTTTTGGAAAATGTTCACGTTCAAAGTGAAGGTGTAAAAATAATTTTAAATACTTTAGTGATCTGGCACATGATGAAACATTTAGTTGCTTTATGTGTTCTGTGAGCTGTGGGGATATGAAATTACATCCTGTCCAAGATGCCCATTTACTTACTGGGATCAGCTCCACTGTGGAAAATAAATGGGTGGATTATTAAATTTATTATATTTTCTGCATTTTACATCACATACTCATACTGTTTCAGAAGTGTCCACATGTATTATTTACAACTACTATTGGAATCTTTAAGGGAAGTAGCCTTAGTGCTTTTATTGGTACTCAGGTTTGTTTCATATTCTGGTTGTTTGTCAGTTGGAGCTCAGAAGGCGGCAAATGGGCACAGGGGAAATGACAGATAGGGTGGTTCCATGGGCCACGGCCGCACGGGTAATGTAGGCCTAGGGAGGTGGAACCCATGTTCCATGACTGAAAATAAAAAAAACATAGTTGTCAATATCAAACATTTATTTTTCAACATTTATACATTTCAGTGTTGCACTGTTGGTCCTGGGTGTTTCCTGTGGTATACTGTAGACAACAGACAGAGCTACCAACTAATGACAGATATACTTCAAAAATTATTATGATTTAGCTTACCATGTACTGAGATATTCCTAGCAGTTCTGAAGCTCTTTTGCAATTGGCTGCCTAATTATTTGCCATTAAAAATAATGGCTTACTGTTAGGGGCTTATAGGTCTGGTGGGAAATTATGTCTGGGTAGGAGTGCAGTGTGAAATACTGAGTCTGGTAAGGCTGTAATGTGACTGTAAACGTGAGTCTCAATAATATTTATAATATTTACTACTTTTATGTTAAATGTGGGAATAATGCTCATAGGTGAAAAATACTCAATAATTATATTCATCCACCCATTTTCAAACTATTCATCCTGGCAGATTTGTGGGGCCTGGAGCCTGTCTCAGGCAGCACAAGGCGCAAGGCTGGGGAGCCCCCTGGATGGGATCCTAATCCATTGCAGGGCACAGTCGCATTCACAGTCGCATTCACAGGCGCATTCACAGGCATAAATAGACTCCTTCTACCTAACTGCATGTTTCTGAACTGCGGAATGCTACCAGGGTGCCCTGAGAACACCAGCACAGCACAGGGCGAGCATGCAAACTGCACACACACACGGCGGGGACAGGATTCTAACCCTCAGCACGAGACCTGTCATCATCATCTTTATTTGGTTAAAAATATATGAGTGGCACATTTATTTTAATGAATAACATTTTGGTACAATCATTTCCAAAACATAGTAATATCAGTTTTAATGGTTAAAAAAGACGTCACAGGAATTGATCAAACACTGCATTTCTTGTTTTTTAAACACAAAACAATAATGGCTGGATTGCATTAGCAAGTCATTTTCCCCCATTGGAAAATGGAGACTGACAAAGGGTACTAAAGTAAAAAAAAAAAAGCTTCAAACTAAAGTCAGTGACCTAATCAGCATTCAACTGATCAAAGCACATCCCCTTGAATAACTCACAAGTGTGGTCAGTAAATCAATCTTAGAAAAGAATGGAAACAATGTATGATAAGCTAATTAAATTCAATTTATTGTAAAATGCACAATATCCTTAACATCGGAGAAAGTATTAAGAAAATATCAATGCATGCTTTAAAATCACAATAATCAATATAAATAAACAAAAAGATGTGCAAAACCAGGACTGAATCTTTAATGCATGGTTTCTCTCTCCCCTAAATTTAATTCCCTCATGTAAAGGAAATGTTTTCTTTAGGTAAATTTTGTACATAATTAAAATGAATAATTTAATTTCTTTCTAAATTTAATTTCTTTTGTAAAGTGCCATTTAAAACTACTGAAATATTATTTTGTCTGGAGGGAAAAAAGACAAATATATTTTTTTTCCCTCTGTGCTTTAGACTAGTGTTTGTGAACAGTACATATATGCTCTCTCTCTCTCTCACTCATATTTAAATAAACATACATATTGTGTGTGTGTGTGTATATGTATATATATATATGTACAATATGTATATATATATATATATTTATATATATATATATTTATATACATACTGTACATATATATATATATATTTATATATATATATATTTATATACATACTGTACATATATATATATATATATATATATATATATTTATATACATACTGTACATATATATATACACATATACACACACACACACACACACACACACACACACACATGGGTCATGCGGTCTACAGTTTTTCCAATGTGTTTCACACTTCAATTACTAATTACATTTATATGGATAATAAGATTGTGGGGTGTAACTCAACTATTGAAAAGCTGATTGACTCTAGGAAAAGCCCATTTACTTTATATCCAGTTGGGAAATTTAATTAATCAGTTAAGCTCTGAGACACAGTGCAAATGTGAAGACCCTGTGACCACTGTAGAACAGAATTGGAAACCTTTGATTTTTATGGCAAGACACTTAAGCAAAGTTTATACAAGTATTTTCTCTGCAAATAATTCTGAAACCTTTCCACCAACCCAACGTGAAAAGTATCAAAACTCTAACAATATTTTTAACTTTATATATTTGATCTTTAATATTTAAATATTTCACATAGACTAGCTTTGCCAGATTAATACTTTAGAGCAGACAGCTTGCACATGGGGTTAGAATAGATACAAATTAAAAGTGCTACTTTGTATTTTAGTCATCAATGACAGTTTGTGTTGAGGGTACTAAAATGGAAACTTGCAGAAGTGGAAATAAAAAAAAAAATAAAAAATGATTTGACACACAGGATTTGAGTGAGGATCTTCTAGGAAAACAAGATAAGTAAAAATACTCAAGAATCAAAATGTCAAGAAATCCATTTCGAGTCATCTGACTGTCCCACTGATTGCAATGGGACATTGACCTTTCAGATAGTCCCAACTCCCGGGAAAAGAGCTCCCCCTGCTGGTACATCAAAACCATTTCAAGCAGTAACTTGATTCACCCTGCAAGTCTCCCACATGCATGATAGTCATGATGAACCTAGCGTGCTTCAGGTTGGAGTGCACATGTATGACAACACTGAAAGGCTGCTACAGGTAGCTAACATTCCCACTATCAGACAAACAAAAACACCTCCCCCTTGCTTTGCTAGTGTCTCAAGTGTGAATAACCCTTTAAAGATGTACTTTGTTGTTTTTTTTAAAATTTTATATTAATACAATGATTCTCTCTATGCTAAGTAACAAATGTCACTTTCTAAATTGTCCATTACAATTAATCAAATCAGTGGTACCTTACTTTTATTATTTCAATGGATTAGAAAATAAATAAACAAGTATTGTTTATGTTTTTCTACAGGAGGGGTATGTCTGCTATTTTAATGTGTGGGTGCGAAACCTTAGACAGCTTCAGAAAGGTAGCTTGAAGTGGATCAAGAAAATGTGACCATATTATTGACTTGAGTTTATGTATTGATTAATTAATGAAGCACTTTTCAGTAACCACTCATCCAGTTATGGTTGCAGTGAACTGCAGTATATCCTGTAAGATACTGTTGTGTAAGGTATGTCTGCATTGTAGCATATCTGCATTGCACAATGACCAAAGAACAACACAAGAAACATTCAATCTGGCAGAGAGGGATTCAGACCTGTAGCCCAGGTGCAGTGGGGTACTGAGCCATCTGCTGATCTGTTTCTCAGTAACATTACATTAACATATTTAGCAGATGCTTTTGTCCAAAGCAATATACATTTGGGATGGTAGGGTCAGCCAGTCCCTGGATAAATTGAGAGTCAAGGCCTTGTTCAGTGGTATTTGAACCACCCTATCACAGGCAAAGACCATTAACCCACACATCACCCCACAACTTTTCTGGGCCTTGATCCTATAACATTCAGGTTTTCAGTTTTTGCTATTGACCACTATTCTGTTTGCTGATTCAGCAAGGGGTCCTGCTGTATTAAGGATCTTCACTTACTGAATTGATTCAGTAATAACTCTAGTATTATAACTGGGTAAAATGTTAATAAATAGTGTCATATAATAATTAAATGTTAATTATTGTTGGAAGGAGTTAGTTGGGGCCATGTGTCTGGTATCATTGCTTTACTGTCATAAGGATCACCTTCTAGATCTGGTAACTCATATCATTAAGTTGTTCTACATGTTAGGTTACCTACTCATTTGGCAGCTCTGGTTGAAAAGACCATGCTGTAACACAGAAGATCCTAAACTGAAATATCAACAATCAAATAAATTAAATATCAGCAATCTACTGTCTGCTGAAAATGAATAATGGTGTAGCAAACCTCGACATCTCAGCACCTGTGCTGTCTTGTCACAGCACAGGATAGGTGAAAATCTTTATGTTGAAGTGTCTCTACACTGATGTGGAAGCTATGATGTCAGCGTAGGTCACCATATACAGCGGCAGAATGATTTCCATTTATATAAACAATAAATGTTCGTCTATTATGTAAGAATCATAAAAAGGTAGAAAAAGTAATAGATCTATCTTTATTTGTAAACACTCACTGTATTGATCTCCATCGCATATTACATATGACAATATGCTTTCAAAGTGAAACTGGTTGACTGAGGAGAAACTCCTTTACTTTTCTAACTACTTAAATATTAGACTATTCCACTACAATAAATTAGGTAAAAAAAAAATCTTACTTGAAGAGGGTAGTAGGTGGCCCTGCAATGGGTCACATCACAAGTCAATTACTGTCTTCTGGTTATTAAGTTACCCTTCTTTTTAGCTGCAGTTTTCCCATCTTCTTTATGCCTTATAACTCCCACAAAAGTAGGCTCAGCAGGGTAGAGGAATGATTGTACTCAGCTTCTGTTGGGAGGTTTTTTCCAAACTGGCTAAGCATTAAAAATGTCAGCCAAAATAATGCCCAATGGACCTTTATTATACAATATATCCAGAGAGTTTAACTTCTAGAATACTGCCTTACTTATAACAGCAGGTAATGCAGAGTTCATTATTAAGAATAAATTGTTGCAAATGTATATTTAGTCAAACAGTATAAATAAGTAATGCTAATGCTGGATTATCAACATACTTTCTCTGATAGACTCTGGTGTATTTAGGGACAAGAGACTATGCTTCTATGGTAAATGGCCATTCATAATGCATCTAAGTGCATTTAACCTGGACATGACACATACCAGAAGTCAATACAGTAAATGGCTGCATCCCACTTTGATTGAAATTCCACCTGCTTGGCTGATTGTTTCACCGGGATATTACAGAGCTGATGGAGTTGTGGGAGGTCCCCCCATTGCAAGTAGGCCCATAGTTGTCCAGGGTGGTCACCTCCAGGTTGACCTTGAACACTGGGGATGACCTTAGCAGAAAATCGGCTGCATCCCTGCGCCCCAGTGCCCTCAGCTTGGCAGTGAGGACGCCAATCGTGCTGCTAGGATGCCTACTCCACTCCTGCAGGAGCAGGGCAGTGGGGCTAGGGTAAGTCACATCTGCTCCAGGAGTATCATTGGCACGGTTGTATTTAGCCACAAGGTCTGACAGGCCCAGGTTCATGGCGAGAAGGCACCAGTCCTTACCCATGGCATCCGGTGGGTCCAAAAGTCGACAGAGCTTCCTCCTTGCCAGAAGGCCAATGTCTGATATGTGAACATCCACACCCAGGTTGGCCTGGTGATAGACCTCTGTGCAGCTGAGGCTGAGGATGCTGCTGAAGCTTTCCTTGTACCCTCCCATGGTGTTGGTGAGGGTGGTCTCCCTCTGTGCCTGGGCCCTGAAGAAGTCCCTTGGCTGGTAGACCATGATGGGCTCATGGTGCTCTCTCAGCTGCTGGGGACTCAAGTAGTGCTTCACTGTCATGAGCCCAGGTAGAGTGGTAGCTAGAAGGTTGTCAGTGAGGTTGCACATCACATCCAGCAGGACATAACATTTTAGCGAGTCCAGTCCACGCACTTGGACCTCGATTCCCTGGCCGTGGTTAACCAGCCGCAGTATGACCTCCACACCCCTGTGTGAGATTTTGGCCCCATTGGTCCACAGACGGATGGAACTTCCTTCTGGTTGCTGCTGATGGATCCAGCGACAGAGGTTGACCTGCAGCTTGTGAAACAGACCACATGGGAAGGGGGTGAGATGCTCTGCGGGCACCACACGCACACCACCATACACAAAAGCTTCCTCATCTTCTTCCTCATCTGTCCAAGAGTGGTGCAGGCCATTGGCCCTGATGAGGGCTGGGATGTCCACCATGGTAGAATTGAGGGGGTCACGCACACACACATCCATGGCATCCAGGATTTGCAGCAACTCGTCCACGTCACGATCTGCCAGCAGGCTCTGAAGCTCCTCTAGGCTGAAGCGCCCCCTGTAGTGGTGGATGGCTTTCGGAGTGTCACTGGACAGAATCTTGGTGAGGACGTTGCTGCAGAGCCACCGCGGGTCCAGCAGCACAATATCCTGGATCATCTCACTCTGCAGAAGGCTCATCTATGTGGGACAGAGGCAGGATTAGTATCACACCTGTTGCTGGGTCTGAGTAAAACCTGAGTAAGGACAGATGCTGGAGAATTGTTTGCAATGAGCTCATAAAATATTCTGGTCTGTTACAAACTGTTCATCATTTCCAACTGCATGGTAAAACTTAATTGTTTTTATATATATTGCTTGAGTGGGCAGCTACTAATCAAGTACAAATCATGAACAAATATAATGACTGAAATGATGAACCATTATGATCTAATGATGATAACTAATAGTTAGTTTTTGGTTAATTATTACATCAAGTAAGAGTGTACTACTACATTATTTTTGCCCCCTCAAGTAAAATGCTACCATTTTTATTTGACCCAATATAGACAAGCCTACAATACTCAGTAATCTGTGATTCTAGTTAGAGTTTTATGTTAAGATTTTTTTCTTGGGTAAAACGTAAAGAAAATTGGCACAAGAGCATATGTTTCAACATTTTTTGTAAGTGGTGTATTCTGCACTCACTGGCCAGTTTATTACATGCATTTGCTTGTTGATGCAAACACCCTTCTCCTACAAACAGGGAATCACATGGCTACAACTGAATATACACAGCAAGCAGACGGGGTCGAGAGGTGCAGATACTATGAGGATTATAATAGTTAAGATGCATGATCTTAATTATTTTGAATGCGGCATGCAGGTTCCCAGATCTCAGCAGCAGCCGAGCCTCCTGGGATTTTCATACAATACAGTGTGTACAGTTTACAGAGAATGTCAGTTTGCCAGTTCTGCTGCCAAAAGCGTCTTGTTAACGAGAGAGGTCAGAGGGGAATGGGCAGACTCTTAACAGCTGACAGGAAGGCCACAAGTGCAACATTAAAAACTCAGTACAATAGCAGTGTGCAGAATGCCTTCCCTCAGCACATAACTTGTCAGCCCGTTAAGTGTTACTGTAGGAGTGCTACATAAAGAGGCCACAGAGTGTGTATTATGCATGATTTTCAAAGATTGCATATGAACTGTGCTGATTTTATAAGCACCCTGGATTATACAGAAATACATTATTCAAAACTGATGCACAAATAGCTGGAGACTGAAGTGTTTATATTTAAGAGTATTGTTCTGTAATGTGCTAAACACGTTTTACCTGGGTTCATGTTAATTTGTAAAGCTTCAGATAATACTGCAAACCTTCTATGAACATAAGTACAGTAGAACCTTGGACGCCTCTTAACTTGACCAACTCAGACATCGAATGGGTCTGTTGAATTTTTTTCCAAAATCTAGGAACTCGACTGCTTATGCTAAAACTTATACAGGTCTAGACGCATTCAACTCTACCAATTGGGACCTCGAACAGGTCGGTTGAGAAAAATGTATCCGCAACTCAGCCAAAAACTTGGAACACGACAAAACAAAACAGACCTGCTAAAACTTTTACGGATCGTGATGCATCTCTGATGGGACCCAGAAGCAAACGGACCCACTGCATGGGATGCTGAATGCCTATGAATCCCTTTCAGTGTTGCAGGATCTCTGCACAGAGTCTGAAATGCGAAAGCTGTGTTCCTGTGTTTGGTGTAAAATTTTTGTGCTTTATCTACAGTACATTTACTGACCATGGCCCCTAAGACAGTGAGCAGTGATAGCAGTAAACTAAAGAGTAAAAGTGAGAGTAACTGTGGAACTTAAAAAGGAAATTATAGCGAGACTTCAAGGTGCCGCATGTGTGTCTGCTCTCTCTTCGGAGTATGGGATTGGCTTTTATTTAATTTTTATCGCTTTTGTAATGTGTGATTTTTCATGTGCGTATTAGTTTTATATTGATTGTTAATACGTTTCGTCATTAGTTAGGTAGGCAGATATGTTTAAATAGGCAATCATTTGGAGGTCTGGAACAGATTAAATTCCCATTTACATTATTTCTTATAGGGAAATTTCACTTGGACCTCGACGAAATCACAACTTGACCGGTCTTCTGGAAGGAATTAAGTTTGTGCTCCAAGGTACCACTGTAGATGATTTTCCTGGCAACAAAATAAGGCTTGAACCATGAGCAAATCTGGGCTGCTTAACAGCAACGGTGTATACATTTGCATTCACACACCTCCCCCATGCTGTGCAGCTGCGAGACCACCTCCCTCAGGGTCTTCTCGCTGGCCAGGGGGTTCATGTGCTCCTGAACATCCGCCACAAACTTGTGCCAGGGCATGAGCTGATTGGGCCGGTGATGCTTTCTCCAGGAGGGCAGGGTTGAAAGAATTTTCTCACACAGTTGTGTCATAGGTGGGCAAGACTGTGGATAGAGACCAAAAGCTGGACTAAAGCATGTGAGGCAGACCTTCACTGTGCATTATCCAGTGTGACTGTAAGGTCCTCCTCAGTCCTCAGCTCACAGTCATTTAGCATTCTGTTTGACTAAACTGTCAAATTTTAAAACATTTTGATTATATAAAGGAGCAAAAATAATCTTAGCAAAATTAACATTTCAGCCAATTTCAAGAATATAGAAAAGACACCACAGCATAATCTACAGTAAGCCTTTGTTATAATGGACTTAGTGTAGTTTAGCAATTGGATTTACAGTAATATACTTGCTGGGTGTTAAATCTCCCACATTTTATTTTACTTAAAGTATATTCAACAACAGTACTTCGTACATTCAGTGTTACCATACTTTACATTAACACTGATCATGTCTATGTGTGTGCTTTGCCCTAAGTTTGCCTGCCTGCATTTACCTATGTGTTTGCTTTGGCTACAAACACACATGTTTTTGTAATATTGGACAGTCCTGCTTGCAGTTATTTTTTAGTTTGAGGAACAATTTGATAGCTTCCATTCCTTTGTTGTCATTTATGCCCCTCCCCTTTACACTTTACACTTAACACTCACAGAGATAATGGAGCCTCTCAGGTCCTGAAGGTGGTTTCTCAGGAGCTTCATCACTTTGGAGCTTGATGCCCCAGCATCCATGACAAAGAGCTTCTCTGAGATTCGTAGATCATTTGCAAACCTTAAAATACATTTAAAATGTAAATTTAATTAAATTTAAAAAGTCCTCAATGACAACATGTGAATTGTTGGTATGTTGTACCCCCCCCCCACTGCTGTATATGAATTTTTGTTTGCTATTGTCATAAGGCAGTCAGCCTGCCATACATTACCTGTTCCTGACTTCTTTGAGCAGTGATTTCTCCTTGTCGTAGGCAAATTCCCCTCCGCAGTGATGAGGGAGGTTCACAGTGTCTGCGTGGGTCGCCACCAGCACAACACACAGTGGGTGCTTCACCTTTCCACCAAAAGCTGAAAACAAAAAAAGAGCGAAATGCGAGATAGTCACGTTTAATAAAAATGTTAAATCATCATAAGGGGCCCAGAACATAGAGAGGTAAGACACACAAAAGAAAAATACCCTGAAAAGGATCAATGTGATATACGGTTTAGGCCCAACCAGCTCCCCTACAGCAACTGGGGTCAATGATCTTACTCAAGAACCCAGCAGCGATATGATTCCCCTGCTGGCCATGATACCTGAACCCGCAATACTCTGAAAAAAGGGACAGATCCCTAATCCAATCAGCTACATGGCATCCCCATGTCATCACATCATCCCAAGCATTTTGCAGGCTATAATTGTCATAAAAACACCCCAGAGAAAAGAGCTGTGTTGTCTTTAATGAAATGGTAGAAGGTATTGATGCAAATATACATCTGGATAAAGATCACTTCAACAATATTTAAGCCTCCAAAAATAACATTGTACAGAGTTCCCTCTGCTGGTCAACATTGGCATTTCACATATGGCTATTTAAAAACAACCCATAAGCTTAGATCAAGGGTGGGCAATCTTATCCAGAAAGGGCCGTTGTGTATGCGGGTTTTCGCTGCAACTCCCTAATTAGATTACTATTAGAGGACTGATTGGCTGAAGAGTCCTCACATCTGGGTTTGAACAGCTGACCTAAGGGTCATCCCAAACACGTACATACACATCGGCCCTTTGCGGATAAGATAGCCCAACCCAGGCTTAGATCAATCATTCTCCACCCCCAATCGTTCTATGCAAGGGTCCAGAGCCTATCCCATAAACAACAGGCTATATACCTATAGACAATTTGGCAACTCCAAGCCACTTGTCACCCTTCAGGGACGCCCCTTTTGATTAAATGTTTTATTTAATTTGACGGAATTCTGAAACACACACACACACACACACACACACACACACACAAGATGGACCTTCATAAAGTACGTTGACTTCATGCGTGTTCTGGCGGTGACAATTCTGATAAACAGACACTGATAAACAAGCAGCACTGCAGAGCTCCCTGCAGCAGAGAGATTACACAACGGAGAATCGACTTCAAAGAAGTGACGCTGGCAACCATACGCACTGATGCTGTCTTCCAGCAGGGTGAGCGACTTGAGGAGATTCAGCCAGAAGGTGACCTGGTTGAGCTGGGCCTCGTAGGGCTCCTCCAGACTGAAGAGCACCAGGTGTATGGCCGTGTGATCGTTAGCAGCAAAGCAGTCATAGGAGCAATAGTACACAGGGTTACCGGAGAATTCCCACACACTGAAGTCTCCCACTCCTGCAAGCCAAGAGCAAGAAAAATATGTATTAGTCTATCAATCCATCTCTTAACTGCCTACCCTGGACAGGGATACAGGGGCATGGAGCCTATCGGAGGCAGCACAGGGCACAAGGCTGGGGGGTTCCCTGAATGGGAAGCCAGTCCATCACAGACCTCACACTATGGGAAACTAAGTGCCACCACTTTAATTCGCTTCATGTCTGTAGAATGCAGCAGGATACCAGAGCACCCAGAAAAAACCCACGAGGCAGGAAGCTCCACATACAGAAGGGAAATGTGGGATTCAAACCCACACTCCTGAAAGGCAACAGTGCTACACCAAAAGCCACTATGCCACCCATCGTATTACCATATTTATACATCCATCCCTCTCTCTTCTACACACTTATCTTGGTCAGGGTCATAGGAGGGCCAGGACTCACCAGCCTAATTATCTAATTGCATGTCTTGGGGGAGGGAACCTGCGTGATACAGGGAGGACGCACAAACTCCACAGGGATTCAACCCCCAACCATGAAGTTATGAGTCAATAGTGCTATACACTGAGCCACCCTTGGTATTACCACGTTTACCCTTCCATTTTCCGTAACTGCTCAGTATATATAACAATGGAAGTATGCGAGTATGGCACAGTACACAGGATTGTAATCTCACACCTTCAGGGTTTCTTCCTGTCCTGCTCTGTTATTTTCCTCCTACTTATGTGCAGGGTGGCACTTTCACTAAATGGGTAGCGCTCCAGAGCTGTGGATGCAGAAAGGTGTGCAGTGTTTAAATGGCCTCTTCTCTTGCTTGTGGTTGTTTGATTTAGCTACCCCAGTTTCCTCCAATGGTATATAAGCATACTAACTGCCATTAGTGTAGCTCTGCATGTGAGTGTTCTAGGATCACATCATGGCTGTGACTCGCTGAAACTGATTACGCGAAACAGGTGAGTAGTAAGAAATGTGAAGCTAGAGCCACTTTTAATGTGCTTCAAAATGTTTAATATTAACACCTTACCATTGATGCTGATGTTCTGGATGTCGATGGCTTTGGTAGACTGGTCGACCACTGTAGACTGAGCACTGTGCATGGGAGAGAAGACCGCCAGGACCCCCTTGGCAAGGCTGGGCTCAAACATCATGCTGCGTCGCCGGACGTTCACATTCTCGCACCCGGGATACAGATTGGAGACGCTCATAGACACTGTGAATGGAAATATACCTAGTCATTCATTCAGTTTTACAGCAAACCATACATTTGCTGTATAAATACAGCACTGCAAAATTTTCACTTTGTTACGCTGCAATTCATATGCCTGACCAATGGGTGGCAGAGTTGAGCTACAAAAAAATGTCATATAACAGCTGCATGGCCACAAAATATGATTTCCCTTTAATTTTTGCAGAGGTCTGTTAGATAAAATTTATTTATTTTTTCATAAACAAGTAAGAATTTTAAAGCCATTCCATTTTTTATTTAGCCAAGTGTGACGTGTATGAAAACCTTTACATAAAATATTTGGTGTTTGAGGTATTATTTTGTACAGAGGGGTAGTTTCGGGAGTGTGTCAGATGACAGATGCCATGAGGTAAGCGGGAGAGACATCAATCATGAAAAATGTTCACACCTGTCTGTGAAATGGTATGACTTATATAAAGCTGTCATGAGAAGTATCACCCATGCTCCAAATTCAGACAAAAACCAATAGCAGCCAGGACATCAGCCATATTGGCCTATCAGGCAACAGACAACCAAGGCTGCATGTTTCTGTCACTGAGTGCTGCCTAGATGTTAGCTTCTGCAGGTCTATTTAAGATACGTTACAAGAAATAATAGAGAGGGATTGCATCAGCCTTAGGGGGCGCTGGTGTATTAGGTAACAGTGACAATGAACCACTCCACACCTGTGGGTACAGGAGGTGTCGGGGAGAGCGTGAAGCGCGGGGAGCTGGCGGAGGGCAGGCGGGACCTCTTCCTGCGGAAGAAGCTCCTCAGAATGCCACACTTGAGGGACTCCAGCAGGGTGCTCTTGCCGGCACCAGAGTGGCCGAACACTTTCAGCTTGATGCGAGGCTGTGGCGTCTGCGTGGGCCGCAGTTGGTGCAGGAAGCTCCCCTTGTGGTGATCCTTGGTAACGCAAGTCATGCAAAGGGAGGCAAAACCAGAGGCTTTACTGCTGATTGAGTTTGTCAAGTTAACAGACCTATATCAGCATCAGTAGGGCAGATGTTTCGCAGGACAATGACAAAAAGGAGCCCCTTACTTTCTTGAGCTTTCCCAGGAGACTGATGATTTTGTCATGGAGTCCCGTCCTGGTGAGATCCTCGGCTGATTTCCCATCCTGTCGAGAGAGGCAGACAGCGACTTCACTGGCCAATCTCTAACGGCAAGGATGTTGGTGCAGTGCGGCCATAGGCCGGGTGGAAGCTGCAACAACTTCATTGGATTTATTGACAGAGAAAGTTCAGGGGGTGGGAGCCGCAGTCAGTGGTTGCGCATGAGCTGAGAGTCACGCCGATGAGGTCGGCAGTCGTTTGCTAAGGATGCTGACAGATGCTGACCTTCGAGAGGCATTTCTGGTCCCTTTCTACACCAACAGCGAGGCACCAAAAGCTAGCAAAATATTATAGGGTCACGAGCAGAGTGTAACACAAAACATACATTCTCATATATATACACACACACAGCTCAAAAAAATTAAAGGAAAACTTTTTAATCGGAGTATATTTTTCCTGACTGTATTTTTCACTAGTTTTACATTTGGCTATGGTCAGTGTCACTACTGGTAACATGAGGCAATACCTGGACCCTACAGTGGTTGAACAGGTAGTCCAACTCCTCCAGGATGACGCATCAATATGTGCCATTGTCAGAAGGTTTGCTGTGTCTCCCAGCACAGTCTGAATGGCATGGAGGAGATTCCAGGAGACAAGCAGGTCGTTAACCCATCTGTTGGACAGGTATCTGCTCCTTTGTGCAAGGAGGAACAGGATGAGCACTGCCAGAGCCCTAAATGACCTCCAGCAGGCCACTGGTGT
This sequence comes from Paramormyrops kingsleyae, assembly GCF_048594095.1. Taxonomy (NCBI): domain Eukaryota; kingdom Metazoa; phylum Chordata; class Actinopteri; order Osteoglossiformes; family Mormyridae; genus Paramormyrops; species Paramormyrops kingsleyae. The sequence goes on from NC_132803.1 coordinate 20,431,702, forward strand.
GAATGTCTCTGACCAAACAATCAGAAACAGACTTCATGAAGGTGGCCTGAGAGCCCGATGTCCTCTAGAGGGCCCCGTGTTCACTGCCAGGCACCATGGAGCTCGATGGGCATTTGCCATAGAATACCAGAATTGGCAGATCCGCCACTGGCACCCTGTGCTTTTCACATATGACAGACATGAAAGGGTCTGGAGAAGCTGTGGAGAATGTTATTCTGCCTGTAACATTGTTCAGCATGACCGGTTTGGTGGTGGGTCAGTGATGGTCTGGGGAGGCATAACCATGGAGGGACGCACAGACCTCTACAGGCTAGACAACGGCACCTTGACTGCCATTAGGTATCGGGATGAAATCCATGGACCCATTGTCAGACCCTACGCTGGTGCAGTGGGTCCTGGGTTCCTCCTGGTACGCGACAATGCCCGGCCGCCTGTGGCGAGAGTATGCAGGTAGTTCCTGGAGGATGAAGGAATTGATACCATTGACTGGCCCCCACACTCGCCTGACCTAAATCCAATGGAACACCTCTGGGACATTATGTTTCAGTCCATCCGAAGCCGCCAGGTTGCACCTCAGACTGTCCAGGAGCTCAGTGATGCCCTGGTCCAGATCTGGGAGGAGATCCCCCAGGACATCATCCGTTGTCTCATTAGGAGGATGCCCTGACATTGTCAGGCATGCATACAAGCACATGGGGGCCATACAAACTTCTGAGTACGATTTTGAGTTGCTGAAATGTAAGTCCGGCAAAATGGACTAGCCTGCCGCATAATTTTTTCACTTTGATTTTTGGGGGTGTCTTTGCATTCAGCCCTCTGTAGGTTGATCATTTTCATTTCCATCAAACAATGTGATACCCTTTCCTTCCTAACACATTACCCAGTCCATATCAGTATAGATATCCAGCATGATTTTTTGAGATCTGAAGTGTTTTCAAAGTGTTCCTTTAATTTTTTTGAGCAGTGTATATACTGTATATATACACATACACACGCACACACACAAACACACCACACACACACCATTCTATGAAAAAATGTGCACATTTTCACAATATAGTGCTTGTGAACAAATAATTTCCTGGACTATTCATACATATGAATAAACCTTTATATTAAGGCTATACTACTACTTCTAATATTATGGATTCAAATAGTCTTATTAGATTCTTGCTGTTAGAAGTTCTTGGGTAGTTCCTGCTTTAGTGCTGCTTACATTTGCACCTGGCCATTCATTGGATGCTCTGGCTAGTTGCACCTATGCCTAGTTGAGTCCTTGACAGCACGTATATTTACAATGTGCTATTTGCTTCACTTGCACATTGCTTTTTAAAAAGCATCAGCTAATCATATTACACATGTATGAACATTGTAATAGTAGCTTCTACTCATGTTTAAGATTATATGGGCTAGGGAAGGGGGTCAAACTCCAGTCCTGACGGGCCGGAGCCCTGTGTAGCTCAGTTCTTTCCCTGCTCCACCACAAATGATGCAGCTCAAGAGCTGTGTGGTAATTAGCACAAGGAGCTGAATCAGGTGTGTTAAATGAGGGGAAACCCAAAAATGTGCAGGGCTCCGGCCCTCCAGGACTGGAGTTTGACACCTGTGGGCTAGGGTGAGAATTTACACATTTTTGAGTTTAAATTCAAACCTGATCTTCCATATATGGCACAGCATTTTAACAAAATGCAAAAGATCCAAGGTTCCAGCATGTGTAAGATTCACATTTACTAAGAGGACAAAGAAATTAAACAAATAAATAAGCGTTTGTCCACCAGACAAGCTGTCCTTCAGCTTCCTATTAAATGATGTAAATCAGAGTGACATGACAGAATGTATATTGTAGGTTTTTTCCCCCTTTACTCTTTTTCTGTCTGTCTGTATTTTTGTCTCTGCCTACTAATGAATGTCAGCTGTTCCTGCACTTCACCTTCTCATATCAGCTCCACTCCTCCCACAGGACCAGGATCTGCCTATCTTCCTCTCTCCCATTCCCTCCTCCTCTCTACTTTTAGTGTTGTCACTTAGCAGGGATCAGAGGAGTGTAGAGCGATCTGCCAATGCACAATTAATGTGCTGCAGGCTGAGATTATCTGACAAAGTGTGGAAAAACTGGGTTTTACTGGAAGATAACCCAGATGCCTGTCTTGCATGTCACACCCCAAATAGAGACACAGTAAGTTGTCTTCTTGTGCAGGAAACAAATTAAAGATATTAAAGTTCCACATTCGTGCCAAAATGGATCATTTGAAACATTTGATAATATGTGTCAAAGCAAAATATACATCCAAAACCTTGCAACACCTCCAGTTTCAATTCATCTTCAGGGAAGACAGTGTGAAGAGCAAACATTTGCCATAAAACTGGACCATGATACTTACATGTTTCTACTAGCCAACCACAAACATTCTTTACGCTTACTGTAGTTGTGTACACTTATGACTAATTCTCATTTCTATTCAGTGTTACATCAGGTCAACTTGACATATTTTTTTATTTTCCAGTCATTAGTGTTGGGATTTTTGCCCACTTAGAGGCTACGTACATCTCAAGGTGAACTGATATCACACCAGTAATGATTATTGACATTACTGTGGACGATGTGGGATTTTAGCTCCACACATTATAACATCAATAAAAACAATCAAGATTTTGAATCAGCCAGAAAGATATGGGAGTAAATGTGCTCTAGATTAAGGATCCAAGACTGTATTGTTGGAATGTGGTGCCATTATCTCAGAAGGAGTTCCTACAGATTACACTGGTTATAGACGGTTCTACCGTTGCTATGACAAAAATCACGTCTAAAGTCAGTGGCGCATTATTAAACGGTATTTAAGTGGTGCGTTTTAGAAACATACGGGTGTACGACGCTCATTATAGACACAGGTTATGCCCTCTTGGTGGAGGTACTACTGTTTTTTTATTTTACCTATATACGTTTTATTATGGAGTAGGCCTAAATTTGGTATTTTCACGTAATCAAACCATTTTACACCAAAATTATATATACACACACACACACTACATAAAGAACAAACTGTATCATTAAAAAAATCTTTCGAGTTCATTATCAGAATTAACCACGTACTCGCGTACTGTAATTGAAAGGGCATTTGGATGCTCAAAATGCGTTTCAGATATTTACATACGTCATTACAATACAGCCCTCAGAAGGCTGCAGCATTCTTTGTGGCATGTGTGATGGATGTCTTGGACATAAATGAGGACACCTTAGAGGACATTAGAAGTCGTGATGCTGAACTGCATGTGCTGATGCCAACACAGGATCGTACACCGGCGGCAGCTCGGGCAATGAGGGATCAGCTGGCAGGAGAGATGAATCGTCCGTAGCCTGGTAAAGAATCCCGGCCACTGATTGTCCACTAGGTGCTAAAGTATTTTATAGCTAAACGTGCATTGGTCGCCACCTTTAAAAACTCGGTTGTGACTGGATAAATGTTAGTTGAGTGGAGGGAGAGACTAAAACGTTTCATTATTGCAGGCTACATTTTTATTTAACCGCTAAGTGCAACAAGAAAGAGTGTCCTTGGGAAAGTAAAGACATCACAACAAATACAAAGTGCAGGCAAAATGACGAGTGTTTATTACGGTTGTACAGTATTTAGCATTAACTGGTCACATGTGATGCTGAGGAGTGTTCACTGTGTACGTCTGCGATAATTATTTTTTTTTGTGATACCACTTTAATTAAATGGCACACTTTGCCCCCTTTACAGCAAAACCCACTTTCCATACTTTCGTTTTGCTTTGTCGCTCCCACAACTCAAGAAATGGATTTACTGCGTACTGATCAGTTGGCAGAACACATGATGGCACAGATAAAGATGGCACGTAATAAGGCAGTATGTAGCGGTACTTTCTTGGTCATTTGTGTAAACGTTCAGCACGATCCTGAAATGCGGTATCTGGCCCGGGGCTAACTGAGTACCGACTGAGTACTGATTTGTCGCGAAGGCATTCCACACTTTTCGTTTACTTGAGAAACGCGAGCATAATCACTATACCGCGATCATGTAATTTTAAAAGGCACAAACAATTGCGATCTGTTTGGTTGAAATCAGTCGCAAATCGGGGGAGGGGACTTCACGCTGGTGTCACGTGACCACGTAAACATTTATGTCTCAGATATTAAAGCAGCATAAACGAAATTTTTAACGGCACAAACTGGCACAAACACTGGTGACGTCCCAGTCTGAACAATCATTAATACTGCAGAAACTAAAACAGCACTAATGAAAATTATAATGGCACAAACAATTAAGACCAGTTTGGTTAAAAGATGAGGTGACATGCCAATTGGTTTATTGCTAATTGTTACGCCTTTGAAGAATTAAGGAAGTTAAGACAACTTTTTTGCGCCTGTCTGTTTTTTCCACCGGCAAAATAGCGAAATGGATTTGGACACACCCATACATGTTAGTTGCGCTTTGCGTTAGATCATCAAAATAGGAGCCCCCATTTGTCATTCAAATAAACTGAAGTATGTCATGAAACTTCTGGCTAAATCAAAACCTCTGAAAAATTAACAGAGATCTGAGAAAAGCTGAGCATAAACAGATTTCTCCGGAATTACCCCCTCATAACATACATACTGCTTTAGTACAATGTCCACAAAGGAATCAAAGGAAATCTCATATTTGGATTGTTTGATCAATGAAATTCTGTTAAAATCTTATATCAAATTCTAGCCTCAAATCATCCAGCTGAGCTTAGTGAGAAATTTCTCATTTCTTTATTAACCGGGTCTGTAACACTATAGGCCACATTCCCATGTTTTGTGAGAATGCTTGCATTTTTCAAATTCTCTTGCTGTAAGAGCAGATGAGCCGCCTGAAATGGATGAGAGGGACGAGAGTGGCAGTGTCTGCTCCACATCATCGTGAGCGTACACTGGAGGACATTTTGTTCTGCACTCACATGCTGGTTGTTGGCCACTTCGTACCAAACCGCTTTTACACGTGTGACACTCAACTCTGTCATGAAAACCTGCTGATAATTTGATATTCTGCTTGAAATCTCCCTTTTTTTCTGGCTGTGAGGAAGTAGAACTGAGGTGTTTTTCTCGAATCTGGTCCTGAAGCACAAATCAGAATCAAACATGTCAGTGAGAAAAAGAGACTCGGCTCCAGGAGAATCTGCTCGGCTTGCGGTCCAGCTCCATGACAGCTTTCAAAAAGCACAACAGATTAGATTACAGATTACAGAGCTGCAGTTCCCCTAATATGCTGTTTATGTATGAACATGCCATATAAATAACGAAATATATTAATACATGAAGAATTCCATCACTGTTTGTTACACCAATGACTCCGAATATTGCTCCGAACCTCACTGAGCCAAACAGTTGGGTATACGTATCGCGATGGCGTAAAGCAGTCAGAGACTCAGCGTAATAATTGCCTGTTTGGAGAACATGGTACTTTCCCCTACAGCGGGAGCTTGAGTGACAGCAGCACCCCCACCCCCCTACAAGAGGCATCAAGACTCCCGGCTCTCTAATTAAGCTCACTTGCTGGTGTGGGTTGAATGCTGAATGCGAAGGCTGATGATGAAGCGCGGAGTCACTGCATATCATCATTAGTGTATCTCATAGGCAGAAATAACAACGTAAAGCTGCATTAAACAAGACATGCTCAATCTAAGACCCTCATAGATACTTACAAAACATGGAACCCGAGCTTTAACTTTTATGTATATAAAATCATTATCAAAAGGTCAAACCAAAGGTTGTCTACAAAACTAGCCTGTTATGTTATATTACTTGTTACTCATAATCATCTTGTAAAGAATTCACATGCCAGTAAATTGAAGAGCAAATTTCAGGTTCATAAGAAAGCCTGAAAGTTAAAAGTTTTGAAAGTTTCTATTGAAAGTTTTTCTTTGGATTACATGAGTGAGTTGTGGTTCCCAAGGGTGTGTTCCTGATAACGATGACTCTTAGCATTTAAAGATATGTGTTACGGAAGGTATTTCTTTTCCCAAGTCTGTTTCTCGAACAATCTCTTGAGAGATTGCTTGAGGCTGGGAGAGCTTCTTAAGAGTGACATTAATAGGCGCGAGAACACCTGATTGGTTGACATCAATAGCTTGAGAATTGATTATTGACTGCCGCACGAGAGAAAGTGGTGTTCTTTATAAATATAACACCGCAGGAATCCTTTAAAATATTGCATTAATCAGAACAGGGGATAACCTATAAAAATAAAAAATATATACAAAATTAACAAATATGATTTTTGTCGACTGGGTGCACAAACCCACCTCCCCAGATTGTAGTAGCACCATAAGTGTTACTGTCTTAACATAAGAGAATGTTCTATGTGCTTCAGCATTGACTACTAAGGACTATTCCAGGGTACTTTGTTTGGGAAATATATTAGACATACTGTATGTAAATCAACCTCATGAACCAAAGTTTTGACATACTTTGGTACATTTAGAAAGGTGTGTGCATTCCACAGGTGTCTGAAATAGGGGGAAAGTGTCCACCCCAATATCGGTGGAACCTACCCCCTTCCCAATTAATAAATAAATACATAATCAACACCACGTTCCTTATCTTTCATTATGAATCCGTGCATTGAGGCCAATTCACTGCACATTCAGAGCGCAAGGACAAAACGTAACGATATGGATAATTTATTTTTTAGTTAAGTCATGTTTGGTTATGAAACTGTACTCGTAGCAATGTTAGTCTTATTTTAAATGAGCAGGCTGAGCCAACACCAGCAATAAGTGATAGGTAAGAGAGGCTTACACCAACCTTTCAGAAGAATATCTCACGGAAGATATACTTAACTAAGAATGTTTCGGAGCATTAAGAGACAACTTAATGTAGCACTTACGAACGATGTAGCATTAAGAATTTTCAGGAAATGCACCCCAGAACATATGAGGAAGCCTAACTTTAGGTCATTAGCAGGCTCAACTCAAAAACAACAAAAAAATAATAGACTGAGTGACTTTTGGAAATTTTGGTTTGGTTTAAATAGATTTATCATTATTTTAAAACAGTATTTGGACTGCAACCGATAAGCTTATGAGGCTGTACATTTTTACAAGGACATATTGTAGAGCATTAAGTATAACGTTACTATGACTGAAGATGATCTCAACCCATCAAACAAGATACATATTTCATTAGTTTTGTAATAAAGGTCCCAAATTTAACAAAGAAAACAAATTAACTGAAGATTAGCTTTTTTATTTTCAAGGGTCTAAAATCCTATGAGTCTGAAAATGCTAACTAGGTTGAAGTAATTTCATACAGCCTTTCACTTACATTGTCAGCAGCATCCATGTTGGCGCCAGAGGCACAGAGGTGTCGTACAACTTCAAGGGCTCCACTGCTAGCAGCCTGGTGCAGTGGTGTCCTCCCAAGCTACAAAGGAGCAATGCAGCCAAAAGTGTTACCCGGCAAACCAATAACACAGCTGATACCCTGAAAGAACCCGTGTTGAAAGTATAGTCAAAGACTAGATAATGGTAGTATGACCTAATACAGCACCGAAGCCTTCCAAAATATAATTTTTAAGATGTAGAATTTTCATTATACTTCAGTTATACAAAAGCACATTTGCTTACAAATAAAAAAAGTATTTGCATGTCAGTCATTTAATAGAATAACTTTTGTACCAACGAAAACTAGTGTAATATTAATTACCTGTGTGCTATTATATTAATATTTAACTTAATATTCATCTATACTAAGTTAAAGAAGTACTTCCAAAAGAGGTCCTTGCAAGACTCACTTGTTTTAATGTAATGTATATCCACTTTTTCTGCTACATAAATAGCTCTGTTGTCATTTTATTTGGGGTTAGAACCAGAATGTGCCTTCTAGCCTAATGCCACTTCTCAGTGATTGACGCCCAGGTTACTGGCAGTGTGCAGGTTGGCCTGCTCACTATATTTGGAGTGTCCAGGTTGGCCTTGGCGTTGCAGAGGGCCCACACGATGTCCAGGTTGCCGTCCTCGCAGGCGACGTGAAGAGGGGTGTTACCATGGTGATCCTGGTGGTCCACGCGGCAGCGGTGGCCGATGAGCCACCTCGCCACCTCGACCTGGCTCCTGCGCACGGCCAGGTGCAGAGCAATGCGGCCGTCCTGAAAGTCAAACACGGCAAATGCAACATGCAGCTGCCGGGTACAACAGGAAGTGACGCCTTCGAAACCAAAGGGTCAAACCAACTGTCTGTCGAATTAAGTTCTACCTGCAGAGTTTTTAAACAGAATTTTTTACAAATTCCATTTTTTTTCCTGTTATGATTGGCCTTTCTGACTAACCTTTCCCTTTCCTCCCCTGAATTGTTGGAAAAACGTTTATTTTCCTCAGATAAAAAAAAAACCGAAATCTGAGATTTTGGATAGACTGTTACAATACAAACACGTCTGTGTTTGTCACCCCAGTCCTCAGGGAGCCCCAGACACATTTTTGTTCCCTCCCAGCTCCCAACACACCATTACCAGGTACTGGGTGTTAATGATTAGCTGGGAGCTGGAATGGAAGTAAAATGTGGACTGTCTAGGGTATCTCCGAAGACTGGGTAGAGAAACACTGGTGTAAATGAATCTGCTCTCTCTGACATTTGGGTCGGGCACCCTGGCTCAATCGATCGGACTTTCATCCCCATGACCTTTTTCAGATGTCTAGTGTACTGCTGTGAGATCAGTACCATCCTGGGTTCACAGGGGAAGGCTAACCTTGTCCATGGAGTCCAGGTCGGCTCCATGCTCCACCAGACACTCCACAATGTCCCGGAAGCCCCTGGATGACGCTGTTAAGAGTGGGCTCTCGCCCTCACTGTTCCTTACATTGACTTGGCAGCCCGCCTTGCACAGTGCCTTTGCCACAGGGTAGTATCCATGCCAGGCTGCACAATGCAGCGGTGTCTCATTTTCCTAGAGAGGGGGAGTTACATCATGTACACGTGCAACCTGCCTTTCAGCACACTGGTGTTTGCAGAATTGGGGAAGGAAGCCCTCAGGCAGTTTAACCTGAATAGGCTGAATCACTTCAATAAATCATTGACATCTGCATAGTCATAAATCGCGTGGCTAAATGTGCCTGGTGATCAACAAAATATAATCTGTGGCAGAGGCAAATAAATAAAAATGACGGGCCAAGTTGACTCTGAATTTGATTTCATCTGTATCTCTCCAGATTTAATGAAGATATTAGCGACAGTAGTGATGCATGATTATATAACGGAGAGCTGGCACTTACCTTATCTACAAGGTTGGGGTTGGCGTGAATACTGCAGAGGTACTGGACCACGTCCATGTTGCCATACCTTGCTGCCACGTGCAGTGAGGTTTCTCCAGACTAGGTCAGAAAATATATTTTAAAATTTCATACACACATACGCACACACACACACACACACACACACACACACAAATTATGACATATATTTCAATTGTTTTGACATATATAATTTGATTACAACCTAAAAATCCATTGTGATATCTAATTATATAAAATAAGGCATCTCTAAGAATGGTTTTTAGCAGAACTGTACCATTTCAAATATGAAAATACATATTCCTCTTAAATTAACCCTGAAGGAGCAAAATAACAGGATTTAAAAAAAAATAATAATTCTAACATATTAGCATGACATATGTTCATTAAAGTTCATTGAGTGCAGAGAATGAGTCACACAAATTACCGAATTTCAGCAGGGCCTCACCGTAGCCATAGTAACAGCCAATAATAATCTGATGCATAGAGGCATTACATAAACTGTTTCAGGTTGTTAAAAACGGGAGAATCATGACATTTAAAGTGTTAGGTAACCTTTAATGAAAAAACTCAGGAGATGTGCTGACAGTACAAATGTAGGTAAAAGTGTGTGTGTGTGTGTGTTTGTGTGTGTGTGGGCGAGGGTGAAGCTACCATGTCCTGAGTATCAAGCGGGCACTTCCTTTCATGGAGAAATTTCAGGGTCTCCACATGTCCGTGTCTCGCCGCGTAATAAACCGCATTTGCACCTGCCTGCAAAAGAAAAGGAACCTGAGTCAGTCCCACAAACTTAGTGTGCCACCTCGCAGTCCAGGATCTAACCCGGCCAGTCAATGCTAAGCACGTGGCCAATCGCAGACCTTGTCGTGGGCCTGGATATCAGCCCCTTTCTTCACCAGCACTTCGATGATGGGGATGCTTCCGCAACCTGCAGCTATGAGGAGAGGTGGAGTTCCGTGCTGTAAACACAGGGAAGATGGATGCATCACACAGCTGCTGTCAAGCCACACATCTTCCTACACGCGATACACTTAAAGAGGCAATTCAAGTAGACACCTTTAATACAGTAGTTTCAAAACACCTAATGCTCCTTAATTTCTAAGAACCTCCATATGAATGTTACAGATTCGAGTCACACTACTACCTGCATCACCAAAAAATGAACAAATGTGATTTTCAATATATTATTATCATCTCCTGATTTTTCTCCATGTACCATTTGTTCAGAGCATTTGTTCTGACCAAATTTCCATAATGGGCAACAATTTCACCCATTATTTATTGACTAGAAGGACTGGTGCATGTTCAACGTTCCCTAATGCAAATACAAAGCCTGACACCTCTAAGCAGTGTAATCAACACCATGGCATCTTCCCATCAGAGCACAAACCGCGACTCTGTCAGCACCTCCCTCCCACTTACTGATACCACATTTCAAGACATTTCAATTCCTCTTCTCATAAAATTTATGCAGATAAAGATGGACCAGGTTTCACATAGATGATATAACTGCTAAGGGACATAAAATGCGATTCATGCCATATATTGTCCTTTTCATGTTGTTTTCCTTGAGGTGAAAACTGGAGATATATATATATACAGGGATCGAGGTCCGATCGATCAGTAATATATATATTACTGATCTTCATGTTGGTATAAAATCATGACATAAGTGTGTTAGTTTAGTAATTTTAAAATGATTCCTGTCTTAAAACCAACTCACTACTTGCAGTAACCGTGCAATATACCCATGTGTTTGTTGACTTGACCACTAGTGCACCATGTTTGGCTAATCAATACCTCATTAAATGATTTGACTGATTAATAAAGAGATTAATTAAATGAGCTGGTGGAGAAATTTAACGACCACATGAAATGGCTGAGATGCCCCTGAGCAGAGGTTTGGGACCTTAAGCATTGTTCTTCCAGCCATCCAGCAAGATTTCAGTGAGTTTTTGGAGAACATAAAAAAATATTATTCTATTATTCTATCATTTTGCATATATTACAATGTTAAATTATGTTAAAAAGTAGTAAATATACATTTAGTACTCTGATAAACAGCTTTAAACATTGTTGATGACTTTTGAATAGTACTATACGCATATGTTATATTTTTACACAACAAGAGATATTACTGAAGCAATTCTGTTTAATTCCAGCTATGAAAGTCTCCTGTCTAAAAAGCTGTCATCACTATATCAGTTGTACTGAGATGTCATCAGGTTTGCTCACAAAGCATGTGGTAGCTTAGGACTATGAACACTGTCAACTTGATTACCTTGTTAGTTTGGTTTATGTCATATCTTGTCAGGGACTGAAGAAGGTTTTGGAGCCCAGGAACATTGTTGTCGTTAATGGCATGGATGATTGCCTTCATTACAAAGGAGTCCTCTTCCTCCTGCAGAGAGAGTATCATTGATATCAAAAACATTCAGACCACGCTTAAATGCATACTAACATGTATACACAGTGTTGGGGAAGCAACTTTTAAACGGTAGCTTTTCAAGCTACAAACTACTTATGATTAAAAGCAGCTAAACTACAGTCAAGCTACTGTTTTAATACAGTAGTTCTGCAAGCTACAGAGAAAAAGTAGGTAACTACATCGAAGCTATTTCGTCGGGTAATACTTCATATATGTGCTGTAGGATACACTTAACCTTCTTATCACCATTATAACCAGGGCTCTCAAGTTTCGTTGGGACACTTTGGCATGTGAGGGTGTGAATTGGCTGTAATGTGTGTGTCTGTCAATGTTTCAGACTTGAGAGCTCTGGTTATAACCTTTTCATCACCATTTTCCTAGTTCACTATTGTTATAACCTTTTTATCAACATTTAAGCTGCACAAAGGGATATGAATATATACAGTAGCCTGAGCGAGATGAATGAATGACCGTCTCGTGCGGATGCTCGCGCTGCCAGCAGCCGAGATGGAGGCTGCCGTACAGTCACACTGGGCACCTCATATTTGCAGTCTCGGAACAGTTGTAAAGTTGATCAGTCATAAGTTGCATAGGTTGTAAGTTGACGACGACATGTAGAATTTTTTTTGCTGATGCGTTTTGCCAAGGTATAATCCAAGCGGTTTGCCGAGCTATAAGGTATTCTTCTTGGTGCAGGTGTCAACATACAGTAATGACAACCCAATAAAATGTGTAGAAAAGATGAAGATATACAAAATACAAGATAAAAGATATACAAAACATATAGAAACACGTAAATAGACTATGCATGACAAAACTACAAATACAAGGATCTGCAATGTAACAGTGCAACAAGGTAAAGTGCATCTGTGTCTTGACTGCAATATTGGACCTGGGAAAGGTTCTTACTCATTATGGTATATGATAGACAGTAATAGTCTGCATTACAATGTGTGTGATAAAGTGCATGTGCAGCAGTTAAAAGAGGGATATCAGAAGGGTCCTTGTTTAGAAGGAGGAGGGCCTGAGGAATGAAGCTGTGGAGGTTGCTCTTGGTCTTCAGGGCTCTCACCCTGGGATGCAGTCAGAGCAATGTGGGGTCACGTTTAGCCCGCAGCAGGAAATTGGAGTACCCTGTGTTACCTTGGAGTAACACGCCAACTCCACACATACACAGTGGAGTTGAGACTCAATCCCCCTATCATGAAGGTGTGCGGCAACAGTGCTAACCCACTGAGCCACACAGCTGTACTGTGATTAATTATCATCTCTAAGCCATAATAAATATTTTTCAAACTTGTAGATCTATGATTGCCCTACGATGGGCTGCCCCCCCGTTCTGGGTTGTTCCCTGCCTCATGCCTGTAGCTTCTGGGATAGGCTCTGGACCCCCCGTGACCCAGAAGTTTAAGCGGGTTGGAAAATGGATGGATGGATGGATCTATGATGTGATTAAATGTGACATCCCAGCTTCAATATTTTAGCTTTGTTTCAAAACAAAAGACTTTATTTCGAAAGCAGAACAGGACCAAAATAGTTAACCTGTTCAGAAAATACTGACCTGTATAGTTTGAACCGTGCTTAAATATTATAAACAGCTCTGTGCTATCTACATCCGTTTGCCTGGTCGAACACCTTGTGAAAGGCTGGACTGGGATGACCTGTCACGCTGATCTCCTCATCGCAACATGAACCCAATGTGCCATAACTGTGACCAGTAGGCTGCCCATGCATGTCCTAATCAGCTGCCGTAACTTCACAATTCTATGTGCACAAATTCACAGTTCACTTTTCAACAGTGTGACTGAAATAATAGCTGCTTGGACTTGCTTGCAAAGCAAAGGTTATGTTGATAGCACAAAAAAAACTGCTTTCAGATCTGAGTGGGAAGGAAGATCATGTATCATATCAGGGCATGTTCTAAAAATCGCTATACACGTAATCTCTGCTTTTACCAGGGTGTCATCACTGCGCGTCATGCTCACATTGCTCCTGGAAATAAATGATCTTGAAAGACGATTGCAAAGAGAGATGAGATGCACCGATTGCTGCAAAAGAGGAGGAAAACAATAATATAAATAACTGGTTTTTACTATACATCAAAAAATATTGTTATAAGGATAACAAAGAAGCATTAAAGTAAGTTTGAGGGCTGAGCTGCAAAATAGTAACATTATTTTGAAGATGTATAATACATTAAGTCATATATGCAAATTCGCAAACCCACATATACTGTCCATTACTGTCCATTGCAAACCAAGCTTCCAGGACAGACCCAAATCCCAAGGTATTCCAAACAGCGTGCCTGTACTGCATTTAAAGCTAGCGCAGATATTTGCGGTGAGCCACAGCAATATAATGTAGCGGCCTCACTGCAGTGCTGAATTTGTCAGAGAGCACTGTCACAGATTCTACTGCTCAGCATGACTCAACAGAAACATCCTCACTGACACTGCAGTATTGCATAGTCTGGAGTATTGCTGAGTGGACTATGCACAGAGTAAAAATACATGGTGTCCACAAGTCTGATTTTAGATAATAAAAAAAAAAAACTCAAAATAATACAGCTATTCCTTTTTCCTCCTGGATACATGAAAAAGTAAGAATTAACTGGAAACACTTTACTTGCAGCTGTCATCTATAATGCACTATAGATACCTTCATAATGAATTATAATGGTCGGTATAAGAATTAATAAAGCATTACAGCATTTTCTATTGACAGCCATAAGGCATAATAGTCTTGATTAATATACTTCATAAGCTGTTATCAGTAAAACATATCCACCTCTTCGTAATGTAACTTATGTTTGTTAAAAAATTATTATTTGTTGAGGAGGGATTTGTTTTTCTCTGTATAAATGTATTTCAGTTAAAGGCTGGATTTTTCTCATTTATTCTGTGTGAGATGAAGCTACGCCACCAAGAGATGGATTTTTTTTCGAATCCTTTTTACAGATCATTATAATTGAGGCCATTATTTGTGGAGGACACTGTACGATGCACAATAGATACATTATAATATGAATTATATAGCTTATATGAGCTTTGTATTGCATTATTTTGTACCGACTACAAAATGCTGCTATTAACTTATTTAGCACTAAATGGCTTTGCACCAGAATATCTTAGAGATCTACTTGTCTCTTACAACCCTCCTCACTTTCAATCTCAAGGAGCAGCATATCTATTAGTACCTAGAGTAGAAAGAACTACAGCAGGCTGCAGAGCAGCAATCTTTCAATTACAAGTGTGCTTCCCTTACCATTAAGACACCACTGTCCACTCTATGGGGACTCTAGTTGTAGCTTTAGCTAAGTGCTCATCCCCAGTTAGACCTACAGTGTGAAGTGCAGAGCTGGGTGTAGATCAGTGCCATTGGCTTGATGAACTGAACTGTCAGTTCTATCACTCTAGCTGCACACTCCCTCATGGAATTGCAGTGCTCCCCATGCCTGCGTCCCCACCTGCCTCTCCCTCCTACTTATGCTGCCATGGCCATATCTGCCGGAGCTTACATACTGCACTCAGCTAACCGTTTGCACTGCCTCTAGTCTCACCTACTTTGGCTAATTGCACATTTTATTTCCCCTACTCCTCCTGGGGTGAGCTACCCGGAGACCCCAAATAATCAAGATACCCTGCCTACCCCGCTGCCTGCGACGTCTCCACTACCTGTGGCGTCTTTCCGACCCGCTCGCCCTTCTGCCTGCGACGTCTCTGTTGTAAGCCCTGCTGCTGTACCACTGTTTGTCCTCCCATCAGAAGCAGCATCAGCATCTGCCTGCCATCATCTGCCTGCCCCCTGCTTTGAGACTCAAATCTTAAAATTTAGACAGTGTGAACCAGGATTTTGCCATCTTGCTCATTTGACTTCCTCTACCAGCCCCTGGAAGTCTGGTCCCTCCCAAGGTTTCTTCCTCCTAGGGTGTTTTTCCTTGCCAATGTCGCCTCTGGCTTGTTTACAGGGGGCTTTGGGCGGGGATGCTGTAAAGAGCTTTGAGACGATGTAATGTTGGAAAATGCACTTTACAAATAAAATTGAATTGAATTATGAAGGTATGTATAGTGCATTATAGATTACAGCTCCATGCCAGTGTTAATATAATTGCTGCCATAGGTTGTATTTTTATTGGTTATTTTACTATTTTTATTTTAATTACTTTATTGTTCTTATAGTTCTATCTAAATCTCTTCTATCATCTGTACATAACTTTCCTAAATCTTTTATTTTCACCAGGAGTTTGTTTTTGTAATGTAAGAGAATTTCCCCACGGGGATTAATAAAGTAATTCTGATTCTGATTAAGCATTAATAATCCATAATAAACATTACTACAATTAATTATAGCTTTTTATTAATTTCTATAGCCATGTTTACAATGCTTTGTGAAAGCATTATAATGTGTTACGAATGTATTGATACATTCATAGAAAGTGTTACCAATAAATGAAATTACTTTACCTTCCATTTTCTCCGGGCAGCAAACTTCTTAAACATCTCCATATTGACAGTGGATTCTTTCCTGCTTGTGTCTTGCTCATTGTCTTTTGGCTGAAAAGGAACAACATATCTGCTGGTAAGTTGTTTTTTTTTTTTAATCGTGTTGGTGGTTATATCATATTTTCAGTTTGTTTAGAAAATTAATCAGCAGCCTTCACATATTTAGAAATACTACACGTTACCTGTTGACACAGAAAGATATTTTACATAAAAATTATGTTCTCTGTTCTCCCAAATGAGAACAGATCAGTACTAGGGTAGTATTTCTTGCCTGGGGTGGGCAAGATGGCAGAAACTGGTTTATCATACCAACATTTAGTCAATTTATGCTACATTTCTGTGAACCCCAGGCTACTTTGAATGATCAAGAGTCCTTAAGCTATTGGTTTCTAAAAACACACTATCTGCTACAACAATAAAACAGTAATACATTTATATGAGTCTTTTGCATTCAATTCACTTTATAGGCCTTTAATTATATACACAAAAGTGGTGTATTGCCCCAGAAATGTATTGATGTTCCAACCTTGATCCATGGATGCTGCAGACTGTCCCCTATGCTCATTCTTTTTCTGTGATAAAACAAAATCATACATGTTCACTATAACCATGAAAGACAAGAACTCATTTATGTTTTCATTTCACAGTTTACAATAATAAAATTAAGATATAAAGACTGAATGTTGGTATGGTCTTTTAAAACCACTGATCTGAATAAGAACTGACTTTAATATCAGATATTAGCCAATTAGAAAACTTATGATAGAAGGATAAATACAGTACGACTTTTCCCTATGCCGGGTATATAGCAGTAAGTAAAACATTTTATGTTATCATTGAATGGAATTGTATTTGCTTCAAATGTCTAAGGCTGCAAAATGAAAAAATGAACTGTATACTTTGGGTCTTTGACCAAGAGCCTTGCTATGAAGTCTTTGGCGAGAGTACTGGTGTTACTGAAGAAATCTTCATCAAATTTGTAGTTCACTGCAGAGACGTTGACCAGAGTCTCCTGTTTGCTGTCTCCAAGGAAAGGTGATGCCCCACTCAACCTGTCAGGGGAAATTTGCCAGACAGTTTTGTTCTCAGCCTCTGTCTCCTCTATTTTCTACCCAATGTCAGTGTCATACAATTCTAATGCTGGCAAAGATGTCCTGCCTACTAACCTAGTCAACCCTGGAAGTGGATGTGCATGTGTGTTCCTGCAATTATGGTACATTCTGCACAGATTGTTATTGACCGCTAAGAACACCATGCTAACAACTAGCAAGTCATAGGTGCTGCTTTGCAGAGATATGCAGGCCTCTCTTTACTTTTGGGGGATGATGATTACATTTTTCCTACCAGTAGGCTCTTAGCAACAACATAAAAAATAAAGCACCTTCTCTGAAATAAATTAATTATTATAGCTTAAGATGTATCACAAGGAAATATGCACAATGTCATAGGGTGATGCCTTCAGTAGTATATAATCAACAGAAAACACCCACACTCACCCTTCTGAATATTACTTATTTTTTTAAAAAGCGGCATGGAAGCCTACAAGGCCATTATTACTGTATAAGAAAACCATCATGTCTTCATCTGACTTGGACAGGTTCTAACCACAAATTAAATAGCAATCAATAAGTGCACTTGTGTATCAATTATTCCAGCATATTTCATGACATATATCATAAACCATTCATCCATCTTCATAACCACTGTTCCAGTACAGGGTTGTGGTGAACCTGGAGTCTCTCCCAGGCAACGGAAGGCACCAGCCAGGACTGGATACCAGTCGATCGTAGGGCAAACACTCATACAGTCACTTGCACATTTGGAAATTTCAAGTATACAATTGATCTGCATGTCTTTGGAGTGTAGAAGGAAATTATACGTATACAGACAAAACCCACAGTGTCACAGACACACACACAAACACAGGTTTGTAATTATATCTTTGTGGGGACTCCCCATTCATTTCTATTGTGAAAACTCTAATCCCAACATGAAAACCTTAACTCCTACCCATCCCTAACCTTAACCATACATACAAACAAAATATATATATATTTTTTTTTACTTTTTGGATTGCATTCACAGATCTTTGTGGGGATCTGAAAAAGAGTCCCCACAACATGAAAATAACAGGTGGACATTTTAGATACATTGTGAAGACATTTGGTCCTCACAATGTAATATAAACATAACACTTTTGGAATTTTTAGTTGTTTGATTGTATTCCCAGAAAAAATTGCATTCATCAAAAAAAAATTCCCCACAATGTAATACATGCATACACACATACACAAATCAACAGATTTCTAATGTGAAGAGCAGGTAACCAAATGTCTGTGTTTTTTATATATGGCAGGACAGGTCAAACTCAAACCTGAACTCAACCTAACATTAGACTGCACTTGTCCTCTTTTAAAGAGGTCATTCTCCTAGATGTTCACATAAGATATCCGGAATTGTTTAACCCATGTGTTCTTCAATGATATAATGTAAACATGCCTTGCGTTGTTTAATAAGGCTGACTACGATGACTGGAAAGATCCAATAAAAAGTCAGGAGCTGTGTGGCCAGACATTTCCATAGGGTTCACAAACCTTCCCCCACATCTGTATGTGCCTTTTCCATAAGGCATCAGGCCTCCACGACCGGCTACCCAGCCACCCGTTAGCAGTGAGAAATGCATCACGTTCACAGGCAGCGCTAACCGCCTCATGTGGTGCCGTGTGAACATCTTCTTGGTGTGAAAAATAATGTGAGTTGGCGGGGGTGTGAATCCTTGGAGTGCACGTCTCTGCTGCCTGATGCGAATGGAGGGAGGATGGGCAGGCTTTGCAGCGACATGAAATAATTCAATTGTACCGGATTTCCTCACTGAAAAATCATACGCTTCCATGCACATATTTTTCATTAGTCTAACGTGTACACAGTTTAATGGAACATCAAGAAACATTTAACAAGACAAACTAAAAAGTGTTAATTTTACTTTAAATGTATTCATTTAATTTACATTACAGTAAAATCCATTTTTAACGGACTTCAAGGGACCTGGCAAAACAGTCTGTTATATCCAGAGTTGCTTTATGCCCAGAACACAACTACAGGACACCATTTACTCATGCCACACCCCAGCAGACATACTTGTGGTATAGATTATTATATTGTACATGTATTAATCCAACTTTACCTGACCAGATGCGTGACTATTAATAATCCTGACTATGTATCTGCCCTGAATATCACCAGCACGCCAGGCACCTTGTAGGCGGAGTGGCATGTCGGTTATAGCCGAACAAAACTATAACTAAAAGCGGCCCTGGGACCCAATTGTTTGTCCGTTATAAGCGAAATTCCGTTATATGCAAGTCTGCTATATCCGATGCTTTTTCTGCATGTCCGTTATAGCTGAACAAAACTACAGCTAAAAACGGCCCTGGGGACCAAATTGTTTATCCGTTATAAGCAAAATTCCGTTATGTATGAGTCCGCTGTATCCGATGCTTTTTCTGCATGTTCTAAAAAGCGCACGGCCGGGACCAGCGGACCTCGTCCGTTATAGACGATATTCCGTTATAAGTGAGTCCACTTATAATGGATTTTACTGTACTATATAATATGCTAAAAATAGGATGTGGTGGAAAATATATGCAATTGTATCAATATTTCAATTGCTATCATATCTTAAAAAACAATAATCAGAAACCTCATAAGAAAGTCGACAGCGGAAATTAGCATGAAAGCATTGCTAAGGTTTTTTATAAGTTATGCAACTATGCTGAATGAAGAATGAAGATTCATAGCATCACAAAGGGCATTACATGGGCAAATTATTTTAGTCCACTTCTTTCTTATATCTGTACCCTGACGTATACATTTCCCATGGCAGCTTAAGGGACTTATTTTACTTTAAGGTACAACAGATAGTCTTGTATTACAAGATATGGGGAAAAATGTACAAGCTGCGGATATGGAGAGAGTATAACTGCATTGTCATTCTGGACAGGACTTCCCGACTATATTAGCAGGGCAGATGGGCTGGTTGGAGAATTTATCGCATAAAAAGCAGGTGGGCAGCGGGATATTTATGGCTTAAATGCAGATAGAGAAGTAACTGGATGGTGAACTTCGAGTCACATATCCCGTAATACCAATCAAGTATAAAAAGGCTAACTGTGTTTCAGTATCAGCTGGTGAGTTTAAGTTCGGGGGAATCACTGTCCAAGACATCACCAACAGGGTCCCCTCAAGGGTCTTATTCAACAGAGATAACAAATCATTCGAAGCCCTTATCACAAAAATACTCAAAGCCAGCTCGTTACATCAGCAGCATACACTGGGAACAAAGCAACTCTTGAAATTATACCTGGAACACAGCCACCCGAATGAGGGAACTGCAGCAGACAACAGTACTCAGGGCATGTAATGTTAAGGAAGGGCTACATACGCATATTTCTATCCTTTTAGAAGTTTCGTAACAGAAAAGCAACATGACGCTGAAAGGCTTGTGTTGGGTGAGATTGTGCTTGACTTTGCTCAATGATTCTCAAGCATAATCTCAATGTACGGACAACAACAGAGTAGCAGGAAATAAGAACAAGCCCGAATGGAGTGGGTGTGGGGCGGGGGTTGGGGGGCGGAAGTGCCGATGTGTCCTAAATTGTATCCACTTGAAATGGATGAAGTTTACATAAGTCTCTCAGAGTAAACATCAGTCAGTAATGCAATAATGCAACATTAATAAACTCCTGGTATAATACATATAGATGCTACTCAAATGATTTTGCATGAACTGCATTTTATTGGTTTAGGCTTTGTCTAAGTATGCTTGTCATTTCTCCTGCTCTACAAGTTACAGGTTAAAGTCTTACCTACAGTGATCATTGTTGACACACCACTGCACACAACAACAATACATGTCCTCTGCATTTAGCCCATACGTGACAATGTGACATAGCAGGGGGCAGCCAATTCAGCGCCCGGGGAACAGTGCTTGGGGGTGGTATCTTGCTCAGGGTACCTCAGTAGTACCTTGCGCTTCCCTAACCATTAGGCCACCACAGCCCCTTCGCATATCATTGTATTTCTGAATTGTGAAATTTAACGCCACGGTGAGTTTCATGGGCGAGTAAGACAAAAATATGCACATCTAAGTCACTTTAAATGTTCCAGTTGAATTTACACATTCTGCATGGTGTAATATGCCCTGCAGTGTTTAAAGAGGTCAATGTGCTTGGTGGGGGAGCATGTGAGATTAGCATACAGTACGTGTGTCCCTGTGCTTGTACAGAACTGTATATTGCAGAGCCTGGGGGGAAAACAACAGTTAGGGGTTTTGGCATCCGACTTACTTAGAGTACTTACAGTATGTATGTAATGACACCAATACTCCTGCAAGGAAAAGGAAAAATTTCACAAGAGAAAGGGGGAAATCCTCAGCGCATCACCAATGGCGCAGTCAACGAGCGGCTCACCACATGTCAGCCTCCAGGCCAAGCGGCTCGTAATTCACAACTTCTGGAGCTGTAGAAGCAAGACGGAGAAAAACAAGATACAGATGATATAGTTTTAGGGTTATGGCTCTAGAACGCCATTCTCATCCTAACTATAGTAAAATCTATGCTAAGATTCATAAAACAGAAAGCAGAACAGTAAGCTTGAACATTCTGGCACTTAAAGTTAATACTGTATATCTATTTCTCCAAGATTCCCAAAATGCAAACAGCACAATCATACAGTGGCTGTCTAGTGTCTTCTTACTGGATTTGGTAGTGGCGACTTGGCCACTCATATTAACTTATTGCCTAGGCCCCTAATATTATGCACCTAGCTAATTTAAGCCTGACTGAGCCCAAAAAAAAGGGAAATTCTGGCAGCATCCTCTGTTTAACACTGCTGGTCTCATTAAAATTCAATGTATTAATATTTAATTATTAGTTAAGGCTTATGCCTTTATTTAATATAAATATGAGCAATAATTTTTGACCAATAATTTTATATTTAGATTGATTCCCCACCAGGGTTGGGGCCATTCCGGAATGCATTGATCAATTCCAGTCCAAATCGGGAAATGGAACTGGAGCTGGGATTGGAAAAAAAACTACAGGGAACAGAATTGGAGTTGAATTTGAATTTCAGGGAGATTTAAGTTCCAACTCCAGTTCCATTTCCTGATTTGGACTGGAATTGATCAATGCATTCCGGAATGGCCCCAACCCTGTTCCCCACTCTAAACTGTTTCCGTATCTCTACCATATTGAACTGCACAGTATCATTTTCTTTTGAATCGCATTGTGTTCAATCAAATTGCGTCGAATTGCGCCGCGTCACAATAGGGGTGAATCATATCATATTACATTAGCAGTTGCTTCATATGTATCTTTAATGTATCAGATCACTGCCAATGCTTTGAGATGTGTATCGCATTGCCTCAGTGATGGAGTTGCACATCCCTAGTTTATAGGGAGCCATGCCCATTTGACATGTATGGTTATCATGCTCCTCCTCCCCAAGGAGGACAAAATTAAATAAAACAAGCAAAAGAACAAATGAATGAATGAAAGGAAATAAGCCCCAAATAAAACAAACACAGTGTAAAATGAGCCACTACATGGGAAAGTTCCAGGACTGCAAACTTCCATACACCCAACCAGACAGAAAAGACTGTCTTCCCTCATTCTGCCACCAATACCTCTGTCCCACCACTAGAAGGCTCCTTGTGATAGTTGGTATAGCTAATGACAAACTTCAAGACCACAATGACTGGCTGAGCCAATCAGCCTTAAGACTGATGTTTCATTCCTCTGCTACTACTGGCTACTGCAGTATGGAAAAAGGAGGGGGGTTTTCTGATGCAAACAGAGCTGATTCTCTATAAATTCCCATTTGTAGATTTTTCGGATTTCGAGTTTTTTTGCTAAAAAAAAAAAAAAAAAAAAAAAGAGAGAAACTGACCAACAAATTCTGGAGTCCCAAAGATGTTTTTGAAGTCGTGACCAAAATTGATCTTGTGAGCCAGACCAAAGTCGATGAGCTTAATGCGTGGATGAGGCACCATGTTGTCCAGCAGCATGATGTTCTCAGGCTGTGGAAAGAGAGGAGAATACAGGAAGCAGCTGTTGGGGCAGGTAAAGCACACACAACATTACAGGATGCCTCCCTAAAAATCAGAAGCACATGCGAGCAGTAACAACATTGTTACCATTTTTTTTGTTTTTGTCTGCATGCCCAGCTATGCTGAAAGACTGCCAATATTTTCATGGGCGGATAAGACAAAAATATGCACATCTAAGTCACTTTAAAGTAGGCTAACTTAAGCACACATTTTAACAGGAAATTCTTTAATGACATTGGCTGGATGATAACAGTGATGCCGTGTTAGAATGCTGCTTTTTTAGAAGCTCCCCAATGACTTAGCTAGTAAAGGAACTCGACTCAAGTGTAGGCTTGAACTGTAGGCTGTAGCTTGAAAAGCAAATGTAGCTTTGAGCTATGTCATCTATGGAACACGACCAAGAGAGCATAGAGGAAGGGGTGGCTTATTTTAGTTTTGGCTGACTGCTCTATAAACAGATATTAAAGAGCTGTATTGCTTTGTGTCACCAGTTGCCTGGACCCAGTGATGTGCTTCTTAGCCAATGAGCGATAGTGTGACAAATAGCCTTTGGCTAACAAGCAGGGGTATTGAAAGATCAGCACATTATGTCCTTGATGCTTCCTGGCACTTACAAGGAGGTGCTGTGGACAGCCAAGTAAAAGTGGTAATCGAGGACTAAATGGAGGCGAGAATGACAATAAAAGTCCCCTCCATTTCTGCTACCCTTATCCCTCTCTGTTGCTGACATTCAAGTGATACGTTATTAATTGAAAATATATTGTGCGGTGTGAGTAACTATATTCTGCTATTGGTTTCAGATTTTTTCTATTCAATAATTAGTTACATTGCATGAAAATGAACATAGGGTGCAGTGAAAGCGATAATATACCTTTGAAATTTTAATGATATCATTTTTAGTGATCTTTAAGCCATCAAAGCTTGATACAACAGGACCCTGTAAACTTTGAATTATGTATCACATGCTGTATATTTTTTAAATTGTACCTACATCATACACTATTAATCCTTAAATATAATTAAGCATTATTATAGCAAAGACACAGGAATGGGTGAAACCACCATGTGTGAGAGAAAAAGCTCCAGATTCCAGGTGTAGGGTAATTGTGCTCAAAAGCAATTTAATAGCCTGGGAATGCTGGAAGACACAATTAAGGGCCCTGCAAACTGACAGTAGAAAATGCAAGAAAATGCAAGCCTCTGTTTGGCCAGAAAAAAGAAGCTAACACCTTCAAATCAAAGTGGGCGATCTGCTTTGAGTGAAGGTACGAGACGCCATCCAGGATCTGCCTGAGAAACTGGGTCGCTTCCTCCTCTGTTAGGGACTCCTTCTCAGCCAGGAAATCGAAGAGCTCCCCCCCAGCCACACTGTGATGTCAAGAAAGAAATGTCATGTTGGTGAAAGTAAGAAACAGGATGTCTGTCCTTGTCAAATGACCAAAAGCATTGTTTGAGTGTTTCTGTGATGAACATGGTTGTTATATATAGGTTATTTATATATTATATATTGTTCGTTTATACATATATTTAAGGACAGTGAATCAATAAAAAAAAACTAACTAATTAATTGCATGGATTTCTGTGACTAATAACATCAAAACTTACAATCACAAATATTTACACAATGAATCCCTAAGTTAATGTACAATTAACCCAATTGGAGTATATGACTCATTCTCACAAACTCATTACTGTAACATCAATTTTGTCTGATTTTTTAAATTATTTTGAAGACGGACTTAAGTTATACAACTTCATCATTTAAACTGCCTATGGGGAAGTTAATCAGTTTTGTCATATTACCATTTATATGTGTAATAAACAAAAGTACTTCATCATCATTCGTCTCAGACAGATCACTCAGCTAAGGAGGGAGGAGGCAGCTTTTAGTCACTATGGTCCCAAACTCCGGAACTGTCTCCCAGAAAGCCAGAGAGCTACTGAATGTCTTAATACTTTCAAAATTAGGCCAAAAATGCATCTTTTCACTACTGCATCTAATAATCTACAGCAATTAAATTATTAAATTTTATGTACATATTATAACCAGTTACTTTATCTAGAATTTTTTGACAAAATCAGGATTCCACCCCCCCCCCCCCCCCCCAAAAGAAATAGGGGGTAGAGTCCTCAGTAAAGTAGGGGTAGATCCCTCATGAGGTAGGGGCTAGAGTCCCCTGTGAGGTAAGGGCTAAAATTCTAGGTGAGGTAGGGGCTACAGTCCCCTGTGAGGTAAGGGCTAAAATACTAGGTGAGGTAGAGGCTAGAGTCCCCTGTGAGGTAGCGACTACAGGTTCTTGTGAGGTAGGAGCTAGAGTCCCCAGAGAGGT
This sequence comes from Paramormyrops kingsleyae, assembly GCF_048594095.1. NCBI lineage: Eukaryota > Metazoa > Chordata > Actinopteri > Osteoglossiformes > Mormyridae > Paramormyrops > Paramormyrops kingsleyae. The sequence continues at coordinate 20,457,337 of NC_132803.1, forward strand.
AGGAGCTAAAGGCCTTGTGAGATAGTGGCTAAAGGGCATGGTGAGGTAGGGGTTAAAGTCCCCTATACAGAATGTGAGTTGTCCTGGGGTTCTGGTGGTATTTCATTTTTTGTGCTTATTTTAATTTCTTTCTTTTTCTTCTTTTAAAATGTCTGTAAAGCAATTTGTAAACCCTGAGGGTAAAACAGTGCTAAATCAAAAACAATGATAAAGAGAAAAAAAAATGGCAACACTAACCAGAAATTAAGGAAAAATATGTTATCATAATGTGGGTTATGTGCAATAAAGTTGAAAAATTTACAAACATTACATCTATTTTTTTGTTCTTTGATTTTTGGCCACCTATTTGAAACCATTGTCAGAGAATGGAAGAATGGAATGAATGGAATGAAATAATTTTAATATATCTAAAAATTAAGATCATGTGAATTGCTCTATACGAAAAACAGAAGAAATAACATGGGTCCGCCCTCTCGTGGGCCCACCCCCTGCAGGGGGAGCCGTGGGGGTTGGGTGCAATGTAGATCGGGTGGCAGTAGATGGCAGGGGTCTGGTGGGAAAGGAGCCTGAGCTGGTGCGCGAGGTTAAGAGATACGGAATGGATATAGTCGGGCTCACCTCGACGCACGGCTCAGACTCTGGAACCAAACTCCGGGAGAGGGGCTAGACTATATTCCACTCTGGAATTGCCCCTGGTGAGCAGTGCCGGGCAGGGGTGGGGCTACATATAGCTCCCCTAGTTCAGTGCCATTGGATTGAAGTTTACCTCAGTAGATGAGAGGGTCGCCTCCTTTCAACTTTGTGTCAGGGGACGCACTCTGACGGGTGTTTGTGCCAAACACCAGTTCGGAGTATCTGGCCCTCTTGGAGGCCTTGGTGGGGGTGCTGGAAGGTGCCCCGTCTGGGGACTCCATTATTCTCCTGGGGGACTTTAATGCTCACATGAGTAAAGACAGTGAAACCTGGAAGGGTGTTATTTATGGAGGGCTAAGAGTGCCAAAATTAAATAAATAAATACACCAATAATTAATTAATTAAATGTGCCATGAATTGTTTAAAATGGGAAATGTAAAGATAAATTATTACTTAAATGTGTCATGAATTATTTAAAATGGGAAATAAAAATATCGTTAATTAAATGTGCCATGAATTATATCTACCATTAGAAATAAAATCATTATTAATTAATTACATGTGTCATTTATAATTATTTCACTATTTATTTAATTTTGGCACTTTCAGCACATCATGAATTAATTTTATCTGTCAGTGTGACCCATCAAAGTCAGTAGGCGGGACAAACAATGATCTATCTGGATCTTGTGCAGCCGATTGTTTTGGTCTGAAGCTGTGTCATTTCCAACATGGCGCTACCAATCATGGACCAGGCCCAATACTGCGCATGTATTCACATTTTGCGGCAGACTGTGATTCAGGGCATGGATGTCGTGTATCATCATTCATTGGTCACGTATTGTGAGATGGGTCATTGATGTTTATATTTATAGTTCAGCCGTCACTTTATTGTGGTATTTAAACCATATTGCTTTGCAGATTGTAATATTTGCATGTGTGCGCGTTGCTTTTAGTGCCGGTGTTCTGACAAAACATCCTACCTATCGAGACGTGCTATCGAGCCTTTCTGCGCATGTGCAGTTCCACCGTTTTGGGATTAGGGTTAGGTTGTAGGGGTTAGGGTTAGGGTAAGAGTTTTAGGGGGTTTTGGGGGGTTATGGTTAGGGTAAGAGTTAGGGTTAGGGCTATCGATTAGCACTACGGTAGGATGTTTTGATAAAGTAGGACGTTTTGTCAGAACACCGGACAGTAATCTTACACTTTCCCAATTGATATTGCTGAACAGATGCCTTTTCTTTAGAAATCGTAATAAAATTGGGGTGTATATCAATCTTGTGTACCCATATTGCTTATCAAGGGGCTGTGATATATGTACAGCATTTTCTAAAAAAAAAAAAGTCACTCCAAAATAATAGTTAAGAACTTTTATTTGCACAACATAAACAATGTTTATGTTGTGCGGTTTGGCCCAAGATAAAACAATCGGTCGTCTGTCAGAAACAAATATAATTTGCTTCATTTAGCACCACAAAACACAGCTGCCATAACTGACAGGAGTGTGTGGTAATTACACTGATACAATTAAGAAAAGAAATGACTAAGGAGAAAAAAGCAGGCTTAGTTTAAGTAACTTCACAGCACATCGAACTGGGAGTAGTACATAATGGTAACATTAAAGTAATGTCACCATTGACTAAAATTGATGGCCATACCCTGTATTTTACGTCGCTCCTTCTGAAGCACATTAGGCATTAAAGGCCTATGCGAAATAAAATCTTTTAAAGTCGAAGGACTCGATCATTATCCGGTTAATTCTCTTTCCTCTCGCTGTCGACATTATCATAAAAAATCAACAGACGATGAAATGTGACGCGATGCCATAAAAATAGCACGCCTTCTTCCAGAAGTCGCAAGCGTGCGCATGCGTAGTAGCGGAAGTTACATTTTCGGTAGTGACAGACACCCCTACCTATATATCGCTCAATTAAGGCCGTTGCGAAATTCTTCTTCTTCTTGATTATTATAGGTAGCAATGTAAAAACAAATACTGCCATCTATTGTCTCGGAGTATGTTGACGGGTCCCATACCGATCCATTATCTGGGATCTATTTGTTTTGACTTGCTGTACAGGGTAACCAATCAGATGTTACTCTCGGTTGACGACCCGCAGTGACCCGCCTACTGACTTTGATGGGTCACACTGACAGATAAAATTAATTCATGATGTGGTGAAAGTGCCAAAATTAAATAAATAGTGAAATAATTATAAATGACACATGTAATTAATTAATAATGATTTTATTTCTAATGGTAGATATAATTCATGGCACATTTAATTAACGATATTTTTATTTCCCATTTTAAATAATTCATGACACATTTAAGTAATAATTTATCTTTATATTTCCCATTTTAAACAATTCATGACACATTTAATTAATTAATTATTGGTGTATTTATTTATTTAATTTTGGCACTCTTAGCCCTCCATAGTTATTGGGAGGAATGGCCTGACTGATCATAATCCGAGTGGTAATCTGTTATTGGACTTCTGTGCTAAGCATAGTTTGTCCATAATGAGCACGATGTTTGAGCATAAGGGCATAAGGGTGTTCATAAGTGCACTTGGCAACAGAGCACCCAAGACTGCAGTTCGATGATCGATTTTGTAATCATATCGTCGGATCTGGGTCCATATGTTTTGGACACTTGTGTGAAGAGAGGAGCTGAGCTGTCAACTGATCATCACCTGGTGGTGAGTTGGATCCGATGGCAGGGGAAGATGCCGGATAGACGGTGGGTTGACCCAAATGCATAATGAGGGTGTGCTGGGAGCGTCTGGTGGAGGCCCCTGCCCAGGAGATCTTCAACTTGCACCTCCGGCAGAACTTCTCTTTTCTTCCAAGGGATTCAGGGGACATGGAGCCTGAATGAGCCATGTTCCATGACCGGAATTCCATTTCTGAGCTGGCAGTGCAGAGCTGTGGCCGTAAGGTCTTTGGTGTCAATTGCGGCAGCAATCCCCGAACCCGGTGGTGGACACCAGCAGTAAAGGGATCTGTCAGGCTGAAGAAGAAGGCCTTCAAGGCTTGGTAAGCTTGTGGGACTCTGAAAGCAGCGAACAGGTACCAACAGGTCAAGGAAGCGGCTCAGGCGGATGCTGAGGCAAAAACTTGGGTGTGGGAGGAGTTGGGTGAGGCTATGGAGAAGGATTTTCGGTTGGCCTCAAAAAGATTCTGGCAAACCATCAGGCGACTCAGGAGGGGGAAGCAAGGCTTCACCAATGCTATTTATAGCAGGTGTGGTGAGCTGTTCGCCTCAACTGGGGATATAGTCAGGCAGTGGAAGGAATATTTTGAGGATCTCCTAAATCCCACTGATACGCCTTCCTCGGAGGAAATTGAGCTGGAAGACTTAGAAGAGGACTTGCCTATCTCTGGGGCTGAGGTCACTGAAGTAATCAAACAACTACTCAGTAGTAGGGCTCAGGGGGTGGATGAGATTCGACCTGAGTTCTTGCAAGCTCTTGATGTTCTGGGGTTGTCTTGGCTGACATGCCTCTTCAGCATTGCATGGATGTCGGGGTCCCAATCTTTAAGAAAGGAGACCGGAGGATGCGTTCCAGCTTTAAGGGGATCACACTCCTCAACCTCCCTGGAAAGGTCTTTGCTGGGGTACTGGAGAGGAAGATCCGTCTATCCATTGGTTGAACCTCAGATCCAGGAGGAACAATGTGCATCAGAACACTGGACCATCTCTTTGCACTCACAAGGATACTGGAGGGTTCATGGGAGTTTGCCCAACCAGTCTACATGTGTTTTGTGGACTTGGAAAAGGCATACAACCATGGGAGGTCCTGTGGGGGGTGCTCCAGGAGTATGGGGTCCATTATTACAGGCCATCAGTTCCCTGTACAAATGGAGCAAGAAACTGGTTTGCATTGCCAACGGTAAGTCAGACTCGTTCCCGGTGGATGCTGGACTCCATCAGGGCTGCCCTTTGTCACTAATTCTGTTCACAACTTTTATGGACAGAATTTCTAGGCATAGCCAAGGGGCAGGGGGTGTCCGGTTTGGGGGAATCAGGATCACATCTTTGCTTTTTGCAGATGATGTGGTCTTGTTACATCAATCGGGCTGTAACGTGCAGCATGCAATGGGGCAGTTTGCAGCTGAGTGTGAAGCAGCCGGAATGAGGATCAGCACTTCCAAGTCTGAGGCCATGGTTCTCAACCAAGAATGGGTGGATACTGCTTCAAGACATTCGGGAGGGGCAGAAACGAGAGCCGCTACTCCGCATCGAAAGGAGCCAGTTGAGGTTGTTCGGGCATCTATCTAGGATGCCTAGATGGGGAGGTGTTTTGGGCATGTCCAACCAGGAGGAGGCCCCGGGGCAGACCCAGGACACGCTGGAGAGATTATGTCTCTCGGCTGGCTTGGGAACGCCTTGGTATTCCCAACCAATCCTCCAATTAGTGGAGCTGGAGGAGGTGGCTGGTGAGAGGGAGGTCTGGGAATCCCTGCTTAGACTGCTGCCAACCAGGAGCCGACCATGGATAAGTGGTGGAAAATGCATGGATGTATGAATTTAATACATTTTAGACAATGAATTATTGTTTTCATATTTTATCAAAGCAAAACTGTGTGGATTAGTTGCAAGAGAGAAAAAATATGTCACGCAGAAGTTAACTGTAGAAACGGTGGTTAACTATATCTCCATGACCCTCTTGATCAACACGTTAAAGTTTTACTGTTGAGGTATGTGAAAGGCTTTCCAAGTTAGCTGGGTGAGTGAATATGTGGGATGAAAACTACAAATCAGTCTGGTGAATGATTAACTAAAAGGGGCAGCTGCTTTCTACGGTATATATTAGACATGAACTGACATGTTATAAAAATTTGTTTTTTTGTCATCTTATGTGTGGATTTGTTGGTTGTTGCATTTGATCCAAAGGTTGCTGGTTCTAATCCCTTAGCTGGCACAGGGAAATCACTGTGGGGCCCATGAATAAGGCCCTTAAATCCAGTTACTCCAAGGACTGGCTGACCCTGCTTTCTCAGCTGTACTTTACTCCCTTGCTAGCTAAACAAATAAATGTAAACGTGATGGCATCCAGTACAGTAGCCAAGGGGAAGTGAAGCACTGTTTTGCAGCTATACTCACAGTTCCATAATGAGGATGACCTCGGCCTTGTTCTCGAACACGTCATGCAGTGCGACAATGTTGGGATGTTCAATCTCCTTCAGGATGCCAACCTCACGGTCGATGGCCTCTCTGGTCACACCTCGACGGCTGGACTTGTTGCGCCGCTTCCTGATGAACTTGGCTGCATACTCTACTCCTGTGCCTTTCTCCAGACATTTCCTGACCACTGCGAACTGGCCGCTGCAGACCAATGACCCATGCAAAGTCAATAAACTTTTGGAGGAACATGGAGAAGCATTGAAAGTACAAAGGCAATCCAGAATTACAGTTCTGCTTTGTTCATTTCTGAGGTTGGTATATCAGTCATACAAAATACATTAATTCTCCTCTTTTGCATGGAAATATTACATTTGATTATGTCAAGAGATTGGTTTTATAATTCTCCAGTAAATGAAAACTGTTGTGATACAGTTGTAATATCTGTTTGCAGTACTTATTTAGTTAACTTGTTTTGTTAATCTGTATATTTTTCAATACTTAAAAATTGTATCTTCTTATGTGTTGTAAGCAAACAAGAGAATAGACCTTGAAAATTAAACAGTGTTTTGTTTTGTCGTTGTTTTACCATCACAAACACATGCACCCTCCAAGCTGGGGTAAACCCCGATTTTAAAGTATAAACAGATGTCGCCTCTTGTGCACCAAGCCCCACTCTGGAACATACTTATGTTCTTTTGTTCTGTTTGTGAGGTGAGTCATAATGAATCAGAGTGTTTTGAGTCACACGGGGTACAATGCACCACTAACGATGCGGGTACGGAAAAGTAGATGCTGTGGTTTTTCAGTAACCGTACGTGGCCAAAGAGCTGGACAGGGAGTCAGACCACCGGGTAATCTCTGGATTATCATTTTTAAAAACACACCGATTCCATTGCACAGTACAAGTAGCTGAGAGAGCCACATGAATAAATCTTATATACTTGTGCTTAAAAGGTATATAATGGGACCCCCCCCCCCCCAAAAAAAAATAGAACTAGCTGTAGTAGCACAACTTCTTAAAGTTACCGTAATTGCACAGACACTGGAGCTCAAAAAACAGTGAGAGGATCTAAGAAACTGTTTCCACATTAATTGGAAGTAGAGGACCCCATCCATTTTCGATTTGGTTCTTATTCATCAAAGCTTTTCACAAAATAAAAACTCGTAGTACAATAACATTTTATGTAAGGCTGAGTGTTTGCTGGAACTGATCCATGGAAAGCCTACTGCAATTGTGAAAGGTGCTTCAGCACACAAACTCAGGTACATCCTACTGATATGCTTAAAGGTCCATAGACTGCTCTGATAAAGAAAGGATTTTGTAAGAACCTTTCAGGTTAAAAGTTGCAGAATTGCTGATCATTTCCTGTACTTCATGGTGTTATCCTATTTGGTTCATTCATGGTTTTGTCTTTATTACTGTTTGGTTTCTGTTTTTTGAATAATCCCTGAAATCTCCTGAAATTAGTTTTTATTTATCATGCATTCTTAATTTACTGAAATTAGTTCTATTCATCATGCATTCATCAATCTCAGACTTCTTTCAGTCAACTATAGCATAAGTCCACCTAATTCATATTGTGCTATATATATTTTTTTTTTAATGCAGCCTAATATGAAACTTGCCTTTTAAAACACTTAAAAATCACAATAACTTGGGCCTTACACTTGTTGTTGCCTAGCAACAAAACCACTCAGACAGCACAAAGTTGGAGACAAATTTGCAGAAGTCTATTTTCATTGTTTGCGTCTCAATTAGCAAGTTGCTTCATGCATAAATTTTTATTGTTTACACAGTAGCCACGTGTGTCTTCAAAGGAAAACTGCAGTGCCAGAAAATTGGCCCTGAATGTGTGAAAGAGAAAACACGCTTGGGAAGGGCAGAGGCAGGGCTACTCGCACATATACTAACATACACACCGACAGTCACTGGCCATGCCAAAAACACTCAGTTACTTCAGCTTCTGTTTCCATGGCGTTTGAAGTGGAGAAATGGCTCATGATTTTAATCCCCTGCAGAGAATACAGCTTCATTTTGAAATGTAAATTGTTCACATTCAATGTTGCGGCTTTCTGACAAAAAAGGAAGTCTCTTCAATCTTCATGTGGATTTGGCAGTTTGAGCAAAGGCAGAAGATGCAAAAGTTCTAAGGGTCTTTAATTCCTAACTCGCCAAAACCATGGTGATGAAGTGTTTCTATTTGGCTACAGGTGCAAATTAATAGCTTAATGCCTGCTTTCTTATACCAACTCCTGTATTTACAAGATACTTACTAAGAAAAATGTGATGGGTAGCTTGCATCTTGTGTCACTGTTTAACATTTACATTACAAAATATGAAATAAAACAAATCTTCAATGAAATGGCATACATTTCATTAATTATAATGCATATGTGATTTCTAGATATGAAGCCAATAAAAATATACCATAACAAACATTATGGTATACCTATCAATTTTTATATAAAACTATTTTATGACTGTAGTAATGGAGTCCCAAATGTATGCATCTCGGGGCTCTCAGAACATTAATATAGAAAAGAAAAACACCACATCTCTAAAAGTTCATTAATCTGCAAATAAGCTTCATTCAGCATATAGTACTGGTGTTCAGTGGAAATACACAACCTCAGAATGGAAGCTTGTTACATTTACCTAAGGCCTAATGCAGTTTACTTGCTTGAAACACTACAAGCACCACAGACTCCTGCGTGGGAGATAAGAAGCTACACAATCGATGCTCCTGAGAGAAAATGCTTTGGCCTGAACTGTCAGAATATCATCTTCTGAGCTCCTAACAAAGCAAACAAGGCAGCTGTGCATATTAGCTGGGTAATTAATGACCCCAGATTAGGCTGTGCAGCTGTGCTCTTAGGAGTATTCCAGCATGTAAAGATCTGCGTTGAATCTTGCATCTCATCCCCATATTTCCTCAGCTTGTTCGTCAACTTATTTACATATTTTCAATAAATATACTTCATTGCTTTTTGTGAACATGGACTTATTTGAAAATATAGCCAGACATTTCCACATTTTACACATTTATTCACCTTGGTGTTAAACCAGATTCATGTTCGTGCCCATCCTTGTAATCACACAACTTACCAAGAATATGACACAAAACAGAACGATTGCTGTTTTTTTTGCACGACCAGTACAAAAACAATAAATAATAATAAACAAAACTATTTTCAAAGTGGAGTGTTTTTTAGATTCACTTCACATGCTAAAAATGCTTGGCTCAAAACTAAGGGGAGACATTCCTGTTTGGAGCACTGTGGCTCAGGCTTTGTGGCTCAGGACTCCCTCTGTTATTGAAAGGCTACTGGTTCAAATCCCATGGTCAACAGGATAAATTCACTGCTGTGCCCTGGGCCCATGGCCCCAATGGCTCCAGGGAGAGGCTGACCCTGTTCCCTCAATCACATGGTGCTCAAAGGTAGCTGCCAAATAAAAGAATAACTATCTCGCTCAGTAGCACAACATCACAGTCTGGTTAAAAACCATTGCATGCCTTTCCTTCTGTTTATCAGTAAATATATAACAGCAAAAATCTCCCCAGCAACCAGAACAATACAACACAGGAATTGGATAAAAAAAAATGACAGCTGTTTTCACAGACAGGTCTCTATTTCAGGAATTACAGGTGTGATAAAAGTGAAGAATCGCACAAAAAAAATAAACAACAGGCAAAAAAATAAAAAATTAAACAAGGTGTAGGAGAGGCGGACAAGCATGCAAAACATGTACTTCACAGCAACATCATTACACACTGGTATGGAGTTTCTTGCTAGAGTTACTGGGAAGGGTTAAGAAACCCAGCAACGAAGGACAGGCGGAATAAACTGGCAAAATAAACTGTGGCCGCTTGACCCTTCACTCCATGGACCGTAGGACTGGGGTGTGTTCAGCTGAAGCTGGCCGGGTAAATTTTGAAGCATCATTAGGAATGCGGCGAACACGAAAAAAATCAGCTACAAGAAATTTAAGAAAAAGTATTATTAAAACTCTGAATTATATGGGTGTTTTCAAAACAACTGTAAATAACAATTAAAATGAACTGGCAGGTCTGACAGGAAGTGTGGTGGTGCAGTAGTTAGCACCGTTCCTTAAACCTCTGGGACCAGGGTTTGAGTCTCTGCTGTGGCTTGACAGCATGCGTGTGGATTTTGAATGTTCTCCCCATGTTGTTTTGGGGTATCCTCCAGGTTCTCCCACTTCTACCCATTGTCCATGCTAAGATGAATTGAAGTTGCCAAATTGTCCTTGGGTATGAATGGTGAGTGAGCCCTGTGATCTGTCTTTAAGTTGAATTTGTAGGTAAGTCAGCACAATAATAATAATACAGTACATTTGTCATGACCTGCTCGTCCAACCCTCCTGTGTGCCACGCCCCCTTATTACCTCGTGTTGAATCCTGGTGTTTTCAGCTGTGTCTAGTTGTTGTTAATTAATTCAGTGTATTTAGTGCTTCTGTGTCTGTCTTACCCCTGTCCGGTCATTAACGTTGGATGTTGTTTGAGTTGTGTTTGTCCGCATTAAATCCTGTGATACCCGACTTCCCGACTACTGCGCCTGATTCCCCGGCTCGCTCCATAACAACATAATAATACAGTTGTAAAGAAAGGAACTACATACAGTGCTGTACTTCACAATGGGAATGAGTGCATAGAAGATGGATGATTATGATTTTTATGTTATGTCTCTGCATCCTTTTCTTGGAATAGCAATCAGCTGATCAATACCAGAGGAACTATACTGTATGTTTTATCCATTCCATCAGTTCCTCATTATAGTTTCTAAATTATGATTGATGATACTTTTGTTTCTTATGTGACACTTGTTCCTGAATTGTGGATACATCTTTGTTTAGACAAAAATCTCCTGTTTCTGTTTTTGTTAGACAACATACAGTTTATGTGACATTCTGATCATTATGTGGCTGGGATCATTTCAAGAGTGCCAAATTCTTTTCCATGGTTTCCACTGTTTTCAAGTCTATTACTTTAACTTCATTCATTACCGATATTATGTAATTCAGTCTTGCAAAACTCAGCACCACATGAAACTGGTACAAAATTCTGTTTCTTTCTTTTTGAATTGCAAGGATGCAATTATTTTGTTTTAATCCAGATACTTTAACCGATTTTCCCAAAATAACCCTTAAACTATTTCTTGACCTAACGTGAAATTTTTTGGCCTTAGTAGATAACAAAATACTGTAAAATGTAGAAAGTAATATGGGCACTGCTGGCAGACAAGCTGACATATTACTCTACCAGGAGAGTGAATTGAACCATTATTCTGTCACGTATCAGAGCTTTGTAGCAAACAATACAAATATTGATTCTCTGTTTCCTCTACCTGCAAAATCCATCAATTTTTCATAAGGATTCATTCAGTGCAGGTTCGAGGCGAGCTTTGAACTTATCCCATGTCCCATGGGGCACAGGCCATAATGCAAGGGACCACCAGTACTGAGTGCTAGTCCACACCCGACAGACTCGAACACAAACTCGCTGCCCAATAAACCACCGTACAGTCTCCCTGCAGTGTGAAACATCAAAGACAATCTACTTATAAAGCCAGGTCAATGTCAGTTGTTTCAATATAAATCTCCTTAAAGACTTCTGGAGAGGTACTGATATCAAGATGTTTCTAGAGAAGTACAGTGGTACCTCAGTTCTCGAACTCATTAAAACTCGAATTTCTTAAAATTCGAACCAACCAATTAGAATTTTTATTTTTTTTTACCTGGAACTCGATTTGAATCTCAGAAGTCAAACCGTGAACACTGACCTAAGATAACTTGTACACACGGGGAAATGAGTCACGCGGTACTTATCTCAGCGGAAACAAAGGGTTAGGCTTCAGTCTCAGCCTCACATTTGCTGTGATAGCATCGTGCATGTTTACACTAGCTGAATACATATATTTAGACTGTAAAAATACATTTAGACAATGATAGACAGTAACAGTAATTATTATATAAAATACATTTTAAAATAAAGATTTCTTATTAATTCTTATTAATAATAAACCATTAATAACTTTAATTATAATGATATTGTCGTGCCCAGCGGGGACAGAACGGAGACAAAGGCGCAGATGTTAGGGTATCGGGGAATACGCGGTTTAATTACAGGTAAGGCAGGCAAAACGCAGAAGGACAATACGATGACCGGACTGGGGAAACAAACTGAAACGCGGGCGAAATAGAGAGGACTAATGACAACAACCAGAAACAGCTGATCACACGGGGATTTCACACGCCGTTAACGAGGGGGCGTGGCACACGGAAGGAGCGGACGATCGGAGCAGGACACATTGCTTTTTTTTTTTAACTTTACACATTTTTTGGATACATTTATTTTCTTACTTTAAAAATTACCGTTTTGATAAATGTGCTTAGATGTGTTTAGCACAGTACATGCTTTTCTTGTTTTGTCCGGTTCATTTTGCGTATAAATGCTAAAAAAAACATATTTCAGTGTAATTTTTTGGGGCCGGGAACCAATTAATTGGTTTTCCATTATTTCTTATGGGGGAAATTCGATCAGAACTCGAACTTTTTAGGATTCGGTCCGGAGTTCTGAACGAATTAATTTCGAGTTCTGAGGTACCACTGTACTTGAAACCGGGGACGGATTACGGACCGGGCCAGCGAGGCCGCTGCCCAGGGGCCCTTGGGGTGCAGGGGGCCCGTGGGGCCCCTAGCCCAAAACAATTTGCAACGCTTATCAACAATGTATTTTCGTTTGTCTATTTTAGAGGGCCTACATTCTTTGATCCTCTGCCTACAAGGGCCCCTGACCTTATAGGGCCTCTGATGGAAACATGGAGGGAGGGCGTTTGGCTGCCAGGGGCCCACACAACCCATAATCCGTCCCTGCTTGAAACACAAATGAAAACCATAAATACTACTTTGAACCCAGAACATAGTTTAAAATGATTAGACTAAATACAAAAAACAGATGTGTGATATAAAAAAGATGCTCCTGTGATTTAAAGAAAATTTTACGGCAAAAAGTTTGGTTAAATATTATTTCTAGAATAACTTCTATTCTAATCTACTGTATACTGTTGTCCTAAAAGAATATGGCCTTAAAAGATTCAAAACACAGTAATACGTTTTATAATGAAAGTGCCGTGATTGTGGTTCTGTACCTACAAAACCTTAAAAAATAAATTGCCTCTAAAACCAGCTAACACTTACTTATTTCAGCCACCACTTCAAGGTTATTAAAATCACACACATCACTGGACCTACTCAGAATGCAGCTAAATTAATGAATGACAATGTGCTACATCAGCTAATCATAGTCAAAATATTTATTTGTATATACTGGACTTTGTTCTGTTCTAGAAGTGATGGATTTATAAGTCTCAGATGCCTGTATACCGTGTCATACACTAAATAGCCACTGGTAACAAAACACAGTGATAAATCAGCCTGTATTGGAAAAGCGATTGATGGATGGATGGATGGATGGATGGGTAGACGGAAGGTTTGCAAACATATTACACGATTCATCTTTTAGTTAAAATATAAACATAGACCAAGTATTTTAAACATCTCTGTGTTTGTATTTTTCCTGCTCTCTTTGTCAACCAAAGGGTTTCCCCAAGTAACTCTGGTGTAAGCTCACCTGGTGCCCCTAGATTGTACATAGAGTATCAGAGCATGAGTGATTAGCCCTCAATCCCATCCAAGGTGCCTCCTTCCTTGTGCTCTGCACTTCCTGCAATAAGCACCAGACTCACCATGGCTGGAAGTCATGGAAGATGCATGGAAGATGCATGGATGAAATACTAATGAAAAATGTTTCTTCAGCAGCCATATAATTGTTTAGAAATAATCATAATATGATTTCAACTGAGAACTGGCATAATTATAAATGTATACTGCTTTTGTACATCAAAATTATTTTATGTAAACTGAGTAATATTGTTATATAAAGCTTTAAAATAAAAATAAAAAAAATCATATGATTTCATTAACATCTGTTATGCTAAGGCCTCAGAATAGTCAGCGGCAGTTCATATTATATGCTGATTCAAATGCAGGACAAAACAGAACTACAGTACTCAGACTGCACACCAATACAACCTTTTAAAGTAGCTTATGGCATGTTAAGCAGAGGTAAAAACCTAATCTGCGGATTAAATGGGTGGGGCACTGCACTGTGTTTATCATTAGTTCTGCTAGATACATTAAGAGGAAAGCTCAGGATTTGCTGCTTCATTCTCCCGATGGAGATCAAACAGGTATGTTAATGGAACGTAGATGAAAGGCTAGCTGAGGGTCTAACAGCATTAATGAATCATCCTCTCCGGCATCTTTGCCCACAGACCTGGTCTGCTTGTGCCTGTGTTGCCATGGCAAACGTGCCCATCAGCTGCTCTCTCATCTACCCTCTATGCCCCATTACTAGGTTATTAACCTCACCTAGAGATCATTTAGAATTTATTTAGAAGTAGAAGGATTGCAGAGTCAGGGGCCCACAGTCACAGGAAGTGCAAAAAAAAAAGAAAAGTGAATCACACTCAACTCTCATTTGACAAAATCCTATTCAGTCCATTGTCAACCAATTTAAGAAAAATAAGTTCTGCTTGTTATTTTTGGAATAATCTCCATAAAGGATTATATGAATATCAATCAAGGTGTATTTTGCTGTAATTTCAGTATCATATTCCAAATCCCTACCAATGCCCACTCCCAGTGTTGAAAGATAAATGAGAAAGATCACTGCTAGAAAATTTCCAGTGCATGTATAAATAAAATTCAGACTAAATCAACTGAGTCAGCATCCAATTTGAAATGCACATGGTGATTGGATATACCTCCAATTTCAGAAGCTTATTTACCATGTAAAAAGACAACTCTGTAACAAACATGAAGTCAATGAAGATGTTGGAATGGTGTAGCGCTTCCTGCTGATCCGAAACACAAGATGTGTGCTGGTGCTGAACAAAAAATGACTCTGCCGCTGTGTTTTGTTACTGTCTTTTTAACGGGAGAATCTGAGAGGAGACGTATTCCCAGTCTACATCTTAATGGCGGGCATATAAAAGACGGGATCAGTTATGATGTGCCAGACAGAGATCTGGACACTTCAGCGGATGTATAAGAACATCCTAAAATATGAATACATTCACACTTATGTCAACATAGACAAAAGAACAGTGTTAGCTTGTAAAAAATACTAAGCAAAAACACTTCTCGTAAATTCATATAAAATATTTAATAAAAAACCTTGTTTGAAATCTAACACGAAAAGCTCTTAATGTAAAAATATCATATGCCACAGCTCACATCCATTCATCCATCCATCCATCCATCGATGCATCCTCTTACAAACGGTTTTCCTGGTCAGGGTCATGAGAGAGCCTGGTACATATCCCATGTAGCAGAGGGAACAGGGCAGGGGTGTTACCCTGCATGAGATGCCAGTTCCAGTTTACATGTGATTCCCTATTTCTCTGGTATTAGGATGGCATTAGTATGACGGAAAAACTATTTCTTCTGTTATTCTTCCTCTATTTAACAGCCCATATCAACGGATGAAGTGAGCTAATAACATCATTTTTTCACTGTGACCCCCACATCTCAATAACAGAAATGAAATGTAAAATGAAATGAAAATTTAATATTGTAACATTAATCAACATTATTGTACCCTATGTTACCGAACATCTTCTAGAGTGAGTCATATTATTCATCTGTGGAAATACATGTGGGAGGACAGTGACAGATCATATAACTGAGATCCAAGCTCAGCTGTCTCTCAGAAAAAAAGGAAAAAAAATATTATGCAAGAATTTCCCATTTGGACACTATGACTGTAACCAAGGAAACTGCATTACCAAAGCTACTAGAACTATGTCTCAATGTTTGGGTCTTTTATCATCATCATCATCATCATTGTCACGCCCCGCTCCGTCCGCTCCCGATGTGTGCCACGCCCACCTCATTACCTCCTGTTTCGCCCTAATTGTTCCCACCTGTGGCTCGTTCTGTTACCTAGTCTTGTGTATATAGTCCGAGTCTCAGTCTGTATTCCCCAGATCTGTCATCGTTGTATGGTCCGTCGTTGTCTGCACCTGTCCTTTTGCCTTCAATAAACCCTTCACCGGACCTTTTGGCTTCGTTCGCCTGCTTCCGTGCTCGCGTTCACCTCCGAAGCTGACAGAATGACAGATCTCTCGGAAAGCATGAAGCAGCAGTCCGAGCACCACCGGCTCGGACTGCTGCAGGACTTCATGTACTGGCATGCCCAGCCCGAGGTGCAGGAGGACCCGCTAGCCCTGGAGCTGGCTAGCCGGGGCCGGGACCTGCTCCGGAAGGAGCGCCCGCCGGGGCAGGAGTACCCTCTGGGTAAAGCCCGGAAATGCCTCCGTCGGCTGCAACGCCGGCTCGCCGAGCGTGGGGAGAAGCAACAGGAGGAGACTCCGTCGCTCTTCTTAGGAGCTTGCTATCTCCTCCCCGCCTTTGCCGACACCAGCGCTGCGAGCCTGGCAAGCTCGCATCCGGAGCAGGCCCCTCCGATGGAGGCCTATTACTATCGGCCGGAGCGTCTGGGACAAGGCGGAATTCGCGCCGCGAGAGATGGCATTCCCCGGGTTCCCGAAGCCCTGAAAGGGAGGACGCCCACGCGCTCAGCACCCTTCCTGCCGGCTCCGGACCTGCGTGTTCCGGCTGTGCGTTGGACGGCACCGCCGGCTGCTGATGCCGCCGCACTGCCCGCGGCACCGCCGGCTGCTGATGCCGCCGCACTGCCTGCGGCACCGCCTGCTGATGCCGCTGATCTGCCAGCGGCTTTGCCTCTCCTGCCTGCTGATGCCGCTGATCTGCCAGCGGCTTTGCCTCTCCTGCCTGCTACCTCCGCCGATCCGCCTGCGGCTGCGCTGCCTGCTGCCTCCGCCGATCCGCCCGCGGCTGCGCTGCCTGCTGCCGCCGTCGATCTGCCCGCGGCTGCGCTGCCTGCTGCCGCCGCTCCGGATCTGCCCGCGGCTGCGCTGCCTGCTGCCGCCGCCGATCTGCCCGCGGCTGTGCTGCCTGCAGCCCCGCCTGCTGCAGCCTCCGCGAGGACAGCAGCACCGCCCGTCCTGCCTGTCTTCCCTGCTGCAGCTGCCGCCGCTCTGCCTGCGGCACCGCCTGCTGCAGCTTCTGCCGCCTTGTCAGCGGCACCTCCTGACCCGTCGGTCCCATTGGACCCGCTTGACCTGCCTGGCTTGCCTGCAGTCCCGGTGGCTGGCCGCGGGGTGACAGCGCCCGCCAAGGCGCCCCCTGCTGGCCGCGTGGAGGCTGCGCCCGCCGAGACGCCCCCTGCTGGCCGCGTGGAGGCTGCGCCCGCCGAGGCGCCCCCTGCTGGCCGCGTGCTGGTGGCGTCCGCCGAGGCGCCCCCTGCTGGCCGCGTGGAGGCTGCGCCCGCCGAGGCGCCCCCTGCTGGCCGCGTGCTGGTGGCGCCCGCCGGGGTGTCCCTCTCTGGCGCGCCCGGAGTGCGCGCCTTTGGGGGGGGGTTCTGCCCCGCGACGGCGCCCCCTGCTGGCCGTGGGATGGCAGCTCCTATCCTGCCGGCACCTGAACTGCTTGTCCTGCCAGCACCGGAACTGCCTGCCCTGCCGGCACCTGAACTACCTGTCCTACCGGCACCTGAACTGCCTAAGGTTGCCACGGTTACGCCCCCTGCTGCCCGCGTGCTGGTGGCGCTCAATGAGGCGCCCCCTGCGGGCCGCACGCCCGAGCCCGTCTCACCTGACCGGCCCGTCTCGCCTGTCCAGCCGGCCCAGCCCTGCTCACCTGTCCAGCCGGCCACCGTTCCAGTCCTGCCCGTGGCCCCGCCTGAGGCCGCCGTTCCAGTCCTGCCCGTGGCCCCGCCTGAGGCCGCCGCTCTGCCCGCGGCCCCGCCTGAGGCCGCCGCTCTGCCTGCGGCCACACCCGAGGCTCCGGCTGCCCCGCCTGTTGCCTCTTTGGAGGCCAAGACACTTGTCTGCCCAGACTCGACCTCCCTCCTGACTCCTTCTCCCTTACCCCGGCCAGACCGACACCGCCCAGGACCCCGCCTGTCGGTGTCCCGTAAGGGACGGGGACACAGGCGTCGGGCCTGGGTCCCGCCCGCCATGCCCCCTGGCTCGCCCGTTCGGCCCCTAGCTGTGGCTCGGTGGCTGCCTGCGGGTCCTGCGCCTCGGGGTCGGCGGTCGCCGCCGGGTCTCCCCCTGGTCCCTGGGTGCCGGTCCTCGGTCCCGCCTCCGGCTCCCGGTCGGCCGCCTCCGGGCCCCCCTGCTCCGGCTTGGCGTCGGACGGCGCCTTCGCCGGCTACGGCTGCGCCTCCGCCTGCCGCGGCTTCCCCCTCCTGCCTGCCTTCCCTGGTGTTCCCTCCTGCTCCCTCCGTGTCCCCTCCGTCACTCCCTCGTCCCGTTCCCTTGGTCCCTGGGTGGTCCCCTCCTGCTCCCTTCTCCCTCTCCCCTGCGGCCCCTCCGGCCGCTGCCCGTCGCCCGCCTGGGCCTTTTCGTGCTCCCCTTGCTCCTCCTCCCTTTTCGTTCGTCCCGCCTGTCTCTCCTTCTGGTCCCTTTGTCCCTCCTTTTGGCACTCCTGGCCCTTTCGTGTCGCCTGTGGGTGTTCCCCCTGTGTCTCCCTTCTGGGTCTGTCTCTCCGCCTTCCCTGTTCTCTGTCAGGTCCTGTCCTTCTTTTCGTCCCTGTTCGTGTTTTGCGTCTCCGTCCTGTTCCCTGGGTTTGGTTGACGTTCTGTTTTGTCTTTCAGGTCCTGTTCCCTCGTCCCGT
This sequence comes from Paramormyrops kingsleyae, assembly GCF_048594095.1. Taxonomy (NCBI): domain Eukaryota; kingdom Metazoa; phylum Chordata; class Actinopteri; order Osteoglossiformes; family Mormyridae; genus Paramormyrops; species Paramormyrops kingsleyae. The sequence goes on from NC_132803.1 coordinate 20,475,883, forward strand.
CCGTCGCCTCCTCCCTGGCGCGCCCGGTGTGCGCGCCTTTGGGGGGGGGTTATGTCACGCCCCGCTCCGTCCGCTCCCGATGTGTGCCACGCCCACCTCATTACCTCCTGTTTCGCCCTAATTGTTCCCACCTGTGGCTCGTTCTGTTACCTAGTCTTGTGTATATAGTCCGAGTCTCAGTCTGTATTCCCCAGATCTGTCATCGTTGTATGGTCCGTCGTTGTCTGCACCTGTCCTTTTGCCTTCAATAAACCCTTCACCGGACCTTTTGGCTTCGTTCGCCTGCTTCCGTGCTCGCGTTCACCTCCGAAGCTGACAATCATCATCATCATTATTTGTAGTAGTAGTAGTGGTGGTAGTAGTAGTAGTAGTAGTAGTAGTAGTAGTAGTAGTAGTAGTGGTGGTGGTAGTAGTAGCAGTAGTACTAGTACTGGTAATAATAGTAGTAGTATTGTTCTTGTTAACAATTGTAAAAGTCATTCAATTACTGTGAAGATGTGTGTTAATGTATAATTAGTACTGTCAGAAAACTAATGTGTATTGATGTGATAGTGACATTATTCTGGCAATCATCTAAATCTTATAACAACACAACCTCAAAATAAACACCTCCTCCGTGTCAAAGAAAACTAATGCTTCACCTGGAGACTAATATTCTGTGACAAAAGCAATATAAAGAGGATGCGATCTATCTAGACTCTTCTTATCCATTTCTCTATTTTACGATAGTGTGTAGTAATTAGCACATTTGTGTATCACCGACTTCATTGCTGCAACCTAATCATCCTATTGGTTTAAAAAGCTGCTAGTTTTAAAGTGCATAAAGGGAAAATAATGTGCTGTTCATTTTGTCTACTGTCTTAGGATTTTCACCAAAGAAGCCTTATTTATTTTCTGATGCATGTAGCTTATCTGTAATAACTGTGGGCGGGGGTTATGACACAGAGGTGAGAAAAAATCCAGATGGTTTCCTCCAAACACTTAAAATATAAGAGAAACTCATTCATTCTAAGTAATTGTGAAGACGCGGAAGAGGAGACCAATATCAGAAGGAGTTGAATTATCATTTAGATATTAAACAACAATGACAGGTTTCAGAACATTTAAGAATTTGTTTGACATAATACTGGGATTGCAAATGGTGAGATTAAAAGCACTCAAAAAAATTTGCCTCTAGACCAAAGAATAAAGCGGTCAAAGTATGACTGTGTTTAAAAATCACTGGTGGTTGGGTACCCTTGAAAATAAAAAAAATAACAATCCTAAAATGACTTACATCAAAATATTCTCAATGATAAACTGCATTATGTGGGTTATGGGGGGGTACGGATGAGACCTGCCATGTCATTGTTAGTGGATGAATCACAATGTGGTGTAGGCTTATGGCTTAATTGTATTATTAATTATTATTATTATTATTATTTATTATTATTATTATTATTATTCTTCAAGTAGTCTACCAAATATATGCAAAAACAGTCTTAAAAACAGGACATCTTTTATTCTACAGGAAAAAAGTGAGTCATCGACTTTTTCCTCCAAATTCAACTTAATGTACTATATTACGCCTATTATTATTCTTTAGCAATGAAAATATGGTTACTTTTTGAAGAAGGTTCACTACTGGTGTTGCCAATCAGTAACCTTAGCTATCCAGACTGTAGAGCAAATGTTATTGTTTTCATATACGGCAACAGCAGGTAACATTTACTGCTCCATAATAATGCACGAGAATGCAACGTCGTGCTAATAATAACAATAACACGGGTAATCAATAAACTTCATTATGCTGGCCTTACTTCTCAGGAGATAGACCCACCCAGTTCCAGTACATCAAGTGCATCTGACCTTTGGAGAATGAAGATCCTTTAACTATACCTAAATTATTCAAGAAAGGCTTTAGAAATGTACACTATTGATGTGAATATGTACATTTGCATAATTATCTAAATTAATGTATAATGCATACATAATTAGTTATCTTAACAATCATTTATTGGAGGTGACCAATAGTTATTTGTAGCACCGACCCCTCTGGGGCTCGCATGCTGAGCATAGGTAACATTTCAGTACAGCTGTCTTCTCTGCTGATACTCATAATATTCACCTTCTGTAGATGTACTATTAATCTATTTCTTTTTCTATAAGTATCTTTAGTTTGTCAGAATGAAAATAAAGTATTTGAAATATAATCTTATTATGGCAATATAATGTGGATTATTTAGGATGTAAATCATTTTACTACTTCTTTTGCTCTTCTTATGATGGATTTGATGATTTGTGATAGATTTGATGGATTTCTAGGACCTCCAGCACTCCATACATGTGTCCTGTTTGCCATCAGCACATCTAACTGAACTCATCAAGAAAATTAATTGTCACTCATTTTGACTAATCATCAATCGTTTGATTACCTGAATCGGGTAAGCCGGCCTTGGAATGGAAGAAAAAAAATGAATGGAATAGTTACAAATGGAGGTTTGGAAACCACTGTGTTAGATAACTATCCAATTTCCAGATATTTATAAAGAAATATGGCCTCATGGAAATTATATGACCTCACTAACCTGCAGGTACAGGACACTGCGTGTAAAAGGAAACAATCCCTGAAAAGATAGATATTCTCTTTACTGTCCTTTTGCAGTGTCTTAAGTCTAGCATAAAATGAAAATCATTCAGTTAAAACCATCGACAATCATTTTGGAATTTATATATAACTAATTTTCTTTCAGGCATCCCTGAAAAATAAAGAAAGGGCAATAGGTTTTGGTACTGGCTTTCATTCTTTACAGCCAAACCACATGCAGCTCTGACTAAGTAATCCACCTGAAGCTATGTAGGTTTAGGCCTGGCTAGTACTTGTAGGGGAGACCAACTAGGAAAGCAGTGTTGCTGCTGGAAGAGGTGTTGCTGTGGCCAAGAGGTTAGTCTATCCTGTGCTCTGTGTGGATCCCAGTGCCCCAGTGCAGTGATGGGGACACTGTGCTGTAATAAATGGTGCCGTCCTTCAGATGAGGTGTGAAACCGAGGTCCTGACTCTCTGAGGTCATAAAGGATCCTTGCGTATCCTTCAAAAGAGTAGACGTGGTACCCCAATGCCCTGGCTAAATTGCCCACTGTGGCCCTATCAGGCCTGGCCTCCTAATCATCCCCTATATCTAACTGGTGAATTCCCTCCTGCCCCTTCACCACCTTAGCTACTGTGCGGTGAGCGTACTGGTGCGGAACAGCTGCTGTCTCATCATCCAAGTGGGGGCTACACAGTGGTGGAGGTTGAAGTGGCTCCCCATTGCATCTGTAAAGTGCTTTGGGTGTTTGAAAAGTGCTACATAAATGTGACTTTCATTCATTCGTATTCCTGTATAAATAAATTAATATGACTTCAACTTTAAATCACAGCTTGCGGTGCCTCCTTTGGTTGTCAGAAGTAAATATTCTGATCCCATCATGGCAGCATTGCAACACTGCATGAATGCCAAACAAGAAAATGCTGTGATTATCTAACAGAACCCAGAATCACCTGGGAAGGGGGATGAAAAATGGAGAGAGTTCAAATGCTCCATAACAGCGTCTTCTTTTGACATGCTACTACTGTGGAGATTTTCACTCTGATTCTACCCATGTACCTTCCCTCCACAATCTCAGTTATTTTGTTACTTTTGTTTCTTGAGCTTATAAATACAGGCATCACCGTGTGCTACTGTGGTCCACTGCAGTATGACCATCAAACCGGATTAGCCATTTAAACTACTTAACAAACTTCTTAAATATTTCAGTTGATATATGTACACATCTAAGTTGAATGTTTATATATAATGCAAGAAATTAAGATGAGCTACTTTTAACATGCAGCAATTCTTGTCATCTTTCAACCTGCACTTTCCAATACTTGTGATTGACGACTCAAACAAAGTGCTTCCAAAATGCTTCCTATTATGCAACTTGGATTGTAAAATATAGGCCTATCCCTTTCAGCAAGAAAGTACTGACCAATACTGACATTGGTGAAACATTTACTCATAGCAAAATTATATTTATAATGTGGACATCTACGACAACAGAATTTTAGTTATTTTAGTTATAAATTTGCAAGGCTGTATATTTCTAACTTTGTATCATGTAAGGCATATCAATGTGTAATTACACTTAAAGCCTATATTGGCTCCAAATATAAAAAGAAACACTGAAGCTTAAATGCACTTAAAAAATCATATATATATATATATATATATATATATATATATATATATATATATATATATATATATATATATATATATATATATATATATTAGCCCCTATACAATGCTTAACTTGCATTATTATTTTCAAGTCCAAGAATCAATATCTAACCCAAAGTATTTTTCAGAAAATAGCATTTCAATGTTTCTGCTGGTTCAAGAATCAGTTCTTGTCGTAGGTTATAGCCTACGATTGTAATCAGACATAAAAAATAATAAGAATGAATCTTACAAACAAGAAATATCCGTCAATGCGTCCACTACATGAAACAGTATGATTTTATAATTCCAAAAAACCGCTTACCTTCCAAGCTCCTCTCCGATTTCATAATATTCCTCAACATCCTCCTGTTTGAATATGAACATGTTGATAGAGGAGCTTTCTGCTGCCGAGAAGCCGAACTGCTCACAGCGTTCCGCGCTCCATCTCCGTCAACTTTGACGTTTGTCAGCGATCACACCTAAACATGCACATCGCCGTTTTAGGTAAACGTGCTGCTTATTTTAGCTAAAAGGAGGGATCGAATGAATCACATTGCATCGTTATATCTTACAAAACGTGACTCTAGGTACGCGAACATCACAAGGTGATTGCATTATCATAAATCAGTTTTGGTAGCCGCTCTTGGCAGCTTGATCGGTTGCTTCCAGCACCTAAAAACTTATTTCTAAATGCGGAATATATTATGCCGTTTTTGGAAAAGCATTGCTATACCTCGGTCCACCTTTTTTCTCGAAGGTAGACAGGAATACCGAATGTAACCACGAACAGATATGTAGCCTATTTATTAAGTAGGTTGCTACAACCACATAAAATAAACACAATAAATAAACCTAAACATTACATCCGGTTGCCCAGTACATTTTAACATATTGCATGTCTGTGTATATTAATATAAATGCAAACTTTATATTATCTACGAAGCAAAATGACTGACCACATTTAATAATAATAAAGAAATACCTTTTTGTAATTTGCGCAGCAGAATTACCATTAGCAGTAAGATGTGTGAGCACAAATCACTAAAATGAACGATGCCGCATTCATTGGAAAGACCGCATATCGGCTGCATAAGTAAGGAGTGCCGGCTTCACATGAATATTCCGACGTGCGTGCGTGTGTTCAGCTGCTTACATCAAATGCACTAATGGTTTGATCCGAAGCAGGCGGTCTGAAGTTTTGGCAGCAAAGACATTAGGAGTATGCCTTGCACTGATGAGCGGTAAGATGGAAATCCTCGATTTTTTCCCACGCAGTCTCCCAAAAAAAAGGTACAAAGGCGAGCAACCTCTTGTAATCCAATGTGCATGAAAACAATACTGTGTGCGCACGTATCATTGTCTCTCTCAAGTGTGATTCTAAATGTCAAGCTTTAGAATCAAGATGAACCGAATACAAGTCTGCAAAACCAACACTGCTGACAAATCAGTAAGTTTATATATGTATATATTTGCAAGGCACGTATTCGATTGTGTGGCACCAAATTTGTATTTTAGGATTACTTCCTTCTAACCGGTTTGCTTTAATCATCGTTGCACCCAGCTGCCCCCTGGTGGACGTTTTGTTTCCGAAAAAAAAATCTAGAACGTGTTAATCTGATGATTTTGATGATATCATTATTACAACTGTCACACCAACATTTCGTATATATATATATATGTATATATATATATATATATATATATATATATATATATATATATATATATATATATATAATATATATATTTCATCTATATTAGTTTAACTTGACATATAGTATAAATTCAATTCATGCAGCTCCTGTCTGTATCAGGGTTGCAGGGATAGGGCCATGCAGCATTGGACACAGGACTGGGGTAGACTGGGTGGGATACCAGTTCCTTGCAGGGCATATATATATATATAAACACCACACTACAGGGGTAAGTCAGGCACTTCATATAACTTGCAACATGACTTTAAACTGCAGGAATAAGCTCCACATATAGAATGGAGGTATGACTTGAAACCCAAACCCACAGGTGTGAGACAACAGCACTAACCACTACGCTTCACCCCCATACATTCTGTGTATTTTTACTGAAATTAACAAAAAGCACTAGGAAGTATATCACCCTACAGTTTACATAACAAAGAGGTTACTGTAATCTTACAGCCAGTATGCTGAATATATCATGTTTTTCACTGAAAACACTTTAACCTCAACATTTGTTTTGGACAGTGTGTGTGTGTGGGGGGGGGGGAGTATCCAGAGGAAAATCCCATGGGGAAAATATGCAAACTCCACAAACACAGAGCAATGCTAGAGACCCCTTCCACCTACCATCCATAGCTGTTATTCAGCACAAGACCACAGGGAGTCTATAATAATTTGACCATACTTTGATTAATGTTCTCTTTCCCTAACCTAGTCAATCGTTAAAGGGGGGTTGTGGAGCGTCACACACACCCAAAAGAGGTCGCCTGTCCATCACAGGGCACACATACGCATGCACACAATCATACTCTTCAGGCAATCGAGAAACATCGATTAGCCAAACTGCATTCTTTGGACAAGTAAGCATTCCTTGAGGAATTACGCACGATGGGGGAGGACTTCGAACAAAAATTTACTATAATTTCTTTAAGAGTTAAACAAATATTGAGTCAAACTAAAAAATTAAAAAACCCAGTATATCTGTGGGCTTAGATACATAACATACATAATGAACTTTACTCATACAAATGCTTAATTTGAGCTCCACAGTAATTATAAGCCCACATACTACCTAATTAGTATTGTTTCAGCTTCAGAGGCTACCTTGTAATTGCAGTTTTACACCCAATGCACAATTTATAACACTGGTCACAATCTAGCTTAGTTTGCAAACATCTGGGATTTTTGTGAGGCATGTAATGCTTCATATTATTCTCAGAGAGCAACTTTACTGTTGATGACTACAGGCTGGTTTTATGATGTACATTGATAGGCGACACACATTTCCTATGATGTGGCAGTATAGTATGTGTCATGCCTTGAAGCACTTCATCATTAGGAATACATCCAAACGTCCAAATCACTGTAGTGAATTAAGGCTATGAAAGTGATGGTTCTTTTGTGACCCAGACAAAACACTGAGAGCTCAAAACACTAGCAAAGAAATATAGCATGGGGTGGCGCATATTTGAATTGGGCTAGGTTGGGGGCCCAATATGATATGCTTTCATGGCGTCCAAAATCTCTAATAGCAGGACTGTGCTTTGGAAGCAGCCCACATGACATGTGCAGGCCTTTCCTCCAGTTTCTCTGCTGTCTTACACATTGATCTTGTTGGTAAATGGAATTGTTCCACAAGTCAGTGTTTATCCTACCAAAACTCTGAATCACTGGATAAATGTTTATTAATAGATGAATGTCCTTTATGTGCTTTCTGTCTTTTTGCACATTATTCATCTAATCTAACTATCTGTAATCCCAAAATGGTCAAAATAATTAGGGGCACTGTGCAAACCTTTAGACATAGGATGATGAAGCTGCGACAGCTTTTGGTAAAGTAGGTGATATGTGTTGGTTTATTTATCCAATAAGATTGTCCCTGGATGGATTCTCCTGACTCACTATAGAAGGAATTGGCTTGTTACAATCAGTTCATTTTTTTTATACTCATATTTTTATATTGGGAAAATTAGCAAATACCATCATACAGGGCCATAGCTAGGATTTTTTACTGAGGTAAAAGTGTTAGCCCTTCCTTGGTGCATCGCATAATGAATCAGGGTCATTGGAGTTGTAGAAATAGCACTGACTTGACCTCAGTGTCCTCAATGGTAGTTATGGGCATGCATCACACAATCAAGGAATACTGGTATGTTGTCCCAGAAAGCTTTGTTAAGTAAACTTGTGATTAATAGTCAGTAGTTTTTAACTTTCGTGGCCATAGGTGGAAATTAGTGGTAGAAAACTTTAAACTGGATTTCAGAAAGAATTTTGTAGGGTAAGTTAGAGTATGGAATAGTCTTCCTGCTAGTGTAGCGCAAGCTAAAACCCTGGGTTCCTTTAAATCGGAGCTAGATAAGTTTTTATCAACTCTGAGTTACAGTATTAGTTAAGTTCTCCCCAAACGAGCTTGATGGGCCAAATGGCCTCCTCTCTTTTGTAAATTTCTTATGTTATTATGCTTTTATAGGCAACTCAATACCCTATTCAGGGGGGCTTTAGCCACTTTATTTTTTGTTTTCGGCTCCCTGAAAAATCTATATATCCATTAAACAAATTTGTCCCATATTTCCTGGGGGCTGAGCCCTGCTAAGGGCCAAATCCCATAGTCGCTTTTGGTTTTTAGCAAAGAAAAATGTAAAATAACAAGAACAAAATTCCCTGAAAATGTTTTCACTATAAAACTGAAAACGAATATAGTCTTCATTTAGAAAACTGAGCCTGCCATTTTGGTGTCTTTGATTGTTTGATTATACTTTTCTTGAGGCGGATCACTTCTCTGTACTGCACTGTTTCATCATGAAATAATACGGTAACTGCACTTGAAGTTGTAGTGACCACAGGACTGAAGCTTCGAAACTCAGGACAGAAGGCATAATTAAATCTGTCAGTCTCCAGCAGGTTTAAACCTTTTCCTTTTATTTACATTTTTGGTTCACTTTGGTTAAATTGAGCAGGGAGTGAGTGAACACACTGGCTCCACTCACACTGAATCTCGAAGCATCATTTGTCCCAGTAACTAGTAACTTGTTTTCCTCACTTCCTGTCTCTTACAACAACATCCTAATGACTGTGGTTACTAAATATTTCCTATAGGCGTGGGATGGGAAATAGATAATATCTTTTACAAATCGAGCTGCACTAAAATAAAGGTTAAAAATAACATAATCGGGCCTGAATTAATACCACAAATGCATTTTTGTATCTTATTAGTCCTGTTGTGTACATACATATTTAGTATAAAATCATATTGTTTGTATTGTGTCTACACTGAAAGAAAGATCTGTACAGGGAGAGTAAACAAATAAAAAGAGAAGGAGTCTTAGTTCTAATGTCTGTATGGATTTCCTCTGGTCCACTACTAAGACTATGTGTTTTTACAGCTAATCCAGATAGCAGAAGGGAATTGTTACTGGTATGAGATTTTTTTGTCTAATCAAACAAAGGATGCTTTTATTTCAGCCTTATGTAGGAAGGAAAAGTCAGAGTTTAGACTTGCCAGTATTATCGGTCACTAGTGGGGCATAGATTGTGTGTTTCCCCCACCTTGAGATGGAGGGGGACTTTATATTACAGAAACATTAGTTACAGTACCTTCATTAATGCACTTGTGGGTTTTTGGTATAATAATAAACTGAGGTTTGATGCACAGCACCATATTTACACTTGAAAAGAACATAGGTTGTCAACACACATATGTAACCTCCCTGAGAGAAATCAGTTGATGAGTCTTTCAGGGATCATATACAGCAGGGGTGGGAAATCTTATCCACAAAGGGCCGGTGTGTATGTGGGTTTTCACTGCAACTCCCTAATTAGATCATAATTAGAGGACTGATTGGCTGAAGAGTCCTCACACCTGGGTTTGAACAGCTGACCTACAGGTTATCCCAAAAACCTGCGTACACGCCGGCCCTTTGCGGGTAATATTGGCCACCACTGACATACAGGATGCCAGCTACACCATTATAGAATTTATGCATTTTACTTAAGCATTATGCTTTAGTAAATGGGCATATTTTAATGACAGCACATTTCTACGTCAGACAGTGATTATTAAATACCAAACAAATAAAAAATTAAAATTAATCTTTAACCCGAAACTGTAAAACCTTCAAAGACCACTGGAGGGCCCCAGACCATAGGACAGGGGAAACACTACAAGCAAAAGTGTGTGATTGAGGTGCATCTTACATAGTTTCACACGCTATTCAAGAAACTCACGCATGGAAGCAAATAAGTAATAAGTGCTGATTCAACTTATTTTAGACACCCATATTTGAAGTACTCTGTACCCAAAAGTTCAAAACCATACTGGAGTAATTTTACATACATGAATTATATTATCCTAGTCAAATTCCTCATAGAAATATATTAATTATGGAGGACTGTGAGTCAGAGCCAGATTCAAATAAAATAAATACTACAGTAACAGGCAGAAAAATAAAAACATGTTAAATAGTTTAAAAATGGAGGGAAAAAAATCACTCTCTGCACCCTTCAGTCTGAAACAAATACATAAATAAAATTTACTAGTTGGCCTTTTTCAGTGTTGAGTCAGAAAATGATGAACACACATAATTCCTTACCCTTTGTTTTACATTTTTGGATGTATTAATGAAGGAGCTTGTTGGAATGTTAATTGATAGGTAAAAACCCTTTGTGTTGCTTTTCATCCTACACAAAAGGGCAAAATATCACCTTGTAATAAAACTAAACTTAAAAATATGGCAAAATACAAGAAATATGGTTAAAAGATGACAGTTGGAATTAATTTATAAATTTCTAGACTGTGTCACCTTTTTCATGTGTGATACATTGAGTGTGCAGTCTGTAAAGAGTACTGCTTGTACAAAATATCTGGGTGTTGTAAACACTTTAAACTGGCATGGAATCAGCAAAAATCATTTTCCCAAGAAACATTTTTTCCCCTAAGAAAATCAGTCTACAGTGTGTATCTTAATGTTATTCTGACTCGTTGGTGTGAGCCAAGAATTTGCTTGCCAAAAATGTATTAGTATCAACAAAAGAGTAATGGGAGATGATGTGAAAATGACAAATCCAGCTGATAAATTATTTAGGTGATTAATGGTCATGATGTTATATGGAGGATTTTTATTGTGGGGGTGGGGATAAAATGATAGAAAACAGAAAAATGGTGGAGTGAAACATTTCAGCATGTTGGAGACTGGACAAACACAGTCATGTGACTCAGCCTCTGTTTTGGATTGGCTAAGAACATACTCTATAGGAAACTTGTGTGTAAATCTTATTTGCAATCTGAACATATAATGATGGTTTCAATAGTTTGCTGTTGTCTAATTTTATTTACTATGTAGTGTGTGGAAAGTATAGACCGTAAGGGACATACCAGATTCAAATTGACAAACTCAGGGTGTGGAAGGACAACCTTGTGTGTTAAGCAAAGGGCCCGTCTTCATGACTGTTCATCTATACACAATACCAACAAAATTAATATCTGGCTCTTACAACATACTGAATAGTGATGCATGTGGACAATTTGTTCTGTCCCTTTACATAATATTTCATCCAAAAATTCAGGGGAGGGGGAGGCGGGAATGTTGTAAAGTACTGAAGGGCAGAGTATTTCCTGGGCTTAAAAAAAAAAACTAATTTAATTCATATTACAAAACTCTTTTCTCATGGCTCAAGTTTTAAGCTAAGTGAAAAAATGTTTGGTCTGGTCCATTACCAGCGTACATTTGCAGACGGCTTCAGGAATTTTGTTCCTCGCCTAAGTACCCTTGGCTTCCATTTCATGGGATATTTCGGCAGACAGAGCTGCACACAGACTGCAGTTTATTTCCATTCTCTGCTGTGTGTGAATCTGATTACAGGTCAGTAAGCCAGTGGACAGATGGCACTTGGGCAACTTTTATTTGTTCTCCCAAGATTACATCTGCCAACATTTTTGAGTAATTTGAGTAATTTCAGTTACAGGAACCATTTCAATCACACAACTACATTTTTTCATTCATTTTAAATGGTATTTTATTCACCTATTCAAAGACACCAAGTTTTAATGTGGGGAAATGTAAATTCATTACACTGACAAATTTATTTAAATATGTCGAAAGTTAATGTACCGCTGTTTAAGCCACATAATATAGGCTAAAAACAGGACCTTCCTTTCGCCCAGATGCCACTAAGAGTTAAATATTTCCTGAAAACTGAGACCAGTTCATTATGAAGGAGTTGGAATTAACTCTCAAAAGGCAGCTGAAGATAAGAAATAAGAAATGACACCTCATTATAATAATGGGTCGTAAAAAATGGGACTTTTCTGCTGGAACTGCAAGCTAGTTTTATAAAAGAGAAAACTATGTGCAGAGCCACTTTTCAAAAGCAATGCACCTCCCCCCCCCCCAAAAAAAAGTAAAAGGGTCTGGACGCATAAATCCGGCGCTGCTCCTTGCCAACTCTGTGCCCTGGGTGATCGATCAAGCACCGGCGTGTAGGAAGAGGGTTCGCTGCGCCCCGTCTCGCATCTGGAACTGATTGTGCGAAGGACTGGATTCACCCCTCTCCCCCCCCCCACCCTCCCGGAGACCAAGTCGACGTCGCGTCTGTCAGTGACGGGGCCGGATCTGACCGCCATACTCCGGTCGGTGTTTGCAGGCTTTTTTCACACGTCTGCTTTCAAAAGAAAGCTACTCTAGCATAGTGGTGCAAAGACATCAGCAAGAAATTAATCTTTAATTCTCAAAGGCTTCAGTAAGTACAATGAAGTTTTGCCATATTTGACATGTTAATTCTTCTAAAAATCTTTCTTTTATAAGCAGACATTGGAAAATCTGACCAGGTATTTCATAGATTATGAACTGGACGCCCTTAAAAGGTTAGCAACTATCACAAATAATTTCACTCTATTTTGCATTTTTGAAAAGTTTCTGGCAAACTATTGGACACACATAACATCTATGAATATACCATTTAAACCAAATGGAGAAAAATTCATTCTGGCCACTGTGCTGAAATGCCAAAGTTACAGTACCATGAAACTACAGTACTGAATAAAGTTCCTTTCTTTTCTCTTCTCTCTAACTGTGTTAACTTTTCTTTCTGCAAGTCCTGCCTTAATATGGGCGGTTTGACATATTCATGACATGCGCAATCAGCTCCAGCATGCACAGCTAATTCCAAGTTTATAACCAGGAACAGACGGCTCGAGACATGACCAGCGCCTTTAGCTCTGATTAACGCACAATCTATAATCTTGCTGGAGAAACAGCTACAGATTTTACATCATAGGCTGAAGCAATTTTTTTTCCTCTTTGTCTGGCATTCTTATTTTATGCCAAGATGCTCAGATTACTGCTCTGTAAGATTACTTTTAAAAAGTCTACTGCAGTTCCACCCATGTCTAATCTACGTCACTGTAATCAGTAAGAAACCCTCTGGGATGCAAATAGTTTCAATTTTTTTTTTCTGAGCACAAAACCTATTTTGGGCACTTTGGTTTCCTTCCACGGTCCAGCAGGGATGCCATTCAGGTGGAGGGGTGCCTTTAACTGGATCCAGTGTGCAGTGGTCTAAGCGGATATGCCTCCGCATGAGTACACGCCAAACGTACCCGCATCCTGTCAGAGATGCATGCCAACCTTGTCAATGTTCTTCCCGGCATCGCCTCCAGTGCAAAATTAATCTGATGATGGAAATTTGTGAAGTTTCCTTATGTACTGGGCCAGAAGTGAACTTTGCCACAGCAACAGTGACAATGAAGCCATATTCTCTGTTCATATAAACCATGTTGTGCTGGTGGTTGTGAAGCCAGGAATATTTACATTTCTAACACAACAATGTATCTGTAGAACAATGACGGTGATGATTCATCGTTTTCTATACTGCTTGTCCTGTTCAGAGTCGTGGAGGTCCAGTGTCACCCGACAGTGATCATATTTACTCAAAATGTCATTTATGACAATGGTTTTCTTTCCATTTCATTCAATCCAAATCCAGACTAACCAACTATACCCCTGCAGCACCAGAATCCAGGTGTTTCCTCATATAACAATGAGGTGTCTGGCCACAGCACCCTAAATAAACGCCTATTCATAAACAGACTAAGTTTGGAAAACATGGAGCAGGACCAGGTGGGGTAAAAACAACTATTTACTCTAAATAAATAAACTGTATCATGGAAGGGGGCCTGCTGGCTCGTCATCAAGGAACATTAAAGTCATTAGCTTGAGGAATTAGTTTACAATTAGCATGGCTGATATTGGGGGCAGTAACCGCTCAGGCCCAACGAGCTACCAAAGGCCTAACTGAAGTTTTATTATACTTAAATTCAACATTTTCTGAGGAGACCATGGATTTTGCCCAGGGCACAACATTATTTAGCTGGAATAAATCTTGAAAACCATTTTCATGTGTGCATACAATACTCAACATAATATAAAGCCAAGATGTAGCTTTTAGCCCAGTTGTCCTGAACCGCTTTAGTTAACAACTTCAACGGCACAGTCAGGCAACACATACAACTGCGAGCTTTTAAGGTCACTTTGGATAAGTGTCTTGCTGAACAGCGAAACAGTGAATTATACATTGTTTCAACATTACACAGTTCTGGACAACTGCCCAGGCCATCGCTGCTCTTCATCCTTGGAACAACCGAGAGTGAGATGTTGTTTAAACTGGAGCAACTGTTCTTTGTTTCTTCAACAAGTCACTGAGGTCCGAATGGACTGACGTTCCGAGACAGGCTTCACCCCCACTAAAGAGATCACTCCCTCATTGCATCATCTTTATGGTTGGTCATGAGTAGAATGAGAGGAGACAGGCTAGCTGCACTATATATACTGTATGCATTTTTGAGTCTGTAAATATATATGGATTTTTATCCTTCAGGCAATTCATTAGGGGTATGATTCAATGTTTGTTTGAAATACAGTTCTTTGTATGCTCTGGTTTCACAGGTAAGTAAATGAGGACAGTCACATTATCCTGCTTATGCAGAGAATATCTGAGCATATAGAAGGAATATATTTGTGTTTCAGTTAATAATTCATTCTTATTATCATATATTATTTACTCTGTGGGATATATATAAAACAAAAGGGCTATGATATATTGGGTTTCCATAATCATTTCACAGTCTGACACAAAAAATGACCTTCAGAATTGACCTTCAGCTGAAACATGATAGGAATTTAAACAAATAATACAGATTAAACACAAACTGACACTCTTTCCATATATGTACATGCTGAATATGTATCAAACGGTTATGAGGAACAAAAACTAACTAAAAAAGTAATAGGACAGGATACAGAAGCATGTCAATATCAATGGGAATGACCAATAATATTTGTTGTAATGGGAGCCCTGCAACAGTAGCTGCTAGATGTACACAAGCACCTGTCACAGCAAGATCGCGTTATATCACAAAACATCACCGTTAACGCCCTGTTGTTATGACAACATGTAAGAATGGCTGACTACAGACAGGCACATGGGACAAATGCACAACTATGGAAATGTTTACAAAAAAATGTTTACATTGCCCCTTTTTGGTGGTCTATGGCAGAAATTTAAACAGACAGAACACAGGGCAGTATTAAATAGGGTACTTATATAAACAAGTGAATTGGCCAAAAGCTGGGTGTGTTACAGTGTATGTGCTGAACTGAATTCACTTAAAGGCCTTATGGCGCCACATTGTGACAATGACTGACGTTATGCTTTTGTTAATATAGCTGTTACTAAAATAATAGCACTTTGAGGCAAATTTACATTGGAGAGAAATGGAATGTGGTGGAAAAAAAGCTCTTAGTATCTGCCAGAGATATTTCTTATAACCAACAATTATAACTATTTCATATGATAAATAGTTTAAAAGAAATGAATGTACCTATACAATCATTTGAAAAGGCCACAATTTTTTTCAGGATTTCTTTTTGTTGTTTTTTAAAGGGATCTGGTGCTCAGTACAGTTTCATCCACTGTACAGTAGATATAATTTAATATGAAACACTTTTATTTTGCACAGTGTCTGCATTTTGACAGCTCTGAATGGTTCTGATTACTGACCTAAGCTCAAATGCAGTGACTCAGACTTTCTGATTATGCCATTTCCAGTGACTTCCTGTTGCTGTTCACAGTGTTCTTAAGTTTTCACATGACTCCAGGAGAAAGCTCTGCTTTCACTCTATTTGCCTCGAAATATTTTCCATGGCTTTTATGTCCAGTGAGTAATCAGCCAACTTACATTTTTTCCATCCATTATTTGTTCATAAAAGTAATATTCTTTGTAGTGTAAAAGAGAAATGCTTTTACAATAGCAAAATGAAAGTGTTAAGCGTACACTACCTTTAATATGATTTTCCCATAACAACAACTGCATGTACTTACTTTCTTACTTAGTCTCAGTTGGCTCTTACTCCCATGGGTAAATTAAGTGTTTGTTTTCATTTTAGTCTACCAAATAATTAAAAATGAAAATAACTGCTGCTTCTGTAAATTCTTAAGCTACATGATTATTATCAATACTATTATGATCTGCTGGTGTATCTTCGTGTGAAACAATTGCAAATTTATAATATGTGAGATATGACTAAAAATGCTCAGTGCGGTGTGTCTGGCATCACCTGATATCTTGGTTAGTCTGAAAAACTATAATGTATTCACTCTAATTTAACCTCATTCTGTTTGGTGTAGCTGGGAATTCTAATTCCTCACTATTGTTTATTTAATGCATTGCACTAAATAAATTCTTAGGGCAGTTCAGACTGAATCATCAGTGAAACAATCATTAGTAGTTCTTAATGGGACATAATGGAAACCAGCTGTTGGCATGTATTTGAAAGACATGCATTTTGCCAGAGTTAGCAACAGTGAACCAGTAGGAATACACTAGGAATTGTGTGGTATCTGAAACAACAAATTACTGCTCTAAGATTGCTACACTTGACTGTATATCATTGACATATGGCTCAGCGGATAGTGTTGTGGCGTCATACGTTCAGGTTTGTATGTGTGGAAGTTGGCAGGTTCTTGTATTTTTGTGAATTTCCTCCTACAGCCCAAAGATGTGGGTTTGTGTCTGTAATGTGTGCTTTTGGGTTTGCATGTGGACTAGGTTTATATTACATTGTGGGGACCAAATGTCTTCTACAATGTAATAAAAACCTGTTTTTTTTATGTTCCCTCGAAGATCTGTGAATGCTGTCAAAAAAGTTAAAATGCCAAAAGTCTTGTATTATGTTAGATTACTTATGGTTAAGGTTAGGGCTAGTTAAGGTTGTCATGTCGTGAGTAGAGTTTTCCCCATAGAAATTAATTGATAGTCCCTATAAAGTGTTTGTGTGTGTGTGTGTGTGTGTGTGTGTGTGTGTGAGAGAGAGAGAGAGAGAGAGAGAGAGAGTTTCAGTCCCAGGATAAGCTCCAGGCTCGCTGTGACCCTGCACTAGACGAGTACTTGGAAATGGCAAAATGTTATTTTTAAAGGATTATTTTCAATATAATTGTGACATTATACACATCCTTTGAGTATTTGTGAATAATGTCTATTGTAAACCATAGTCACTCTGGGCTCAGCTAACCCTTAACAGTGGCCAATCAAATATTCAAATGCAAGTTTTCAAGCAACAAGCGAGAACAAACAATGAAATTAGCACTGACAGCAATCCTCAACAATCAGTGTCTTTACATGCGTTTTATATTGGTCATTAGTCACTGTGGAAGTGGTTTGGATTGCTGAAATTCTAACCTTTTCTGAAGGCAATAAAATGCTCAACAAATGTATAAAAAAAAAAACTAATTGATTTAATAAACTATCAGTGGCAAAGCACTGCGGATGTGACAGTGTAAGAGGAGTGTCTGTCCTATTGACCCTGCCTTTGAGGCATTCTTAGTTTCCTATTTGCCGTCTTTCCATTTTTTCTTCAGTAGCACAAATGAAGTTTCTGCTGTTTTATTTTTTTCAGGATTTATACAAAAGTGCAGTTTGTGAATTCTGCAACAAAATATACAAGTTTCCTCACCTACGAAAGCAAAAAAAAACAGAACAACATCTGTGGCTGTTCTGACAGCAATAATGCTATCCGCTCCCATAAATGGTTAACAGCTTCTTGCCATGGTGGCAGGACAAACTGATGGTCATTTTTAGAGAGTGATAGCTTTTTAAAACGTACCATTGTAAGCAAATGTCTTAGACCACCCGGCTTGGAATAAAACACAGAGCCATCCAGAGCCGGCCTCCAGCCTCCCGTCTGTCTCTAACAGCATACCTATATTTGGGACTGAGAAGGCACTACTGTTTCTGGAATCCACTGGCTCACGTTTTACTACAGTAAACATACTATCCTCTCCTGGCGCAAGATTCATATGTATTATTTATGTTCAAAGATTGTGTTCTGCTGGAGATTGAATCTTTGGGTCTTCCTCGCATTAAAAACCTTAAAACTCAATCAAATTTCAATTGCCTGACAAAAGACTGCAAAAGGAATTTCAACTTTAAAAGTTTCCTCATAATTTTTTTACTCATTATACCAAACACCATTTATTCATGTTACCATATACAACATTTACATGCATGAGTTTTCAAATGGATTAAAAAGTCCCAAAATAGACATCAAATAAAGTTAGTTTTAACTTTAAAGTTAAAGTTTCTTTTTAAAACAATGCTTTTCACCATGTATCTGTAAATATCCTTCACAATGAAGACAAATTTCCAGGTGTAAAATTTACTAGTGAAAAACAGGGTTGCAGAACTTATTTCAACAGTTGGCTTTCCCTCACGCAGTTAAGTAGTGACGAGCCGATAGGCCTTTAAAGGCAGCTTGAGCCTGCACTCCTCCTCAAATGTACCAAGTGGAAAGATTACCTCAAACAGGAAAATGCTACTTTATGTAATTGTTCACAGAGAAACCGTGCTCCATAAATCAAAATTAATGTAAAAAAAACATGGAGCTAAAGCTGTGGTTTGAGAAGGCTGTGACGTCGCCGCTGTAGGGCAGACGTGGGACGGTAAGGAACATGTCCAGAGGAAGTTTGGGAACTTAACAGTGTAATAGAAGGCTGTGCTCGTCGTGAAACTTACAGCAATAATAATAATGTGGCCCTACTCTGCTTACAGTAAGGAGGGGCTCTTGGGTAAAATTCACAAGCCCTACTAAACTATTGTAATCTTCCATTTGTGGTCATTTTGCAGTATATATAGCTCTGAATGAACAGTATTATAAATGTATGCATATATACGTTCTGTGCTATTCCCACATTGTTCAGATTTTGTACCATGAGGGCAGAAGATCTTTTACCCCAGCGAAATGATTAGAGTAGGTCATATATTATTAATAACTATTTAATAGCCACACATCTTCCAACCTCTTATAAGCACAATCAATAGGCAGTTTTAAAAGTATGTGTGTAAAATGTGCCTGAAACGTGTTTTAGGCACTGAAATATTTACCAGCCCCTTGATCCAAGTGAGATATATACTTCAGCATTTACTGTTCAAATTTCCATTTTCATAAAAAGGTTTGATTTAATTACCCAATAGTTAACTGATGAGCCATATTGTGCTGTGTTCCAGAAACTCTGTTCACTGCAAACAGTTACTTCACCCTGAGTGTTTAGCAGTTAGCATTTCGAAGTTGGTGACATGGCAATTGGGAAACAGTTCAAAATATGCCCATGAAAATATATAGCTTTAATAACATTATATGCAATAATACACTGTATCATTTATAAAATTTTGTGATATTTATTGCAACTGTACAATGCATACCGGATCACTCTAAATTTAATTCAATGAGCGGAATGACATGGGCGGGCTAAGCATTGTATCAACATATTCAGCAGTTAATCACTAAGGTGACTAACTGACGTAATGAAAATGCATAAATAAATGCTCAGCTTTGTAAACATCATTTCTTATTGACCCGGGAAAGAGGTCATTTTAAGTGCTATACAGTCTTTACAGCACAGGGATGGTTTATCTGTATTGCAGTGCTCGATTTTCATTGCTCATGTGTTGACTTATATATATTTTAAGATTTCAATGAACTTTGTAGTTTTGAGTTTTCTCCTCTGAGATGCAGCACATCCATTTTTAAAAAGACAAACCTAGTCAAGAGAAGTTTGCCAGGTCCCTTGAGATGAAGCTGGCCCCTCTGGACTGAAAACACTGGTTTTGAAGGGAGGAACCAGGCTGTCGTCTCCTGAAGCTGCCTTTGTGTGTACAGTGCTGTCAAACAGGGGGAACACATCCCTGCCGCACTTCCCAGATTTGCGTGCTGAAGGGTCCCCCTGCTGCTTCAGAGAGCTGCTGCTTCAGAGAGCTGCTGCTCAGTGTTTAATGATCTGATCATTTAAATGGACCTTATAACATTTCCCCTCTGGTTGATGTAAGGCTCCTGTAAAACTGGAGCTTTTCACGTTCTGTTATTATATTAAAAAGTCACAAATCTAACAATGTCTTTAGAGGATCTGGGTAAGAAGGAGGTGCTTACTATGTTTACCAATTTAATGATCACAAAATTAACATGATTACATCCTGCTTTCCAGCTGTCACTTACACATTTGCTACTTTATAAACCACCTATATAAACAAACTGTTTAATCACTAAAGCATGCAACTTGATTCGTCCTTATCAGTCAAATTCTTATTGGACATAAGACAAATATGGAAGGTCTAGATCATCTTTCAGTTAGAGCTTGTATCTTCCTTCAAGTTTCTTTGAAGTTTGTTTTGTTTACAGCGAAGACACTATCTTCACCCCTGAAATACCAATGTCTGTTGTCCTGGGCATTTTCCATGATCTCTGTCTCAGACAGGCACACGACCAGATCAGTCTCCTTGCACTGGCAATCTTAACACTGATGGTGTTTTTTTCTGCAGAATGATACTCTGAGTGTGAATTGAATACTGCCAGTCTCACTGTGTATGCAACAAAACAAGGGCCTTTCAAACTTTTGTTACCAAAGAGGATGTGTAACAGCTGTAGTTACTAATAAAATCATAACATCAAAGAACAGCTGATATAAATTCTCAAAAAGCATTAGACTAGGTGCAGCTTATCAGTATTTCATTTGCACTTTCAGTAGAGCCAGAGTAAATGCATTCCTGATGACTTGGGATATTTTTTACAGAAACGGAAACACATTTTTCATAATAAAAAAGTAATAAAAACCTTAAAAGACAAAATCTAAAAGCTGCTTAGACCATGATTGGAATAATCCATATATATATACGACAAATGCTATGGATACACATAAGTATACGTTATTTGTATATTTCACAACACACTAAAATAAAGAAGTTTGTACATTCAAAGAACAGAAACGCTTTATTATTTCCTGCCTTTAAAACATATGAAAGTTCTTCCAATGACATTTCAGAAGTTCCAAAGTAACTCTGGATGTTTTTTCACTTGCTTTTCCAGCTCTTTAATTCCTGTACCTCACAACTGTTTGGCATAACACCATACAGAAGATAAGCTTAGCATATGTATGAAACACCTACAACAAACAAGCAAACAAACATACAGTCAGCAAATGAATTCTGCGATGATTTCTCAAAACGTAAAGTCAAAAAAGTTTTAGCAGCTATGTTGCAAGCTGCAGTGGGTGGTAAGAGTTTAAAATGGGACATGAAATTAAAGACACAGATCGAAAAAAACACAATTATTTGGCTTGTATGATGCTTTCATTATATAAAGGAAATGGGTCGTACTGCCATCTAGAAAGCATTCTAAAAATGGTGACAAACTCTTCAGAGTGCATAAGTTCATTGCATTGCAAAGAAACAAACTCAGTAGAGTTTTGAGGAGATGTATTGCTTCTGAGCAAATCCAAGGGCCTCAAGACTATATTTTCTTTTCTTAATAAATGACCTCATCTGTCATAGAGCTACGGCAGACAGAATTTTAAAGACGTTTCCTGGAAAAAGCATTTTGTCTCAGCCAGCCATTGGGCCCAACCTGGAATATAACAGATAACAGTGACTTGGAGGTAATAGCTTAAGCTCTATTAGACAGCAAATGGAACAATTACCCAAGAACTCCTGCCACATGGATGCTATTTTCATAACTAACTAATAGCAACTGAACACATGTTAAATGTATAGTCTGCCCTATGGTGGAACAAATGGATACTGAGCGGCAGGAATAGAAAATAAGCTTTAGAAAAATGCAAGTAAAATGTCCTGAAAAGGTGTAACTAACTGGTGTCTAAAATCTAGACTTGATGTCTAGATTCATTTTAAATCATATTGCAGCAGTGATTCCTGGGGTACAATTACCTGCTCCCTCCGTGGCTGTGGGTCACAGCCGGCTTTGGTGTCTAAGAACAATGCTTTAACAACATAAATTACTTGGGCCTGTGCTGGCAGCAGGCCAGGGGCCGGATCTGGCAGCAGCTTGAGTTACACTCCCTGGAAAGTCGCCTTGCGAATTCCTGTCTGTTTTGCATCTCAGGAAGCCCCAAGTGCGAAGGGGTGGGATCGCAGTTTAAAACAATGGGTCTGATTTAAACTCCCACCATTCCTCCCCCTACTTTGGAATAAAAAAGAAATTTGCAGTTAACATGTATATTCAACCTGAGCAAGAAAATAAAGTGATTGGAGAATGATCATAGACACATTGTTATGCTGCAGTCGCTTCATAAAGACATTCAGTACGTTTACATGCACACTAAGAAAATCAAATTATTGTGTTAGTCCAACTAAAACTGGACTTTTAAAGTACACGTAAGCATGTTAGTCCGACTGAAATTCTACTACATCAAATTTCTCTAAGTTGGACTAAAACACCCAGATAATAGGATTGGAAGTCGATTTACTCCTGCATGTATACGTTCAATGGACTCAAACTAGCCTAGGTGCTCTGCACATGCTCCACATTCCCCCCCTGGGCTCAGACCTGGAAGTAACAGCAGAAGCCGCTACACAAGAGTTTGGAACATAGCAGAGGACATACAGCACATACAAAATGTACAGTGCTATAAAGCTGTCCAATTCACTGCTCAATTAAAAGGTGCTTTTCCACTACACCAGGTACCATTCTTTTGGTACTTCAAGAAGGTACCAAAAGTACAAAACTTCAAGGTGTTGATTTTCCACTAGTGTAAAAACAGGTACCAGTGCCAAATGGCATCACAACGTGAGGCGGGGTATTTTGTACTGTAGTAGGACTGGATGACGTGCGATATTAATACCAACATTGCATGTTATGCACATCCAATTCTTACATCGCTAGTCAGCTAGATTAAGACCAGGCCTTCTTTTTTCCTTCGGTTAAGTATAGAAATTATAGTGCAGGGAGTTTAAGTCTTGCTACAACGTTTTTACTCTGTCATAGGAAAAAAAACTAGCAATGTTTGCAATTTTAATGATTATTCATTTTCAAGATTATCTATCTGTTTAAAAATCGGTTTAAAGTTTACCTCCACTGCTTTTGCATGAGCGCTACATGCATTCTCCTAGACAATCGTAATCATTTCCATCCTTGCTGTTTAAATCACTCCTAGATGGTTTTGTGAAAAATTTATGTTGAATTCCTTTTTTGTTTCACAAATACCCCAATATTTATTACAACAAAATCACATTGCAACATTTGAAAAATTTCCAATACCGTGCTGTCATAGTGTATTATACAAAATACTTTATTTCTTGTTATCCTATCCTGATCTTGTTGTATCTGTTCTTCCGACCAGATCGCAATTAAAGCTTGTCTCACTTCATTTGTCCTTGCATCCATTATTATTATTTTTATTTTATCTGTGACGTATTAGTTCAACCGGAAATATATTGACTAATGCCCTCATAACAGTCTGCTTTCTTCAAAGTCTCCTTATTTCAAAAGTATGCAGTGCAAATTCTTAATATTTAAGAGAATTGTACTTCCATTACAAAACTAGTGGAGATGACTATTGGATGCTTGACTTTTTGACTTTGACTTCTTGGCTATCTTTAATCAAGAGTGACTTTTGCATTCCTTCAACTTTCCTCCTATTGTAACACAAAATAAATAAGCTAGTTTGTGCAGCCAGCATGGCCTGTCTCCTTCAGAGGTCTCACTTCTCACCTCACACCTGTCCTTGTAACCAGCATCTGCTCTCTGAATCCTGCCACCATTTGTTTGGGCCGCAGCTGTGAATGCTCCCTCCCGTGCCAGCTGTCACCGGCAGACGCGGACTGATTGTGTTTCTACCCCGCCCCTACCTAAAAGACGCTGTTTCCATGACTCATTACTCTTTTCTGCACGGCAGCAAATGATGTTTTGACCCAATCTGTCTCCAGTTGTCAGATTGTATGCAGCCAGGTTATGGTTCTGAGTTTGGGCCCAGCACTACACCATAGCGATGCCACTACCATTGTGTATATAACCTGCAGTTTGCGTATTCTCCCCATATTTGCACACATTTCCACTGGCTTCTCTGGTTTCTTCCTGCACTGCAAAGACATCCAGTCATGCTAATTGGCGCCGTTACATAGGCCATAGTGTGTGACTGTTCATGAGTGTGTGAGAATGTGCCCGGTGACCTGTTGTCTCATACAGGGGGTACTCAGCCCCAGCCCTATTCTGGGGACCCTGACCAGGAAAAACAGCTGGAAGTTGGGTGGACCAATACATATAGACGTATAAACTTACACATATAGATAGTGTTACTAAAAAATATACTGAAAATCTGTGTGCAAAAGAAACCAGGTGTCTCATCTTGTTTTAACTTTCAGCAACTGTTAAAAGTGAACTAAACTGTATTTTGTATCTGTATTTTGTAAAGGCCATTAAAGTTTTAAACAATTTGCATAAACTGATGACACAACATCTAGCGACTTAAGTGATTTAAATACACAAGAATAATTGAGACAAATCTTTGTATCTCACTGTCACTAGGTGCAGCCACCTTTGCATTTAAGCGATACATAAGGCATTATGTCAAATTTTAAATGGAAATGTTTCCAGATCCTTTGTAATCCCTCCCCCCCCCAAAAAAGTAGGGTTTCTGTATATAGACTAAATACATTTCCTAACAACGGAACATGGAATTACCCCTGGCACTTCGTCAGACTGTATTTCATCTACATTCATTTATGCATTTTCCTCTGCTTATATGTTGGCTTTGTCCGTTAGATGTGCTTGTATTTTCTTGTCATACTGCCCTGGTACCCTCGTTTATAGAAACAAAGCTCTGTCTGTTTGGAGTGCTTTTCTCAGGACAGGTATTTCCTGAGGGAAAAGGGACATTATCATAGCTGAGGAGTCTCGTATTTCCCGTATCTTGAGGCTTACCTCTCAGAACTGATACTAGGGGCTGAATGAAGTATCTGTGCGCCACGTTCAAGGGAAGGCTCAATATTGTTATATTAAATATGGCTGCCTTTCAATCTCAAAGGGATGCAGGCTCAATGCAGGCTGCAGACTGTGCAAGCACATACATCTCCTTAATCTTGACACCATACGGGTGAACAGCTGCTGGTAGGTTAAAGTTACAAGTTGAAAAGGTCACGCAGTGATTTGTGGAGTATAGTGTACTATCAATTGAAGCCATACTTTTTACTTCCAAAAGCTGCTGGTCTTCCACTACATAACTTTTTAAATCCAAGGCAAAATGGAAAATGTAGCTTTTATCATTTCCACAAGTACATAGAATATATTACATTAAAGTGGAACTCGTCGAGGAAGAGCTGAAACATTTTGATAAGCAGTGGTTTAATGCGTATTGTTTGTCTTTGAAAATGGTATAAAATGAACTTTTATGGAGATGAACATTTTCAGAGGAGAAAGGACTTTGTATGCCTGGGGATATCAAAATTAGTTTTAAGAATGAAGAGAACGAAAGATTAATTTCCGTTGTAAAAGCCAAGAGAGGATGTGGAACCTAAACATAGAATCCAACTGCAAATCCTTGATGGAATGTCTTGATTCTAGTGTTCTGATGGCGCTCAGGTCAGCAAGATCAGCACTTTCACTATTTCCTGGCAAAATGTTCAAAATAAAAACAAATGAAGATAGCTAATGATAAAGATAGCTGTTTTATTTAAACACATGGAGCCATTTGCCCTAGCTATTTTCTATAATTAAGTTCAATTTTGTCCTTGGTAAAGAAACTTATCAGAGTCTACTAAAATTCTTTTCCACTTATTCTTTATTATTCCTCTTATCTGCCTTTTCACATGCTTGTGACTCTTTCCCATGCTGAACTGCTGTCTATGCCACTTGCCTCACTACTGCAGATGTTTTGATCTTCACTGCTCTCCATACAGTATGATTCTGTATCAGGTTATTTAAAACTTGTATTGATGCCATGGCCAACAACATCTTCCCTTTTCATGGCATTCTCTTCATCTTGACCTTATCATTCCTCTGCTAAAAAGCCTTCAGCCTTCATCCATCACCTGGCCAGAACTTATAAGTGTACAAGTGTGCAATCCTGCATTTCCTTTAAAATACTGAAGAAACAGCCGTCATCTTATATATCTTATTTAAACTGCAGTCACCTGGACCTCAAGCAGTCTCTGTTGTGAATGAGACTTCATATCTTGTAAAGCCGTCCTCAAAGAGGACACAATCACTCATTTGTTCTGCTTTGGAACGGTGGCTTAACAAACACTGGTAAACACTTTTTTTAAGGTAAAGGTATCTGTGAAATATGCCATTAGCCCACCTTTACCATGTCTTCGGTGTCAAAGTAATGACTATATTGGAACAATTTGCAGCCAAGAATGATTTCAGTCCCCTATACAGGTGTCACTTTCATTTAAAAAAAAAAAATCATTTGAGTCAACAACCTCTAAAACTGGTTTACACAGGTTTCAATGCCATTTATGTCTGTACAATAATGTAAGCATCTTCTTTGATTTTGTAATGCACAGATAATCGCTGCTGTGTTTCTTCACCTTAATGTCAGCTTTATGATGTTAATATGAAAGCCTGCTGCATACAAGTGTTATCCGTTTTATGTTTTTATACATTAGTTATTTTGGAACCGTATTCCATGCATTTTTCATTTAGGCACAGTAGGCTTCATTTGTTGTAGTTTAGCTGGCTGTCTACAGTGATCACAAGGGACTGGTTTACAGACGGCTTGTTACTGGTTGGCATGTGCTAAAGGTTGGTCCAGAAAATCACAGATAAATTTCATTTTTAAGACTTAATGTCTACCTATATGTTACAATATACAGTGTCCAGTTTATTTGGCCTGTTAATGCAAACAGCCTGCTTCTATAAACAGTGAATCATATAGCTTCCACTGAGTACATGCAGTATGCAGACAGGGTCACAAGGTTCAGATGCTGTTTGTCTAAGCATTAGAATGGTTATGTGAATTAAGAGATTTTGATGTGTGATTAATGATGCTAGTTATCACCTCAAAAATAGTGATCATCCCAGGATTTTCACAAAGTACTACTGTGTTTACAGAATTTATAAAGAATTATGCAGCAAGCAAAAAACTTCAGTCAGTGATAGTTCTGTCAGTGAAAACACCTTACTAACAGAAATGCCACAAGTGCAAAAATAACAGCTCAGCAAATAGTATTGTGTGGAAGTAGTTTCTCTGAGCACACTAAGCAACCCTCGAAGCATTTCTGGAGGTAAAAGTGGGTCCTATCTGGTATATATAATGCATTTAAGTATTGACACTAAAGCGCAATATCATACTGTATTTTCAAAATTGTCATAGAATGTTTTCCTCTGTTTAACAGGACTGGATTTACTTGAAAACTAGAAAAAGAATATGAGTTCAAGAGTTCAAAATTTATGCATACTGTAACTGATTTACACATAAGAAACAGGAATAGAAATTGATGGATGGATGGAATATAACTTTTGAAACCTTTTGAAACAGTTAATAACTTTGCTTTCATTTTCAAATTTCTATTTGTTCTAATCAAAAGAGAGTGATAATATTTTGTATGATTTTTAATAATGGGACGGAGTGGTGGTTCTGAGGCTAAGGATCTGTGCCAGTAACTGGAATGTTGCTGGTTCAAATCCCGTGAATGCCTGGAGTGATCCTACTCTGTTGGGCCCTTCAGCAAGGCCTTTAACCTGCAATTGCTTCACCCTGGGTATGACATTAATCTACATCCAGCCCTATAAGGAGACCCTGTAACTTACAGGGAAAACTTGGGGTTTGGTGGCAGGATTGGCACTCCAGCCTCCGGGAAGAAAACTCACACTGGTCCATTTTGGACTGTGTGGTGCTGAGGTGTCACCTGTCACATGGCTGCACTCAGGCTCTCATCCCTGAGGTGCTTTGTCATGTGGTGGGTGTAGCAACACACTGTATTTAGTGCATGTTCCTTACCTCTCTCTCCCCTGTTTTAATAACAGTAGTTTTATATCTATAACCCCATTTTTAACAACTTAATTCTTTGTGTATTATATTACCTAACTACAGATGCACCTCTACTTACGAACTTTCAACTTACAAACTTTCAGATGTACGAATGAAGAGGACTGTAAGTCTAAATTGTGTTCATTGGGCTCCCGTTTCCTGTCCAAAACATCAGTTTTTTTTTCTGTGCACCAATTCCACCCAGTACGACTTCTGGCCGCTACTCCCGCCGCGCAGCAGTGTAGCACGTACTCCCAGCATCCTAGTTCTTAGTACTTGCGTATACCCTTAAAATTATGCTGAATAACGACTTACGAACATTTCAAGTTGTGAACAGCCATTTGGAACATATCATAGTAGAGGAGCGTCTGTATTGATTTCTAGCATATTTTGAAAATGCCTTTTACAAACTAACCTTTGCTAACCTCAAAAGGCTAATGCCAAATTATGAGTCTGTTACGTTCAGATTATGTACAAATTGTTCATTAACCATGTGGTAATATCTAAGGCAGTGTTAACATCTACATTTACATTTTACTTTAGATGCTTATATCCAAAGCGATGTACAAATGACACAACAACACAAACATATCTAAGCATAGCACCTAAGGTGTTAATAGCTAAGGTCTAGGATCTAACAAATTAGGAGTTTTAGTTTCAGCTCAGTTCAGAACAGGAATTGTGAACTCATAACTGGGTATTAAGAGACTTATTTCAAAGGATTCAGTGCCAATGATCCAAATACAAAGACAGACACAAGGTGTTCCCCACATGGTAGCCATCTTAAGTTCAAAGCGTTGTGGTTTTTTTTTTCTCCTTCTGACAGTCATACTTAGCTTTTGGATATTTGGTGTCCCTGAAAAGGGCTCTTCTGATAACAGCAAAATGAATGGTTTTTGACTGCTGAAGTTCAGAGGATTTCACCCCAGACATGCCTTGGCCTTCAAAGTGATAAGATCACCCAGTTCAAAATCCAGATGACAGCAGAGTAGGAATCACATTACTCAAATGTCACAATTTATCCATCCAGATCACCAACATCTATTCTTCTTTTAGACAATTACAAAGACTGGTCCATATTAAACTTCAGCATGAAGCAACATCCTTCTGAGTTTTCCACAGGAATGTATAAAAATATGATGGGAATATATTTATCACCTGAAGTGCACATCATGCCAAGAGATGGTGAAATAGTCACTGAGAATGTATTGTGCCACTAGCAAGAATATTGTAGCCTCTAACTATGCTAAATCATTACTTGAGGATGATGCATTTTCAGATGTTTCAGTTCACCCTGAAATTTTCTACAGGATATGAAGTAAATTAAAGCCACATGGTAGAACAAAGAAACAGAAATGGATTTTGATGGTTCCAGCCTAGCAAGGTTAAATAAGATCTTTTACCCTTAAAAGGATATGATACAATTTTATTGCTCACGTTACTATGGAAATCCACAAAACCATACTATCCAACTTTCTTGCAACAGTACATTTTTTAATTCAATGACAGCGTTTTAGAAGATATTTTTTTCTATTCAGTTGTTCCTGAAAGGGAGCAAGATCATAAATTACAATATCCGGTTATCTAAGTTTCAAGCTCTGATGGATCATTGTTAATACACTTTGACATTTATCTCCAACCAGGGAAAACGTGACATTAAGCATGTCTCACATAGCAGATCAGAAGAATGCTAAATTCATTCTAGTGTCACCAGAGACTAAGTGGATTCTTCTTCCTGTGTTCTGTGCTGTTGGAGCAAATAGTTTAGCTATCTGCTGCTTGCTGAAATTCTGTTTCAACATTTCAGTAATGTTGAAAAGATTTAACCAAGTGGCCACTGTGAACTTGTGAAACGAGTCATCTCATCTATCTTAAGTTTAAATGAAGGTATTTCACTTTGGGCTAGTTAAGCGGTTTGCTGTAATTTTCATGAGTCCTTGTTCGTGACGAGCAGTCTTGTGTGACCAGAGTGATTGTATAGCTGGTATGTCTCAATGCTGCATAGATGCCAGAGTGTAGGTGGATCTGACCACTAGAATTCTCTAAAGGCTCCATAAGATGGATCTCACATTGTCACAGCAGACAGACAGCAAGAACTGTGGCACAATCAAAGGAAGGTGCAGTTCTGCTATTATTTCTTCTTGAGGCACTAAGTTAAAGTGGGGGGCTTCTTCTGTAAAGAAAACCAAATCAACTAAAAAAAAAATGGGCATGCCAATGTGCTGAGACAAGAAGCAGAGGAGGGAGAAAAGACACCAGAGATTTGCAATGTCAGGGCTAAAATAATATAATTCAGATGCATTATGTGAAGTATGCATTATCCATTTCACTGTGTATGAAAGGTCTGTTCTGTAGCCATCCATAGCCAGTGACTTTTACAGAAATTTACACGACCAAGAAGAGCTACAGAATTTCTGGTCAGGGACTGCTCTTGACATTTAACCAAGAAAGTTAATTGATTAAAATGATGTGCAATTGGAGGAGAAATTGTTTAAAAACAGTTCTTGTCAGTGTTGTAAGACACCATGTTATTGTTTTGGTTCGTAAAGTCACATTTTAGAAAGCTATGAAGCACCTCTAATGACTTAGAAGATGCCACACAAGATTTAATTCTCATGAGCTTTTTTCATCATTGTGGTTATTTAATTTAATCTGGCTTATTTGAGCCATAAAATACGACATTACTTTTAAGGTTTTTCATCTGTGCAATTTAAGAGGTAAACATTTTTATTTTCATATATGAACACTGCATGGAGGTTTTGAATGTGCAGAAACCTTCTCTTCACTCTGTCAGGAAGCCCAAAACCAACATTCCACAAGAAGTATGCAGAGTATTGCACATGTATCCAAACAATCACCATGTTTTCATTAAGTGCTCAGCACAAGCGGGTATGGTTAGTAATGACATTCGACGAAGGGCTGTTTGGAACGCTAAATACTTGCTAAGAAGCCTCTGAAGAGCCCTTTCACAGCCGCATAGTGACCGCAAACCACTGGGAGCCTTGGAGCTGAACCATGCTACTCCAAACTGTTTTGCTGTTGAATGCAATCCATTGACTACAAGAAGTTCAACACTGTCTTGCGCTAACATGTTTTGTTTAGCCTTAATTGAGCTTTTCCTTGTTTAATTTTAAACAAACGTGAAACAAACACTTTTGCAAAAGACATGCTTTCACAGCTGTTCATTCTTTATACAGAGCTTTGTTCTTCCATTATTACGTTAATCTTAAAGCAAATTATTCATAATGATAAACCACCAATTAGCTAGGTAAATTGATTGCCTATTGCTTGGCATGCTAGCGGAGTCAACAAATGATTCAAGATTCTTGATTATCACCATGTAAGGACGTGCACAAACATCCGTGCTCCTCTGGTGCCACTGTTTAAAAAAACATATCAAACTAGAAAAAGCTTCCACTCATCATTCAGGCCTCTGACAGCCAATCATACATCCGACACACAAACAATGCATGGGTATATTGAATGGTTGCTGAAAAAACCTTAATGGGATGACTTTAATAGAGATTTAGAAATGGCTAAGCTTGCACTCTTTGGCAGATATAATATCATAGTTTGAATACCATTGTTACGTCCCGGTCTAGGGTCAGGCGCAACAAAAGGTGGAGTGATACCACTATTTTGGTATTTGTGGTGGGTTATTTAATGGTGGGAACCACTTCAGGAGCTGACAAGACCAAAATAACAAACAAAACACCTCTAACTGGAACCTAAACAAGATACCACTTACCTAACCCAAACAACAGAAAACAAAGGTACACAAAACTAATCTATCTCCCTGACTAATTCCAAAACAGTGAGAGAACTTAATCAAAGCAAAATGGCGTTGTGCTCCCTACTTCCCTAGCTACCCACGGAGAACCTCAATAGGTGCAGATATGTACAGAAATTTACAGATGTTTACAGAACAGAATCCACAGCAACCAAATCCAAAGAAAAGGGCTAGGCAGAAATCAATGGTCAAACAGCAAAAGGGCTCAAGCACAATAAATCATTAATCATACGTGCCCTAAATACAGCAGGAAACTCTTGTAATACCACAACGTCACTCAATTCAGGCACATCAATTACTTCAGGCAAAGGGGTAACTATTCCCCCAGCTAAATCATTCCCAAGAATAAAAGAAACCCCTGCCACTGGTAACTGAGTCCGGAGTGCGACTTTAACAAACCCAGAGACAAGGTCAGAACGCAGATACACAGTATGCAGAGGAACCTTGACAATACCAAGTTCAATGCCCTGAATCAGGACATCAGAACCACAACTAGAGTGATTAGAAAATGGCAGGACACTCTCCAAAATGAAGGACTGTCAAATCAATGGTCAAACAGCAAAAGGGCTCAAGCACAATAAATCATTAATCATACAGCAAATAACAAACAAGTACAAAGCAAGAGGCCTCCTTCTTCTAGGCCTGGACAGGCCTTATAAAGGAAGTGAATCTGGGACATAGGAGGAAACCCGGCCAATCAAAGCAGAGGGGAAGGTGATGCAACAGTGGGCAGGGCCAGGAACAGAATGACACTCCCCCCCCCCCCCAGAAACATCCGCCCCTATAGGGAGTAACTTGTCCCTGGGGGTCGTAACAACCATTCAAACACATTTTACTGCTTAATTGTACGTAGCTATACATACATACAAATTTATTTATTTACTTATTTATTTATTTGTTACATTTGCATCTTATTTTGAGCCTGGTCTGATCCTCTGTGAACTTTGATCTGTAAAGTATGTCAGTGTGAGTATGTCAGTATGGGTATGAGTATGTGAGAGCCCCTCACCTGGGACGTCTGCTAGGCCTGGCATCATACGAATGACCCCCCCCCCAAAAAAAAAGCATGATCTCAGGTTACTGAGAACTAATGGGTCTCTATTGATTCAATTAAAAACAATCTGTTTTTCTGCAGATGGTCATACTTTGTATAGGTGTTTTTTTACTCGCATAATGATTATTGAATATTTAAATTACAGCTAGTTTATTAGCAACAAACTTGGATTAAGTGTTCATTTTAGTGATTCAATAGAAGATAAATTAATTTGGTTGAGATTTTTTTCCAAGCAGGACTTAAAGCAGAAATTATATATTATCATCAAAGAGTGAAAATTAACTTTTGGTTCAATACACTTACAAAACATACTTTTTTTTTCTTTGGGGGGGTGGGGGGCATTATTAAACTCCAACAGGGCATTTCAGAAGTAATGCAGATCATTTGGTGTAGAATTTAAAAACAAGTAGTTTAAATAGTTTTAAGCTTATAGTTTAAATGAAATTTAATGTGTTCATTTCACATTGGTAGATGCAAATAACACCAAAGAAGGTGGTTGTGATATGGCATGATGTGACATGGCATGATGTGATATGGTATGATGTGACATGGCATGATGTGACATGGCATGATGTGACATGGCATGATGTGACATGGCATGATGTGATATAGTACGATACGATATGGCGATATGGGAAGCAGGTAACGTGGGAGTTAAGACCAAGAATTTCTAGCTAAATATCAAATGGAAAATCAATTAAATTAAGGTATAAGATACTTTTATTAATACTGTATGGTTATTCTTCTTATTACTATTAGTATTAGAGAACAGATCTCGTTCATAACCTGGGGACTGCCTGTAGCTAAGAAACAAAACATGCTCAAATGTTAAAATTTGCTCAGTATTAAAAAGTGAGGCATTAATATTACCTGTATGTACTGTATGTCCATTCTTGGTGAATGAGGGTGAGCCTAGATCCGGTGCCCATGTCCTGATGGTTGTTCAGACCCTGTGGCCGAAAGAGTAATTGTATTGTCCTTGAGACCCTGAGCAAGGCCCTTAACCCCAAATGCTCAGGGGGCAATGGGAACTGGCGGACCCTACTCTCTGACCCCAAGGTTTGCTCATTTGCACAAAAGTGTATCCTGTTGGATGTATTTTTGGTTTTATATTACAGGCAAATTACATACATTATAACATGCAGAATGTTCCTAATGTACACAAGCATACAAGCTTTGCATAAGAGAAAATTCATTTTCTGTTCTTGTTTTATAATATGCAAAATGTATCTTACAAAGTATTTTTCATTGTATTACCTGTATGAAATATTTTCCTTGAACCGAAGGAGTTAAATTTTTGTTTGGTTTATTAGTTTTCTTTCAGGCATCAGCCTCTTTTTTTCCGTTGTTTCCCCAAGATCATAGTTAGATTTTTTTTTTCGGGGGCGGGGGAATAAGTAGAGCCTCTTTCCACATCACAACTTGGCGGGAGATATGTTTGCCAGTGGAAAACCCAGCCTGAGTTCCCCACTGGCTTTTGTCCAGCGTAGGGTTACACATGGTTTTTTGTTATTTTTTTTTCCTATTTAAAAGAAAACATATTCTTGTAACGTTTGCTTTTTAAAATTTATTTCTGATCTTTGGTCTCGGAATATGATATATGTGATACCAATGATAAAGCTGTTAATGCTATTTAAAAGTGAATATAAATGTAAATATAAAAATTTCTGAGACTTAAAGCAGCTTCAGATTATTCATCGCTGTTTTTCAATCATATACATCATTCATATCAACAGCCAAAACCATATGTATTTAAAAATATACAAAGAATAATCCTTTCTATGGTATAGAGTAACTGTTACTGGTGTACCACCATTCATTAATTGTCATGAATGAGATTACATAGCAGTTTTGCATATCTAGATTTTAATCCAGAATGAAATGTTTCGTACTGAACTTTACTTCTGTTTTTTTTACCCCAAATCATAAAAAGCAAAACACATTTAAAGTATACATGCAGAGCTTCCTGAAACTAATCCACTTTCCTGGGAATCGCATGTATTAATTCACAAGAACATAATTTATGTGGCTTGATTGTTCAGCAAAGCTCACATGAACTTCCTGGCTTTAATAATTCAGATTCCTCCTTCAGCTCTAGCTTGGCCTTGTCTTAAATCTCCAATCCCATGGGCTTCTCTCAGTTAGACTGAGGAAATGGGCTGCAGGTGTGTTGCCTCTGCAAAAATGACCTCGCAGCGTACATGAAAGACAAAGAATGCTACATACCTCCACAATGTGTAGCCTAATATAAAAACAATACATACACATTAAACACAGCAAGAAAAACCTGTTTCCAAATGTATTAACGTCTCTTTCATTCACCTTGCCATAGTTCTTTTAGAGACTACACAAGACATCAAGCACACAGAAATTGACTTTGGCTTTAAACAGCTTGAACTGATTAAATTTCCTTAGTGAAAGAGATCTTTTAATATCAAAACATACTTTTATTAATCTCATATTTTTTTTCTTTCAGTTTGATTATAGTTAAAAATCACACCAATATTCATTATGACCTACTGTATGTGTGCCACGTCTAGTAAACAAAATATGTTGGCTCGATGGTCATAAAACCCCATGTGGCAGAGGAGGAGAGGGGGGTTTGAAGTTTCTGAGAAACCGTTACTTCTGACCACAGCAGTGTCAGAAAAGCAACCATAGTGCCGCTTTTGCCCATCCTCAGCTGACATTGAGTGCATTGTCTTCCATAGAGGCTTGATGGCTGGCCTAAAGGTAAATTCCAAAGAGCAAAGAAGGAGTGGAAACACAAGGCCCTTTGTGCCCTTTTCCCTTCTCCCCACTGTATCTGCAGACCTTTTTTGGAAAACTGAGAAGGGCATTCATGTGTGAACTTGTACCAGATCATTTTACTCCACTCGCCAGGCCTTAAGTCACAATAGCAGAAAAGTAGACATACCCGCAAAGATTCAACACACAAATATCATAATTGTGCTACTTACCATCTTTTTGTAATTAAATTCAAATTTCACTCCTTAACTCAAAAAACTCCATCATAGCTACTATTCTATTATACAGTTCTATCCATGTTAGAAAGTGCCACAAAACTATTAACAATTTTAACTAATTCTAACTCATTTAATTCATTTTTAGTACCTGACTGAAAACTGTGTCCAAAAAACTGAATATGTCATTGATCAAGACATGGAAAATGTAGAAATTTACTTCACGCATATAATTTGTATTAACTATGGATGTATATTTGGAAACATGTAGTAGCAAATCAGGGAAGGTAATACTGAAATGCCAACTATTTATGTAGCTTTGAGCTAACACTTGAAATGCATATTTTACAGGTGTGGAAGCGACTTGAGGCTGAACCCAAACATCATTCACTACCAAAACCTGAAAAGCCTCTGGGAAGAAACAATTAGCTCTCTATGGCTAAAGGCATATGTCTCCAAAGCACCTATCATATCTGTCAAAAAATTCTCTTGATACTTGGAATTGAGTTCCCCATCTGTGGGGAACCTCATATCAACTCACAGACTTCTTTTCTTTTTGCTGTCCAGTCAAAAGTCTGAACTTCAGGCTTAAGGCTGACCTTACCTTCAGGAACAGTCATATAAGAAGTTTACTCATAGAGTGTTCTGGCAGATATGATGAAGGGTGTGGATAAAGTTAAATCAAAGACAGCCCCACGTGGAAATTGCCATCTAGTGTATGTCAGTGTGACTCATTCTCAACAGAAATACAATCAGGATTGTGTTCTTCGCCAGGGTGTGATGTGAGTTATAAAATTTGGAACGACAATTTGAGTATGAACTTCATTTATGTGATAGTTTTCTTTAATTGTTTCCATCTCCCAAAATTCTCCCTTTATTACCCGTGTGAATGGTGTGTGTGTGTGTGTGTGTACGTGTGTGTCTGTAAAGTTTTACTAGAAAACGTGTGTGTCTGTAATTTATTATATTCTCATTCACACTTTTTCCATTATTGTACTTTAAGTTCTTCTAGGGATTACGAACAGCTTTGGCATTAATGGAAAAATTCATGATTACTTTGTAAAAAGAAATTTCCCAGGAATTCTCATAAATGAAGTATAGGGCTCCTAGGAAATCTATCTCACGTTCCACCCTTGTCTGAGTAATAATTACATAGTGCCAAATGTTCTGTGTATCCCTGCTAGGTATACAGCTCTGTCACTGAATCCAAAATGGAACACAGGGTAGTAAATTTGATCCATAAACAGATTATGTCTCAATCCTTAACTAACAAAGGTAAAAAAAGTGTATCATCACCCTACAGTGAAAAATGTTATGTATATGTTATGTGCTGTTTTATTATTCCATGGCATATGAACACTTTCAATGTAGTTTTATATACAAAAAGAAGAGCAAGTTAATGTACTGGCCATAGCAGGGATAAACTGAGCCCAAGTGGTTGGAAATAATATGAATAAATGACCCGAGAACTATTATATACCCATTAAACCGGTTCAACTATGATTCTGCTTCACTGGAAGGTCAAATGAGATAAACCAACAATATAAAAGCTAAAATATTTGTATGTGAATGTCAGATAGTATGTGTGAATTGAAGAACAGAATCCTAGTTCCTTTGCTGTAACTATTATCTGTGTGACAGCTGTACTAAACACAGGATCTGTATGTGCAGTGTTAAAGGTAAAGGTTAATTTCACATAAAAATTATCTATTTCAAAACCAACTAATATAAACAAAAGGTCAACAGATTTCGGTTTTGGTATCAAATAAAATCATGCAAAATGGAACCTGCTTTCAAGGAAATATAACTGTTAAAACTCAACATTTAATACTGACCCTCAACACATCAATCTTCAAAGACAACCTGCACGAAAATCATCCATCCATCCATTTTCAATACCTGCTTGACAATCCTAAAAACAGAAGTGGGGCACCAATGTATGTGTGACCAAAAAATATTGCATAGAAATATTTTACTAAGGAAAAACATCTTAGTGCAGCAGGGGCACAACGCGACGCGGCGCACCGCCCTCAACCCAACAGATCGTCTTTCAGAAACTGCCTAAGTCATAAAACTTTCCAGTGCTTTAGATATGGAATAGAAAGTTCGCAACCTTCCACCAAACACATGAACTTAAAACCTTCTTACGCATTAACTGCCGCAATGTTAAAAGTAGTATGTGATTGTCTGTTATAACTTTATACTCTTACAATTAAACCTCTAACTTCATCTTTTCAATCTGACGCCCCGCCCTGCACACCCCACCTACTTGTCGACGTAATTGTACGCAACAATTGTTTGGACCAATGAGACGCGACTAAACGTAAAGTCGAGGTCCAAGTAAAACGGGAAACCGGAGTGGATCCCGCAGACAGTGGGCAGCCGTGGAGTGCTGTATTGTTAATGAGTCTGCTTTTCCACGCTTGCTCCACGAAGGATGAGCCATGCTTCCATAAGATCATGCACCGAATGCATTTCTTAAACCTGTGAACACAGAAGAAAGTTATTTACCTTTTCCCCCATAAAAGGGACAATAAGAAGAGGATTGTTGGCATCTAATTTACAAGCCACGACGCCAGTGATGCTGCTTACGGACTATTAGTCGTGTTAAAGGAATGCGTGGAGGAACTGGAATGCTTCACCCGAAGATAAGGGATCCCCAGGGAATTATCAGCAGATTTTAGATATAGAACTAATCATCCTTGTTGGACTTTTTAAACTGGTGCCGAAGTTAAGTAAAAACACTGAAGTTGTGCACACTTCAATTAGTTAGAAATTGCTACTTGAACTGAGCAGATTATAGACAAATCTGGATTTTTTGCTTCTATGCCAGAATTCTTTAGGATTTAGGATCTGAAGTTGGATTTTTTTCCCTCTGGTGATTACTAACATACTCCTTATGTTTACAGTCGACGTGAGTTGTACTTGATATTTGTGTTTTCTGAAATGGAAAGTTCTGCCAGCTTGATACACTATTCCCAAAGACTATTTTGGCCCCTCTGGTGCTTCATTGTGATTTTTAGTCATTTATCCAGCACATCACCTTCTCATGGCCGCCGGTTGATATGCTGGCAGGCGATCGCGAAATGTCAACAGGAGTCGGAGTGCCTGTTTGCATACGAGCAGTATCGGCACGCATGCATGCCGGTGATAAGACGCGACAAGACGACGTGCCCCAGTCACTGCATCTCGTCCCTCGTCCAGCTCAACATGACAAAAAATGGACCCTCCTTGGAGGACTGTGACTGCGCCTCGGATGTCATTTGCAAAGACATGAAGCGTGCGATCGAGCCTTGCCTGCCCAGGACCAGCAGCATGGGATGCACCGACGCACGGCGGCAATGCGAGAGGGACCCCGAGTGCAACAGGGCTATGTCCGAGTATTTATTACACTGTGGGAAACTTTTCAGTGGCTTGAGGTGCACGGACGCCTGCCGCAATGTTATTCAAAATATGCGCAATATTCCCAAAGCAGAACTTTTGGATACATGCGTCTGCGACGGGGCAGAAAGAACTATTTGCGAGTATATTAAAATCAGCATGAAAACCCTCTGCTTCGAAACACGGGTCGAATATACCGGCAGTGGTTTCGACGATACCGAAGAGGGGGATTTGCCGGAGTACCCCGTGGAGGAGGAAAGTTCAGGTAGTTTTGTAAGAGCCCACTATGTTTTGACTGTAGTGGCATCCATTTTAGGTCTGCTGTCTCATCTTTAAACACCGAGTTAAAAAAAATCTTCCAGGACTTTTTGACTGATAAATGGCCCTTATGAAATGTCGCAGTCGAAAGTACACAATGAGACTCCAAAGAATACGGATTTAGCTCACAATACACGTATTTCGAATCTGAATTTGCGCTGAGTATTTCACTTTTTAATTAGGATTTACTATGCAATATGCACAGTTAAGATACTTGCACTGTTGGAGATCGTATATGGCTTTCAGTGTTTTAAGTTGAATAACAGTAACTACGTAAAAGTGAAGTCTGCACCCTTCGGAATGCTTTCAGTATAATTGTCATTCAGAAAATGCTTAAATCTGCTTTTTTCACTTTTTAAATAATTATACATTCAGTTTCCTTTGTTTGTTTCATCAGCACCGAGAAACAATGAACGCTGTGCACTACCAAACACACAAGTGTCTAAAGCTGTTTTCTTAATGTTGCTTTGAGTGTCAGCAGCTTAATAATTATATATCTCCTTAAGGCTGGAGTTATTATGGAGGTAATTTACTTGTGGATCTACATAGCTGAAATGTTAAGAATGCATGCAGCTGAAAGTAATTTATTTACCCGTGTTGAAATCCCATTTCACTCTGTGCTCAGTCAAGACTTCAATATTCCAGTTATAAAGGAGAAGCTTGTGGTATGAAATTCTTGTTTAAATTGTACATTGTATAATATAGATTTATTTTGATTGTGCTATGATAAGATGATTTATTCACTGTCCAGAAGTGTCAACATCCACTGTATGACCATATTAATTTTGTATTTGTACAGAAGGTTATAAAAAGAAAAGAGACTCCTTAAATAAATACGTGGATATGTGGCTGGTGATTTTTCTAGTAATAAACTCATGTTTTATTTTTTATGTAACATCTTGTTTTGTAAATGGATATTAGGTATCCTTGGCAGGAAGCCAGACAAATACACACACACACACACACACACATATATATAAGTGTGTGTGTGTATTGTATGTGTTAGTGTGTATAGTTTGTGTGGCTTAAGTACACCTCACCTTGTAAATAGAAATGTTTGCAGATAGATTAAGATTAAGCATTTCTACATTTTTCACAAAGAAAGAAAAAGTGCTTCCACCTCTGGGGATTCTTACTCCGAGCACGCCAAGATAAAGCCAACTACATTATTTACTGTTTTGTTTTTAGCATTCAGAAATGCAGTCAGACATCCGCAGATGAGCTGGGATTTGAAGAAAGCAAACAGTGCTGTTTTTGTATGAAGGTCTGTGTAAACAACTTTGTTTTGATAATTGTAACAGCATTTCATATCCAAAAATAACTGGCTGAGTCATAACCACAGTTTCTTATGTTTTCAGTGTGATAATCCCAACCAATTAATTTGTTTCTTAAATTTAACGAAAATAGGAACCCAATTCAGAAGAGAGCTGTTTCCTTACAAAAACATATAAACAATAAGGGGTTTTGAAGTGCAGGTGGACTATATAAACCATGACAAAACCTCTGTTTTATAGACTAGAATAAATCAGTAGGTTGTGGCTTTCCGTTGTGTACACAAGGATATTTTTTGCAACCTTACACATGCACTGGCATCATATTCAGCTCGTTCAGGTTTAATTAAAGGGTTTACTCAACAGCTTATTTAAGTGGCTTGTCAATTTGAAAATGTCTGCAATTAATCTGTACACTTCTTAACGTCTTGCCGAAGTGCCAAACCACATGGTTTTACAGGCTTCTAATTGTTACATATAGATTTCGATTTACATACCTGAGAGACGGGAGAGAGGCACGCTTGGCTAGAGTTACTGCCTGGCCAGTAGTTAATGCCAGGTTTGCAGGTTCCGATTTGACGTCGACACCTTTAACATGAGGAGTTCATGTGATCTTGTTTTCCTTTAAGTATCCTCTTTAGAGAAAGGTTTACCCAAACAGTCTGAAGGAATGCTGTTCTTATAAATTTTTAAAGTAAATTGACAGGTGCATTGAGACTGACTGTCATCAGATACAGGATGTACCACTTTATACAGTAGAATGGATTTGTATGAAATCGATGCCAATTTTTTTAAGCAGGTATTGAAGATGGGGGGATGGGTGTCCTATGGTTAAGGGGCTATTTTTTGCTTATCGACCATTTTAGAAAAAAAAACCAGTAATAATCTAAACTATTAGTTATGTAAATTAAGTAGTGTTCAGATTAGCATTTGTGTTGTATTGACTTGGTTATTCCTGAATCAGGCCCAAAATTGTTCGCTTATAGGTGCAAAACAATACAACACAGAAAGTTTAAAATGAACTAATATTTAATAAAGAAATGTTGCATATATGGAAGAAATGCACAAAATATAATTAGGTTATCTACAAACAAAAAATTATTTGTTTTATCAGAAACAGATTACATTTATCATGGAGGAAATTGCTTGTAATTACAGACTATACAGTATACAACTACACAAAAACAGAGTACACAGTACCACATGCATAAATTTCTATATAAAAATAAGTATATGTATATTGTTATTGTTGCAATATTAAGTACTATAATTATATCAATTTCATGAAGCATATAATTAAAAATGAATTACAATTTTATATTATTGCTAAAAAACAAATAAAATACATATTGTATTATTTCCAATACAGTATGAATTGAATAAAAACTAGCATATTTAAAGGCAGGAGCTGCAAAAGATTTCATGAATGGGACTGGACAAATGGATGGCACTTTT
This sequence comes from Paramormyrops kingsleyae, assembly GCF_048594095.1. NCBI lineage: Eukaryota > Metazoa > Chordata > Actinopteri > Osteoglossiformes > Mormyridae > Paramormyrops > Paramormyrops kingsleyae. Next base: position 20,518,340 of record NC_132803.1, read on the forward strand.
GGAGTAGAATTCGTAAGAATGTAGAGCTGTGGATTACGGCACTACTTCACTTATGTTTGCTGATTTACCCTCTAAGGGGAGCTGCTGGAAGCATCTGATGCCTCTTATTTGCCTTTGTGTAACTGAAGTGCAGTTCTGCATGGCCATTGAGGGAAGCCTTTTGTTTTTAGTCAAGCTGCTAACCCTTTACATCATACTGATGTCACCTTCTTTATCGCACTGAGTGTAGTGTCATGTTCATGGGAACCGACATTTTGTATTGGGGAAAAAACTGTGAGGTTACGGTAATGTGATGGGGATTTCACTGTGATTTACAGATGCAGGTAAAAAAAACACCTTGGGAATTCATAAATCTGTAATAATTATGCAGCATTAATTATAATATGCTTACCTCATAATAGTATTCCCTCAGTCTATAAGATATGCATTATGCTCAATAACACATAAATATAAATGCTTGTATGTCAGAAATTTTAGTGATAGGTAACAGAGGGTCCTATATAAAAACACAGTAAAAACTTCATATGTAGTGCATTAACAATCATAAATGGTGCATGGTATATGAAGTATATATAGCATGTGTATTATGAAGGACCCTTCATGGAAGGTTTTCCAAGAAATATATACAGTCTAAGTGAGATATTTCAAGTGTTTTTTTAATGCACGGTATGGTAGTCCAAGTTTAAGAATGTACCTGCCGTATTACCCATTAATACTTAATGGGTAATTTTTGCTATTTTCAGTTAAAATATAAGCATGCTAGTCCTTGACTCTTCATACAACTGATGTTTTCAATTAACTTCTGGCAGAAAATCACTTTTTTTTTTTTTGCTAAAATATAGAAAATCTGCAGGAAACTTCTTTGCTGGAGGTTAACTTGATTAGAAGAAACATGTTGTTCAGGAAATACTGCACCCACTCTGAAACAAATGCATTTCGTTAAAGTTCATAAATGTTATGGGAGCATAAAGTGAATTACTGTATATAGTAAAAAAACAGAACGCTACTCATTGACTTACATAAGCTTTGGGGTTTGAAAACAGCCGCACATTCCCCACACTCAGCTGTGCATACGTATGTCTGCATTGCGACAAATCGAATTAGCCTCTGATATCAAGTTGCAGTCAGTTATGCAGCAAAGCCTTTTGTCGAAGCATTCAGATCAAGTATCTTGTTCAAGCATACAAATGCTGATCTCCATGTGGAACCCTGACCTGTAGTGCTTCGTTCAAGTCCAGTTTCTAAACATCTGTATCTATGTCCTGAAGAGTGAACAAAAAAGTATATTGAGTATTTTATCAAGCCTGTTAGTAGTATAGAGACTGTTTGGCAGAAGTGGATCTGCTCCAAAAGAAATGTCTTAATTACAGTAGTATATTTCTCATGAACAATATACTGTGCCTTCATAACTCATTGCATTTACACGTACAGTTGAAAATAATTGAATAGGAGGACATAAACATAATATAAATTTGTTTATTCTCTGAGTAAGTTTCGAGTTATTTTTTTCTACCTTTTTTACACCCTATCTGAATGGATTCATCAGATTCTGATTTTTTTTTCTATCCAACAGACATGGAAAAGTAATACTGAATTTGTTTTTTTTTCTTCCTTAGAAGCTCTATCTTCCGAAGTCAGGCATGAACCACAGGAGCGCTTGATGGTATTTTTGCACTTTCCTTTTTCTCCATGTCTGGAATCACCAATATTCACTGAATTGACAATAATGGGAGTAATCAAATTATCCCTCTTTTTTTCTCTTTGGGTCTAAGCCTTGGCGCTTCCAAATCCAAATATTTCTGTGAGATCCAAGCTGCCACTTTGATTTCATCACATCAAGCTCCTGTGGAGATCACAGCCCTTTGAAATAAAAAAAATTGTTCCTAATCCAGTTACAACAGCTGGGATCCAGAGTCTAGAGCCTGAGAAGAACCACAGGATTAAACTGCTCTCAAAGAAACCCCTTAACTGGTATCCCAGCTCAGTGGATGTCTTACAGTGTAGATAGTGGAATTTTACAATCAGAGCTCACTCAGCACCAATGCTTCACATTGCAAAGAATTTACTAAGAAACTAATCCATGCATATTTTTATGCTATAGATATAATCTAAAGAAAGCAAAATACAATATATGAACTAAAATTCAGCTCCATCCATCCATCTTCTAAGCACTTATCCTGGTCATGATCACAGGAGTAAAATTTAAGTGACATACACAAAATGAATAGCATTAAAAATAATACTCATTTGAATTCAAAGTGAAATGCTTTTATTGGAAAAAATATAATAATGTGCTGGATATAAAGGTACTGACATTCTGAAATGTCTGTTTCAGAGATATTTAGATATTGAAAAACATAAATACAGTTGCTTTTGTTAGGGATGGTATGATAGATTAGGTACGACTCACCTTCTTCTCTACCTTTCCGGCCTTGTTTCACTCCTCCTCCCTTTCACTTCTTCAGCAGTGGTCAGAAAAGAAGTTTGATTAATGCATACTTTCAAAAGTTTAAAAGTGAACACACGTTTCATACATGGTTGTCCAACTTTGGTCAGCTGGGTGGAGTGAGATTTTCAATTTGGAGACAAGTCTGCACACACATGCCCATGCATCTACATTTTATTAGCTTATAAATAGTCTGTAGGGTTTACAAACTACCCCAAAGCTTTTGATGTATCTGATTTTAGGTTTGGAATAGGATGGAATAATATAGACCTGCTGTAAGATTTCTTGCATGAGTGCGAGTCTGAAACTGTGTCACGCCAGATGCATGGACCTGGCAACCCTGTACATGCTATTCAAAATACTTCTAATGACGTTTTTTGAGAGCACCTCAAATTTACAATCAAATCAATGGAGATGATATTTCTGAAACTACATAGTCATACACACCAGCCTGTTTGTTGAGAATTCCTATAATATATAATATAATAGTAATGGGGAGAGGAAATAGGAAGAGTTGTAGAGCAAACACGCTGGTAATGCATACCACTGGAATTTTTCAGGACCATATATTAATCACAGCAAATTGCTTTACCTTCTGTTTCTGGGGTACTTTAAATGGCAGCAGCAGCAGCGACTGTGCTCTGCGCCTCAGTGCCTTAAGTACACCAGCACGAGCAGCATGCTAAAATGATTTGCACCGTTAGGTTAGCATAGACAGACACACTTCCATGACCTCAAACCACTAGACAAACAAACCTTCCCGCAGACTAGCCAAACGGTTGCTAAATCTGTCACAGCGCAGGCTTTAATGTTGCCACAGTGGTGAGCGGGATGGGTTGGGATGGGGGGGTTGGTGGTTGATGACAGTATGGCGTTATGAGTGGCAGCGGTGAAAGGGGCAGACGGCAGAGTGAGGGGGAAGCGGACCCGCACCGGTGCTAACTGGTGAGGTGAGTTGGTGAGGCTGTGTCATCTCCCTAACCCCCCTCCCCCAGTCGCCCCGTGGATTTATATAACCTAGTGGCCTCCCCCACATCACGCGAGAATGGAGGAGTATGCAGTAATGTGGGGAATGGGGGAGAAGGGGGTGGGGGGGGGGGAGTGAGAGAGAGAGAGAGAGAGAGAGAGAGAACACAAAACTTGCTGACACGGGGCATAACTTAATTTCCACGGTGCCGGGACAGCTGTGTGGTGTAATCTACCATGGCAGGTCATTAAAACTTCAATACCTTCACTGACCCAGAAGGGAAACTCAGGCTGCACAGTGCCGTTTCAAAGAGAGAGGTGATCCACACAATTTATGTGCTTGTCTTAAAGAAACATAACCCGCTTCTCATTGATAACATCCAAAAATGCCTGGCCGTTCTATTTGTGCCATTTATGTGATCAAGTGTGATGAATTTACTAATTATTAGCTAGAGACAATAATTATATAGTGCAAAAAAACTTTTACATAAAAATCCACCAGTTTTGTACTTTTGCCTTCAAAATTGCTGATAGCTTAATCTTTGGAGCAAGTTCATTTGTATCAGAAAACTTTTCAAATTCTACTATTTTGGCATATCACTGTTCAGATAAGCATTATAATTAAAACATTATAATCTAAATACTGCGCATTTATTTACAGGTTGAATTGTTAGGAAGCCATTTACTGTAACCAAACTATTAATCTTTTGAAATTCCATAAATAGGCCAACATTGTCTTAAGTAAATGAATCTTTTCTATTTCCTAAGATATTTGTTCAGCATAGATGAAGCAAATCGCAGTATGACCCACTTAGAAAAGTTGCAAAACATGTTACTGACACTTTCAAATTTTCCCTGTTGCACAAGTGGCATTTTCCATCTGCATTCACTTCTTGCTCTTAAGGACAAAATAATAAACATCTGTGTTCACTAGGCTTGTGTTTGTCCTCTTAATTTACACCGCTGTCACAGAGTAAGTACTCCAACTTCTTCAGACGAGCCCCCAAGCTCACTTTATAATGACTTTTAATATTCAAACGCTTACATTTTGAGTGGGGTCTTGAAATTAGCATTTGAAATAACGCTGCAATAGTGATATATCTGTAGATGCTTTCTTTTTTTTTGGGGGGGGGGGATCGCTTTCTGGCATAGTGTAGAGTGATTCACAATGAGTGAAAAGCAAAGCTGCCAGAAATCTGGCAATCAATCTGTGCAAGTGCAGCTATGACGAACCCTTTAAGAGAAATAATGAAGCAGAGCTGGAGAGTTGTTAGGAGTTAATAGTCTCCCATGGACTCAATAAGGGCCGAGGCTTCACTCCATTAAGCTGACCCCTGGGGGCATGGGCCAAATTGTGCCCAGTCGTTGTCTTGAAGGTATTCATTCTTTGCACATTCATTTCCTCCTTTATGTTTCCTCTTTTCTTCTGTGAAGGCTTTCTAGAAGACCCAGGCCTAAGGAACAGTCTTAGTACAGTCTCTGATAAAAGAAAGAGGGGCAGGGTCATAAATATGTTAAACTATTGAGTGAGTTTAAGTGGTTTTGTAAATGAAGCACAAATGGAACTTCAGAGTAATTAATGAATATGAAGTGTAGGAACATTCTGGCCAAAAAGGAAACTTTTTTTTTCCCTTAAGAATTTCATGAAACATATTCCAGAGCGCTAAAGGACACAGGACCATGTCTACCACAAAACCAGTGAGAAAAATTAATGTTACACTCTGAAACTGAAGACACCAGCAAGTGTCCCCCCCCCCCCCTTATAAGACAATGTTTAATACTGACACTAAAACAGCTTTCAGTTTGCTATTTTTTCACTGCTTTAAAAAATCATTTTTTTTATGTGCTCTAAACGCATTGTTTCACATTTGTGATGGATTACCTCTGGAAAGGTGTCTATTGTTAAGCACTGAATTTGAATCTTTATCAGTATTTGTTTAACTAATGCCCTCTATACCTCTAATTCTGGCTTCCTTTCAGTGTTGATGAGTAGGGACTTCATTTTAACCCAAGAGCAAACAGAAATGAAACTGAAATGACAACTGTGAAACTTTGCAAACATTGTAGTTTGTATTATTAAAATAAATGTTGTTACTGCCTGAGAAAACAAGTTTAAAAAAAAAACGCATGATCTATTGTTAAAATTTTAACGTATCACCATGGATTCTGATTAAAAAAAAAACTAATTAAAATATTTAACATGCGTCATGTATGATAGAAAGATTTACAGGTATGCAGAGGTGTAGAAGGGGTTAACCATGTTTTTCAAATGTCAAGGAATGTCAAAGTGCTGAAGATGCAACTTACTGAAAGTTACCTGAAATGTTGTTAAAATGCAAGCATTTATATGCACAGAACTTGGTTAATGACACTCTCCCCTGGAAAGTCTTTTTTTAAAGACCATAAAATCCTGACCGACCCTTTCTTGAGGCAGCTATAAATCAAAAGGGAGAAGTTTGGCTGCTGACTGCGATAAGACCTAGAGGGAGGGAAGCGAGTAGGAGACTGACTGGGAAATCGAGCCCAGCCTAGTCCAACCGGCAACAGGATCACGCATAGCATTGTGAAAGAGAACCCGCGAGACCCCGCTGGAGCAGCGCGCTAGAGGCCCGCACAACCCATCGCAGCTAGCGTCTCATTCCTGTACATTTCCAAACTTGGCCGCTAAATCCACAGTGCTTCATTTACCAGAAAAGGTGTGTTTGAATCCCTAACCTACACTTTTCGATGATGGCAACAACAAAAAAGGTCCTAATTGCAAACCTTTCTTTGCAAGGATCATTTTTTTGCCTGTATATCTTGATTAACTTCAGAAGAAAATGCTAACATGAGGGCATTTGAAAGTGGACTGCAGGAGAACAAGCCCGGGACTTATCAGCCACTCTAAATGAAAGATTTGCATTACAAGTTCTGACAGATAGTATGTGGAATGCAGGGTACATCAGGCAATTACAGTGAATCACTTTTGTCTTTTTTTTTCTTGCTATGCAATCTGTTTTCTTTCAGAGGAAGAATAATTACATTGCCGAACTAAAAAAAAGAAAAAGAAAAGAAACTAAGCTTTTATAAAGTTTATTTAGTTTTATCATCAGTGCTAATCACATTAATGTTTGTTCTGAGATATATAAAGGAGATGAAGTACACATTTACAAATAAAGAAAACCAACAATCAGCGCTGATTTTAACATGATTTTTTTTAACTCTACTTGGGCGCAAATGTACAAACAGTGTTTCTTGCTTTGCTTTTTGTCTTATTTTGGATTTATTTTGATCAGCACTGAAAAGGGTATCTTTCAAGGCCAAGGGAAGGAGGCTACAGCTGTTTCTTTTGTAGAACCTTTAACCCTACTCTTTAGCGTGCGTCAAAGGTAAAAAAGAAAGCATTGTCATGGTGACAACCATGGTGACAGCCCGCCCCACAGCCCCCTGCTTTCCACAGTTGGTGTTGGCTTTCAGTCTCCTGGAAGCCAGAGAATCAAGGATTACCTCATCCTTTCTTTATTAAAATTTCTCACCATGTCAAGGGAAGGGCTCGCGTTGGTCGTGTTGTTTGTACATGCTGTTTTTAAACAAAGCAGTTCATTAGGGATGGTTAGAGTTCAGTTTGTCTGCTGTATGTGAATGACTGTAGTTTTCTTTTCTTGAACTTGCTACACAATAAATTGAATCAAATGATGAAATGTTTTGAGGTTTGTATTTTTGCATGAAAAATGTGTGCAAATAGCCCATATAGTATGTTGTCCAAATCCAGTATAATCAATATTGATTATTATTTCATTACTGTTTAATCTGATAATTACTTATTTGTTAAGATTTTACCTGTCATAAATTATACTAAAAATGAATGAAGAAAGTGCTCTGTGTTGGGTTGGTGCCCCATCCTGGGTTGTTCCCTGCCTTGTGCCCTGTGTTGGGTTGGTGCCCCATCCTGGGTTGTTCCCTGCCTTGTGCCCTGCGATGGGTTGGTGCCCCATCCTGGGTTGTTCCCTGCCTTGTGCCCTGTGATGGGTTGGCGCCCCATCCTGGGTTGTTCCCTGCCTTGTGCCTGTAGCCTCCAGGATAGGCTCCGGATCCCCACTACCCTGAATAGGATAAGAGGTTTCATAAAATGGATGGATGGATCGTTGGATGAATGAGAAATGTAACATAATAAATTATTCTTAAGATGAATGAGAGAACTTATATGATGCCAATCCATCACAGGACAGATATGCTCAGACACTATGGGCACTATAGAGAAGCGACTTAGCACACTTACATATTTTTTTGGTCTGTGGGGATATGCTGGAGTTCCTGGAAGAATCCCGTGCGCCACTGGAAGGAGGTGCAAGCTTCAAAGATGGAGGTATGATTTGAAGCCTCAACCCCATACCTGGAGGTATGAGGCAAAAGTGTTGCTACCACACCACCTGAAGGACTGCTATGGTAATATACATCATGCATTAATCCATAAAGCACATTATATATGCTCTAGGCTTGGGCAGCTCTGATACAGATATAACATTCAGAATCCTATGAACCATCAGTTGGGCAAAACAACGCAATCCAGGACTGTTTCTCCGTCTCTTGGCTTGCCTGCATCTGTGACCTCAATCAGGAAACTGGGGGAGTTTCTATTTCAAAACATGTCTAACAGTCATTATACTGCATTTTTCAAATGATTCGAAGAATAAGTTAATCTTAAAACACATATTTACAATACACTGCTTTCGTACATGGAAAAGCCGTGTCTTATTTTGCTGAAAATTTGCTGAGAGGCTTGAATCATTTTACACTGAGTGGAAACTGATGAATAGTCAATTTGATGGCTTTCTGTGTGGAGGATGCTGGTGTTATTCTTGGTCACAATTGTTATGACATAAAACTATGTGAGGGCACAGGGTCGTTGAATCAGAAAATAATAAAAGCACCCTTCATTTTTAGAAGTAACTGAGGGAAATCCTTTTGGGATTATTGTCTGAGTAAGATTCCTCCAGAATTCTGATAATAACAAAATAAGAAACTAATGTTGTACAGTGTCGTATATCTGTTTTCTGGCATGCATTAACCCTTTCAGGCTCAAATTGAGTTTTTGTTGCTAAAGGACAACCAAGACCTGCAGTGGTACTTTTGAGTAAAAAAAACTCATAAAATATGTATCTGGGGTAATAAGGTAGTTAGTTTTTAACTGTTGCAAATCAGCAACGCCTGCCTTGAGAGGGTTAAGTTGTAATAATTCACATTTTGAGGGAAAGAGTATTTTTATGTACATTTTTGCCAGAAACAGTCTATTTATTCTGCTTTGCGTGTATATGCCATGAAAGATGCCAGAATATCTAAGTTTATAATTATATTTTTGTGTGCTGTTTCCATCATGTGGTTCCATATCGTATAAAACATTTTGTACTTACATAAAGATCCTCAATGTTTTGGAGAGACTTAAATGTGACAACATAATATTCACTTCCAACACAAATTGCATCACTAGCAAATCATGTTGATTTGTAGGTCTTTCTAATAGAACAGTTCCATCTAAGGGCACTTGTTAAAGACAAGTAAACCCAGCAAAGAATAGATCGATGATCTCTCCCTACCTCTCCCTGTCCGTTATTCAAATTAAAAAAGAGGTTACCTGTTGTACTTCTAATTACATTGGGAGCTGGAGTTGGAGTGTCTGGTGATTTCCATACTGTTAATGTGAATTCTAAAAGAGATGTGATTGCTTTTTGAATGTCATAAGCATACAAACAAAACCTCTAATGTTCTCAACAAAATCAAATGGATAGGTTGGTGTTTTCCAACCAAGTCTTCGGGGAGCCCCGGACAGTCCACGTTTTTGCTCCCTCCCAGCTCCCAGCCAATCAGGAACACTGAATACCTGGTACAGGTGCGCTAGGAGCTGAGAGGCAGCAAAAACCCGAGGACTGGGTTGGGAAACGCTGGGATAGGTAAATAGGTCAAGACCTTGAAGTGATAAGGTCCTGGCACTCTCCATAAGTGGCTTTTTCCTTATTACTGTTCATTTTGCTTCCAAGCCTTTATTACTTATGAATCTGAATCAAGTGGGAAATTTAATGTAATAGACTAATTGAGTGTAGTAGACAATATCTTATTTAACATTTCTCTTGGAACAATGCAGTTAAGTTCAAAATAAACAAAAACATTCTCAGTTTCTCTGTTCACTGTTCAGAGCCAAGCATTGTGTTTTCATGCACACTGTAAAGGCAGAAATACAGTACACCCATACAAAACTGTAAAATGCATGTTTAATACGTATATGTAATGGGATTTACTGCCTATTAGTCCAGTCATATTTCTACTCAGGAGATGGAAATCGTGAAAATCTGTGTGAAAAATAATTTACTTTTATGAACAGTGTTCAGCATTTCATTTTTTGGAAAAAATTTAATACTTATTTCTTTAATAATATCACCTAAAGTAGGCACAGCCTATTATAATTTTGTTTTTATGATTGTAAAACCTCAACATTCAAATTGTAACCAAAAATGCAACCTTAAAAATGTGTTTTTAAAACACCCTCTGAACACCTCCCTGATAGTTTAACTACTGTACAGGTACATCTCATAATCACCCATGTTTGTGCTCACACTACAGCAAACCAGCATAATTCAGACGAAGACCAAAAGTTTTGTATATGCCCATGTCAGCTGGTTAGTAGAATGACAGCATTAGGTCAGTATAGCTTATGTGTAAAGTGTTAATATATCAATGGATGTTAATATTTTTTCACATAACATATATGCAATATTTATGTGTAATTATGACACTCACACAGACACAAACACGCATATTCAGTCTTTAGATGTTAGAGATTTGGAGGTTTGAAGAATCCTGTGGCTTTTCTGGATAGTAATTGTGTTTTTATGCTGGTTTCTAAATTCTCGTCTTTACTACATCTAAAGTGGTACTCGTCATTTTGGTGAGGAAAGCAGACATTAGTGCAAATGGTTTCAGGTGCAGGTGAATAGTTTCTGAAACTGCAGGTTTCCAGAGAAAGGTAACTGCTGTTGTACCTTATGTCTATGATTGCTCACATTTACAAAACATTACAAATGATAAACCACAATGTTTAGCCACTAAATGGTAACAGCAGAATTAGGATTAACCAAATAAACAACAATTATGCATGTAGTGTACATTTAATTATTTAAATAAAGCAATTCTCCGAACAACAAATAATATGAAATGGAAATAAAATACCCTATGCAAAAGGCAGAGTTTAATAAATCAAGTACTAGGTTTTTTGTGTTTGATGTTTCTGAGAATTTACCTTTTCCCAGTTACTTTTGTTTGTTGTAAGTGACAAATACAAGATTATCCAAAATCTACATACACAGACCTACAGAAATATCAGTTTTCAAAAAAGTTCAACGGGAGCTTGAACCTTTTTTTTCAGGCTGACATAGATCAATTATGCTGTCACTAAGACTCATTACAGAAATGACCAAACTGACAGCAAAAGGAATTAGAAAGGAGGAGAGAGCATGCTGCTATGACAAGATCGGGGGTGAGTTTCCCAAAGCCTTCTTAACGCTACGTTGTTCGTAAGTTCTATCTTTTACCATAGAACTTACGAAAGATGTAGCCTTAAGAAGCCTTCGGGAAACTCACCCCAGTTCATTTCCATCTGAATTAAGCTTTTCCCAAGGAATTTAACATCTAACCATTTGTGTTTGGCAAAGGGTTTGATATGCTAATCTGATTGTCTCAGTAAGTGTGGCTCTAGCTGAATATCACACCGACACTTGAGCAGCTGACATGATTTAAGATACCTGGTTATTTTGGTATGGTACACTGAAAGTGTGATGAAAGCAACAACTGAGAAAATGAATGCATTTCATTCATCCAAAGGGACATTCCAGGCTGATTTTTTTCAAACCCAAAACAATTTTTTTTTCTAATTTTTTAACAGGTGGTGGAACATATTTACTAAACGTCACCTCTCAAACTATGAGTTTTGTTTGTAATCTAAAACATATCAATGTAACTGTAAACAGACAGTTGAATATTTATAAATTGAAATAATAAAGGGGGAAATTCTGGTTCATACAGCAGCAATTGGAATATAGTGCGCAGATGAACATACACAAAGTGCTAAACAGACAGGGTACGAAGACCTTCCGGCCTGCCCGCCCTTCTGCCAGTGACGTCTCTCCTTCCTTCCCTGCTGCTGTTCCACTGTTCATCCTGCCTTCAGAAGCAGCACCAGCACTGCACTGAGATTCAAATCTTACAATTTTGACTTTGTAAATTAGGACTCATCTTGCTCATTTGATTTCCCTGCCACCCCCTGGAGGATGGGATCCCTTTGGGTCTGGTTCGTCACAAGGTGTCTTCCTTCCAGGGATTTTTTTCCTTGCCACTGTTGCCTCTGGCTTGTTCACTGGGGGCTTTGGGTGGGGATAATGTAAAGCGGGGCTTGGCATTAAGTCATGTGCACTTCACTGTTTGCTTTTGAAATCTCAGATATACTGTAGTCTCTTGTTAAAAAAAAACATGGAGATAATTCAGGCTTTACCACAGTATGAGTTTTATTGGTTTGCATTACTGTAGTTGGTCCCCCCACCACCCAGATCGCTCCATGCTTGTTTCATTTTTTTGTTCCTTTTAGTTCCCATTTCTGCCGTCAATGATTTTGATTAACTGCGTGTTTGTCTCAGTGGTCTAATATACTGTATATCAGAAGTCTGGACAAGATGTTTATTCTCTGTGCATGTGTGAGTGAGGGGTGTGTGAGTGTGCCCTGCAATGGGTTGGTGCCCCATCCTGGGTTATTCGTTACCTCGCTCCGGTCCCATCCGTGACCCTGAATAGGATAAGTGGTTGCATGGATGGATGGGTGAACGGATGTTTATTCCCTTGTCCCTGGTTGCCTGAATGCTAGTTTCTAGCTTGACATGTTTGTTCATAAAGACCTGAATTAAGTGTAATGGCATCAAAAATTGGTGTAATATTTATTACATTTTCAGAGGGCTATATTACCTTTCATAGACTGAACTTATTATAAACTGCTGAATCTATTATAAACATCTCAGAGGACCTGACCGAACATATACAAGCCCAGTCCAAAAAGGCAAGGCAACGTCTCTACCACGTGAGAACTGAGGAGGTTTGGGGTCACAATCACTATCTCATAATGCAAACTAAACTCCTAACATGAACTCTATATATATGAACTCTATCCACTGTTATACACTTGTCTTAGCACTGTTGTTCATTACACAACACAATTATATGCTGCACTATAGTATACATGGATACACTGTAATTTTTCTCAGTTCTTCTCTGATCTATTTTCTTAATATATTAATATTCTTGCACAGTCTTAAGAGTTTCCAGGTTTACATTTCACTACATGTTGTCCTTGCATGACTATGTACGTGACACATGAAGAATCTTGAATGTCATTTTATACTGATGTGGTCAGTTATCACTGGCTTCACAGTGGATTAACATAAAATACAAACTGATTGGTTCTGGCTATGTCATTTCTGAGGTTTCAGTACCAGTTACTATTGTTTTGTTCTAGATTCAGATACAGAAAGCCTTCATAGTTGCTAGGACTCTTTTTGTGGCAAGAATTCAGATGTCATGACAGCCACGGGAGAATGTGCTTACTGCCATTTTTCTACTCACTTTGTCCCACAAATCAAGTGCGCGTTGTGTAAACTCCAGGACATAACATGATAAATGAGGGAGATAGCATCTTGTCCAGAGAGCCCTATCTCTGCATGGGAACCCATTTCTACTCCGGCACAGACATGAATAACTGTGGTTCTCAGTGTGAGCATCGCTCTCTGGCCCAGTGTATACTTCTTTCTGGCTGTCTAATTAATCATAAACAGGGGAAAATGTGCTGGTTCAAGAACAAGAGCAACACTGGAGAGGCACCTCACAAGCAGCGAGCTGCTGTTTTCCACACATGTTCTTATACAGAATCTACTGCAACATTTTCAGAGCTATACTGGGTACAGCCCCAGTGAAGTACACATTTTTACCCATTTTCCTGAGAGTGTACTTATCTATCTTCAATTACTGCTGATTCAATAGGGTGGTACTGTCCACAATTTATTTAGAATTCGTTTAGAATCTTATGCTATGTACTATTACCTAACACATTTTGCAAAAAATTGTTGAATGTTTTCTGAAACAATTCTGGATGATTAATTAGTGTAGTCCCAAGCTTCTAGAAACCAGAAGAGTGTCCATGTTCTTAATTATTATGCTAGAGCTGTATTTTTAGTATATGATTGTATTGTGTGAAAACCCAACATAAATTCAATTAAGCACAATAAATTATACTTTAGAAGCATATAATTCCAAAAGTTTCTGATGTACCCAAAAATACAGTTCTAGTGGACTGTAGTGTGACATTTAATGAACACTGTTTTGTGCACAAGAATCAACATTATTCCAAATTTACATAACTGTAAAAAGCTTTAGAAAATATATGAAGCTGTTTAACATTATGAATATACAAAACATATTTGTCTTTGAATATAAAATTTTAATAAGAGTTGAGAACCTCTGCAGTAACCATAAACATGTCCTTTTCACAAATATTTCACTCAATTACAGCAGAGAAAGTAGGGAATATACAGCTACCCATCCCCCACGCCAAAATTGTTGGGTTCACTTCCTGCACTGATTGGCAGTTTTGCCCTCTAGGATGTTTTGTAGCTTCCAGCTCATTGGTGACTTGCAAATCACCACAACCAAGATGGGCAAATTCTTCTAGCCTGGATCTTTGTTGTGACATGGGACTTAAGTATAAACCTTTGGAATACACCATCAACCTAATCCTGTCAGATCCTACAACGTCCATACACTCACTCATAAAATTTTACAACATAGTAGGTGTTCCCCTGAAAGAATGAACAACTAATGCCAAGAGGGTGAAAAAACAATGAACATCAAACTCCATAACATTTTACCTTCTCACAAAAGTATACTTAACATCTGTTAATAATAACAAAGATCACGAAAAAGTTATTTTTATTAAGCACCATCTGCACTAAACATCTGTGCCCCAAATGAGTTAATTTTAATCTTTTGATGTGACTTCCAGAAGTTTCATAATAATCAGATCTAATATTTTCCATGTTGGTAAATCATGGCAAAGATCAAACACATTTAGGGCTTGCTAAATTAGATTTTTCTGGCCAGTTGTGTTATTCATTGACCCCTTAGTTACAAGGTCAACGTATAGGAAGAGTTTTAGCAAACGTTAAGCAAAACTTCCTGCTATTTATTTTCCTGCACACCATTTTACAAACAATAACATGGTGCTAGATTTTTTTTTAAACTGTTGACAATCTGTGTTTGTGAGTGAGATTTGTATGGGACCCTTGACTTTCTTTCTTTCTTTCTTTCTTTCTTTTAATTGTTAATCCTTCCTGGAAAGTTACAACAGACTAATAAGATATAAAAAAAATTCAAAACCATGGCAAAATTCTAGTTGATCTTAGTGATTTTCAGTTTGTTAATAATAAAGGATTTAATGCAGGTTGTTATTTGGCATTTAACATAAGAGATTTGAGCAAAAACCTTTACGGATTTTTCATTTATGCTGTGCTTTCCAAAAGCAACAAGGTTTTACTCCAGGTTTTTGGGTAACTCTAGAGGCATAAAAACAATTAACTAATTGAACCAACTAAGCCATAAAATACATTGCAGTGCATTCACCTGGTCCTCCAAGCCAGTATAAACTATGCTAAAAATCCTTCTCCACCCTTTGCTTTCCTGATGTAATCGCAATAAGCACTTGCCCCAGGGAAAAAAAAATAAAATTGAATATATATATAACTGTACAAAACCTATGTACAGACCAATAAACATAAACACAGTCACAATAACCTCTGTTGAGTGTTTGCCTGGTGCATGTGACAAAGGCATTACCATTACATGCATTTTTAACAAAAACCATATGGTGTCGGTTAGACATTAAGCTGACATCTGGGCCTGCTCCATGTAGCTTCAGCATTCCTTGCACTGAAGGGCTTTGGGAACACTCCCTGTTCCACTGCTGCAAAGGTAGAAGTGCTAGCTGTTTATGTTGAACCTTCTAGAGGTGGTCTTTAAGCTGTAACAGCTCTAGAGGAAGGAATGGGATTTTGTAAACTAATGCAGATACGTCCTTCAATACCGTAAAAGAGCACTTAATCAAGCAAATTTGTTTTTAAGACAAAATTTCTGAAGACCTTTTGCTTAAAATCTTCACTTTCTTTTTTGTAGGGTTTGCTTTCTAAGTGTGAACTGTACAGTCTTTTTAAGACCAAAAGCCTAATGCTAAAGAATTATTTTTTATAATTTTTTTTGAATCCTGAATCTCCTTAAAAACAGCTATGACTTTGTAACCAGCAGAATGTGGCTGAGTATATGATGTAAAAATAATCTGTCAACAGGTAGATCTAGGTGACTTTTAATTGGTTGAATTTGTTATGTCTTTGCCGGTACGTGAACCACACCTCTCCTGGTAAAACAGACATAAATTGGAGTGACTGACAACATAAGAACATGTATAGAACATCTCGTTATCTCTGCCAAGGCATTCTTGAGGCCTTGCCACAGCATGACTCCCAGTTGCTGCTATCCATTTCATGGTCATAAACAAGGACTCTGTGTAGAGGAGTGACAGACCCCTCCTGTGCCGCTACCTCTCTGAGAGGAAGCCGGGTGCTACGAGTGTACAGTGACCCCCCCCCGGGGGCCTTCAGGTTCCACACTAAATACCCACAATAAATTGTGTTTGCTCTGTGGAAATCTGTCATAACACCTCTGCAACATGAGACAGAATCGATCCGTCATGCTGTGAGCTAGATAACGGAAGGCTGAATAATTAGAAAAGGCACATGTGATCTGCCTTAGAATAGTAATACTTCAGTCACGTGATGAATCAGGAACGAGGTCATAAAGCTGCTGTAAATATAGCAGAGCATGACTTCACAAACCCTGTGAGCTAAAATAAAAACTTATTATGAGAAGAGAACTGAATTCAGGGTTCTTCCCCCACCAAGCCTCATAAGTACGTAAAGAGGTTTGCCTTATTGCCGTGGGATGTGTATGACAGGTGTGTTTTTAGTCATTCTTTCTGTCTAACGTTGATTTACATTTATTTTATAACAAATGAATGTTGAGGGCAGCAAAGGCCATAAGGGTATATAGTAGAGATTTTGGGCCCCATGAAAGTTTATCATATTGAGTGCCCCAGTCCAGACTAATCCAGGTATTTTCCCATTTTTTTAGGCCCCCTATCACTCGTCCTAACCCCCCCTTATGGTGCTCATGATGACATCTGCTACAAAAATTCAGTCTTAATAAATACACAATATTCATCTTTGTCCAGCTTTTAAAAGTGAATTATTCAATATCATGTCTGAATCATGTTTTTTTTTATCAGGATTTATCATTTAAGCCTTTTATGGGGGATTTGGGGATTAAAACCTGATGCTTTTAGATATTTCAAAAGTGAAAGGTAAATAAGAAATGATAATTGCATTGAACAATGATTCTAAGCCACTTTGTAGAATCAATGCTGTTTTTTGAACAGAAACACACAACAACACGTCAATTGAACATGGCGATTAGTTACTGTGCTTTGGGCACATATGCTATAATGATATAGGCATGTTCATTAAATTAAGGCAAATGTTGTTGCTTTTCTGTCCCTTAAATATCCCTTTGGTTATCTTTTCAATCCACATATAACATAAAAGGCGTAAGGGCGCACATTTCATTGCATGGGCAATCTAAGACGGTTTATCTCGATAACAGATTTTGTGTTTTTCCATACGCTTCTCGCATCTGTAGTATCAACAGCTCTTTGTCTGTGTCTCACCTTGATATAAAACATGCACAGTGCAAGGCATGAGATCAAGAGGAAGGAATGCTGATATACTGCCAAGTAATACTGATACAGACTTAACACCTCTTCAGTTATATTTCAAAAATGTTAAAAAATAAGCGATAACAAGCGAAGTCTTGTTAATATCAAGAATTATGAGCTGTGTCACATTAATCTAAAACAATACAGCTCAGAATATTACTGAAGCAAGTTGTATTTCAGTTCAAGTCCCTTGCATATTGATACAACAGCTAGGCCTCACTTGGAATCACCGGGTTATAAATCCATTTCCTTAACAGCTATTCCATCTGCTGAACAGGATGAACACATGTTAAACCCACTTTTCAACAAATACAGGTTCCATTCTTCAGCAAAACACATACCAGAGACACAACATAACTATAACTTATCTAGGTGATTTTGAAACAAAAATAAACAGCGCAATGTTGTACTGTAACAAAATTCTTATCAGGAATTCTTGGCAACCGCAGAGGAGGCAAAAGTCTTCAAAAGACACCAAAACTATCATCTATCATATCAATATATACAAGTAAAAATGACTTCAGTATTCAGTGATTGGACTGGTTTTATCTTCTTTTTCTTATAATATTTAACTTAATATAATTTTGGAGGGGATACAGAGAGTGGTGAAGTAATAGATAGTCTTTGAGAAACTATTAAACTATTAATTTAATCTTCAGTTCTCAAGGAAACAAATACACCCAAATGGTCATGGCTAACTAGTTACACCAGAAAGTATTTTTCTGTATCAAAGTGAAATTCTCCTACTATGCGATGCATGTACAAGGAATAATATAGCGTAACGCGTGAAATGCGTTGAAGGGAAGTGCTTTTTTTTATTTAACAAGTGTGTACTTGACCAGGGAGACTATTCTTTGTTGATTTTGCCTTGTGGGCATTTAGGCTCCTGCTGCTTCTCAGGTCCTCATTCTTCATGACTAATGAGAGAAGTGAGCTTGCAGGCCCGCTAATTACAGGACAGAGCAGGCTAGCGAGTCCGACGTTGACCGAAAACGGCTTATTCCAGCTAACTGCGTATAATCTGCCCACAGTACCGGCATGGAGAAGAAGAAGACATTTGTCAGGGTTTGGCTGCAAGTGCTGTTTCAACAGGCATTTGCTAAGACACTTGCAGGTCATTTTATCACCCGACGGGAGATGTAACTTTACACCTAAAGCAACACATTCTCACCTTGACACTAGCTCAGGTTTATGAGGGGCCATTTGTCACACACATTCATCTTCAGCCCCCAGTTTACTTAACTTATTTTCCATCACCATGAACAGGCGTTCTTAGATTAATTTTTGACGCTCCTATTTGCCTCTTTTAATTCCCCTGTTATCCTTGTGAAATCTCTTACAAGAACTATTACTCTATTCAGCACTTTAAACAAATGGAAATGTTCCTGGCAAGTCAACACCATTTCTAGAAGCTTCTCATTTCAAAACATGAAATCCATTAGAGATTTGTGGGTTACATGCATGCTCTTAAATAACAAATAGTCACCCATCAACTGCCACCATTTTCTGGCAATAGAGGGTTGCATTGCAAAGGAATTTTACACCAAATTTCTAAAATGATTGTACAGTCCAAAGTATGAGTTATTTTTTGATGAGTTTCATGAGTACTGGTTCTCTTATGATGAGGACATTGTTATGTTTATGTTTAATAAATGTCATTATTTAAATGCTAAAGTATATAGATTGCTCTTCCTAGTGTAGATATACAAACTGAAAACAAATGGTGATCTTTAGTTTCTTTCTTTTTAAAGTTTATTAAAAAAAACGTATATTAAATGAACCAGTTGTGTCTAAAGACAAAACTTTATTTTAAAAACAATTTTATGTTATTTAAATAAATGTTATAACGTTTTCATTATAGCATTATATATCACACAAATATAAATTTTATATTGAAACCAATTGCTAAAAACAGTTGTTTGTCATTTTAAACACCAAATTAACAGACAGCATTTTACCGTACACTTTTAATTTCCCTT
The DNA here is from genome assembly GCF_048594095.1 of Paramormyrops kingsleyae. Taxonomy (NCBI): domain Eukaryota; kingdom Metazoa; phylum Chordata; class Actinopteri; order Osteoglossiformes; family Mormyridae; genus Paramormyrops; species Paramormyrops kingsleyae. Next base: position 20,537,616 of record NC_132803.1, read on the forward strand.
GGATTTCATGGGTTACTCAGGAAACAAAAATGTTGTATCCAATTATAGACCAGGCTGCTGCCATCATTAATGATCCCGTTGCTGGTGGGCATATTTCCTTGCTGAATCAGAGGTGGCAGATTAATGGTGTCAGAACTGTACTAAATTATAAGAAGTGATTTTGTGAAGCAAACTCATAGTGACTATAATCTATTGGAATGCTCTCTCCATGGTCAGTAATTGGGCCCTTTTCTGGTATGTTCTCCCAGCATAGTCACGAGCAACACATGTATCAACATCATATGAAGAATATCCCCATAGTTACTGAAAACATTTTTGTGTATGTATGTGTATGTGTGTGTGAATTATGTTTATATTACATGGTGGGGACCGTTTTTCATGTTCCCACAAAGATCTGTGAATGCAATCAAAAAAGTAAAAATGCCAAAAGTCTATTTAGTTTTGTTACTTATGGTTAAGGTTAGGCCTGGGTAGGGGTTAAGGACATCATGTTAGGATTAGAGTTTTCCCAATAGAAATGAATGGAGAGTCCTCACAGAGATACAATCCTCTCTCTCAGTGTGTGTGTGTGTGTGTGTGTGTGTGTGTGTGTGATTTTGTAGATATTACATTATGGAGATCCAATGTAATTGATGTAATAAAACACCTGATACTTTTTATCTAGTGGTGACATTTTTCTGGTCCTGACAAAAGGTAATTAAATTTTATAAAAATCTGTGAATGCAATCAAAAAACTAAAATAGTCAAAAATGTTATATTTTGTTTGTTTACTTATGGTTAGTGTTAGGGCTAGGTAGGGGTTAAGGTTGTCATAGTCTTGCTTACATTATAATTTGTGAAATTTGTTGCTAATAAGTTAGTTTGAGTCTCCAGAAAGGAACAACAAAGTTGTATGGAAATATCCATCCATTCACCCATCTTCCATCTGCTTCTATGAACATAAGAACATAAGAACTATACAAACGAGAGGAGGCCATTCGGCCCATCGAGCTCGCTTGGGGAGAACTTAACTAATAGCTCAGAGTTGTTAAAATCTTATCTAGCTCTGATTTAAAGGAACCCAAAGATTCAGCATGCACTATGTTATCAGGAAGACTATTCCATACTCTGACTACACGCTGTGTAAAGAATTGCTTACTTAAATCCAGTTTGAAATGTTCTCCTGCTAAATTCCACCTGTGGCCACGAGTTCTTGTATTTGAACTAATGCTGAAGTAACTATTCGGTTGAACAGCATCCAAGCCTGATAGAATCTTATAGACCTGGATCATGTCCCCCCTCAGTCTCCTTTATTTGCTTGAGGCTGAACAGATTTAGCTCTACTTTTTACTAACCTTTCCTCGTATGACATTCCTCTAAGAGGAACAAGGTTGCTGGGTGCAGGAAATATATTAGCTAATTACCCAAATTTTATAACATAACAGGAAGTTATATTCCTGACATTGCCTTAATTTACCTTAGAGAATTTAGCTGGCTGATTAGTTCACTGTTTTTTCCCCCACAAATCATTTTGGTATTAACATAGAATAGCCTTTGCTAGATTGCTAGTAAAAAAATGTAAGAAATCTAAATGAAATGCATCACGTATAATGCATTGTATAAATTTAGTTATGTCTTATGGTAATTTATTGCAAAATAAAGTCTTTAAATGACAAGGAGTCATATGGGAATTGAATTTTTAGGAAGTGTTTCAACCTTTCTGTGTTTTGTCCCACTTACTGAATATATCCGAATAATACTGCAGTTGATATAACCACAAGTGCACTGATGACAGTAGTGCCTCAGAGATGTATTCCCAGAAGTGTTACAACACAAAGGGTTTTTCAGTATCCCACTTTGTATTAATTGAAAGATATTGGGCATATGTTGGTTTTATTTGGGTTTCCTTGAGTCTTCAGAATCTCTGCTTGCATATACACACGCAGTTCTATAAATCAGTATGACCTCAGTGAAAGCTGGAATCTATCCCAGGAAGCAGAGGGTAATAGGTAGGCCAGGCCATTAAAGGACATGCAGTCACACTAGTTCAGAGATGCCTTTTCACCTGGCTACAAGGTTTGTACTACAGAAGGATTCATGGGAATATGATGAAAACATGCAACCTCTACATGTAGATGTGGAGGTGGTGTGAGACCGCAGTGTAACCTGCCATGAAGTGCATTCAATGTGTCTTTAACAGTTATTGCAATGTATTACAATAATCGTATGCAGTCAAAGGAAATGTTTAAAGCTATTTGTCTGGGTAGTAAGTGTACATTTGCTCACAACACAAACACAATTTCACATTAAAACAAATGCAAAGTAAGAGCAACAAACAAAACTAACAAGGATTTCTTCTAACTAACAAGGATTTCTTCTGTTCTCCAAAAACTTGCTGGGCGGCTAGACGAACACCACTTTGCTCCCCAAACCTCTCCTCGGGGGCACCTCAGCCATTCCATGTATTTGTTAAATTTTACCACCAGCTTACACAATTAAATAATAAATAATTATAATAATTAATGAATCCATTAGTTAGTTTGTTAGCTACTTAGTTGGTTAGTTTATATAAAAAAAAAGTCCATCAGTGATGTATTAGGCATATGAGGTGTGCTGTGTAACTGCCATTATGGTCAGTTATGCTGCTTAAGTTTATTTAATTAATTTAAATATAAGAATAATTTAAACATGACTGAAATCCCAGCATTATTAGATTTAAACGAAGAATTTATTGATTAACATACTGATAATTAAAGGCATATGTTTATAAGAACCTTTGTAGTATTTCCATAGCGGAACTAATCTTGTGTTTGAGTTGGGGTCTGGTCAGTTTTGTTGGTAACATTTTCGTTTTGTTCAGTTAAGCAAGGCTAGGCTAGAGTGGCTCCTATAAGTCACCACTATACCAAGACTTCAGTTGGCAGCTGCTGTTGTTGTTGTACATGCAAGTGACCTGCTCAGAAAAGAGTTGGAGATAGGTGCCCAGGAATTCTTTTGATTCCAGACGGTTTCACGTGTTTGTGGCAAACCGCATACAGTGTAAGTCAAGTACAGTCAGTGGAGATACGTAACTTCTGAAGACAATCCCACTGATCATGCGTCAAGGGGCCTTAAGGCTGAAGAGCTCATTGCTTCCAACTGGTTTACTGGTCCAGACTTTCTCTGGCGAGATGAACTTCCCAGTGGAGATATTAAGGTTGGAGATATTGCAGATGAAGACTCAGAAGTTCGCAAGACCTTCGTACAGAGGACTTTGACGATAGAAATTTCACTGCGTGTTCGCTTCCAGAAATTCTCCAGCTGGACGAGATTAGTCAAAGCTATAGCCAGGCTCATTTGAAGGGGAGACTGTGCCAGGTCCACGTCACTCTAATTTTCAAAGCAACATCAACTTCACTTTGAATCATAGTCAACTAACATCTCTGCACTTTATATTGCCATTAATAATTGTAATAAAATCTTAAATTCAGTTGCACATTTCAGTTAGAATGGTCAAAACAATTCATGCAATAAAATAATTCATGCATGTAAATGGCGGGCTCAATATAAAAACACAAGTAATTTAAAGGTTGCGTGTAACAGTGGGTTTTAGTTCACTCTGGAGGATAAGAGCCTTTAACATATATGATCATAGGTGCAAATACTGAGGTCTACTTATGAGTCCACAGTAAATAATCACACTGTATACTGGGAGTGTAACATTACACAAAATTTACTCTTCAGTACAGAACTTGGTTTTTGTTTCATGGTTTAGTGCAATTTCGACACAGCAGGGAAAACAATTGTGAAATTGTTTATTATTTAAACTGCAAACACAGTTATGATTAGGAGCAGTTCTAAACCAAGGCAATGTGTCTGTCAACATGTTTGAATAACAACACAAGAGACCCTTATTTGCACATTGTACAAATAAAACAATTTAAAAATAAGACTTTATGGTAACACTCGACTTAAAGCTGCCATCTATAATGCACTACAGACACCTAGATAATGCAATATAATGGTATAAGAATTAAGGATGCTTTGTACTGCATTATGAAGGTATCTATAGTGCATTATATAGGAGAGCTTCATAAAACATTCATAATGCAAAACAAACATGGTTAGTATCATACCATCATATTATCTGTCAGGCGTTTTTATAAATATTTATAGCCTGTCTATAATGTTATATGAATGAGTCATAATATGTTATGAATATGTTCATATATTCTTATAGACATGACATTCATAGAAAGTATTGCCGCCTGCATCATAAGAAATACTGTATAATGACCTAAATTCTGTCTTAATCCCATGTTCTCCACTACTGAGTATGGTTGCATATCTGTAGCAATACACACCCTTATAGCCTTAGTTATTTTTTAGCCCAGCCTGAATTTTCCGGCAAAAGTGGCTTAAATGGTGCAGGTAGGGTAACTTGCAGAGGCTGTTTCTGCCTTGTTCTGGTTGTACACACATTCGGATGATGTTGTCTCAGTAGTTCGTTGTGTTTCTGGCAACACATCTTAGTTTGGTATAGTTTCGTTTGGTATAACAGAGCTGATGGAGGTCCGTCCGTGGATGAATGGATTTATATCAAATTCATTAAGCTAAAAATACCTTGTTATACAATATTGTTTGCTAATTAACTAGGAACTCTTGTAGTCTTTTTTCACAGCCAATGCAGATTTAGGTAAAGGGTGATTTCATATAATTAAATATTGGGAGAGTTTTGTTTTCCAGAATTTGTTACAATCTAAGCTAAAAATCTAAGCAAAGTCAATTTATCTAGTTGTGCTATTCAGCAAGTCTTGGCTCATTCAAATACTTGAGCCAAATGCTAAAAAAGAGGCAATTTTTCCTATCAGCTGGAGTTTCTATTTTTAATTATTTTATGAAATCAAAAAAAAAATAGACAGAGGTACTGGCAGATTAGAAGATAGGTACTGGCAGATTAGAAGTCTTGTTTCTGTGATTCTAAAAATTAAAGGCAACCACTGTATCCAAATGTAAAGTCCACTGGGAGACTAGAGGCCTCTGAAAGAGTTAAATAAAGATTTGTAACCCATCCATATTCTAATCGATTGTTCTTGCCAGGGTCTTGGGGGGCCTGGAGCCTATCAGGCAGCACAGGGTACTAGGCTGGGAAACACCCTGCTCAGGATGTTAGTCCATTGCAAGGCATATACCTGCACACACTATGGGTGATTTAGAGACACTAATTAACCTGAATGTCTCTGGACTGCAGGAGATAGCCTGTATGAGATGGGCTGAATATGCAAACTCCGTACACAGAGAGCGGAGGTGTCCTGCAATGAAATATAGCAGATATTGTATTATAGCATTAAGAGAATTAGGGAAAATAGAACAATAAGGCATGAAAAGGAAGCAGCACCAATCAATTCTGCCTTTGCAAACTCTCCATCCTGACAACTATGTGCCAAAGAGTTGTGGTATTTCTGCAGAACATGGGATGATGTTGTTTTTTTTTTAATGCACTGGCCTGCTATAGCTATTCTATCATGAAGGGCTGCACTTGTGTAAATAAGAGGCCCAACGCCATCGGTTGCTATTCAACGGTGGCTGGTATTCGGCAGCCAGCATGGCTGTGGCCTGGCAGAGCACGGCCTTCCTGCTGGGGGCTTTGACAGCAGGAGCTGACAGCTTGGGGCCCTGGCATGGGAACGTGCTGTCACGCTCACACAATGGAGCCCACTGGTGCTCACGGTGACACCCTTCTCATGGGCGTAGGATTTGGGGGTGGGGCAGGGGAGGATGGGCTAACACTGAGAAGCTCTGAAGAAAAGTTTATGGCAAATTAAGCATAAAGCTCAACACTTCATCATCAGAAGGAGCTGCTAGAAAAAAGTCTATAGTACATGCAAAATTATCATACACTTGAAATACATTAAAAGACTCAATCACACATGAATATATGTATACATAACTCAAAATAATAGCTCCCTACAAAGCCATACACTTGAAATCACACACTCACACACACACACACACACACACACACACAGGTTTGTAATTATATCTTTCTGAGGACTCTCCATTTATTTGTGTGACAAAAACTCTAAACCCAAAATGATGATCTTAACCCCTACCCAGCCCTAACCTTAACCAAAAGAAAAGACTTTTGGCATTTTTTTTTTTGATTGCATTCACAGATCTTTGTGGGGAACTGAAAAATGGTCCCCACAACGTAAAAAAACTGTTTTTTATTACATTATGGGGGCCATTTGAAAGAGTAGTATTTAATGTCCCTTGTAGAAGGAACGTCTCAAATTTTCTCTGCTATAACTGCTATGTAAATTAAAGATATGACATTTTCTTGCTAATAAAAGCACTCAAATGGTGAACATACTGTAAATATATTTGTTAGCAAAGAACACTGAGTGTATTTTTAGTAAATGTTAAGTAAATGTAAATGTTTCTACATGCAAATGTAGAAAATCTCAGTTTGTGAGATTTTCAGTGAGTATATGTTTATGAGTGAAAATCCAAAGCTGTTATATATGATGTACACATGATGTGTGTTGTGTGTTATGATTTTTTAAATAAGTATTGTTATGTTGTTTAGATATCTGCACTATTATCGATGAGGCAAATGATAGGACACATAACGATACCACTTCAGATACTAGATACAGTTGCATTTTCAAAATAAAAAAAAAAACATATGTGAGCTAAATTGTTGTACAATTAAAATTGCCAAGAGCAGTTGCAGTTTCAGACTTGTCATCAATATTACCCTGGATTTCTTGACTTGCATGGTGAAATAAAATGTTCACGGTCTTTTTGAAAATTTAATCACCAGCTTCATCTATGTCAGTAGATGATTTCATCCTCTAACTTTTTTTTCTAGTAATTGCTTGTTCAGCATGCACATATTTAAAAAAAAAAAAAAACTCTGAATTATTGAATTACAGAGTACCTGTTGTTATTGTTCTCCAAACACTAATAGCAGCATATCGTTAACAAAATGAGTGTTAATGTTAAACTTTTTAATGTTCGTATTTCATCCCATCTGATATTACTTGCTACACCTTAAAGATCACAGGCGTGACCTGCAACAGTAAAATTGCTACATAAATATGTGAGGAAAAGTCTTTGCCTCAGCCATAATACCTTTGTGCGAAGATTATATTTCAGTTGTGGCTTCTACAATCATTCCAATTCCACATTCTGTTTTCTTCTCAAATTTTGTATGACCACTGGCAGGGACTTAATTCGACCAAGTTGCTCCGCAACCGCAGTAAAATAATACCAAGACCAACACAAATGCAGTCATTCAAAGTCAGTCATGATGCAATGAGGTCAAAAGGCAAAGACGTCATTGGAAAATTAGCATTAATAATTCACGCAGAATTTATCTCTGGGTAAATAAACAATAAGTAGTCTGCGTCAAATGAGAGATTACATATCACATACAAATATGTATGAAAGAGTTTTATTTTACTATTTTAAAAACGTCGTTTTTATTTCAAAACTTTCTTAAACGTTAGAGATTTAATTCATTTGCATTTTTCCTAGTTACAAGAACTCTATGACTGAACCTACCATGATTGTGTATCCTTGTATTTTCTCATAGAGTAAATGCCATCAGTGGTAAAAACTTCGATCATTTCTCTCATGCTTCAGTTTCTAAAGCTAATAAAGTGATCCAAACTTAGGAAGAAAAAGAGAGGTCAGATATACTTGTCTCTCACATAATCATTACTTACTGTGTATTTCTGCTTCACTTTCGAGAACCTCTATACCATTCATTCATTCTACCCCTTTCAAAATTACGGGAGGGTTCAGTGAACTTTGTCTTGGGCAGTTTGGGTCAGTGGTGTGAACAAACACTCACTTAAACATCAAATGGCTTCTTAGTGGGCCTCCTCCTAAATGTATTTATTTAAGCTCACAATATCAAATGCTCTGATATGTTATGTTTGTTTTGTATAATATACAAGACTAAATTAAGATAAGTAGTTCTATTCATTACAAATATGGCATTGAAGCATGAGAGCTCTGACTGTTTATAAACTTAATTTGCATGTCTGAGTGATGGTTGAAATGACTCTTGGTGAAATGAATGAGGATTTTATGTAAAACAATGTGAGCCACAGTACTAGTGAGGGTTTGGGGGCTTATACAAATGCTGTGATGGATATTATTAATGCTATTCCTTTATGATCCCTCAGCCTCTGTGTACACTTCAAACAAGCCATCAGAATGAAACCTGCTCTTTTTGCACCATGCAGAATTTAGCTGTCCTGCAAAGCAGCCAAGGGAGTTCGGAGTTGTATATACACAAGATGATGGACTGTGACAGCTGGAGTCCAGTGTGTGAAAAAAAAATTAGTTCAGTTTGTAAACCACACTAAAAGGTTAACTTCAGTTTATTTACTTCACAGTCCGAATAATAATATAAATTAAGAATCTAAGGTCAAGTTGCATTTTTTATCTAAACACCCACTACTCAAATTGCAACTTGCCTGAAAAGATGGTGGAATAACTTATATTGTGTTAAATACTTGCAAATGTTGAAACAGAAAACTGAAACAAAGCCCTCAGATATGCGAAAAATTTGCACTTTGGTGAAAACGTGTGAGAGAAGTGGATCATTTGTGATATTCTTCATATATAGAACAATCTTTATTATACTTAAAATTATATGCTACCTTTTTATAGTTATTCATGCTAGAGGAAAAGGCTAGGAAATGTCTCTGAAGATGGCAAAACAATCCTATTGCATTCTATGAAAAACAGTGATTTACAGCTAGAACCTTACTGCAAAATTATAAATCAGTCAGTGTTCCAGAATGTTTTTTTATACCTCTGAAAAATAACCTGTGAAAAACAAAAATAATTATTTCAATTTCAGTGACACAGTTGTAAAGGCAATGAAAATACAGAAATACATTCAGTAGTTACTTTGTTAGGTACACCTAGCTAGTAGTGGTTAAGACCAACGTTGGTCCCCAGAACTGTTTGTACAGTAGACAAATTGTGCATTCAGAGAAGTCATTCTGCACACTACTGTTGTGCTGAGATGATATTGTTGTACTTGCAGCTTTCCTATCAGCTGTAACAAGTCTGGCCATTCTCCTCTGACCTCTCAAATTAACAAGATGTTTTTGGCATGGGTGTTTTTTTAATCATTACACTGTAATGTGCAGAAGTCCCAAAAGAATGGGTGTTTCTGAGAAGCTGGAGCACTGTAAAAGACACCAACAATGGCACCATTCAAAATCATTTTAATCAAGAATCTTAGTTATTCTAATGCTATGCAATAACTTACCCTCTTCCCTATTGTATGTATTCAGTTGCAGCCATGATTTGATGTTGGTAGGAGCAACCAGTACACATTAAACATTTTAATATATATAAAACACACTCTGAAACGTTTATAGAAATGAGCCCATCTGTATACTACTTTCATTTTCAAATAAATGAACACCTGTACTTTTAACTAAACTATTATCCACACTAGAACAATGTGAAATACAGACCTAGAAGTCAAGGCTGCCTTCTCGCTATTGTTGAACTCTTTTGCCACCTTGTGGAAATTAATGGTAGTAACATTTTACACTGAAAATTTACTCGAATAAGCACGTGTACAGATATACAGTGCTATAGTTGGCTAACAAACGTGCTTCAGCTTAAAAAAAACAATCTTTCAGTTTCACAGTATTTTCAGTATGCATTTCTATACTCGATAAGCCACATGGAAAATGAATGGTTGAGATTTTCATATAATTCTCTTAAAATTCAGTGTGTAACATTTTAAATAAAGATAATAATAATCCATAAAAACACAATTGCAACAAAAAGTATTAAACAATAAGTCCTTTTAGTTTAATAGACACTGTGAACACAAACAAATTTGCTGAAAAATATGTAATTGATACATTATTTCCCATCCCTGTGATAGGTAGGTGTCCCATCCTGGATTATTTTCTGCCCATAGCTTCCAGGATAGGTTCCAGACCCCCACAACCCTCAAGAAGACAAATGGGTACAGAAAATAGATGGATGGATGGATTATTTTCGATCATTTTTTAGTAAAACACGTACAGAAACAATCTGAACAGAGACAATCAAAATAAGTCATACTTTACATATGTAAATTTTAAAAAATGATGTAGTTCATCAGATACATTTAAGCTTTCAAATGAAATCATTTTAAATGTAACATATATAGACATATTTATAAACAATGTTTCTACATTTATGTAAATGTATGTACATGGATAGCAGGATGATTCAGGATGGGATGCCACATTTATGCACGCACTAGTGTAATCTCTCTCTCTCACACACACACACACACACATACACACTCTTCAGAAGCACCGACGTACATGTCTTTGGATTGCAGGTTAAGAACCGATTTCCCAACGAGAGGTCTTGTGTTGGATTTGTGGACCATACTGTGAACCAAGTCAAGTGTTCCCCAATTGTATGTGTAACTGGATTCTTCATCACGTCTCTTGCAGTTTTCTCTGGCGGCTTCCCCCAGCAAATGCAGGACCATTAGGGAACCCCATGGATGCTATAAGCAATGTACATTCGGCTCACATATCATAATCCCTTTACGGCAGGGGTCTCCAACTCCGGTCCTGGAGGGCTACTATCCAGTCGGTTTTCAATCTTACCTGGCTTCTGATGAGCCACACCTGTTCTCAGGTAAATACCAGGGCCGGGTGCGGCTCATCAGAAGCAAAGTGGGACAGAAAACCTACTGGATAGTAGCTCTCCAGGACCGGAGTTGGAGACCCCTGCTTTACGGTCAGTCTTGAGATATCGCAAGAAATGAGCGCTGTTGATGCTTATAAAAGCTGAGCTTCTAATATATTTCAATTTCAAAGGAAATGACACCCCCACCCCCTCTGTCAGCTCACTGATTATCTGGCAGCAAAACCTCCTCACATTGCTTTTCAAACTTATTTATAACCTCTAACAGGCTTCTTCAAAGGGATCTCACAAATTCACCTGTAAATTGGTTGCTTTGACATGAAAACATGAAGGTACGTATGTTTACTGTGGAACAAAATGGATGAATCCCCGCTTCCCATTCTCCCTTTTCCTTTAAGTCTGCTATTTGTTCAAGCATTACCTACAAAACAGTCCACGGCAATGTCCATGAGGTAAATTTTGGCAAATTATATGATAATGTTACTTATCTGGGGCTCTGTCTGTCCGATCTATGCTGTTCCATCCCCAGGTTTTTGGTTGTACGTTTTGTATAGATGAAGTGATGCTGTATCCCAAACTTCTCATTGGCCATCAGCTCAAACAGGCACACCTCAAGCTCATCCCTTGGTCTTGCTAGGTCACGGAAATGCTGCTCAAGTGGTGTTAGTTCACTACTCTTAGGAACCTATGGAAAAAAAGAGCTTATTTTCTATTATGTTATGTAATGTTCCTTAATAAACAAATAGGCAAATATGTGAAAAGCACATGCTTTTATGACATAGCTGAAAATAATTTTAAAAAGGGACTATAAATTAAGTATGTAGATGAATCAATGAAACAATAAATACTAGTTTTACTAAAAACTAGTAAAAACCAGAACTATGCAGTGATCTTAAGTTTCCTCCGTTAATATGGCAATAACTTATTATAGGGACACTGATGCTCCTCGACTTATAATGAAGTTATGTTCCAATCAATCCATCATAAGTGGAAAATATCGCAAGTCAAATATGAATATGATTACTAAGTAATCAAATAACTACCGTCACTCAATAAGTAAATAAAGAATTAGTGTCAGTAAATAAATACCAGTAATTGAAAACTAAATAAATTAATGCAAGTTTATTTGGTTAAATAGAAAGAAATACCATACAAAATGCTGTGTGATCGCTAGATGGCCTGGATGCATGGGTTGGTGGATGGTCTCATCACCGGGCATCAGTGGAATGTATTGTACGACATATTGATAGCCCAGGAATAGATTAAAAGTTGACTACTGAATGTGCATCACTATCTCATAAAGTTGAAACATTGTAAATCAAACTATTGTAAAGTGAGGGGAATTTGTACATGCTATTCTTTATGTTACACAATTAGAGACTTCAAAACTATTCTAGACACACAAGGAAGGGATACACCCTGGACAGGATGAACTCCATCACAGGACACACATATGCACACACTCATACAATTTGAGGTGTAACCTAAGGCCCCTGTGATCTGTATTTGATTAAGAGTTTGGATGATGGGTTGATGAATGGAAATCTGCTATAGCTGTTAGATATACCGATAATGTGGAGCTGTTACTCCTGGCAACCTATATGACAGATGTAAAGGAACATCTTCATCTGGGAATGAGTGAAAACTCAATCTTAAAAAACAACTGGGAAAAAGAAACTGAGTAAGTGAGGTCATCATCTGACTTTAGCTCCCGTCTTACAAAGGGCTACCTCAGAGGCTATTTCCATCAGCCATAGCTTTTCCTCCTCAGTGAACTCTGCTGTGGTCTTCATGTGCAAGGTTCTGCTGAGATAAAAATTATATTTTAAAGAGAAATTTGTAAAGTGTCAGAAAGATAATATATCCAAATACGTCTGGAAAGTATGCTTGTGTGTCTCATCACTAATGAAACTGTCAATTGTAAACAAAGCTTCCATGTATTGAACTTTCTCCAAGGTGGCATACCCACATTCACATCAGCATCTCTTCTTCAACGTTTATTTCACATGGATACCACAAAAGTGGAAAAACCCAGAACTGTATCTATGTATTTATGTGAGGAATTCCCACATTCTCCAAGCCTTTAGGGGACAGTGTATCGCTCTTTGAATTAAGACTTTGTAGCCATGAAGGTTGTTGGTTCACATCCCATAGCCAATGGAATGATGTCACTGTTGGGTCTTTGTGCAAGGCCCTGATTGCTCCAAACCACCTACACAGCCCTGTACTGGATAACTGGTAGAATGCTGAATGAAAATGATCCATTATTCCTTAATGCTGAGGTACAAACTTGTCATCAGCACAATTATGCAGATAAACATTTTATTTTTAGTGAAACTTAACATGAAAGCAAGGATGTCATGCATACGTATTTAGTAGCATTTCTTATTGCGTCCCATTACATCCGGAATAAACACATGCTATTCTATTTCAGTGCACCCTAGAGGCACAACACACACATTACCACTTAACTAAATGAAATCTCTGAGCAAGGAACTGTCAAATTTTAGGTTCTCACAAACACCAAAAATTCTGCTATTAGTCCAGATATGTCAGTAATAAATATGAACGATAAATATGCACGAAAGTGAATGCAGACAAGTTATACTTTCGAAAAATACTTTGAATGCGCGATGATTTTAGCGCCAGTTTCACTTTCTTTTTTAAATGTATTCGTTCTACTTCTTCTCAGACTCGATAATTATGTTACGTATAAATATGTCATACAAAGTCTCCCCTAGAGCAGTTCAAGAAAGCCAAAACACACGACCATAATGCTTATTTTAAACGTCCCAAGTGTAGTATGTCTCTTAACTTACCTTTGCTCATTGATCATTGTTGATATTAACTGTGGCAGTTAACGTTCCAAAAGTGCAATAGATATATTCTTAGCAACCTAACAATGCACTTAGATGTATTCTAATCAAAAATAAAACATTAAAATGAAACATATAAAGGAAGATTTCATAAATCATGCACCGGGTTAACATTATCATAGGCTAGCTAGCTACCATGCAATTATTCATTACATATGACCAAAACACTCATATCGAAAATAAAAGTAAAAGTATAGCTACACGGACAGTAAACAACTCGAGTATGGTTGTCTGTTAACCCACAAATCTCCATAAATTGCAGCGGGTAATATTAACGAATTGTGGACAACTGCTCAGCTAATGGATATAAAACAAAATTAATGCATACTGATATAGGTATTCGGTATTTCCATTATGTATACAACATTTCTTATTTTAGGGGATGATGTGGCACGGTGGACACAATGAGACTTGTTTGGGCATGCGTTCAATAAAATCGTGAGGATCAATTATCCGGTTAAAACTAGGGTTGGGTACCGAAAACCGGTGCCAATACGGCACCGGTACCTATATAACCGGTATGTACCGGACCGAAACAAAACGCGAATTTCGGTGCCACTTAGATGCCTGAACTGTCGATTGAAATATTTGTTCTCTGGGGCTATGATGACACAGTTGTAATAAGCATAAAATTCATCAACACAGACATGACATCATCAGGAAATGAGACCATCCGAGATGCGCGTGAATGCAGCAACTAACGTTACACTTGCTCTGACGGCAGCAGGTAGTCTACCGCTATCTTAGCTTGCTAAATTAAACAACTTTTGTTAAAATGCCTAAAACTAAACGGTAGAAAGTGTGGCTATATTTCACAAGAAAAGATTCCAACACCGCGGCGTGCAGCAAATGTTTTACAGCAGTTGCGTGTAAAGGGGGAAACACGTCAAATCTAATGAAACATTTGAGGGTACACGGAATAAACTTAAAAGCAGAGGGATGCACCGTGCTTGACAGCTTGAGGACAACAGCTGGCACGATCGGTGTGGATAACCCCAGCCCCAATCATACCAACCGTAGCAAAAAGGAGTCCACCGATTTTGTAAAGTATCGGTTCAGGCACCGTTTTGGCACAGGTGTTACACCATATTCTGTGACCATCATATATTGTGACCATAGGAGGCGCAAACTCCCGCGTGCACGCGCTTGGTACGCAAGTTACCTAAGTCTGCGGTTGAAAAGCGCTGTCGCTGGACGCGACTCGTTTTTATGCAGACGAACCCACCAGAGTTTTAACTTTCATGACGGATACATTGTACAGCATAGTTTATGAACATGCCTTATAATGTTTAAAGTCTCATGGATAATGCGTATAATCCATGAATAGAGTAAAGTTAAATTGCGTAGTCGGTGTGCATTCTAAATCTAATTTTTACGACGGTAATCTGATTTTACACGCCAATACAGTGGCTAATTAAAATAAAGCGAGAGTTTCAACAATGGGACACATATAGGTCGTACGTTGAGTATTACCACTAAAATGTCAACTAGCAAAGATGTGCGTGTGTACATATATTTATTTAAAAAAAAAATGTATATTATACATTTATAATATTCATAATATAAATACATGCTCTATTACAGAAATGGTGAACCCAGAGTTAGGCTAGGGTCACATAATATGATAGCAGCCATCACAAATGGTGACCCGTATGCCAGGGACTGCCTGCTGATTAGAACCTTAAAAATTCTTCAGATTATGAAATGTTCATGCTCAAAGTCGTCACCTGAAAAAGATTTGCTTGATCCAATATGTTTTTGCATGATTTATGCCAGGGTCACATAATATGATAGCAGCCATCACAAATGGTGACCCGTATGCCAGGGACTGCCTGCTGATTTCAACCTTAAAAATTATTCAGATTATGAAATGTTCATGCTCAAAGTCGTCACCTGAAAAAGATTTGCTTGATCCAATATGTTTTTGCATGATTTATGCCAGGGTCACATAATATGATAGCAGCCATCACAAATGGTGACCTGTATGCCAGGGACTGCCTGCTGATTAGAACCTTAAAAAGTCTTCAGATTATGAAATGTTCATGCTCAAAGTCATCACCTGAAAAAGATTTGCTTGATCCAATATGTTTTTGCATGATTTATGCCAGGGTCACATAATATGATAGCAGCCATCACAAATGGTGACCTGTATGCCAGGGACTGCCTGCTGATTAGAACCTTAAAAAGTCTTCAGATTATGAAATGTTCATGCTCAAAGTCATCACCTGAAAAAGATTTGGTTGATCCAATATGTTTTTGCATGATTTATGCCAGGGTCACATAATATGATAGCAGCCATCACAAATGGTGACCCGTATGCCAGGGACTGCCTGCTGATTAGAACCTTAAAAAGTCTCCTGATTATGAAATGTATGACAAAGGTTTGATTGTCCCATCATATTTTTGCTAGGGTCACATAATATGATAGCAGGAGACCACACTCTCAGGGGTTGCCAATTAATTCCAGCCACAAAATCTGTCTTAAATACCAGTACATAAAATCTCCACTTAAGTATTCTGTGCATCACAAGTTTTTTAAGATTTACAGCAGAGTGACACCCTCTCCCAAGTCCCAGTTAGTAATCACAGTTAACAGGTAGAAAAGGTGGGCTTTCATCTTGCTTTGTTATTGTACCTTTTTGTATCTGTTTACTAAGTCTGGAGACGTGTTTATGGATATCTGATTGCTATTATTACAGAAAAATAGGCATAGTTGTTGGAGCTATTTTACAGAACAATACACTGTTACATCTATATGTACTAGCATTACTAGAATTAAGAATAAAACACATATAATTGTTAATAAATTTCAGAACAGCAACATTCATCCAAAAATAAACTTTATTCTGAACTTGAATTATCAACAAACTGAATTTAAAATATGAACAAGGTATTTACAACTTAAATCAAAAGAAAATCAAAATTTATTAACATGCCAGACAGCAGTACTCTTTTGAAGTATCTGTTGTCCCAACACAGGTCAGGTGGTACCACCTTCCACATGCATCACACTGGATCTGTAAGCATAAAGCATGTATTGAGTAGGGTTTATTTCATTTCTTCATTATTTCATTTTTTCTGTACAAATAATTCCCACACATTATGTGTGCTCTTAATAAACAGATCATGCATTATTTAGCAAAACATATGTTGTCTTTATTTCAGAATACTTCTTAAGGTAAGTCTGTTTTGTTTTTCTTACCTAAAAAATCCTATGAAGATTGTGTCATTGATACTGCAAGATAGTAATATGTTCAGTCGTTGTAGTATTTTCTTTGGCATGCATTAATGTTTCATCTGTACTCATTGTTGTCATATACTTTGGTTTTTCAGGTTTGTTATATACATAATTGTTTTATATGAATGCTTTTCTGTGTTTTGTATATTCTTTACAATAAAAATGCACTCCATTCTCCCTCCTCCTTCCATCTTGTTAATTCTTGCAAAAAAGTTCTAAATAGGTGATGGCTTCTGAGGTTTCTTGGAAACACATTTCCCTTAGCAGAGGAATTAGGCATAACTTTGGTTTAATGTTGGTTTTAGGTAAACACATACCCAGTCTGTGTGTTTTTCATTTTGTGGATCGTCGGAGTCTACTTTTGAAATTTTTTCTCCACAATAGTGGCAAAGCTCACGAAGATCATCTGATCAGAATAAGATCATTATTAAGATCATAACTTATTTCAATTATAATAAATTCATGTTTTATAAGTTGAATCAAAGAATTCAATGATATGATAATAATGCTAAGTAAAAGTAAAAACTTACCTGTCTGCTTCAGCAGTTTGACAGCTACTTTCTTTCTATATTTGCAAACTGCTGATCTTGTGGTTGAGAAGATTAGAGGCTCCTCTGCCAGGATTTTCTCAGCATACTAGAATGCAACATAGTCACTAAGATAAATAAATGACATTTGTAATACATCAAATGAACTGCAAATATTTGGGTTTAGGAGACACAAAAAACAAAGGACACAATGAATTTGTAAAAGCAAGAAATGAAAAATAGATAAAAATCTCACTTTCAAAACAAATATGCCACATGAACTGCCATCGGGTTGTAATGAATGTGGCATTGTTTCTGCCTTCCATCGGGACACCTGACACCCATGCTTCCTCATAAATGCCCTCAAAAGTAGACAAAAGCAACATTAGTTAAGTTCCTTGCTGCTTTATAGAATACACTGGTCTTAGCAGCAGTCTTCAATGAAGTTGCAGTACCTTGTGGACTCCAAGCATGTTTTTAGTTTTGAGGATGCGTGTCCTAGAGAGTCCAGCACCAAGCTCTTCAACAGTTTGGGAAACATTGCCTATATGACAATAAAATTAATATGCAGCATACACTATAAACAATAAGAAGTGAGACTCCATACATAATAAAAAAAAGGTTGTTCTTACTGTCAGTATCCAGTGGCCAGGTTCATGTACTGCTCCCAGTATTACGTTAAAGTTCCCTGGGTTGCACTAAAAGGTAATTTCAAATAAAGGATTAGAAGGTAACACCACACCTCAGAGCATACCACTATGAGAAAAAAATCACTATCATAAGACCAGTTTTTGTCTGGGTTCATTTCTCTTGTAATACAACTTGTGCTCTAGAAATTATTCAAAATCAAAGGGACAAATGAATGTTTTGTGTTAGAGCAGTGCCACCACAATGACAAATAAAAAAAAACATGTAACAAACAAAAACACTTGCCTTGGCGCAAAAGAAAAAAAGCAGCCAGAGAAAAAATGACTCAGTTCAACCAAAATTACATACACACTAAACTCAGTTAATGTTGCAAAATCACCACTTCCAAATTGTTGTTAAACAGACAGACTAATCATAATTATTACAAAATAAATCATTATTTTTTTTATTAAAAATATGTATACATACGCATACCATACCAAGAATGCCTCGATCTTTCATTTTGCACCACTATACCAGATATCTATAGCTATGACTGTGATGGTTGTTTTGTAGTTTTATCGTTTGTAGTTTTGTTATACAATGTATGCACTTTGGAGTTGCAACTCTTCCAATATATGTAGGCAATATAGTTGTAGTTCTTATGTTCCCTTCACACTTCTATCTATGCTCGAAGTCGCTTTGGATAATACTGTCAGTCAAATGAATAAATGTAATGTAAATATAATACCTAGACGAGGACTAGTACCAGCACCATACCCTCTTCTTATGATAAAATTAATAACATTTAGAAAGTAGGAACAAAATAGGACATTCATATACCAAGTCAGTCACCGTATGTGGCTTCACACTGGTGGTGATGGTACACTGTCACAGCATCACTTTTCATTACCTTTAACCTTGACGTCTTCTTCTGCCAAATGCTAGTCATTTCATAGGAATCAATGAAAAGGGCCTGGTTGTCTTCATTTCTCTTATTGTGATGCTGCACCAAACGCAGCAGGTAGGCATTTATCACCTGAGAACCAAAATATTAATTTTCATACATCTGCCAGTATATATAGAATATACATACACACACATATAAAGTGCTATAGAAAAAAAAACATATCCCAACACACCTCACTCTCAAGTTCCTGATCAGGAGCTGTTCTTGTGATGTCCCAGTAAAAAATTTTGTAAGGCCCAATTCTTGAAAGCAGTACATGGACATTTTTCCCTTCCCAGGCCTCGTTCACACCTGTAAAACAAAACAAAATTAGAAATCTAACTAAAAATCTTCTCTTAGTGTAGTTTCTAACAATATACATTCTACAGCACATTCAACACTGCCCCACCCTCTCCATCTGACTGTTATCCAATCTGTAGCACAAAGGCACAGAGCACTTTGTATTTTTATTTATTATTGTTTAACTGTTTTTAACCTTAATTATTTATGTAATCTTATTGCTATTATTGTCATTGTAATGCTACTGTTATTGTTGTGTAAAGGTAGATTGGCAAAGAATTTCATTGCATGGTTGTGAACCATTTTCTTTTTTACTGTGCATATGACAAACTACTTGAATATTGAATCTTTATAATGATTTGAGTGATATTTTTAATATAAATGGCATTCTGCAGAATATAAAAGTAGTTCACATTTGTATATGAATATTATGACTGAGTACATACAAGACAGCAGTGAGACGGCTGGTGGAGAGGTAGATACAGTGGCTGATGCCAGCAGAGGAGTGGTGGACACAGCTGTTGGTAGAGATGAGGATGGATATGCAGAGGTAGTTGGAGTAGGTGGAGAAGACGATTCTGCTGCAGAAGAGGTAGCTGGAGTAGGAGGAGAAGCTGGTTTTGCTGCAGGAGAGGTAGCTGGAGTAGGAGGAGAAGCTGGTTTTGCTGCAGAAGAGGTAGCTGGAGTAGGAGGAGAAGCTGGTTTTGCTGCAGGAGAGTTAGTTGGAGTAGGGGGTGAAGGTGGTTTTGCTGCAGGAGAGGTAGTTGGAGTAGGTGGTGAAGGTGGTTCTGCTGCAGGGGAGGTAGTTTGAGTAGGGGGTGAAGGTGGTTTTGCTGAAGGGGAGGTGGGCACTCTGGCTTTAGCCTTCTCTTTTAATTTGCTGGGAATTCTAGGGACCTCTTCAGTGTGCAGCTTTAAGTGGTCAATGTTAACCCTTAAGGTGGCTTTCCCAAAACCATCTACAAGGTCAACACTTTTCCCCTCTATTCTTGTCACTGTGAAAGGCCCCAAGAACTCGGGCTCCAATTTTCCTCCCTTCCGTTGCTGACTGCGAACATTCTTCCTCCACACCATGTCACCAACCTGAAGCCTTTGGCCAAATGTCTTTGATCGCAGGTGCCTTCTGGTCTTCTCCTGCACCCTTTCAACATTGTCCTGTACTATTTTGAGGAGTTTTTCCTGCCTCTCAATGTCAAAGGTGACCTCCTCTTCTAAATATTTGTCCTCAATGGAGTGATCAATCTGTAGAAAATTAAATAACGTTTTTAAGATATTATTTAACTTGTCTTCAGTAGTCAAAGAATATATGCATTAACATTTATATTAAAAACCTGTCTAACCTGATACTGTTCAGGCACTTCAAATGGGTAGCGTGCTTCTCTACCAAACATCAGGAAATATGGTGAGAAGCGTGTTGTCAGTTGCTTTTTGGTGCGAAGACCAAACATCACTGCATCTAGATATCTGTCCCAGGTGTTGGGCTTATCGTCCACCAGCTTGGCAAGAGCCCTACAAATGAAATAGATACATCCATAACTTTTTGGTTTGAATTCCATATTCTCCATAGGATTGTAACAGTTACATTGTTTTTGCAGTCACCCTTATACAGTGATCTGAATAAAACTTTAATAAACAAAGAAATCAATGGGGGAGCTTCCCAAACACAAACAAGAATATAATGTTAGATATGAAGGCTCAGTGAATACATGGAAGGTACAATGAGTGAGTAAGCTGGTTTGGCTTATGTAGTGGTGTGTGAAGACTGGAAACAGGGGACTGGAATCAGGCCAACAATCAAAAGCCCAGTGAAACAAGTGTAAGTGTAAGACTAGAAAAGTAATGGTGAAAAGATGTAATCATATTTTACCTCTGTATGGTACCATTACACCTCTCAACCAGCCCATTTGTTTGGGGGTGGTATGGGGCACAAAGGCTCCTCTTGATTCCCAAGGCTTGGCATACCTCTGTGTTTATCTACAGGGAATGTAAGAAAACCTCTTTCTCATTTGTGCCTGAATTGACGCTGTATAAACATATATAAGTTCATACCACTGCTGAATGTTCATACCTCTGCTGAATAGCAAATACATAGCCTGACAATGCTTACAGTACATATTCGGCAACATTTGTAAAATACAATAACATTTCAAAATGTATTGTATTAAAAAAAAAAAAACTTACAGTGTTGACAAACTCTTTGCCCTGGTCTGTGAGGATGCGTTTGGGCACTTCAAATTGGTAAACAAATTTTAGTATGCACTCTGTCACTTCCTTTGCGGTCTTTGACTTTAAGGCATAAGCTTGTGTCCATCTTGTGCAATAATCAATCATCACACATGTATACTGATTCTTTTCTTCTGTCATGACCAGCTTCCCAATTAGGTCCATGCCAACAAGTTCAAATGGAACCTTTGTCTGTTAAAGTAAAATCAAAGTTAATTAGAAATTAAGCTAAATTGGAAACTATAAATGCTTTCATAAATTAAAGTCAGTAGTACATATGACAGACACAACACAATCTAGAAAATCTAAATTCACACCACATCAAGAACAAATGTACTTGTATATTTCTTTTTTAAATTCCACCTATATCTCTCTTTTTCATTCCTCTTTCCATCAAATTTTTCACAGTCTTTTATGGGGAAATTTTCCAAACTGCTCCTATCCATTCAATCTATCTATTGTTAGAATGATAGGCCAGCTTTTTCATCCATGCAAGCTAAATATCTAAGTAGGCCTAATAATAAAATCTTTGTCTTCTATGCAACCTGTGGTTTTTTTTTAGGTGGCATCTTTCTTGAAACAGTGGAGTGAACATGGAGCCACACTTGACTTTGACCAGCCTAACAATACATTGAAGACCTCCGTTGCCCCAAATGTATGAGGCTATTATTCTAATTATAATGAAATGAAAATTAATAACAATTATATGTATTTCGTTGTTTTATTATTCTGCAAGTTTTGCAGAATAATGGTATGAGAAATGGTATGACAATAACGGTATGAGAAATTTCTACTGTTTGTTATTATTTTTATAAATTTATGTCTGCTAATAAGGGTATTACTTGCATTCCATGATAATGAGCATTCAAAGGGCATTATTTTTAAAACTCTACAGTAAAATGTCATCAAACTCTGTATATAATAAGTATGATAATTACTCTATCTGATGGCGTTAAGGTTTATGACAGATCACACATTGATTTCCAATGGGTCTTAATGGGAAACAATGCATATTTCACAGGGCATTATTTATAAAACTCTACAGTAAAATACCTTTAAACGCATGATATAGTACGTGTAATAATTGCTCTTTTAGGTGGTGTTAGTGTTTTGAACGGACGTTTTGATGTTTACCAGGTAAATTGCTGTGAATATGGCAGATCACACATAATGCCTATTTAAGGTGGAACGGATTTTGCAAATAAGGAACTGCTATTGCGAATAAGGAGCCAACTTCTTCCTCGTAATAATCGGCATACCTAACAACTGTCGCCTTAAACCTTTGTGAAATATTTCGCGAACATCTCGACTAATTTGTGTAACAGTCTTTATAATTGTACAGATGAATTCTGGGTAGATCTGGGCAAGCATCAGGCTCGTGGAAAGAGCGGTATCGGAGCGAAACTGGAGCGAGACAGAGCGACCGCTCCAGCCATGATAAAAAAAACCACTCCGCGCTCTGACCGAATTCCGCCCGCTCCGCCCCTCGCTCACGCTCCGCTCACATGCTCTGCTCTAAATTAATGCATAGGATTTTAAGCTGTACTATATAAATGCAATGTGAGGACAGACATATGAAAGACATATGAAAGTGATCAGTTGTCAATTGTTGACACACGTCTGCATATAGTGCAAAACAATATTATAAACATTATAAACAGTCATATATATAGGTCCAAAACTTACCTTGATTGGTGTGTATTGCGTTTCAGTTTTTAGTGTGCCTTTGTTTTTCTGGCAAACTGTACACTGTGACACCTGTGACAACATACAGAATTTTTTTCAATGTGGAAACACGTCTTTACGAACTTCAAATAGCTGTATAAGAAAAACATAAATAATAACATACCCATCGTTCAATGTCTCTGGACATTCCAGGCCAGTAAAAACGCTGGGATATGGCATCCCTAGTTTTTAATTGCCCACAGTGTGCTCCAATGCCACTGCTGTGGAACTGTATGAAAAGTTCATCAGCCTCTTCTGCGCTACGAACAACTTTGGCCCTGACTTCTTCGTCAGAGCCCTTGTTTCTGGTGTAGTACAAGTCTCCATCTAAAATACATTCGGAATTATACGTATATTAATAAACATATGAAGACTGCTGTATTTACTGTTGTACTATTTACATTTACTTCACATGTATTAAGGCCACTTAAAATTAATAAATTGTTTTACATGGCCGAACGCCTCAATTTTTTTGGTGACGGCTCGATTTTTTTAATATTTTATATTTTTCAAAAAATCGGTTTTTTTTACCTCAAAAACTGTGGGTGAAAAATCTTTTATGTCAGCCTCGGATTTTTCAATTTGACGCTTCTCGGACAATGGTTTTTATCGTTTGTCAGATTGTGTGTGGGCCCACGGTATTAAAAAGAACTTTTCTAGTTTTAGTATATCTCTGTTGCCGTTCGTCTTTTCGCTAAAAATATAAAATAGAAAATAGAAAATCCCCTACTCACCAATATTTTAGAAGTTTGAGTCATGTAAAACAATTTATTAATTTTAAGTGGCCTAATGTCTGGAAGTCATGTTTATTAGATGTTTCTTGCAAAAAATAACTTACCGATTATGGAGAAATTAGAAGATCTTCTTCGTAAGCTGTATCTCTGATGCTTGCTGAAATTTTTCGGATATTCTCCTTTAATTAATAAGTCAAATATTTCTTTGACTAATTGGGGATCCATGATTTCGAAACAGCGATAGGCCTACGGTATTACGTCATACGTCGTCATACGTCATTCGCGTTACGTCGAACTCGACTTTTTTTGCAAAAAATACAGAAAAATACAAATCGTCTTCTTTCGGTTTCAACCTTACGTCAGCCAGGGAATGCTAAAATATGTAAACTAATATATTTTAATGTTTGCAATCAAATAAAAGCTTATAAATGTAAAAGTATTGTCTTTTTTTAATTGGTGTTTCGAGCCAATAGGGGTTTTTCGTATCAAGTCGTTTGTCGAAGTTGTGCCTTCTGGAACCAATTACTGACGTAGGGTGAGGTATAACTGTATTTCACCTTGACGTGATTAGCATACAACTGTCGCGTAAACAGTAAAATTGACCCTGTTATTTTACCTGACTCTAACTCTGATTGTGACATCTAGGTAAAGCAACGCAGAACCTGGAGCTGGAGTCTAAATACAACCAGGATTCAGATCCAGACAGTGCTCGTTGCGTAGACTTCTTTTCATTCACAAGGTCTTATTGATTCAGTGTATTTGTCTCCTGGTTTTGGATTTTTTCTTCTGGTTTTAATTTCTGGCAAATTCGTTGGATTGTGCTGTGGATTATATATATATATATATATATATAAAATAAATCATGCAAAAACATATTGGATCAAGCAAATCTTTTTCAGGTGACGACTTTGAGCATGAACATTTCATAATCTGAATAATTTTTAAGGTTGAAATCAGCAGGCAGTCCCTGGCATACGGGTCACCATTTGTGATGGCTGCTATCATATTATGTGACCCTGGCATAAATCATGCAAAAACATATTGGATCAACCAAATCTTTTTCAGGTGACGACTTTGAGCATGAACATTTCATAATCAGGAGACTTTTTAAGGTTCTAATCAGCAGGCAGTCCCTGGCATACAGGTCACCATTTGTGATGGCTGCTATCATATTATGTGACCCTGGCATAAATCATGCAAAAACATATTGGATCAAGCAAATCTTTTTCAGGTGACGACTTTGAGCATGAACATTTCATAATCTGAATAATTTTTAAGGTTGAAATCAGCAGGCAGTCCCTGGCATACGGGTCACCATTTGTGATGGCTGCTATCATATTATGTGACCCTGGCATAAATCATGCAAAAACATATTGGATCAACCAAATCTTTTTCAGGTGACGACTTTGAGCATGAACATTTCATAATCAGGAGACTTTTTAAGGTTCTAATCAGCAGGCAGTCCCTGGCATACAGGTCACCATTTGTGATGGCTGCTATCATATTATGTGACCCTGGCATAAATCATGCAAAAACATATTGGATCAAGCAAATCTTTTTCAGGTGACGACTTTGAGCATGAACATTTCATAATCTGAATAATTTTTAAGGTTGAAATCAGCAGGCAGTCCCTGGCATACGGGTCACCATTTGTGATGGCTGCTATCATATTATGTGACCCTGGCATAAATCATGCAAAAACATATTGGATCAACCAAATCTTTTTCAGGTGACGACTTTGAGCATGAACATTTCATAATCAGGAGACTTTTTAAGGTTCTAATCAGCAGGCAGTCCCTGGCATACAGGTCACCATTTGTGATGGCTGCTATCATATTATGTGACCCTGGCATAAATCATGCAAAAACATATTGGATCAAGCAAATCTTTTTCAGGTGACGACTTTGAGCATGAACATTTCATAATCTGAAGAATTTTTAAGGTTCTAATCAGCAGGCAGTCCCTGGCATACGGGTCACCATTTGTGATGGCTGCTATCATATTATGTGACCCTGGCATAAATCATGCAAAAACATATTGGATCAAGCAAATCTTTTTCAGGTGACGACTTTGAGCATGAACATTTCATAATCTGAATAATTTTTAAGGTTGAAATCAGCAGGCAGTCCCTGGCATACGGGTCACCATTTGTGATGGCTGCTATCATATTATGTGACCCTGGCATAAATCATGCAAAAACATATTGGATCAAGCAAATCTTTTTCAGGTGACGACTTTGAGCATGAACATTTCATAATCTGAAGAATTTTTAAGGTTCTAATCAGCAGGCAGTCCCTGGCATACGGGTCACCATTTGTGATGGCTGCTATCATATTATGTGACCCTAGCCTAACTCTGGGTTCACCATTTCTGTAATAGAGCATGTATTTATATTATGAATATTATAAATGTATAATATACATTTTTTTTTTAAATAAATATATGTACACACGCACATCTTTGCTAGTTGACATTTTAGTGGTAATACTCAACGTACGACCTATATGTGTCCCATTGTTGAAACTCTCGCTTTATTTTAATTAGCCACTGTATTGGCGTGTAAAATCAGATTACCGTCGTAAAAATTAGATTTAGAATGCACACCGACTACGCAATTTAACTTTACTCTATTCATGGATTATACGCATTATCCATGAGACTTTAAACATTATAAGGCATGTTCATAAACTATGCTGTACAATGTATCCGTCATGAAAGTTAAAACTCTGGTGGGTTCGTCTGCATAAAAACGAGTCGCGTCCAGCGACAGCGCTTTTCAACCGCAGACTTAGGTAACTTGCGTACCAAGCGCGTGCACGCGGGAGTTTGCGCCTCCTATGGTCACAATATATGATGGTCACAGAATATGGTGTAACACCTGTTCCGTTTTAAAAGTATCGATTTGGCACCGGTATCGAAAAAACCCCAAACGATACCCAACCCTAGTTAAAACAAAACGTAAAGTTAGCAGTGGGTTCGATCGATCCTCTTCAGACATGCGGTGATCTACCGCGGTTAAGTTAGCCTCATATTCGATATTCAGTTTTCTAGCTTCAATAACTTTTCACGGAAGTAAGGTGGGGCGTTATTAATCACAGAATCGTGTTGTCCAGTACGCAGGCTAAGATGCACACCGATTATTTTTGCGCTTCAAACCATTTCGTGATTTGTGCAAAATCGTGTTAATAGCTAATAAATTAGGTGCTGTCAGCTGTAATGACATGGTGCTTTAGCATTTTGGGCTCATGGCGACTGATGCACACCCCTTTGTTTCCCAGATTGCTTTACGTACGATTTTTAATTAATTTTTGAATGTTCGAATGTATCCGTGTAATGCGAAATGGGACAATGCATGAATGGGTTAATAACTTTAAAACTAGACAAGACAGGCACTTCTAGTGAAGTGTGCATGGATCAGGGGACTCTGGGGGACAATGCACACCCCTTGGATTTTCAGAATAACTTTCTCTCTAACAGTTATTAATTAATACATTGTATGCATATTACATGGCATAGGGGCACTGCAATAATGGGTTAATAGCTCTGGAACAAAATGGGACAGCCATGTCCCATGAAGTGTGCATGGATCAGTGGACTCTGGCGGACAATGCACACCCCTTAGATTTTCAGAATAACTTTCACTCTAATAGTTATTAATTGATACATTGTATGCATATTACATGGCATAGGGGCAATGCACTAAAGGGTTAATAGCTCTGGAACGAAATGGGACAGCCATGTCCCATGAAGTGTGCCTTGATCAGGGGACTCTGGGGGACAATGCACACCCCTTAGATTTTCAGAATAACTTTCACTCTAATAGTTATTAATTGATACATTGTATGCATATTACATGGCATAGGGGCACTGCAATAAAGGGTTAATAGCTCTGGAACGAAATGGGACAGCCATGTCCTATGAAGTGTGCCTTGATCAGGGGACTCTGGGGGACAATGCACACCCCTTAGATTTTCAGAATAACTTTCACTCTAACAGTTATTAATTAATACATTGTATGCATATTACATGGCATAGGGGCAGTGCAATAAA
This sequence comes from Paramormyrops kingsleyae, assembly GCF_048594095.1. Lineage (NCBI taxonomy): Eukaryota > Metazoa > Chordata > Actinopteri > Osteoglossiformes > Mormyridae > Paramormyrops > Paramormyrops kingsleyae. The sequence goes on from NC_132803.1 coordinate 20,565,518, forward strand.
GGGTTAATAGCTCTGGAACCAATTGAGACAGCCATGTCCTGTGAAGTGTGCATTGATCAGGGGAACTTGGGGGACAATGCACACCCCTCACTTTTTCAGATTAGTTTTGTCTGTAATAGTTATTTTTTAATATATTGCATCCACTTAAAGTGCAATGGGGCAACACACTAAAGGGGTAATATCTCTGAAACAAAATGGGACAGCCATGTCCAATTGAGTGTGCTTTCACCAGGTATTGCCTCATGCTTCCAGTAGTGACTCTGACCGTAGCCAAATGCAAAACTAGTGAAAAAACAGTCAGAAAAGATGAGGAGGGAAAAATGTTAGTGGCCCCCACCTGTTAAACCATTCCTGTTTTGGGGGTCGTCTCAGGATGCTACGATTGAGTATGAAGTCCGTTCCATTTCTTCAGTTTCAGATGAAGAGCATTCAGTAAAAAAACAACCCTCCTTAATTATTGTTTTCTTTTTTGTTCAATGGATAAATGCTTAATGCTAATGTATTAATTGTGACGAAACACGTAATCAAGCAATTCAGCTGCGATACATTTGCTTTGTTCCACGGTGCACTGCCTAATTCACACTTTACAACTTACTTATGGATAAATTTGTGTTATCAATTAACTGTCAATATGTATGAAATGGAGCAATGGCATGTAAAATGGATGCAATGTAATAATAAATAACTGCTAGACAGAAAGTGATCTTGAAAATCCAAGAGGTGTGCATTGTCCCCCAGACTCCACTGATGAAAGCACACTCAATTGGACATGGCTGTCCCATTTTGTTTCAGAGATATTACCCCTTTAGTGTGTTGCCCCATTGCACTTTAAGTGGATGCAATATATTAAAAAATAACTATTACAGACAAAACTAATCTGAAAAAGTGAGGGGTGTGCATTGTCCCCCAAGTTCCCCTGATCAATGCACACTTCACAGGACATGGCTGTCTCAATTGGTTCCAAGGCTATTAACCCTTTAGTGCATTGCCCCTATGCCATGTAATATGCATACAATGTATTAATTAATAACTGTTAGAGTGAAAGTTATTCTGAAAATCCAAGGGGTGTGCATTGTCCCCCAGAGGCCTCTGATCCATGCACACTTCATGGGACATGGCTGTCCCATCTTGTTCCAGAGCTATTAACCCTTTAGTGCATTGCCCCTATGCCATGTAATATGCATACAATGTATTAATTAATAACTGTTAGAGTGAAAGTTATTCTGAAAATCTAAGGGGTGTGCATTGTCCCCCAGAGTCCCCTGATCAAGGCACACTTCATGGGACATGGCTGTCCCATCTTGTTCCAGAGCTATTAACCCTTTATTGCATTGCCCCTATGCCATGTAATATGCATACAATGTATTAATTAATAACTGTTAGAGTGAAAGTTATTCTGAAAATCTAAGGGGTGTGCATTGTGCCCCAGAGTCCCCTGATCAAGGCACACTTCATGGGATATGGCTGTCCCATTTTGTTCCTGAGCTATTAACCCTTTAGTGCATTGCCCCTAAGCCATGTAATATGCATACAATGTATTAATTAATAGCTGTTAGAGTGAAAGTTATTCTGAAAATCTAAGGGGTGTGCATTGTTCCCTGTAGTCCACTGATAAAAGCACACTTCACTAGATGTGCCTATCTCGTCTAGTTTTAAAGTTATTAACCCATTCATGTATTGTCCCATAGCACATTATACGGATACGTTCGAACATTCAAAAATTAATTAAAAATCGTACGTAAAGCAATCTGGGAAACAAAGGGGTGTGCAACAGTCGCCATGAGCCCAAAATGCTAACCGACCATGTCATTACAGCTGACAGGACCTATTTTATGAGCTATTAACGCGATTTTGCACAAATCACGAAATGGTTTGAAGCGACAAAATAACCGGTGTGCATTGTTGTCTGTGGACTGGACAACACGATTTTATCACTAAAAACGCCCCACCTTACTTCCGTGAAAAGTTATTGAAGCTAGAAAACTGAATATCGAATATGAGGCTAACTTAACCGCGGTCACAGACCGCTGTATTTACCTTATATATTAAAACATTACAAAAAGAAGGAAGCAAGGTGACTCTCACGCTCATGCAAGAAATCATACGGAAAATCTATATTATTCCATTATAAAATTACAATTAACCACATCAAAACTGCAAACCATATAGACAATTTACGTGTTAGTAATACTGATACATAGATGTAAATGAGTGTGCAGTCTCGAATTGAAAATTTCAGGTTAGACAGCTGACCAAAGTTGATGACACTGATTACCCTTATTAAATTGCTGCACAATAAATCATTGTACCGCCAGGCGGACAAGAAGAGCTGCTTACCAGTGTTCCGGGCAATAAAGTTTCCCTATGTTTCCCCTGTCGCGAGCTGATTTGTACACGGTTTCGCTGTTGTTTTCATGTCTTTTTACGAAGCTCTTGAGGTAAACAAGCCATGTATTTTAAAACATCACATGCCTTTTCTATGTTTTTTGTTTTTACAGATAATAAATGAAAGTATTTCATTTGCTGGATAGAGATATTTCTTGATGAAAACGCAGAGTAATCATATCACATTTGGGCCCTTGAGAAAAGCCTTTGTCCTCAACTTTGTCCTCCAAATATTCTCATTGTGTGGGTGCTAAATAAATGAGCACAAAGTAGTGTAATGCTAATGATGTAGTTAAAGAGAAAAAAAATGAACGTCAACAATAATACTGTACACCAAGGAACTGATTTGGATATACCCTTTATTTGTCAATGTGTTTGACTAATAAAGCACAAGCAAGTTTGATTTTTGAGCAAATATACAGATGATATATAGAGAATTTGCATCTGGAATTATAGTGCTACATCACATGAACAAATATTCTTTCCCTCTTTTAAAGATTAGGCAGATTAGGTTGTAGTAAAAAAAAACATTATATTGTAACAACATTTCTAGAAAACATAAACAACATCTGCAAAGAGTATGAATGCTCCTGTTAATCTAGTTTTCCTGAAATGTGTAACAAAACCCTTCAGCTATTCAGCAGTGTTCGGTATTTATAGTGTCCCCTTTGCAACTGCCACTGGAGAGACCTTTTGTATTGCAGCTGCGGGTTCGAGAGCGTTGACCGGCCTGGCAGCTTGACCAGGGAGACCAGCAGTTCCAATTTCCTTCCTGGATAACATTTCCTACTAAAACAAAATCTGATGTGAAAACATTGAACGGAAAGATGCAGGATCGCCAAGCTGCAGAAGTAAGGCGATTGACAACTGTGGATATGGACACAAAACAGGAAATGATAATTATTCATCTGGCCCCATGATATAATTAGATAAAGTGACCTACCCTCCAGTAAGTCAGACTTAAGTGTCTGACATGCCAGTCCCTCAAACTGGGGTGCGCACAGACATAGGCACCGGCCGTCGATCATTGCCACTGTGCCTCCATTCTGGCAGGGCTGACACTTGCACACACTATACTCAGCGATGTAATCCTCAGTCGCTCTCTCTATGTTGCTTTTCTTGGTTTCAGCATGGAGCATATTTACAGGAATCAGAGACAAGATAGGCTCCGGCTGTCGGTAAAAGAAAATAGTAAATACAACTCCATCTGTCATGCACTAGGAAAGCAAAGGCAAACCAGCGGCAATGACAATGCATTTGACTTCTTCAGGCCAAATTTTTTATTTATTATTCAATGAAACTATGTTAAGTCACGTTGCATTTTATTGTATATTCATACTTGACTGGAGAGCAGAACTGGTGCATCATGAAGTGATTTAGCCCACTGAACGTAGGCTTCCGGATCCAGCACACCAGTTTTCTCTAATTTAGTCTTCAGGAAAGTAGCAGCTACTACTGTGCCTCCATTGATGGACGTCACCACCTTGTCAATGAGTGCATCATTATTTCCGGTTTCTATGTGGAAAAGCCAGGTAGGGGTCAAATATTTCTCAAATAGTGCTCAGTTCGATGGTTCTCTTGCCACCCAAAGAGACAACATGGTAACTTTTCATCAATGAACTAACCATTTCCTGAAACTCTCACTTTTTCACAATTTCCTGTGTCCAATCTCACAGTGGTATCAGCCTCGAATTTAACAGAGAGGTCAAGGTTGAGGCACTCCTGGATTTTCTGCTCTGTCATTTCTGGAATTAACAAAATATTGAAAAGTGCTGTTTGAAATGAACCAGGGTAGTTTAAAATAAAATTCTGTAATATTCCATGAAATACATCTTTTTTAAACCACTACTGTTCTTCAGCAATACTGCATGCAAATTCACGTTTTTATATTTATGTCCAATAATATAACATAATAAGCCAAAACAAATATTACAGTATATGGTTAAAGTCTTCAGTAATAGAGTATACTTCATATGTAATTAATACGATTATAAAACTGATTTTTCAGACAGCATACTTGTTGTCTTCATGACTTCCTTGTTTATGACATAGACAAGTTCGTATTCGCCGCCTGACTTTCCAGACATGGCATAATGTGTTCCATAATCTTCCAAGAATCTGAAGTATTCCCCCTTGTTGTACTCCACTGGCAAATAGGATATGTCATTTAGAAAGATTTCTGTCAACATGGGATCTCTTGACCTCATTCTGAATGTGCTCAGCTGAACCTTGCTTTTAACTCGCATAAAACTCCTGTGCTGAAAAGAGAAATTAAATCAACACGTTGCTTAAAAGATTACCTAAAAGGTAGCAGTCGGTCTATAAGTTTAATTATATCATATGCTTGTCTTCCATTAAAGTGATGAAAGTTCGCTGAAAGATTATTGTGTAGTTAGACATTTGAATTGTCAAAAAGGTGCCTCTGGGTTTCATGTATTATGTAATGTGTGAGGCTGGCTCAATAGGTGATAATGTTTGAATCTTATCTCTATTCTGTATGTGTAGAGTGTCACATGGGTTTCCTCCCAGAACCCAAAGACATGCAGTTAAATTAATTGCCTGCACTACACTGCTATTAGTGTGAGTGACCTGCAATGGACAAGCATCCCACTCAGGGTGTACCTCAACCATTCAGGGTGTACAAGCAGTCCCTGGGTTAAGAGCAGACAACTCATTCTTACAAACAGACTAAAATTTTTCTGCTAAAAATTTGAGTTGAATACAATGGTTTGTAATAACGAAGGTATGCACTATGTTGAAACCCCCATGAAAACATTGCACGGCCTCAGCAGTCTGTCTGCATGAGGTACAGTACAGTATGCAATTACTTTTGTATTATTATAATATACTATATTATTATTTTGCCAACTTATCTGCAAATTTGATTTCAAGAATGGATCTTGTTTGTAACCTGGGGACTGACTGTACCCCTTTGCTCCCTCCAAGAAATCCTGATCAATACTGCCTACAAGTCCTACTCGGAAGATCTGAATAGGATCGAGTTGGGGAATCATAATTATGACTTGACGCCTGTTCAATTGGTTAATAAAATGTATTACTTTCGAAATAGACATAAATAAGGGCTTTCTACGGAGGAGTGTAAGAATAACTGAAATATGTAAAACATATTTAGAACGTAATTGTTTCCACTAGGACTGACATGATCACGTCGCGATGGAATCACGATTGTTTCACACATGAACAATAATCACCAGTGCTTCAGGTGACAGGTGAAAAATTTGTCCGGCTTTTTGGTCATAAACTCAGTAATCTGTATGAATTCGAAATATGTTATGTTTATTAAATCCGGCTAGCGGAGCATGCCCCATGCTATTGTTTTGGTAAATCATGGAAGCAATATAAGTACAGAAGTGGCGGTGAAGAAAAGGACAGCTTAACAGCCACAAAATTGTTTGAAAGAGGAGATATTGTGGATGTGGTAGAAAGATGTCGGTGGTGTGGTGGTACTTTTTGCAGTTTAGTTTTTGCAGTCAGGCACGGTTATTAAACATAAGGATACGTCGAAGTTACACAGACTGCTGACTTTTGGGCGTAACATTACGAATCTCATTAACATTTTTGGCACACTACTAATCTTCTTAAGTAATAAATGTCCGTATAGTACCGAAAAGTCTGCCTCCGGACAAATGTCTCATCCGTCATCTAAAGCCCTGAAGCCGGTTGCACAAAACTCCTTCAGTTAAGATTTAAGTTCGAGTTTAGGTTTCCATAAAATAAAGTGTGTTGCACAAAAAAACCTTACGTTTTTTCCTTAAGGCTTCATTAAAATGTTCACTTAAGTACAGTGGTACCTTGGAACACGAAAATAATTTGTTCCAGACGGCTGGTTGCGATTTGGTCGAGGTCCAAGTCCAATTTCCCCATAAGAAAATTAATTTAATCCGTTCCAGACCGCCCTAATGTTTGCCTATTTAAACTTATCTACTTACCTACCTAATGATAAAAAGCATTCGCAATCAATATAAAACTAATACACACATGAAAAGGCACACACGCAAAAGCAATAAACATAAAATAAATGACAATCCCATACTCAGAAGCGAGAGCAGACAGACATGCAGCACCTTAAAGTCTCACTATAATTTCATTTTTAAGTTCTACAATTACTCTCAACACTTTCCTCTTTGGTTTGCTGCTGTCACTGCAAACTTTCTTATAGGGCCCATGATTACTGTACGTATCACTAAATGTACAGTACTGTAGATAACAAGAAATAACTCAACACAGGAACGCTTTCGCACCTTCGAACTCGGTCGGGAGGTGAGACAGAGTGATTCATAGGGCATCAGAATCCCAGTAGGTCCATTTTCCTTTGTGTTGTAGGGGCTCCTACCTATTAAGCAGAATTCATTCTCCCTTACCTATGCTCATACGTGCAGGGTGTGGTGATCAGGCATGCCTAAGCGGGGACGCGGGCTTTTCGGTGTTTAGGCACGCTGAAATAAATACACCTGTTTTTTGGCGCTCTACATGTGGTAACTGCCACTTTCCTTTTTTCTGCTGCACTGCAGCTCCACAGTGGTGAGCCCAACGTTTTGGTGCGTTTGCTTTTTGCTCCAACCATGCTTGCGAATGCAGTTGCGCTCAAACTCCCAGAGTTCTGGTGCGGCCAGGCGGCAGTTTGGTTCATGCAGGTGGAGGCTCAGTTCGCCTTGCACGGTATTACGGAGAACGTGACTAAATATTATTACGTCATTGCAACACTGAACAGCTCCACAGCAGCTGGAGTGGTGAGTCTGCTACAGAACCCTCCGGAGGCAGACAAATATGGTGCCATAAAGTCTCTGTTGCCGAGCACTTACGAGCTTTCCGAGACAGAGCACGCTCCGATTGCTTGCGTTGCCTGGGCTGGGCGATTCATGGCTCTCGGAGCTGATGGATCACATGCTAGCTCTCCTAGGTGACCATCAGCCGTGCTTTATTTTTAGGGAGCTTTTCCTACAACAGCTGCCCGCAGACGTGTGGGGGGCGTTAGCTAACCTCCCGCTTAAAGACTGTAGGGAGCTTGCTAGGGAGGCCGACAAAGTACACACCGCCAGGCTGGCAGCTTGTTCAGCCGTCTGAGCTCGGAGCTCAGATAGCTCCCCGCCGCGTGCTGATGCTACTGTCTCAGCCGCACAGCGGAGCGGTATACCAGGCCTCTGCTTCTACCATGTGCGGTTTGGTGACAAAGCAAAAAAATGCACCCCCCCCCTTACCGTTTTAAGGGGATGGGAAACGCACGGGCTGGCGCTCATTAGCAGCAGCGACCATCGACCGTTCCAGCAGCCTGCTCTTTGTCACGGATGCTGTGTCTGGCCGCCATTTCCTCTGCGACACGGGCGCGCAGCTCAGTGTTTTGCATGCGTCGGGAGTGCATACGTGCTCCGGGACGAAGGGCTCAACTTTGGAGGCCGCTAATGGCAGCAGTATCCTGACTTATGGCACTCGTGTTGAGGCAGTCTGTTTTGATGGCCAGCGATTCTGGTGGCGTTTTGTGGTGGCGAAGGTGTCCACCCCCCTGCTGGGCACCGATTTTTTTATGCGCTAACAACCTGCTGGTGGACATAAAACACAAGCGCCTGGTTGATGCCATTAGCAGGGCTGGTTCGTCTCAGCTGTCTAGTGCCTTGGGGGCAAATGACACCTTCACCCGCCTGCTTGCGGAGTTCCCAGACCTCACCTGGCCCACCTTTACATCAGTCACAGCCAAGCATGGTGTTGAACACCACATTGCCCGTCCATGCCCAAGCCTGACACCTTGATGCGGGTAAATTGGCCATCGCTAGGGCAGAGTTTGCGGCATTGGAGAGCCTTGGTATTGTTTGGGGTTCCATTGGAGAGCCTGGGCCTCCCCTCTGCATATGGTACCCAAGCCAAGTGGGGCATGGCGCCCATGTGGCAATTGCCGCTGGCTTAATGACGCCACAACCCCAGATCGCTACCCGATCCCACACATCCAGGACTTTTCTTCCCGATTGGCGGTGGCATCCATTCTTTCAAAGGTTGACCTGGTGCGTGGCTACCATCAGGTCCCAGTACATCCAGGGGACTGCGGTCATCACCCCGTTTGGGCTTTTTGAGTTTCTTCGGATGCCTTTTGGGCTTAAAAACGCTGCCCAGTCTTTCCAGCGACTCATGGACAGTGTCCTGAAGGACCTTCCGTTCCTGTTTGTCTATCTGGATGACATTTTGGTGGCCAGTAACTCCAGGGCTGACCACATAGCTCACCTTTGGACCCTTTTTGAGCATCTGAGCAGTCATGGGTTAATAATCAACCCACAAAAGTGCCAGTTTGGTTTGTCCTCCATAGACTTCCTTGGCTACCGCATCACGGGCGATGGGGCAGTTCCAAAGTGGAGGCCATCTCTTTATTTCCGCAGCCTGCTACAGGTAGGGCCCTGCAGGAGTTCCTGGGCATGGTTACTTTCTACCATCGCTTTATCCCACGGGCTGCCCAGCTGGGGCGGCCGCTGTATGAGGCTCTCAGGGGTAGGACGGCCAAGCAGGTTCTTGAGTGGACTGCTGAGCAGACCCAGGCTTCTGTAGCTACCAAGTCTGCTCTGGCAAACGCGACCATGCTGGCCCATCCATTGTCTGATGCTCTGGTCGCGCTCACCACTGACACCTCAGACTACACTGTGGGGGCCTTGCACGAGCAGTTCATGGAGGGTGCCTGGCAGCCGCTGGCCTTTTTCAGCCAAGGCCGCATCAGCGGAAGTACAGCACCTTTGACCGTGAACTTCTTGGTCTGTACTTGGCTGTGCGTCACTTCCGGTTCGTCATAGAAGGCCGCCCAATCACGGTTTTTGTTGATCACAAGCCCCTGATGTTTGTGATGGCTAAGACATGGGATGCTCGTCAGCAGCGGCAGCTCTCCTTTATATCAGAGTTCACAACTGACATCCGGCATGTGGCAGGGAGGCATAACCAAGTTGCTGACTGTCTCTCCCACTTGGTGGCAGGTGCTGTGCACTTGGGAGTGGATTATGCTCGATTTTCAGCGGATCAGTGGGTCGATTTGGAGGTGCAAGCTTATAGGACCGCAGTCACCAGTCTGCGGCTGGCAGATGTTCCCTTCCTTGACTGTGGTGTCCACCCTCCTGTGTGATATCTCAACCGGTCTGCTAGGCCTATCGTGCTGGCTGGTTGACGTCATCACATCTTCGAGGTGGTGCACGGGCTTTCACAGCCAGGCAGACGAGTGACTCAGCATCTGATGGCCGCCAAGTTTGTCTGGTATGGGCTGCGGAAGCATGTCCATAGTTGGGCCGCCTCCTGTGTTCAGTGTCAGCGTGCTAAGGTGCACCAACATACCAAGGCAACGCTGGCGCCTTTTGTGGTGCCTGAGCACCGTTTTGACCATGTGCATGTGGACCTGGTCGGGCCTCTTCCCCCTTCCTTGGGTTTTACTCACTTGCTAGCGGTGGTGGACAGGTCTACTTGTAGCTACCAAGTTTCATACCTTTGTCATCCACCACCACGGCAGATGTGCCCAGGGCTTTCATCGGTGGTTGGGTGTCTTGTTTCGGGGTTCCGTCTGATGTGTCTTCGGGCCGTGGAGCCCAGTTCACCTCTGAGCTCTGGGCTGCAGTGGCCCAGGTTTTGGGGGTTTCCCTCCATCGTACCACAGCCTACCATCCGCAGGCCAATGGGCTGTGCGAGCGTTTTCACCGCTCCCTGAAAGCCGCTCTTCGGGCCAGCCTCAGGGACAGCGGCTGGGTGGACAGGCTTCCCTGGGTTTTGTTGGGCCTCCGGACCGCTCTCAGGCCAGACCTGCAATCCTCGTCGGCCGAGTTAGTCTATGGGCAGACTCTGCAGATGCCAGGGGATTTCCTGCCCACCACCACAGCCCCTTGTAGCGCCGAACGCCAGCACTCCGCTCTGCAGGACTTGGCTGGGGCTTTCGTTCCAGTGTCCACGACTCAATAAGGGGTGCCCCAGTCACATGTTCCAGAGGGTAAGGCCTGCATACGTCTTTGTCCGCCATGATGCTCATTGGGGCCTGCTGTGGCCACCTTACGATGGGCCCTTCCATGTGCTACAATCTGGGGACAAGTTTTTCACACTGGACATTAGGGGCAAGCCAGACCGGGTTTCGGTGGATCGTCTGAAGCCTGCCAAAACTTAAGGTACCTCTGACTATATCTTAACCGACGAGTTCATGGCGATAAATAAAGAAAATGAAGGCATCCTGATAAGAGTGTCCTGCAACTGGGAGTACCCAATGAATAAGATTAATGATAATAAATTTATTTTATCTGACCGACAGTCAATTTATGATTTTATTTATATTTAATATTTTTATTAATAAGTGCTGGCAAGTTTCACCCTGAGCACCGGCAATCTGCTCAATTTTTCCTCTACTCTTTTCCCAGTACCTCCGCTTATCTCCCAAGTTAGCGCAAGTGCTTGTCGTTAACCATCCAGCAAAGTTTATCGTTCCACTCAGATATCCTTAGTCAAGGGAAAAGTACCTACTTGTAGAGAAAACAATACAGGAGGGGGAACCGTCCACATTTTCATCAGATAAAGTTGTAATAGGGACAAAATCCGGCTTTTAAATTTTTATTTATATTCGCCAGACGAATAATACGTTGCATTTCGTCATTGTCATTAAACGTACATTAAAATCATGTTTTTTGTTTTAGTCATCGTCACGCAAAATAACCCGTGAACAAACCCATTAACGAAATTAACATTGGAGGCGATAACAGGTATCACGGGCAGCAGGGCAAGCAAACAAATGTTCTCCATGGAAATGTTATTGCCGTAAAATGTCTTTCAATGCAGTAAATCCTGTACGACTTTTCCCCAACTAAGAAAACCTTTTAAGGGATTCTGTGCAACACCCTTAACGAAATCTATAAGCTAAAGAAAAACTAAACCTTAAGTGTCATACTTAAGGTGTCTTGCGCAACCAGGCCCCTAGTGATTATTGCACATATGGTGTATATATATATATATATATATATATATATATATATATATATATATATATATATATATAATCACAATTACATAGCGATGTGGTCGTGACAACCCTACTTTCCACATCTTGTTCCAAATTTATATTAACTTAATATTTTGATACATACCTTAACAGTAGAATATCCACTGAGAACTTTTATGGTTTCATTCTTTTGATTTTTATATGCCATATTCACAGAAGTGCTATTATTTGATTCAGTTTCTGAATTATCTGATTCAGATGTGAATTTGAAAGAAAGGTCAGCTTTTAGCGATTGCGTATTTTCCTTTAAAATTTCCTTCAGAAGAGAATTGGCTTCATTAAATATTTCCCTTGAAATATGTTCATCTGCAATGGTCTGGACAAAACATTTACTGTTTAGCATGTGATTCATTAGGCAAACAAAGATAAGCTGAAGAGCAAAACAACTCATGACAAAACAGATTATAATGACATAAGTTCAACAGCATATAAACTTACTTATCAGGATGCCTTCATTTTCTTCACCCATATATATATGGGTGCCACAAGTGTAATGCAGAAAATGATAACTTTCAATATCTTAATTACAAAGCAAAAGAAAGAAAAAAGCTGAACAGTAAACCCACCACATAGTCCAAAGTGGCTACATTCCAAGGGAGGCGATGGTATTTTAATGTGTTTGTGTCCTTCACTCGTCTGCAGAAGCCATTAAACAATTCATTTTCAAAGGCATTGCTTCTCGGGTCTGAACCAAAGATGTTGATGCTGTTTAAACAGAGGAACATAACTAATGATTACAAAATGATAACAAGATGAGAAGTAAAATCCATAATTCCCCACATCGACTTATTTAGTAAACAGCTTTAGTAAACCCAGGAAGCGCAGGGCATAGATGCTATTCCATCAGGGAGCACATACTCAAACATTAGGTGCAATTCAGAGAAACCTAAGTGCATGTTGCAAATGTTAACCTTAACTGCATGCTTTTTAATTGTGGAAAGAACCTGAAGCAGTCATGGGTAGAACATGGAGAATTGTAATGTGCATAACAATCATCAAGAGGAGAGAATTTGAGAGAACTGCCACAAGGCAAGGGACAATGGACTTGGGAGTAGGCATGGTAATGAAATAGAAGGGGGTTTATTGCACTTAAAGAGCAAATTCAGGAAATAAACAGGATCGCAATGGATACAAAATGGGAGGACAGGAACAAGGGAAGGCTCTGGCAGCACACAGGTTTGATATCAGTGATGGGACTGGGGAAGACAGGACTGGGAAGCACTTTTATAGAAGATTGACAAGGAAGCAAATGAGAGGCATCTGGAGTGATTAACACAAGGGCAGGAACCAGAGATAAAACAAAGGAGTGCCAGGCGTGGCTTGTTAGGCCCATGCCAGGGAAGAGACAGGAAGGTCTGGTGGATGTGGCAGGCTGGACGTTACAGGAACTTACCCATATCCAGCTGTTCTACCCAGCTCAGATAGCTCCAGCTCCTGTTTTCCACAGGGTGCACGCTTAACTTCCTCACAGGTGTCTTCATCAGAGAAATCTCCACAATCATTGTCCCCATTGCATACTAGTCTATTTTTAATGCACAGTCCTTCAGTTAAAAGGATATAATAAACATAATTGTCTTTATATTATATGGATTTTTTTTATTGCAATCTGACGTTCATGCATCATACCAAACAACAATATGAAAGGCAAATTTTTATTAATAAAATATGGAAATGGGTGACTTCTATCAGAAAATTGTACAGTAGCTAGCTTCAATAGTAGCCGTTATTGATAAAATCAGATGATGCTTATCCCTGTGAACCGTGTTCAGTTGTAATGATTGTGTTCTCATTGTATTCAATTATAATAATCGTGGAAATATTGTAAAAATAATTTAATCTATAGTTCATATACCTATAAACTTTAAAAAGTGGGCAGTTTCAAAGCAGAAAGTAAAATAAGTAAAAGATCAGAAGATGGGGGTAAAAATATATGACAAGATTGGGATCCACCAAATTGGATAAGAGAAGCAAAGGATCTACCAAGACTCCAAGGGACATTCTAAGGGAGCCATGGGAGATTTCATTAAAAGAATGATGAATTTCTCCATGTTGCATTAATATCACATGCTTTCCCATCAAACTCCTCAGAGCGATGCATTCTTTCACTAATGTTTGGTAACCTGACTAGATAGCTAGGTGCTTGATTTTATACACCTGCAACAATGGGTCTGAATGAAACATTGAGATTCAATGATTAAGATGTTTGTCCCAATACTTTTGTCCATACAGTATAGGTCGGCGCTATTTTAGAGTAGAATATACCGCATATTCATTTATTTGGATTGACAGTTATTTGGATTGACAGTTAATGTACCTGAGTCACACTGAAATTCAGTTTCTGAACAAGGATGCTTTATTTCCTCCTCACAGACATGATCTGTCTTGCAGGCCTTCCGATCTCCTAGGCGCTGGTTGCATGGTTGGCCATTGAACTGCCCAAAAACATCTATGCTTCTGGAGCGGAACTTAAAACGGAGAAACCCAACTGGTTACATATTCCCATAATAATCATGGATTCTTTTTTTCCCAAAATACTCTGAATTTCACATGCTTTTTTACAATGATCTTGCACCTCTTAGGCTTCTAGGATGTCTGGTGAACAGTCATATGTTGCAACCACTCACCATACGTTTGGAACATGGATCACACCCGCTCCACTCGCTCCAGGGGCTTATTCTGCAGTCGACCGCAGCGGGGGCATTAGCTTCCCTCACCGTCCGTTTGCTGGTACTTCCACCACTGGATCAGAGACAAGGTCCACCGAGCCAGCACAATGAGTATAACTTATGCCTCTTATTTTTCTAATCATCATTCAATCATTTTTGGTAACCACAAAATTATTAAAAGTTTGGTAGTTATTTCAGCAATCTGTATGTGCTGTTGCGCAGTGTACGGCAAAGTCATACTCCTGGTCATTCCTGGTGCCAACGGTGATTTGTTGAAAAATGCAGAAGGAAACACAGAAAGCTGCTGCAGTCCTCATGATGGGGGCACAGAGTGTAATACCAGATAACCAGACTTGCGCTCCAATACTTTAACGAAACTGTCTATTAATGATTGCTTGGGGGGGGGGGGGGGGTGGCAGCTGCATATCAAAGTTCAGATGTGGAAATTTCTGACACAACTCAGTACTTTCCGAAAAATCACCTTTAATTTTCAGTATTAAGAGTTACAAATATTGCAATATAGGTGACAAGTGAGAATCAACAAAGATTTTATTGTAGCATAAAATAATGGCAGTGAGAGTGGATCAAAACTATCCTTTGTACTTAGTGCCTTTTTTGATGCTAAAGGTGAAGGTACTTTATGTGGAATCTTTACCATTTTGCAATGTGTGATTATTGAATCTCTTATCCTTTCAGTTCTCGTAACAATAAAACTTCACCCAAAGCTGATCACATTCCATTGAGTTTCACAAAGTATCTGAGATGAATATTTTGCCATCCCATGTACCAACAAACTGGAACAGTGGAAAAAATACATTTACCAAGAGACAGAATTGATTTCCTGCATTGTGAAGCGATAGGCCAAATTCTCTAAACTGAATAATAATGAGTATTAGTGATGCTTCTGTCATCTAGATATTGTAAATTCCTATTTGCTCATTGACAATAAAGTTCATTTTGAAATCTGTATATTATGCATTTTGTGATAAATTTAAAAATACCACTGAAACAGATGTAGTTTTCTCCACAATCACAAAAATCAAAGAATTGTCTTATATTTTCCAGAAAAAGCGCAATTTCTAATTTATTATTCGTGTTTTTGGAATAATTGATTTGCCTTGATTTAAATGTTGAAATCCATTTAATATTTTTGTAATCAAAAACATATAGTGGAAGGTATTTCTATAGTTCTATAGATCATTATATTATTCAATGATTGTTCTCCCCTTTCTAAATTTCTCTGAGGAAGTTTAATTTAGTTTGTAATTTCACTGTACAATTCTTATTCATAAAAATAATTAGTGGGTTGGGAATAGACTTTCCTCATTAGTGGTTACAGGAAAAGCAACACAAATATTTAAATACATGCTGTAACCAACAAGTTTTGTAATCACTTTGCTTAAGAACAAGGTCCAACAGTCTCTAATCAGCACTCTATTTTTCCTTAAGCCTTTTTTCACAACAGAGGTGTGCATTATGATAAATGTTGCACTATTAGACATCATGAGTAAAAGCAATGATAGAACTTAAGAAAATTCTCCTAACTCTCCTGTTTTACTTGGGAATCATGCTGTAGAGCATGAATGTTCAGTTCACACTCGAGTACTGTAAGTGTCTGTAGCCCTGTGATTCTTACAATAAACTCCAGGCTATCCTGTACTTGATAAGTGGTTGTGTAAGTTGGTTAGATGGATAATTTTTAAAAAGTTATTGAGTTAATATCAGTAGAAGATGGATTAGAAAGAGACAAATCTGTTAATGAGATGTTTGAACCAACTATATACACTTATTGAGAGCATGAAGATGTGGAACAAGGAACTACATAATCATTGATTTAGCATATCACAATTCGTTGATAGTATAAAATGTTATTGGAATTATGTTAAAATATGTATGCTTTCTGAAAAATAATTAAACCATAACAGTGGCACTGTACCCACCCCCGGTGGTTAGTGAACGAATTAATACGCTATCAATTTTGACCGCAAAGGGTACTTCTGTTGTTATAAGACTCCACTTCAAGTATAAAAGATTCCACATGTCATTCCAGGAAATTTAAGGGTTTGTAGAAGTGTCGTAATGTTAATGATCTATTTAAATATTAGAGGTTACTGGTTATCTTCTCCTGTCAACAGTGAGAATCATACTCAGTAGATTAAAATTGGGAACCTGTGCTTTACCAACACATTTCACTAATGAACAGATATTCCATTAAGTTTGAACCCTTTATTGGTCGCTTAACTGTAGTCTAGTAATTTTCATTACACAGTACGAAAATATATCAGATGAGAAAACTCCTGTCCCTAATTTATAAGTATGGCAGACTTATGGTACAACAGCAATATGTGTATTATAAGACAATAACATGATCATTGAGAACATACATGTTATTCTTAATCTTGCACTGATGGACTGGTATCCCATCCAGACTATTTCCTTGCCTTGTGTCCTGTGGTTCCTGCTACGGGCCCTCTGTGACTCTGTACTGGATATGTATGGCTCGGTGTGGAAACCTAAAAAACTAATGTTAAAACCATTTGATTAAAACGTAAGCATCCAGTCACTGAACGGTTACTCCGTCGCTGATCTCTAATTTCTTTTTCCTCATTCCTTGCTCCTCCCGCTCATAGCATTCCTCACACTAGTCTGTCATTTATAATGACCCCGTCTTACCTTAGCACTAATGCTTTAATTGTTAATGTAACATTTTCTTGGCCATCTCCTCTGTTTCCAGTTTAAGATTGAGGATCTCTAATGAAAGCTCTCTGCTCAGATATACAGTTGCCATCTGCCCGGTTTTCCCGGGATTGTCCTTCTTTTAGAGCAACTGAAAAAAATGAATATTCTTTCCCGGAACATGAACTTTTTTTTTTTTGTTTGTTTGTTTTTTTTTTTGCGAAAATGTACATCTCATTTAGAGTTTCATAGTTTCAAAGACAACCTCACTTGGTTTCCCTTTTCTGCTATTCTTTTTTTTTGCTGACTATGTTTATACATCCAGTCCTGTATCCGTAAAGGGTTAAAAACCGGTTAAGCGCTGCGACGATTGGCCATCTCTGTACTTTTATTTGATTGGTAGCAGAAACACTTATTTTATTGCGTAGTAGCTGCGCGGGCTGTCGGTCTGCTGCGCACATTCACGTCTATGAGCCCACTGTGACTTGTTAGCTAGAGGTAACGTCGGTTTAAGAAAAAACTTTCTATTTACTTTGTCGGTTTGTGAACTGGGGAGAGTGACGGGCGAGGATGACGACAAAACAATATCGACGAACTACCAGCGTCAAAGAAAAAAGCGATTTACAATGTACAACTTTCTGAACGGTTAAGAGCCAACCAAGGACACTTGGGGTGGGGTGGGGGGTCCAAAAAGCAGAATTTCCCAGTTAGCTGGATAACTTAAGCAAAACGTGAAAACGGTCCATTAGGAGGAGAGGTAAGCGACCTTCATATGAGACAATCCTTACATTTGGTTTAAGATATCTGGCTAATGAAAAAGTACTGCTTTGTGGAATACACTCCTTTCCAATTCCCCGCCACTCATGTTTTGTGTCCAGCTAATATTTCAGTTAAATAGGAAGCAAAAACAGCGCTGGAAAATCATGCAACAACAAACTAGCACCAGTCTTCCATTAAGCAAATTCAAAAATCTACCAATTGCAACTTTTGGTCAAAGCATAAGTTAGATTAAACTTTAAATTATCATGTTTGGGCTTTAACGTATTCATTGAGGGACAGCAGGGACGTCTGCAGGCAGCAAAACAGGATGAGAAATACACATGGAAAAGAGGTGAGAAATGTCAGTGTTAGGTTGTCCAAATTCATTAAGTTAAAAAGTTGTTTATAATGTATTATAATACATTTATAATACTGTAGCACCGGCAGGGGTCAGCATATTCTGGCATGCTCGTGAGCAATTGTAAATAGCCCCTGTCTGTAATTGTAAATAGCCCTTGTTGTATTGTTGTTTTTAATTGTTGCATTTCCCTATTGTGGCGCATGTGTTTGCCTGTGTCTTGTGTGCACCCTGTCTGATCCTCGCCTGTCCATAGCTTGTATAAATCTCCCACCCTGTGTGCCCCTTACAGTTTGGCGTCTGACCCCCTTGTGTTTCCACTGTGTGTATTTGGGTTCGATGCTCGTTGGGTGCCTGCTGCAGTCCTGTTCAGGACAATAAAAATAGCATATTCTTTTGCGGGAAGCAAGTCTCCTCGTTCTTCACTGCTCTCGTGATTCCTCGGCCTGCCTGGGGTACATTGGTGTCAGGCGTGAGATGCTGGAAGCGATCCTGCTGGCACAGCTGGAGCGGGCGCTGTACAAGATCATCTGGCAAGCCTGTTCCACGCCTGGCGAGCCTCGAGACGGCTGAGACGCGGCAGCACGTGAGGAGGACGACTAGGGACACGAAGCTCGTCTGCTGGTGCTGCCAGACAGATGGGCACCAGGCACACCATTGCAGCATTGGCAGACAAGCAGGGGACTCTGGAGCAAGGAAAGCACCCTCCGCTCCATCCAAGACGCACTGGCACAGCCTGCCCTGAAGCCGTTTCTGCCGGCCCGTCGGACTTGCGTCTAAGACAGCGACATTGTCAAGCTGGAGACCATGGAGCAGGAGTGATGGGAGATGGAGTGGCTGCGTGTTGAGCTGGCCAGCTGGGACCAGGAGCGTGACTGCAAGGCGTGCTTGGCTGAGGCAACGGAGGCTGCATTACGGGGTCATGAGACAGTGAGGCGGAGGACGGGAGGAGGCATGTCACAGTTAGAAACCCAGCTGGCCGAGAAGCACCACGAGCTGCTGGAGGTGGAGGCACAGCACATGCAGGAAATCCGCGAGTGGTGCGAGGAGGAGGCCTGCTTGGCCCACCTCTGAGAGACTATCCACCTGGAGCACGAGCAGTTGTGTAGGGCCGCCCGACTCTGTGAGCAGGAGCCCCCGTGGCAGGACCTGCCTGCTGCACAATGTCAGGGCCCCACCCAGTGGAGGAGGAGAAAGAGGGGCCAGGAGGAAGCCGCAATAGAACGTGACCGCAGCCAGCCCATGTGCTGGCTATCCCCGGAGAAGGGGGTGTGGATGTGGGAGTCGATGGGTCCCGGCCAGGGAAACCCCTTGGAAGAGGCATTAGGTCCCCTTAAGAGGAAGGGTTGGCACCGGGGGGGGACCTGCTGTGGCAGCGCTTGCCAGCAGCTGAGCCTCGCCGTTGCCCGCAAGATCGGGAGGTGACGTCCTTCCCCTTTTTTCATTGGAGGCTGCCATTGGACCCCTGGGACTTGGTGGGGACTGGGGGTGGTGGTCACTGGGACAGTTGACCTTTGAGGGGAGGGCAGTGTAGCACCGACGGAGGTCAGCATATCCTAGCATGCCCACAGGCAATTGTAAATAGCCCCTGTCTGTAATTGTAAATAGCCCATGTTGTATTGTTGTTGTTGTTGTTAATGGTTGCATTTCCCTATTGTTGCGCACGTGTTTGCCCATGTCTTATGTTTCCGCTGTGTGTATTTGGGTTTGGTGCTCATTGGGTGCCTGCTGCAGTCCTGTTCAGGAAAAAGCATGTTCTGTTCCGGCAAGCAAGTCTCCTCGTTCTTCGCTGATCTCACAATGCCTTGGTCCACCCAGTGCTACAATACGTTTTATTATAATATGTATTTATTGCTAAAGGGAGTATACCTTTGGACATATCTGGACAAGTTTTTATAATAGATTAAAATTAGACAGTATAGATTTACTTGTCAAAGTGAAAAATCTGTATTTAACATAGAAAGGGACAGCAACAGACAAAGGTGGCCAGCATAAGTGCAACTGTGTCTGCGTCAGGACAAATATAGGTAAAAGAGGCAACTGAGGTTCCTACCTCTAACATAGTATATTTACAAAAAATGGCCGAAAGAATGGCCGAGTGCCTTGGTTTTTCACAAATCAAAGGTCGCAATCTTACTCAGATATGACTACCATCTTATTTTCTATATCAGTGGTTCAGATCCTTGGTATTAGTGGAAAATGCACGCACGTGTTTAGTTTACCTGTGCTCTTCAAGACTCATTTAAGAGCTATGAAAAGCTGTACACCATCCATGGTTTTGACTCAGACATTGTAATCTAAATAATGATTGGTGAAATGTATTCTCCTTTTTCAATCCTCCTTTTGCTGAAATACATTCAAAAGGGCTTTCTTTGAAAGGAAAGTTGACAGCACCCTTATTCTCTGTTTAAGTGTTACTTTTCTTAATTTTTTTAACCATTCAACCCAGTCCACCCATCCACCCACATATCTTCTGGAATCACTTCTCCTATTACAGGAAGCGTATGGTATGAGTGTTACAACCCCAGTCATAGTTGTTTTGCAGATCTGGTCTTCCTAGTTGGTTGGGTATGTCTATAGGTATGTCTTTGTATTCCTGATCCTGCCCACCACTACATCAGCATTCCTCTCTTTCCCAATTGGCTGATTCCCAACATACACTTCCTTTTATAGAAGACCTGCCAAGCACTGAAGTGAGAGGCCATTACTTTGAATTTGTCTCATTCTCTGTTGCTGTAAACTTCTCTGCGATCAACCATAAGTGTTTGACCATTTTGATTATGCTGAACCCTCATGTATTTGATTGCTTAGCTCTTTTCTGTAAATATCCATCCATTTTCCAAACCGCTTATCCTACTGGGTTGTGGGGAGTCCAGAGCCTATCCCAGAAGCTATGGGCACAAGGTGGGGAACAACCTAGGATGGAGGGGCAGCCCATTGCAGGGCACACTCACACACCATTCACATCTATGGACAATTTTAGTAATTAGCCTCAGCATGTGTTTGGACTGTGGGGGGAAACCAGAGTACCCAGAGGAAACCCCATGACAAGGGGAGAACATGGAGACCCAGAGGTGTGAGGCAACAGTGCTAACCACTGCACCACCATGCAACCCCTTTTCTATAAATAGCATGTATATATTTGTAAATATTGTATATACTTTGTAGCTAGAAAGTAGGGATTGCAACAGAATTCAGTATGATTTATTTTCTCCCTGTTTATGTTAAGATATGGAGTTAGGGAACTTTTGTGTATTTTTATATCGCCTTTCAAAGAGGGAAACAAAGCAATGGTCTTGTTACACTTCTAGACCCTACATGAGGATGTAACGTGTAGGCTAGTAACACACAGATTAAGAACAATTTAGAGACACCAATTCACCTAATTTCATGCGTTTGCACTGGAAAATCAAGAATCTGGAGTAAAACCACTGAAACGTGGAAAGAACATTTGCCTCTGAATCACCATGTGTCCCCATTCAACAATAATTAAGATAATTTCACTTTGAAAGCTCTCTCAAGCCTGACTATGAAACTGCTTCAAACACAACTGGAAGAGAGCTAGAACAGCACACAATGGGGGAAGCATGTATTATGATATAATGCTTGTTCCTGAGTGGTGTGTGGCTTTGTGGTTTAGGACTCTGTACTCATAATCAGAAGGTTAGCTATTCAAATCTCATGACTGGTAAAGTGATTTCACCATTGGGCCCTTGAATGAGGCCCTTAACTCCAATTGCTTCAGGGATTAGCTCACCCTGCTTCCTCAGTTGTATGTCACTTTGAATAAACGCATCTGCTAAATTAATGTACTTTGTTCGTATTTTTCCTCAGCAGTATCCCAAGAACCCCTGCATTCCTCCTGATGATCATAGCTTAGCTTCTGGCAACATTATTGTAGAATGGAAGTGCTGTAGATCTTTCAAAATGTTGCTGCCAGACTAGCTTTATATGACTAGCTGTATCCTCCTAAGGTTTGCCCACCCTCTCTGGCGGCCATTCAAATAGAGCTGTCCAGACCAGACATGTGAGGAGATGGGTGGCCTATCAGCTTTTTTTCTGCTGTCAAAAAATGTTCCAGAAGTAAACACAGCAGTGGTTTCATTTGCACCACCAGCAAGCAAGGAGTGAGTCATGGGGGAAATGAAGAACAAGTGAGAACAGTGAGAACTAGCGCAGCTGTGAGTTTTTGGGTTCAATTTTAGTATCTGCTCAGTTGACACATCCTGTTTTTATTAAAGCTTTTTTTTTTTTTTTTTTTGCATAACGTGCTTTTATAAAATTATTTAATCATTCGTCTTGCTACACCAAGCCTAAACAGAGGCTTATTACTAAGATATGCTACATTTGTATGTGTTGGGAAGTTGTAATTATAATCTCCTTTTCTCCTGTATGACAGGAAATAAAAGGTGAATGAGTGCTGCTAGATGCAGAATTGCAGAAAAACATGTTTTTTTTTTTGCTTCAGTTTGTCACCTTGTAATAGCTTGACATGAGTAACAAAAACATTATGCTAATGTATAAAAATAGCTACTGAAAACATTTATAAAGATCATTAAATCTTCTTTTGGTTTTAGTCATTGAAATTCAAATATGAGTAAATTGTTTGGGTCCCAAAAGGATAAAATGTTTGTGTTTAAGCTCCCAGACATTTATGCTGAATTAACAGTAAATGGTCCTTTAAACAAAACATATGTCAAACATGTTTGGGCTGCCAGAATGAACAATATGGACAATGACCTTCCCTGACCTTCCCTTGACCTTTGCTTTGTTTCATACAAAAAAGTGCCAAAGTCACAAAAAACCACTGATACTCTTGGTAAATATTGTATCCAATAGGGGATTAAGTGCTGATGTCACTTTTTTTGCACTTCAGCTTCCTCCAGGCATGTCCAGGAAGAGCAAGGGAAAGTAATGTGCTGTCTCAGTCAATGTTACATTTCTCATGAAAGATTTCCTGTTTTTTTGCACTGAACTTTTGAAACACAGTTGGAAAATCATTCTACATTCCATGCTGATGGGATATGGATGACAGAAACCTCACAGACAATGGTAATTACATTATTTAGCAAAAAAAATTATGATTAATTTTTTAAAAATTTTATAATTAAATTATGTGCAGCTCTTGAACGCCTTCCCTTTAAATAAGAAATACATACAGTGTTACCTTTACTATAAAATATTCCTTAACTCTGTTGAGAGACTAGTGGAGAGATAAGGGAGGGAGATTTTTTCCTTGAAATCTTATCCATGAAAATATTTATGTCGGCATGAAAAGATACAGAGAACAGGACAGAAATGCCATCCTCTTCTAATACAATATTGTGCAAAATTTGCAGGCATCAAAAGCTATTTATCTTGGTAGTAAATTTATATGTGCTGAAAAACACAATTTAATATTAGAACGTATGCAACATAAGAGTAACAATAAAAACTTACACCAACATTTAAACATCATTTTCTATGACTACGTAACTTTCTCACAGAATTGTATCTTGTATTATTGTGTTCATTGTGGCTCTCCTATTTGATATCAGACTGCCATTTGCTTTCTTCTTCCTCCAAAGGTATAGCTAAGGCCTTTTCTAATACACTACTTCTCAGATGGTGACTTTGGAGGTTTACAGTATCGGTAGCACCAACAGCCAGGCTGGTGTTTCTGTTACTGTTACTAACCTGGCAAGCAGCTAAGGTAGCTTAAACCTGCTTTGCTTGGTGCTTTCAGCTCAATGCTAGTTACTTGGTTGTGGTGCAAAAGAGCAGGAATATCATGTGATTTCCTTGAAATTACAGAGCAAGGATATATCATGGTATTCCTCTTTAAACCAAAGTGACTAGCACTAGTTCTGTTTGATTAAATTCCTGGTAGTACGACTTCTGGTCGCTACTCCAGCCGCGCAGCAGCGTAACGTGCGTACTCCCAGCATCCTAGTTCTTTGTACTTGCGTATACCCATAAAATGGTGTTGAATAATGACATACGAACATTTCAAGTTACGAACGGCCGTTCAGAACTTATCTCATTCGTAATTAGAAGAGCGTCTGTATTTAAGTGTACAATCCAGCAAACGGGTACATTACGCAAAAAATAAATACAACAGAGGTGCCACGCTTTCACCATTGGGCCTGGTTATTTGTTGCAGGATAAACCTGGCCCTAGTGTAATACTGAAATAACAGAAACTAGAAAAAGAACAAATAAAAATTGTTTGTTGACCAACAGAAGGACATTATCTATCCTACACAATATAGGTTTTGTGTCATTTTAATTGTTAAAATGACATGCAGTTATGTATGGCTCCAATGAATCAAAGTTATGGATGGATAGATTTAGCCTCAGAGTAAAGTTACCAGCACATAGAATGTAGAAGCACCTTGAAATTATGATCAAATGGAATTCCCCAAGACATCACAAAAAATATATTGTTGTTATCTTTCTGGATATGGCCAGACATTTTAACCATTTCTTACCCCAGATGGAGAAAGTTTGTGAATCTTGTTATGAGTGTTCTTCAGCCAAGATTAAGGCTTGAAATGGTCCAAATATCATAAAGAAAATCATCCAGGAATCTGCAGATGTTTTTTGTCCCAGCTGAGGTCAGGGCGCATAAGTACTATGAGGAAAAAACTGTGGAGAAGAATGTGGATATGTGGCAAAATAAAAATCACTGCTTAAACAGTTAAACCTTATGCTAAACTTTATGTTCTACAAAGTCTAGTAGAAACGAAACAGTTTTGCAATAACAATCTCATATTAACAGCCTAGCAACTTAGTTGTTACTGTGTCATAGTTAGATCTGTGTTGTGGCAGTACTTGAAACGAGAAGCATATGCTTATAAACTCTCTAATATTACTTATTTAATGCAATTCAGCACAGAGGAGTTGGACAAAATTCTTCCACGGAACTATGAAATTACTGGAAGTGTTAAACTGAAATTGTTTCTACCGAAACTAGTTATTGTGTTTAAGAGGGTGCATGTACATGAGAGCACTGGGTAAAAAAAATAAATAAATTATTGTATCAATCCATCCATCCATCCAATGAGAAATTGAAAATGCATAGATGTCACAGTAGCACAGTGGTTTGCACTCAGGATTCAAATCTCGGCCATGGCTCCATATGTGTGCATGTCCTCCCCGTGTTGTTGTGGGGACTCTAATTTGCATCCACAGTCCAAAAATATGCTGAGGTTAACTGGAGTTACCGAATTGCCAGTAGGTCTCCGTGTGTGAATGAATGGTATGACTGTGCCCTGCGATGGGTTGGTGTCCCATCCTGGGTTGTTCCCTGCCTTGTGCCCTGCGATGGGTTGGTGCCCCATCCTGGGTTGTTCCCTGCCTTGCGCCTATAGGCTCCAGACCCCCTCCCCCTCTGAATAGGACACGGGTTTACAGATAATGGATGGACAGTCCTTCACATAAAGGCCAAATTAATTTTCATGGCATTGCATGTATAAAATTATATTATTCAATTCTTTATCTTCAGCTGAGCCAGGAAACTTCAGTACTACTTCAATGGTCCTTTTAATGCACAGACATAACTAATTAATACCTAATGATGAGATTGGAATTCCTGGAGACTTTTTCTGAGAGTGTTAATAACAGATTGTGCAATTTCCTATATAAAAAATGTGTTGTGAAATACATGGAGAAAGAAGAGTGGAATGAACACAATGTGCAGTTCCACAGCTAGCCGCTGCGGGGGAAGGACGGCTTCATACATAATATTAAATGTTTGGTTGCATTTAGCATGGAAGCAAAGAGCCATCAGTGGAGATTGTGGCTGAAACGGTGGATTTACTGTGAACTTCTTGCCTCTTCAGATACGTTCTGTTGAAGGTGCTCAAGAAATTTTGACCTCTCTTTCTCGAGGCTTTCTGTTAACATGGTTGCGAACCTTAAACATGGGCTATCATTTGAATGGGGTGCCAAGAACACTGTAATTTTACAGAGTACTTTACTAGATAGCAAAGTTTAAGTTGAAGAAACCGTGTATTTTTGTGGAACTTTATGTCTGTTATATATTTGGCATGGATCACCAAAAGATGCTATCATTTTATGTATGTTAGCAGCTGGAAAATATATAAAAAATGATGTAGCTATTCCTAGAGTGATCAAGTATTTTTAGTTGACTGGAACTGCCAGGAAAAACCAGCAAATAAAAATGGCAGCTTATGAACAATACTGCAAGTGCACTATCATTTGCAAGAGCATTCACCATTGGTCTAAATAAAGCAGGGGCTCACTCAGAAGACAGCTGCAGTAATTGTGGACTTATATGGGGAGGCCAACTATACCCAGCTTCTGCTGCTGGAAATGGAAGATGAGACAACCCACACTTTTTTCCATTCCATTTCATTTTAGGCTGGTAGAGATAATAACTGAATTCTGTCTTTTGGGGGATTTTTTTTGGTATTCAAGGGCCACAATGTATTACTGTGGAGTCATTCATTTTTGTGAGAGATAGCATTGATTGCAATTCATCTTCCTTAAACTTTGTAGTCATACTGCATGGGCTGGATTTGGTTTTAAATGAGATGATATCCGTGCCATATGAAGATATGTTTGTACAATTTAAATAGCTTAAATTTAGTTAGATTTTTTATAGTTTCATAAGTTGCTGAGCAAGGTCCTTAACCTCAGTTACTCCAGGGACTGTCTGATGCTGCCTACTCAACAAATGTTCGTTGCTTCAGATAAAAGTGCCTGATAAATAAATAAAATGTAAATTTG
This sequence comes from Paramormyrops kingsleyae, assembly GCF_048594095.1. Classification (NCBI taxonomy): domain Eukaryota; kingdom Metazoa; phylum Chordata; class Actinopteri; order Osteoglossiformes; family Mormyridae; genus Paramormyrops; species Paramormyrops kingsleyae. The sequence goes on from NC_132803.1 coordinate 20,592,107, forward strand.
CCCCAAACATGCAATGCTCCATCCAGTGCTTAGAATGAATTGGTGGTATTATTGTGAGAATAATGTTGAGATGCAGAGTGTAGGATAAATGACAAGGCCACAGCACCTGAATGCAGAGGGGCACTCTGTTTCCTTCTGTATAATAAGCAGTGTCAGCAAAGTAGGGAAATTTTCTAACAGGAAGGAAGAGCCGTTCAGCACGGCTTTGTTCCAAGGCTAACGAGGCAAAAACACATATCCTCTCCACCTCGCACACTGGGACTGTCATTATCTTCTCCTGACAACAAAACCACACAGATTTTCACTTTGTAAATGATGTGTTTAAGGATTAATTTGTCTCTGCTTTTAAGGGCACACCACTGTTTTTGTCTTGGTACATGAATGCAGTGAGATACACACTAGTATTTCAGTCTGTCATTAAGTGGTTCTTTTGGCAGATTTCAACTGAAATGGGAAAGGCTTTATTAAATCTGCTGTAGACATATAAACATATAATCATTTATGAATTAAAAAAACAACTGTTTCCAAAATATCCATTAATCTACTATAACCACTCATCCAGGTGAGGACTGTGTGGGGGCCTGTGTGGGGGCCTGGAGCCTGTCCCAGCTAACAGAAGGCTGGAGGACACCATGGATGAGATGCTAGTCCCTCTCAGGAAAAACACATGCACACTTCGTAATACTCTAAGGGCAATTTAGAGGCACAAAATAGCTGAACTGCATCCTTTTGAACTGCGGGAGGGTACTGGAAGACACAGAGGGAACCCGTACAACAGGAGGAGGACTGTCAGACTCCACACAAACTTCACACACGATCTTGGTAGTATCAGAAAACATTGTTACCCACTCTGCCACCAAGCTGCCTCCAATGAGAAACTAGCTATATAAAATTCTAGGAAATTCCCAATCAAATTAAACAAATGAAGGTTAAATATTACTTGGGCTGGGGTGTGATATGGTAACTTAATAAATAGTACATTTGTCTCTTTTAACCGGGGCTGGAGGTTTGAATCCTGCTCTTGCATTATGGGATTCATGTGTTGTTCATGTACTTTGCTATTCTCACATAGTTCAAAGGCATTACAGTAGGTAAACTAGTCTCTCCAATAAGTCTAGACCAGGGGTGCCCAACTCCAGTCCTGGAGGGCCGGAGCCCTGTGTAGCTTATTTCTCCAGGACTGAAGTTGGGCACCCCTGGTCTAGAGTGTGTGTTGTGTGTGTGTGATACCAAATGTCCCCCACAATGTAATAAAAACCTGTTATTTTGACAGTATGGGGACCATTTTTTGTTCCCTTACATCAGGGGTGGCCAATCTTATCTGTAAAGGGTCGCTGTGTATGCGGGTTTTCGCTGCAGCTCCCTAATTATATTACTAATTAGAGGACTGATTGACTGAGGAGTCCTCACACCTGGGTTTGAACAGCTGACCTACATGTTATCCCAAAAACCTGCATACGCACCGGCCCTTTGTGGATAAGATTGGCCACCGCTGCCTTACATGCTTACATGTTCACGGAATGACAATAAACCTCTTGAATAATAATAATTATTATTATTATTAGTCATTAATTAATAATAACCATTATCATTAACTAATTAATTAATTATAACGATGACAACAACAACAATAATAATAATAATAATAATTATTATTATTATTATTTTATTATTATAGTAACAAACAAATAGGGCACATGAACAGGACAGGGATCCATTGCAGCGTTCCTTGTCATGGCCAATGGGGGTTGGAGTTTCCCGTCGCAATTATAGAAAAGGTATTTGTGAGCCGAGCAGTCGTGGCGCTAGGGGGGGTTAAAAGTCTGAAATAGCAGCAAGTCAACACTGCGGGAGGAGTAACCCGGTCCAAGGCAGCGTAGCAGAATCCAGGTCACCCTCCGACTATCCTATGAATATCTGATTAGACGCATTTCGGAGAGGCTGGGAGCTGGTTTGTAAGCAGGGTACGGACGGGAAACGAGCCGACCTGACCTCTCATTTTCACCTTGCCTGCCGGCCGGGAAAATATTCAGGAATTATGTGCCGCTTCAAGCCTTATGACGGTAAGCGTGCTCTGTTGCATGTATTACTTTATTAATCAGTGTTTTGTAGTAGGTAATTGTTTTTATTAGTTAAGATCACAACGCCGGACAATCGATGTCCGCTTTTGCCATGGCAAAGTAAAAAACGATTTAAAAAATGCCGCACGTATCTTCGTTTTGTTGATTAACTGCGGTGTGGCTGGCTTCTTTCGAGACAGCGTAATTTATCGCTTAAAGGACGCTGGAAACAGTCTTATTCGAAACAAAGTATCTGAAAGGATTACGCGTTATTACACAACTTGTGTAATCCGTTACTTTCTGGGTATAGTAAAGTTTGCGCAGGTAATGGGTGAGTTTTAATGGGCTGTCTTTTAACCCTTCCGTTGTAGTTTTCGTTATGCTAAAATAAAGTTTCTTTGTTGGCATCCAGTAAATTCAATAATTTTAGTATGAATTACACCAATTCCTGAAAGATTTAAAGACTTTAATCATATTGTATGGTTGTCAGTGATTGAATGGAACAAAATATGCGTCTATACCGCTATCCAACATCGGAAAAGCAGCTAAGGAAAATCATATCATTTGTGTGTGATTGTTATTTTTGAGACTTGAGGCTTGTTCGAAGCTTCTTTTGTGCGGTCAGATAAGTTGTAACGTTGGATCTGTCATGTTGATTATTTGCATTACCGTCTCTGCTGTGTATGAAATACTTTTATTTGGAAACGCAGGATTTTAACAACATAAAACTTGTTTGTTATGCGTCCGAGCATTTAATTTCAGGCATTAAAAAGTAGGCTTGCCGTTGTGAAAAAATGAACTACCTTTGTTTATCAGTTTTTCAAAACGACGCTGATGGTTAAATACACGTGGAATGGCCTTTTCTTAAAGATGAAATACTTTTGATTAACTACAAGCAAACCAAGGAAATAGCAGGCCTATCGAAGTGTGGTTGAGTGTAATTAGGACAGCATTTGTTAATGGCCCAAACGTGAAGAATAAATTGCAGGTCCAGTCCCCGGAAAACTATCAGTCTTCGCAACTGACACCCTAATTCTGAATGTTAAATGTTTTGCTGTATAAATCGGTAGCTGCAACATAGCTTTACGATCTAATAACAATATACGCTAAAATACGCTCGGTGACATTTCATGAGACATCACTCAATTTCTACAGGGGCTGTGTATGGTTCTCTGTCGATCAGTATTTCTCATGTAAGAACTCGTACATGTTTTATTTTTTTCTGCACTTTGATAAACAGGAAAACAGTTGTATATGGAATGGTCTTAATCTGTTGGAGGGTTGGAAATCCTCTAACTGCTTTTAGTCAGGATTAAAGTGAGTCATATTTGTTTAGCCAGCTTGTACTTCTAATGAGATGGTTAACTATTCAGGCTCTCATTAGTTTTAACCTTTCTGTCTGCAGCTCTATATTTTTATTACACAAACACGTTTACATTCATAGCTTTGTGGGGATTGTCCATTCATTTCTAAGGCATAACCCTAATCCAAACAATGACAACCTTAACCCCTATACCCAGCTAACCTCAACCATAAATAACAAAACAAAATACAAGATTATTGGCATTTCTAGTTTTTTGATCGCAGTCACATATTTTGATAATGAGTTTCCCCTTGAGGGGACCAAAAAAGTGGTCCCCACAATGTTTATTTTTATTTATTTATTTATTTGTCCTCTCACACACTCGTGTGCATTTATAGTGCAGAGACTTTATGATTCACCTTTTAACTGGTGGCTGCCTTTAGCCAGAATGTACAATGTTTTCAGCCCTTAGGAATGTTATTCATCTTGACTTTAAAGTCACTTTTATTCCTCCCAATTGCAGTATGCCCTTAGGCCTAATATTAATGATATTGTGTGTGTATATATTTGCAGCACACATTGTATTGGATTAATACTGCCATGGCTTTTGTTATTGTTGTCTGTGAAGTATGGAATGCAATTTTTGCATGTAGTAATGGCTGTAGTGCATGTATTGCTCTTCAGTTTTGGCAGAAAGTGCATTCCTGAAGTGACCCAGTGTTCCTTTATGGGGGGTGAGGGCAGGAGACTTGGAAGACTTGTTACTGTTTTATCTTCCAAACTGGTTAACTGAAGGAATAGTTTCTTTTTTTTTAATGTTGCTGACATATGGGTAATGGGGCAAAGTCAACCTGCTTCAGTATCTTAGTCACTAAACAACCGCATCTGTGTTAAGTTGTCATTTGATTGTAGTTTTATGTGTGAGAATATTCTTGGAGTAAATTTGAGGCTTCTACGCCATGGTTACATGTATGAGGCAGTATTTCCCAGCTTGGCTTTATTGGAAGCAGATGTTCACAGTGCTTGCCACAGTATCCTGCAGTCTTTAGCTTTGCTTTTCAGCCCTATCTGTTCAAGATTGTTGTGTTTTTGTGCCACCTAGAGTTCCATTTTGGTGTCTGTTTCTGTATTCTTTAAATGCATAACCTCTGCTGTTGGCTCTTGTGATGGTTCAAACTGTATAAAATAGAACAAATGCTTGTTTTAAGCTACTTTTCCCCTCTTGCATGTATTTCCAGCAGTCAGAATTCAAAGTACTTGTACATCGCTATTATGATCACACAACAGGTACATTCAATTAAATAAAATGTTTAGATACATTTATGCAGCAGTATGACTGTAACTACGTCTTTGCATCTTTAAGCACCCTTTTAGCTTCAACCCATCCCCCCCCCCCCCCCAAAAAAAAAAAACCAAAAAACCATAGCATTAAAAGAATGACTTGGCACTCGTTCATGTAATGGTGGTGAATCTTTCTCCTGTTCAAATTCCTGGGAAAGATGATTTTTTATTTATATTAATTTTTTTTTTCTTCTTTTTTTTGTCCACCCCCCCAACACCAAGAGTAAACCTTCAAGCTATGTGCTCAAAATGTTTAAAAGTCTCAGGAGACTTAAAGCATGGCCTAGTTCCCTCCATTACCCGTGTTCTGGATTGTAGCTGATTGAAAGGCTGCTGTATGCTCTTTCCATTGTAGGATCTAGAGAATCTTGTGGATCCTGTACTGTGAGCTTGCTGGACATGTAGACACACAGCTATTCACACTCCTGGACATTTTATTGGAAATATGAACTACCTGAATTTTGATTTTTGGTCATGTGCTTTAACTAACTTTGTTTTTCCTCCTTCCTGTTTGGAATTTTTATAAATTTGAGGGCTGACTTATAAGGTGCAGCCTCCCTGATTAGAGACATTGTAAAACTTCTATAATCGCTCTAAAGCCTGAAATGGGGGGGGAATATAAGCAGTGCAGTGTTCTTGAATGTATGGTTTTTAATAGTTTGAATTACAGCATGTACTGTATTGTTTGTCCTGGTAGAGGTAATGTTGTAGTGCTTATATTGTGCTTTGTACAGTAATCGTATATCGTTTTTCATACTATTTCCCAATTATTCTGACGAGCATGGCAGAAGAATGTGTACCATTGTACGAGTTGGCTAGAAAAGAACAGGTGCTCAAAAACGTCTGTTCATGGATGTAAGCCCTCTGGTCAAACATTGATAGACAGTTCAAAGGTAGGAGAGGTGTTTTGCTGATGGGAGGATATATCATTGTTTTATGTCAATGTAATGATGTGCTTTTCTAGAAAAAAATGGAAAAAGTGTGTGGTTGTTTCATTTAACAGGCAAGGCTACGAATGGACTGCAATGCCATATGATGCCTACTGTAATTAGACACAGTAGCTATACATGTATGTACCACCAGCCAAAGATTAACTAGGTCGGTTTAATCTTTAAATATGGCACTTCTGCATGCGAGACTGCTATCAAGGCAGAATTGAATTTTACAGGTTTATTATATTTTATGGCTTCTTGTGATTTGAGACACCTAACCTTGTGTGTTGGACACCCATACTGGTGTGTATGTATATGTGCTGCTTTTCCCCCAGTACTTGAAATGCAGATAATATTTGAAGCTGTTTGCTGCCTTAAAGGAGGATTTTATCAAGCTTCGTCATACAAATTAATTTGCCAGTAACCTTCATTTGTCTGGTGATTGCTGACACCTGCCGTTAAACGCATTTGTTCTGGATCGGTCAGGTCTGCCGTGCTCATGTCCTCCAGCCATGCGTACTGGCTTGTGCTGGTTGGACGGAGTTGTGGAGAGGAGGAAAAAGCCCTCCCTCCCACTCTCTGGAGGCCTGAGTTCTGGCACTGTGCTGTAAGACCATAGCTCTGCCCAGGGAAGCTGGAAAGAACTCGTTTGAAGTTCACATTTTGCATTTAACTCACTGCCAGTTATGGCCTGTGACAGAGGACGGCACCAAAGCCAGGGTGATGTAAACCCTCCTTTTTAATAGTTTCCCAGTACAGGAACATGGGGTTTTCTTGCCATTTAGCTTGAACAGACTCCCTCACTAGGCATTTTTAATGATGAAGAGCAGTATTGTTAGAGTGGGGATGTGGTATGTGGTTACAGTGCTATTTATGCAAAATGTATATCTGTTGGATGGGGGCATTGAGGGTTCAGCTTGGAATTGGACTTTTCCTGTTCGTGTTCTTGAGCAAAATGTACGTTTACTGTTTGAAAGGCACACAGTCATCCCATAGGACTAGGAATGCTTGGAAGATTGAAGGAGCAGTTACTGTAGCTCCTTGAATTTGTGTGGGGAATTTATTACTTAATTTTTCCTGGAACTCTGGCGTAATATCCTGTCTGACCTCTGCAGGGTGTTTTGGAAGCAATCTGTGAGGTACTGTGGGTAAAACTGTTACATTCACTGTTTATTTTGCCCATTTTCCTCAAAAGACTGAAAGAAAATGGATAGTTTTCAGATGTACAAGGATTTTTCTAGAAGAATACTTCTAATTCTTTTGAAATTATGTATTATGGCTTAAATGGGTGACTACAAGTTCAGGGTTTACTGCTGCCATCTTAATCCACAGTCCTATAGATGCTACCTAATGGGACATTTTCAATGAACTCCAAGGCATTAGCGATTTATAAAATATCTGTCACTCTTTGTTTCATCCTCATTTTTCTTTCAATTAGTATTTGTCCTTGTTGAGTTCTATTCTTTGTTTTTCTGGTATTCTTTTGGTAAATGTCTGATCTGCACCAAAAGTATTATGGGGGAAAAATGTCATTTGCCTACTTGTCCATAATGCTCCCTTTTTGGAAGTTAATATTAACATGAGTACAGGCCCATTATACTCCTGTTGACCTTCTCTTGAACAAATGAGTAATGGGTAATGTTAAAACCCTAGTTTAACAACTCAGGATTTTATTTCCATTTAAATCATGGCTGATACTTTTTTGTGAGCCTTATGACCTTAAAAATACTTTTTATATACATCTGCAAAACCAAATTTTAAAGGGGATTTTTGGGAGGAAAGTAAACAAACAGGCACTTCGTTTCAAAAAAGCATTAAATTTTGCGAGACCTTAAAGGCATATTGTAGCTCCTGAGCATGCTGGGAAAATGTAAATAGCCCTTTTTGATTGTGTTATTGTTAATTGTTGTTGTGTTCTCAGTTGTCATGTGTGAACCCTGTCCGATCTTCGTGAGTCTTTAGCCTCACCATCCATCGTCAGACCTCCCTGCGTTTCCTGTTATGTGTTTTTGGTGGATGTTTAATGCCTGTGTTAGTCCATTTAAGGGCTTAATAAAAGGGTGGTGTTTTTCCTTAAAGTGAGCCTACTCACTTCTCGCCGGGCCTTGGTGTGCATGACATTATCGTGTGTGTTTCTCCATGTTAGTTTTTAATGACACCCAAGGGGGTGGGTGGGTGGGTGGGTGTGTGTGTGTGTGTGTGTGTGTGTGTGTGTGTGTGTGTGTGTGTGTGTGTGTGTGTGTGTGTGTGTGTGTGTGTGTGTGTGTGTGTGTGTGTGTGTGTTCGTTCCTGAATGTTCAATACAGACATTCTTAGGTTAAATGTTATTTATATTAGCATGCACACCTCCCTCCTTTCTGGTTTCTGCTGCTGAGTTTCCTGTTTAAAGTAGCAGAGATGGCAAAATTCTCTATGGGAGATGGGTGAAATTGTCACCTACCACTTGTGATCTCACTGCTGGGGAAAAAAGATGGGTTGTGTACATAAAATGTATAAAATGGATGTGTAGTGTAACTTTTTCACAGTATGGTTAACCATAAGTGTCAGGTCTAAGGTACTGTTTTAAACACTATTGTTTTCAAGTTTCTTTTGGCTTATGATTCCTTGTAATTAAATGTTTATGCTGGTCCTTCAAAAACACGCATCTCTGAATTTTAACTGAGCTCTAACTGCAAAACTGCTGAGATGTTTGCATTTTTGATCAAGTGTCAAAACTGAATTTAGTTTTGTTCGTGCTGAAGTCAATGTTTTCTAGTGAAATGTTAAATCAGTTTTATAAACATCTGTGACTTTAAAGATAATGTGAAAATAACTTGTCACAAGATCTCTCTGAGGATGCACTTGCTACCAAAATTATTAACTTTTTGGTGGCTCAACCTTTGCACACTGTCTTGCTGTTGCTCTGTAGCAGGTTATTATGTTTGAATTGCTAAGAGGCACAGGATGAAAGTCAGTGTGGAGGTATGTCTAATTTCTTATTTGAGCACACTGTTATGGCTTTCTTTCCTCCCGAAAGTCAAAAGAATCCAACACTTAAGAGATATCAATGTTATGCTTTGACTGCTTTCTTCGCAATATGTTGCAGTTGTCCTGTAGATATGGACACAGTTTAAAGACCTACTTATTTTCACAATAGTGTGATCAAGTTGCTTAGGGTATTTTTTTTTTTCCGGGTATTTGCTGACCTATAAATTTTTGTTCTTAGGTCATTCTCTTTAAGGCAGAGGAAATATTGCTTGCTAAATATAAATAAGATTAAACTATGGGCTCAAGGTCATAAAATAATTCTTGGTCACATTTCCACTTATGATGTTTTTGCTGTTGTAAAGGCTTACTCAGTTGTAGGTCTAATGTAGTCTGTTTTAACTAAGCAAGATCTTGAATGATACTGCAGATGTTGATTGTCCAACTTCCTCAAAGGCATATACACAAATTCAAGTCTCTGAAGATGATTTGCTCATCTTTCTTTATTGAAAACCTTTACTTGTACTTCATGAAATGAGTTTTTTTCTTTTTTTCTTTTTTCATCTTTCTCAAGAATTGTGCAACTACCACTTGTCACATTTATACCAGGAACATACTGCTTTGCTATGCGTTGTCTGTGCTGATTGGACATTTTCGTCTTGTTTCCTTGTCATGTGACTTTTCATACCATAATGGCACTAGAAATCTTGATAAAAATGTAGATATTTGCATCTTGACTCTAAGTGTTTCGCATTTCAGCATGGAAAACGGACTGCAGAAAACCCTAACTGTGTCTTGAGGTTCCCTTTTATAGCTCCCAGATGCTGCAGGGGTTGGGCCATGTGGGTGGGGGTGAAGTTGCTCAAGCTCGCCCTGTAACTACCAAAGACTCTGCACCACTAATAGGAACATATGGTAGTTTCAGTTGAAATAACATGCAGGCCATTCTAGGCAATGGGGGTAATCCACAAGGTAACTCTGGGCCGTTTGACTGCTCATAAGGCTTTTCTAGAATTTATTAAATTAAATGAGTCTGAATATCAGTTTGCCTTATGAGCTGCTAAGGAAAATAGTAACTGAGGTGTATTTTTCCACCCTTGGTTTCAAGTTTTTTTGCACACTAAAAACTGCTCTTTGTAAAGTGACTTGCGTATGTACGCGTCTTTTTCCATTTATACAGCTGCACGTTTTGCATTCCCTTGGTGCTTTTCTCAGTAGAGCTGAAGTCTTGCCATTTGATCCTGAACAAACAGGTCTGAAACATGTTCAGAATAAACATAGACTGTAAAATTCAATGTGTGTGTTTGTACAATAAGATATCCATTTATAATATACAATACTGGGGTAGTGTTTTTACGTTGAAAATTTAGATCACTTGTGACAAGTAATTTTCACGTTATCCCCACACTCAGTAGTGCATTTAAAAATAAATAAATAAAAACATTTGCTATTATGGGTTGTTATGTTGAGTCAGTTGTTTAGGTGAATATAAACTTACACTCATTGCCCTGCTGTCAGTGAGCAGTATAGAAACATAAATCGAGCGTCTACTGGGGCTGACAGTCACTGCAGATTTCTGGCCTCCGAAGTTGTGGTCAAAGTCTGAAGCCTGTGGCTGGATTTAGAGGTCTGTTAATCAGAGGTGTGACTGAGCCCTTGACAGTGTGGGAGTAACAGCGGTGCACTGTTCCTGTCGGCATCTCTCCCTTCTGTAGGCGCCTGTTGACTATGTGTGACTGCTGAGAAGGAGCTACTGTGACCAGTACCACGTAGGAGCCGCTTGTCTGTTCTAATCGTCCCTGCGATCAGCTGAAATGTCAGCAGAAGCAGAAACCAATGTGAACAACCAAGCTGACCCAGGCCCAGCCAAGACCCCGGCTAAGAAAGAGAAGAAGAGAGGTGAGTGGCCTTGCCCACCCTGGTCTCCATCCATCGATGATGCGTACCACTGCCCCTTGTTACCCCACCCTCCAAAGTAAATCTGCGGTTGTGCTGAAAAGGTGTCCAGAGCTGCTGTTTCAGCGCTTGTAGTCTTTTTAACTCTCTGTAGACTGTGATGTAGCTAGAGGTTAAACAGGGGCAGCACAATGGTTCTGTGGGCAGCATGGTTGCTTCAGACTTCCGTGGGTCCACTCTCTGCATATGGATTTCTTATGTTCTCCTGTCATAGTCCAAAGACGTACATTCAGGTTGACTGGTGTCTGTAAATTGGACATTCTATGATGGACTAGCATGCCTTCCAGAATGTACCCCTGCCTGCTGCCTCCTGCCTCCTGCTGCCTGAGAGAGGCTCCAGGCCCCTCCAACAACAATGATCAGGATAAGAGGATGGATGAATCCATTGATGAGTCAAACATCTAATAAATGTTTCAGTAGCAAAAAAATCTTTCAGTATGCCTTTTTAATTCTCATCAAAAATGGAAAAAGCCATTGTACTTCATGGAATACATTTTAAAATCCTTTACTTAATGTCTTGGGAAACTACTATGAAATGTGGTTTTAGAAGAACCTACTTCTCTACATTGTAATTTATGAAAAGATATAAAAGGTGATGTATAAAGGCACCCACAATTACGTGATGCATTCCGTCTTGACCTTCCTGTCACCAGCTCCTAACAGTGCTCTGTGAACACTAGGTATGTTCTTTGCTGACAGGATACTGTACTGTAATGGAGTCGGCATTTTCTCAAGCAATGAATTACCACTGTTTGCATGTTTTCCATGTTTTATTCACCTCTCCAAGAAACCATCCGATGTAGGTCATGCTCCTCGGTGAAATGCAGTTGCTGCAGAGAGCATTGCAGAGCTCAAAGCTAATATTCTGTGAGATTTATTTTGCTAAGCTGATCTTGTGCTTGCCATTATTGTTTCTTTCACACCGATAAGCGTGAAGTGGCAACAGATCCAACAGAATATGAGGCTTCCCTTATATTCTTTGGCTTTCTCAGAGACTTCCAGCTGTGTCTGAAAGCTGATGACTTCCTGGTGTGAAATGAATAGAGGTCATATTTTATGGAGAAGAATAGTGTTGTATAGTTCCAATTATCACAGTGGCATTCCTAGATTTCACTTGACATTATATGGCCTGTAATGCTAGTGAATATTTGAGAGCTTAAATGGGTTAATTTTCAAACTGATCACAGAATTGTGTGACCCTTAAATGAATTGCTGATAAACTGGCATTATTTGAAGTCTGTGGTCATCCTCTAGTTTTGGTTCATTTATGTAATACAGAATGCTTCTTTGGCTATAATAGATTTACAGTATAGCATTATTGCAATATAGCACCTAGGCTAAATTTTAGCAATATATTGGCTTGGGTGAGTTGAGTTGCAGGTGTTTTTAATAGGGAAAGACTAGGTTGTTTTTTTAATGAGACTTTGTTAAATGGTGATCAGTGATTGTGTATTGGATGCTAACTTTTAAAATTGCACAATTCTCCACTAACTGGGTAACATTCATTGCTGTATACTTGGTAACATAATGCATTTTAGAGGAGTTGTGCTTCTTCATTATTTTCAAAGAATTTCTCTCAGTGAGCACAATGTGTATTTAAACTGCTGTGTAGCTCTGCTTACTTTATGTATTTTAAGAATCATGTTATTTGGAAAGGCCATTATAGACACTTTTTATTCTTAGTTACAAGCATTGGGTACTAAATGGAACTGGAGCTTGTTCATTGTATGAAACTGTTTGGTTTTAAACTGAATCAGATCTGATGCCCTTCAACATATGACTCCCCTCCTAGAAACTAGGGACAAGAAGGTTCTGACAAGAGCTTCAACCTTAACATACATAAGGGAGAATCATAATCATATCATGTTTTTTGTATGACAGCCTTAATTTGCTCTTATAGTGGTTCACTGTTCAAGTCTGTAGCTGAAGAAAAGCTACTTGCACATTAAATATAAATACCTTAAGATTTTAACAGAATGATGGATGGATGGATTTGACCGATGCGTTCACTCTTATAACCTACTGAAGAATGCTGTTTCCCAAAGAGAAGCTATTTCAGGTGTACAAATGAAAACTAATTGTCATGCTTGAATGGTATACAGTAGCTGAATGCATATAGATATCTTTGTCCTGTTGATTATTTGGTTGCCTTCTGTCTAATGCACATGGTGCCAAAATGTAATGCCTACATTCTTGAAAGTTGTATCAGCTGTTATACTTTATTAACTTTTGTTATTGTTATTATACAGATTATACTTTGACCAAAGTATAGCTTCCTCATCATATGTGTTACCAGAAATTAACAAGATTCAAAAACTTGACATTCGAAATCTTGATTTCATTGACAATTACAGGGTTTTTACTTTTACGATTTTTTTTGTATTTTTGTCGCTGCTACAGGCCCAGAAAAAAATGATGAATTCTTGCTGGCCAGGTTCAAAGGCGACGGGGTGCGATACAAAGCCAAATTGATTGGGGTGGATGATGTACCTGAAGCCAGAGGGGATAAGATGAGCCAGGACTCCATGATGAAATTAAAGGTACATGTTGCGTTTAGTGCATAGACCAGCGGTGGCCAATCTTATCCGCAAAGGGCCGGTGTGTATGCAGGTTTTTGGGATAACCTGTAGGTCAGCTGTTCAAACCCAGGTGTGAGGACTCTTCAGCCAATCAGTCCTCTGATTAGTAATCTAATTAATGAGTTGCAGCGAAAACCTGCATACACAGCGGCCCTTTGCGGATATGATTGGCCACCCCTGGCCTAGGGTGTTGCTTTAGGAAATGTATAGGTTTCCCCCGTTTTTGAGGCATTTGCATTTTATTTTGCATTCAGGGCATGGCTGTAGCTGCTCGATCCCAGGGAAAGCACAAACAAAGAATCTGGGTCAACATATCACTTTCTGGGATCAAAATCATTGATGAAAAAACAGGGGTGAGTGTGATCATTCAGTTTGGTGTGCTAACCTCACCCTGCACAGCCAATAAGGATGACACCCACAGTTTTGTTTACATGAATCAGAACTGTGGTCTCTGGTGTAAATATCATCATGAGCCTCGACAACCATGTTTGGTATGTTGTGGTTGATGCTACTGTCGTTTGCCTGCATCTAGGTAATAGAACATGAGCATGCCGTAAATAAGATCTCATTCATTGCACGTGATGTGACGGACAACCGGGCCTTTGGTTACGTATGCGGTGCAGAAGGCCAACACCAGTTCTTTGCCATTAAGACGGCCCAGCAGGTAGGTAGCCTTTCTCCAAATGTACTAAGTCTGCATTAGCCCTGCTCCGCCTTTTCTTTGAGACGGAAGAGAGGGACACTCTGGCTGCTTGAGTACATAAGACAACTTTGCTAAACAGTTTGTTAGGACCATTAAGGGATTCGAGGAAGCTAAATGGAAAAACTTCTTAAGCTGGCCAATAAGTTGATTATTGTACAGTCAGGTTAACATTAACTTGTGCTTCACAGAAGGATGCACTTGATGTATTGATCTGACAGGCTGTTTACACTCTCCTAGGCTGAGCCTCTAGTGATTGACCTGAAGGACCTCTTCCAGTTAATTTTCAATTTGAGGAAAAAAGAAGCGGAGGGTCCAAAGAAGGTAACTGCTGTTTGGCATAATGTCTGTATTACTTGAGGCAGTCAAAAAATCTTTTGTGGAGGGATTATTCTTTCATGTTTTCATTTGATTTACAAAGGGCACTCCTCAACACAGTGCACAATGCAAAATTTGTAATGTGATATACGGAGAACAATATCGGTCTGTATGTTTTTAAATTAGAATATGTGCGTACAGTCATGCTTCGCTTACAGACAGGGATATATTCTGAGAAATGCATTAAGGGATTTTGTTTTTGTGAAAATTCTAGAATGTACTTGTACAAACCTTGCCTACTACATGCCTACGCTACAGTAAACTTTTTATATACAAGCAGAAAGAATATACTCTAAAAGTATAATAAATACATGAATTTCATTATCATTATCAAGTATTATGCACTGTACATGAATGTTAATGCAGTTTATATGATTGGCAGTGCAGCAGGTTTGTTTACACCCGCATTACCACAAACACATGAGTAATGCGTTGTGCTGCGACATCACCAGCCGATAGGAATTCATTGTTATGCGGCACATGACGGTATTTGCTAAAGATGGGTGAACTTGCTGGAAGAAGCTATATAGGTTAAAAGGCTGAGAACTCTGCGGGTTTTCCAAGTTAAGCTGTATATGTTTGATTGGCCATGACAAAGATTAACAGTCCAATGTGGAACAAATTTAACAGTGAAAAGCTTTTCGTTTTTATTTCCAAAACCTTCATATTAACAGTAGGAATGCATGGATACATTTGTATGAAGCACTTTAGAAGTTGCTTTATTATTATTATTATTATTATTATTATTATTATTATTATTATTATTATTATTATTATTATTTTTATTTATTTTAAATTTGACCTTGTAATTTCTAATTTATTCATTTTTTTTTTTTTTAAAAGATACTTTATGCTCTTATCAATACCCACCACATAGAATGACCACTGTTTAACATTCCATTTTCTAGGATGAAACGGATAAGCAGGTGATTGAGGTGAGGTTTTGTTTTTGTCTTGTACCCTGTACTTTTTGTGATAGATTCCAAACTCACTATGACTCTGTACTGCATAAATGGTTAAAGATGATGAATTGGTGCTTTGAATTAAAAAGTTAATAATTAATTTGTGTTGACAGAATGGCCGTGATGCCCTGCTTGATGTTGAAGGTGAAGCAGATAAGTTAAAAGTGAGTATACTGATTTATTTAATGTAAGATCGTTAATTTAGTGCTATAACCATGTGACCGCCAGACATCTGTGACCAAGCTTGTCCTTCTCTCTTGCTCATTTGTTAAAATGCCCACTTTAAGAGGTTTCAGACTCTTCTGAGTCTCATTAGCTAACGAGCACATACAGCAGTAACAACATAACACTGCAATCTCATGTTGCAGACTGTTGAGCAGCTAGACCTGTTTGGAGACATGTCGACTCCACCAGACTTAAATTCTCCTTCGGTAAGTCCCACAAACAGATTTTATCATATAAGCATCCCGCATGGAATTCGCCTGCGTGATGTACAGTCTTCTATCCAGTTTTCAGTTCTGACCCCTGACCATTTCTTCAAATATGGCATAACATAAAGTGTAAGTTGAGTCCCCAGGACCTTTCACTTACCCCCTGTTAATTTTCAAAAGCTTAAGGCCAGATTTAATCGCGAGTGATATTTATATAAGTACACACCACGCACATTACTGTAACTGCTCCAGGTAGAAATGCCATTTGTCCCCCTACAGTAATGAGTAATGACCAGGAGAGAGACATCCTTTATCAACAAGGGGCTTTGTGTATGTCAGTGACAGAGGAAATCACATCTTTTGCCATATAGATACACCAGTCATTCTCACAAACTTATTACTGTAACACATTTTCTATAATATTTAAGGCAGATTCAAATTATACAGCTTCGTTGTCAAAATGGTCTTGCCTATGGGGCAGTTGATCTGCTTTATTATATTACCATTTGATTCTGTAATAAGGAAATAAAAGGTATTCCATGAAATCCAGAGCAAGAATTATGATTATTGATGGAAAAAAATAAAACCTACAAAAACTGAGCAAAAAAATTTGTTGCATACAATAAAGTTCAAAGATTTAAAAGCAATTTGGTTCCATTTGTTGCTCTGATTTTGATGTACCAAAAAGATGTCAATTGCTCTACACAAAACACTTTTAATGCTCTAGTTTGTGAGAATGATAGTGTTTCTGTCTGTATGAAATTTAGTGGTGTATTTGCACCTATTCTTTGAAATGTTATTACAAATCAGTATGTCCTATGGTGTGCAGGACTACATTCAGTGTGGCTTCAGCTTTTTATCATGCTCAATTCCAATCATCTCATATGCCAAATATTCAGTAATCTGCATGTCTGTTAGCTGATCCATAAAAGTTCACAAATGTCATGGCATTAAATCATTTTGCTCAGTTTGAGGGAGAGCTGTTTATCCACAGAACTGATTTTTGTGTCGTTTCTTTCTCTCTCAATGATCAGGAGACAAATGATATCCTATTGCTGGACCTTTCCACTGACATTGACAGCAATCAGAACTGTGTAAAAGGAAATCCCTTCACCTCTTCCTGTCCTTCTGTCACCTGGCCCAACCCACAGTCCAGCAACTCGCCTGAAAACCCCTTTTCTTCCCAGCTCAGCTTTTTTCCTGCTCCTATTCCCGACCCTTTTGGTGACGACCCCTTCTCCAAAAATGACCAATCAGCACACACCAATTCTGTGACCCCTGGCTCTTTCAGTTGTAGCCAGGATAAATCCTACTGCAACCTTAATGGGCCCAAGCAAAACGGTAGTCAGCATGGTGACTCTGAATGCTTTGGGCATCAGTTTGATGAGAGATCTAGTAAGACTGTGATCCAAACGCTGTCCAATGGCCAGTGGCCATTGGAACACACTCTGGGGGATGCCTGGAAAAAAAACGAGATCCCAGTGAAGGAACAGAATGGCATCCATTACAAATCTTCCCATAATCCTTTCTTTGAGAGCTCTGGCAATAGCCCACCCTTGAAAAACAAGTTAAACCATGAGCCAGTTGGGGCTTCTGAGGCCCCTGTAACTGCAGCAAAGGATTCTGTCCTCATTAGCCCCCCTCCGCTCAACACCAAAGCTGGACGAGGACGGAGAAACGTCAAGGTGAAGCCAGGAGTCCAGCCTCTCCTATTGCATGATCTCAATGTGCATTGGTCTGGGAACACCCCAGTTCTGTAGGTATTAGACTCTGAAGTACCTGCATTTAAATGACGGGTATGTCGTCATGTCAATCAGACCATATCATTTAGAGGAGTAAAAAGCTTAATGAATATCGTTAATGTTCACAATCTGTTAAGTGATAAGCAGTTGGCTATAAACCTTCAGAACTGGGCACTGCAGGGTTAGCTATCTAACGATCTAACACCTAACTAGGTCATGTGAATGGCTCATGCATCTCTGAGACTGTGCGTACCTGTGTGAGTGTAGTAATATATATAAAATATGATATGAAAGATGCAGCTAGGCATCGGTGGTTTGTGTTGTGGTGATGTTGGACCCCTAATCTAACAGTTAGTAGCTGTTCATGCAACTTAATCTAACCCCAGTTTTGTCCTGTTTTCGGCTGCTTGTTTCCTAGCCCATGCTCTGTTAACAACATCTTTATTATTCTTTTAATGCATCAGTGATTACCAGGTAAGTAGTGATGCTATTTGTGTTGAAGAGAATGTGTACCAGGTGTAGCAGATTTCAGCCTCTGATGTTAAGTATCGCTATTCTGTATTAAGGGTAACATGTTCTCTCTGCTGTTGCCTACAGATGACACTGAGAACATAAGTCAGGTAACCGGTGCTGTAAAACTTATTCTCATTTTTTAAATTGTTCTCAACAGTCTCCTACAAATATTTTTGGAGCCGACCTGTTTGGTTCACCTTCCCAAGCAGAAGCGCCCTCTGTGCCTCAGATGGACTTCGTGCAGCCGAACCCTGTGAACCTTTTCAACAGTACCCCAGCTACCACTGTCTCCCCATTGGCAGCCTTGAATAATCCACCTGCCATGGCGGCATTGGGTACGACAAGGTTTATCGTAAAATAAACCCCGAGTATCAGTTGTTTAGTGTGGCATTCTAAGATGCACAGCGTGTTGAATGCCAACCCTACCCAATACAGTTTTGTGTCCTGCAGGAAAGCTGTCACTGGGAGGTCCCGCAGCAGTCTCCCAATCAGCTACACCTGCATGGAGACCACAAGCCCCCACCATGTTCCCTGTACCTGGTGGTATTCCCCAGGTCACCATGCCAGGTCCCCAGGTCTCGCCATTCAGTGTCACATCTCTGCCTGGATGGGGGCAGACTCCTCCTCTCTTGGGGACGGCCGCTGCTCCCCAACCCCCTGCTTGGGGACAGGCTCTGGCTCCAGTGAACCCTGGAGCTTGGCCTCAACCTTCACCTACAGCTGGCTCTTTCCATTCTGGTGTGATGGCCACCTCACTCATGCCAGGGGTTATGGTGGGAGTGCAGCAAGCTTCTACACCTCTGCCCCAACCCCCACCTCGGCCAGCTCCGGTGGAGCCACCCAAAGCTGAGAACAATGCCTTCACTGCTCTGGACCCTCTGGGTGACAAAGAGCAAAAGAATGTGAAGGACATGTTCAAGGACTTCCAGATAGCTAAACCCCCAGCTGTCCCAGCCAGAAGAGGTGACCAGGCAGGTTCCACAGAAAGTGGAGCCTTTGCTGAGTACTTCTCCAACAAAGTTGGCTTAGCTCAGGAGGTGGCCGATAATGATGACTTTGACGTCAGTCAGCTGTCAGCCAAGATCAATGGTAATTAACACATTCAGGAGTTCCATTAACCTTGTGAATACTGAAGTATATGTCTAAAGTAAGGTACAATATTGAACCGATTTGATAAAAGTGCTTCATTAAGCAAATTAAAATTGCAGTGCAAGTGAGACAAAAACTAAACTGAAATTAAATAAATAAATAGAAATTAATAAAATATAATTAATTTATGGAAATGGAAAAATTGTGGTTTCTATTTTTAACTTATTTGAATGTAAAAGCCTGTGTATAGGCTAACAGATGTCTCTAAATAATCAAAGGTGAACGTAGCCTCTGATAAGTGTTTGAAATGGACGAGATTAGTGACCGAAGAGATTAGATTAGGCATGGGTGATACCACTGAAAATGACAAAGATGCACAAAATCGGTTAAAATATCGATATTGGCTGATGGTTGTTAAAAATAAAGATATCTGCATCTGTCCAATGTGTCAATATTGGCTGATATTTAAACTTAATCAATATTCTATTATTATTATTATTATTATTATTATTATTATTATTATTTATTTTGGAGATGATTGCATTGGGGGATCAGCAATTTTCCATAGTGAAGGATGACTGCCAGCTCATTCACCACTTGGAAGATGTCATGAAGTACCAGCCCACAATGCATTTGTAATTTATTATTAAATCTGGTTGGCAGATTATCCTTTATTTTCCAAAGAATAACAAAGCTATGTAAGGTCATTTTGCTAATCAGCGCTGGTAAGCTCTGCAAATTTCATCTCCAACAACTGCAACTGTTAATATGCACCTACACATTTTAATAAATGGAAATTAAATTACCTTGACATGGACATATAAAACATAGTCAACTAGTTTTCTTTGGAGTATCTGCAAAAAACACAGAGGAGAGTGTAGGAATCTTAGCAATAAGACAACAGGTAGTTTATTTTGTTCGTCTGAGAGGATCCCTGAACATTTGATGTTTCTGCGGTTTATGTCTCTGAAGTTGCTGCGCTCTATCCTCTGTACAGAGCCACCCAAGCCTATGCCAAGACAGTCAGTCTCCCCACCTGCTAACATGGCCACCTCTGCTCAGGCTGAGAATCCTTTCAATGATTCCTTCGGGGCTGATCCCTTTGGATCTGCTCCACTTACAATGGTATGTTATAATGTTATAGTTGTATTGTATGAGATCTCCTCAAACTCTTGAAGTATGTTTTCTTGAGTTATTCAAAGACATTCAAATTTCTGTGAATCTGAGTCTCTGTTCTACTACACTGCATATGGGAAAAAAAAAAGAAAAAAATCTCTGTTAATGTTGGGCAGGTTCCTCCTCCTGTCCAGCCAAGTGCTGCTGCTGACCTCTTTGGAGATCCCTTTGGGAACCCCTTTGCCTGATTACCACCAACTTTTCCAGCTTTCAGGTGAGACAACCAGGGTCTGATGTGTCCAACCCACATGTCTTTAGAGTTTTTTGTAAAAATCAGTATCTGTGGCATACTTATCAATTTTAAAAATCTGCATTTTCTCTTTAACAGCTGCAACCAAGAATTCCTCAGCCATTGTTGACCCAAGAGGCAGGAACTGCACATCAAGTTGCTGTGGTTGTTCCGGGTGTGACTTTCGCCAGACTACCACCTTAACTGAAATTTTGTTGTAATTTCCACTTTGATCTACACATTCTTGATAAATCTCTTAAATGGACAGTGTAACAAAGATTACATAGTGTAGTCTCTTGCCAAAGGTCTGTTCTGCTTCACAGCCAGCTAAATTTCCAAATGGTAAATGTATTGGTATTGTTTACAACAACAACAAAATGGGTGTATCTGCTTGAAGGGCATATATACCATTGGATTGTATTTCCATATTTATATAGAGGGATTGCCCAAATATGCTTACCCTTCCACATTTGTGAAATTACCGAACCTCTGCAGAATGTCTATTAAAGATGAGAATGAGCCTTTCTTAGTGTTCCGTGTTTACATCATACAGTACTGATGGCACAATCTCTAACTGTAACTGGAATTAGTATTTTTTGAGTTAGCTGGTGAATAAATGCCACCTTTGATGTAGTACTTGGTACTTCCACAGCAGACTTTACAATGTAGTGTTTACTTCCTGCAGCAAGCAAGGTATAAATCATGAAGTATGTTGCAGGATAATCGACTCCTACACAGCTTCAGGCTGTTTTGCACCTTCAATGCTTTAAAGTCACACATTCAGTGCTTTTTGCTAATGCTTAATCTATGAAATATTAGTCTTTTCTACTTCAGTTTACTGCTTGTTAGTCATAGCATTATTTTATTATACTCTACTGATATAATTACAGTTGTGGTAATGGGAAGATTATTCCAAATCGTCTCAGGACGTAGATTTTTCTCCGTACTGTGCTTAATATGCAAACCTGAAAATATTTTTCTTTCCTAAATATAAAAGATCCACAAATGACTTTGGTATTGATAATTAGAGGTTTATCTGATCGCTTGTGCTTTGCCAGAATAAAACGTGGGGCAAACGTTGAGAATCATTTAAGAAGTACCTCTGCGCCATATAATCACTGAATAGTATAATTAGATTTGTTAATGATGATGACATTTGATACTTTGATCAATTCGTGCGAAATATCTCAGCCCCTCCAACACGGATTTTACTGAAGATTAAGATATACCTTTATAATGAATCAACAACAATATGAATGAAAGCAGGTCTTATCCTTTTAAATATCAAATTCTAGTATACCATTAGGTGGCAGTATTTACTTTGGCATAGCGAGTTGTTTTGGAATGTATCTGAATCATAATGGTCTTCCAATAAATGTAGATATTTTCAAATGATTTCTTGATATCCTGGTGTTGTTTTGAATACAAGCTATTTGTGTGTCAGTGTCGGGTGATTCCAGATTAATTTAATCACTAATTACTTTGTAAATAGACCAAAGTTACATGCAGAAGATCAAGAGGATACTTAATTTGAAAACATTTTCCTGCGTGTTTAAAATGCATTTCAAATGGATTATGGTGGAGGGCTCCGTGGGTAGCACTGTTGCCTCATTCCTACAGGTTTGGGGTTCACACCCTGTCACCCCTCTGTGTGTGTGGAGTTTGCAAATTCTCTCTGTATCCTGCGGGTTTCCTCCGGATATTCTGGCTTCCTTCCGCAGTTCAAAGGAATGCTGCCGCGTAATTGGTGTGTATAATTGTACATGGCAGCCGATAGACTGCCATTATATTACACAGCCAAGGGAGACGCAGAAGAGAGAACGCGCACTACACTTTTAAAAGATACCATTATGGGTAGCATTTTGGATCATGAGAAGTCACCTTTATATTATAAACAATCAAACATTTAGAATTAATGTGACAACACATAATACAACTACCTTAGGCTGCCAATGCCGTTTGGTTTATTAATTGACTACATAGTACACACTACAACAATCGACATTTTCCCTAACCACGATCAAGAGCCTCAGACTGCATTTAGCATTTTTCCTTGACATATCCCATTAGGCACCACGAGATCAGCAATCGTTTGATCTGCAGAACAGGTACGGTATTTAACTATACAACAGGAGGTCAATCATGATTTATCAGTCAGCACTGACATTAAATAAAGATGACGTTTAAAAGCATGAACGTTCATTTAAAAAGTTCATAAAGGTTCAAAGGAAAACGAAAGACTGTCCGTCAAAAACAGAAAAACGATTCGTGTAGACGGTAATTCCAATCAGCACAGTGAATAATATTCTAAACTAAAGGTAGTATTACAAATATCAGGTGACCGGTTTCGTCAGCGAATGACTGGATCTACTTTGATGACGTAATCTTATTGATGGCTTCTGGTTATTGTATTTTCTTAAATGCAAAGAAGCCCTTTTCAAAGCATTTTAAACTACAATTCCCACAATCCTTCTGACTGTAAGCACCGTTGCATAGTAGTCGCGTTCTTAAACGTGAACAAGCATGGCGGATGATACAACTCTCATATAAAGCATGAAACTTGATTCAGAAAATGTCATCTAAGATGATTAGCAGTGTTTAATAAAAGTGAGTATGGATTTTTGTTACTGAATA
The DNA here is from genome assembly GCF_048594095.1 of Paramormyrops kingsleyae. NCBI lineage: Eukaryota > Metazoa > Chordata > Actinopteri > Osteoglossiformes > Mormyridae > Paramormyrops > Paramormyrops kingsleyae. The sequence continues at coordinate 20,615,096 of NC_132803.1, forward strand.
TTTTCAAAGTTAAGTCGGACGAGCTAGCGTGCTTTCAAAAAGCGCTTCGCCTTTTGGATTAATTTTATGACGTTAACCCTGTGTGTTTGGACCCACGAATCACTCCGTTTATATTTAAGATATCTGACAATTTAGGGATATGAAGGTGATTTATAAAGAATGGCAGATTTTCTTACAATCTGCCTTCTCGGATTGACAGCTGTCTCACAGTAATTTTTTGTTTGTATATCGATGTGCCTCTTCTTCCGTAAGGTATTAGGTGGCTTCCATATTATAATCCGTGAAAAGTATTTTTCAATAATTAATGATCAGTCCAGTTCGTCGTCGAATCCTTAACATTTCTGTAATAATTTACTTCGCATCTAGTATTACTTAGAACGCATAATATTCTTGAATAAAAGTTAATATTGCTGGTCTAGTGTCACTTATTTTGGAAATGTTTTACTAGGTAAAATATTGGGGTAGCTCTGTTACCTTAATTTTTAGTATAATACTTGTTCTTAAAGTGGGACAAGCGTTTTCACAGGCTGTTGTATCACTGACCTACTGTGTATGATTAATGTTGTTGACATTCACTTGCATTGTTCTCTTTATTAAAAGAATGATGCGTAGATCGAGGATAACGGTGCGGCCCAATGTACGGTCTGGCGGCAGAGGTCAGGCCGCATTGCAGGACAGCCATTCTGTCCAGGGCAGTACGAATAGCTTTGAGGATACTGCTCAAAACGCACCAAAGGACTCAGCTGACTCAACAAACCAATCACCAGAAGTGACAAAGGATGTAGAGACCCAGCCTGCTGATGCAGAAAATATTACCTCTCTGAAGTCAAACGATGACAACAATTCACATCCAGAAAAAGCTTCCTGTAATGGGTAAGTAGTCTGCGATTTATACCGCTGATATAAATAAGCTGTTGTAGTAGTTCATAATGATTAATTATGGTGTTTTTTTATGCAGGGATGGATTAGACCATAATGGAGAGGCCACTGGTAGCAGTAAACCTTTGGCATGTTCTTTGGCACGAAGAAAACGCTTTTCTGCCATGCCTAATTTGACCAAGATCCGTGTTACTCCTGCTATAACTTGCACATCTGCTAGGGGCCCAAGATCTTCTGCTGTGAAGAGTGGAGTAGTTTCCAAGGCGGAGACCACGGCCACCAACACTGGGAATCAGCTACGGCTGAAAGGCGGTATCACCCAAGGCTTTAGACACCCAAGTAGGCAGAAAGCTTGCAGTGAAGGAACACAGCCTATAATTCAGTCTGTACCTTTATCTTCAACGAGTCAAGATCCTGAAGCTTCTCTTCAAGGAAAGAAATCTAAAGTAAAATCCCTTTCACGTCAGAGTAGTCAGCTTTCTGAATGCCAGAAATCACTAAACGGGGCAGTTCCTGATGATGGCAAGTCCCTCACCCCCGAATGCTGTATGGGTAGCACAAAACTGTCACAAGGCAGTGCGTCTCTAGTGAACGCTGTGTCTTCTGTGGCCACCTTGACAACCAAGACCCAGAGTGTTTCTTCAGATCGTGAGAGGATCATTAAGACCCAGAAGCTGAGAGAACTTTTAAAGCGGGAGCGAAAAAAAGAGCGGGTCAGTATGACTATAGAATGTCTGTCGTAGAACTTGTTTCCAAGTATCTGTCATATTATGTAAATAACATAGTTGTTATTACAGTCATCCCTAACCTCAACCCTTTATGGAAGCCTGTTTCCACCATCTAGAGTAGAATTTTTTATTTTTTTTTACACATTTATTTCAAAATTCTGACTTTTTTTGGCTTCCTCTGCAAGGAGCCAATTAGGAATATATTCCAAACACGCATTATTCTCATAATGTAATCTGCTGGCTGGTAGTTTGGATTTAATTTTAACTTGCTATATTATGAAAGCAGTAAAACAAGGTTGCACTAGTAGTACTGCTTTCATTCCCTTGGTTTGAGACATTCAGTTATTCTTCTGATGCCAGTGTTTGCCTAGGACTTCCAATAGCTTGAAAAATACAATTAACTGAAAGACATGTCTGTAATTAGAACATATACAGTGGTACCTCAGCATTCGAATTTAATCTGTTCAGAACTCCGGATCGAATCCTAAGAAGTTTGAGTTGTGATCAAATTTTCCCCATAAGAAATAATGGAAAACCAATTAATTGGTTCCCTGCTCCAGAAAATTACACCTAAATATGTTTTTTTTACCATTTAAACACAAAATGAACCAGATAAAACAAGAATTGCATATACTGTACTAAACACATCTAAGCACATTTGTCAAAACAGTCATTTGTAAAGTAAGGAAATAGATGTATCCAAACAATGTGTCCTGCCCCGATCGTTCGCTCCTTCCATGTGCCACGCCCCCTCGTTAAGCCCGTCCCCGTGTGATCAGCTGTTTCTGGTTGTTGTCTTTAGTCCTCTGTATTTAGTCCGCGTTTCAGTTTGTTTCCCCAGTCAGGTCATTGTATTGTCCGTCTGCATTTTGCCTGCCTTACCTGTAATTAAACCACATATTCCCCGACGTCTGCCCCTTTGTCTCCGTTCCATCCCCGCTAGGCACGACAATATTATTATAATTAAATGTATTAATGGTTTATTATTAATATTAAAATAATAAGTCTTTATTTTAAAATGTATTTTATTATATAATAATAATTACTGTTATTGTCTATCATTGGCTAAATGTATTTGTGCTGTCTAAATATATGTATTCAGCTAGTGTAAACATGCATGATGCTATCACAGCGAATGCAAGGCTGAGACTGAAGCTTTACCCTTTGTTTCCACTGAGAGACGTGCTGCGTGACTCATTTCCCCGCGTGTACAAGTTATCTTAGGTCGGCGTTCACAGTTTGACTTCTGAGATTCAGATCGAGTTCTAGGTAATTTTTTTTCGAACTGGTTGGTTCCACTTTTAAGATATTCGAGTTCTAATGAGTTCGAGAACTGAGGTACCACTGTATCTTGTGCAATGCCATGATTAAGATCTGTAGCAGCCAATAATATAACTAATCGTTAATGTAGTAACTGCCAATAATGTAATAATTCTTCCGTTTTTTTACATGTAATAAAAGCTGATAATAATGTGATATGGTTTTGATTCAGAAATGTTAGTACAGACACTCCTCTACTTACAAACGAGTTACATTCCGAATGGCCATTCATAACTTGTAATGTTCGTAAGTCGTTATTCAACATCATTTTAACGGTATAAGCAAGAACAAAGAACTAAAAAAAAAAAAATTGATGTTGCGGACAGGAAACGGGAGCCCAACAAACACAATTTCGACTTACTCTTCATATGTCTGAAAGTTCATAAGTTGAAAGTTCTTAAGTAGAGGAGCGTCTGTACAGTATTGGTAAGTTATTACATTAAGTACAGAAAAATTATTATTGCCAGTCATTACAATAATGGTAGGTATTAGATTATTGGCTGCTACAGGGTCTTGTAGGTCTAATGCAAGAAGCATTGATGCTAGATATGCTTGTACTGCACTTAATTAGGTGAAAGTTATGTTTTATTGCCCCTTTTCATTTGATACCTGGTTAACATTTATAGGACAATTATCATTGCAAGTTTCGATGCAGGCTACCATTCATACTGACAATTGGAAATATAAAAATGCCTGGACAGAGCAGACACAATCATTGTAGCAATACAGTAGCAGACAGGAGGACACTGAACCATTAAACGTGAGCAGAAGTGCTGGTTCCCGCGAATTGTGAGGAAAAAAGTCAGAATTTCGACATAGTAAGTCAGAGATAAATGTGTTTGTTTGTCTACTTCAGATGGTGGAAACGGGCTTCCATAACCCTAACAGCCTCCTAGCCTGGTCTATTTATGACCAATTTCTGAACAAACAGTAGTGTACTGTACACTTTGCTTGTCAAATTGCTTCATCATTTCCTATCTAGATCTTTTTATTTACAACCCCGTTTCCAAAGAAGTTGGGAAGCTGTGTAAAATGTAAATAAAAACAGAATGCAATGATTTGCAATCTTATAAACCCGTATTTAACTGAAAATAGATCAAAGCAGATCAAATGTTGAAACTCAGAAATGTTATTGTTTTATGAAAAATATATGCTCAATTTGAATTTGATTCCAGCAACATGTGTCAAAAAAATTGGGACAGAGGCATATTTACCACTATGCTGCATCACCTTTTCTTTTAACAATACTCTGTGAACGTTTGAGAACTGAGGAGACCAGTTGCAGGAGTTTTGGTAGTGAAATGTTGTCCCATTCTTGCCTGATATAGGATTTCAGCTGCTCAACAGTTCAGGGTCTCCTTTATCGTATTTTAATTTTCATGATGCAATAAATGTTTTCAGACGGGTCTGAAATGCAAGCAGGCCAGTCTAGCACCCAGACTTTTCTACTACGGAGCCATGTTGTTGTAATACGCACAGAATGTGGTTTGGCATTCCTTCTCTGAAGAAAATATTGCCTGGATGGCAGTATATTTTGCTCCAAAACCTGTATATATTGTTCAGCATTAACGGTACCTTCCCAGATGTGTAGACTACCCAAGCCATTGGCACTAATGCACCTCCATGCCATCATGGATGCTGGCTTTTGATCTGTCCTCTGATAACAAGCTGGATGGTCCCTCTCCTTTTTAGCAGGGGGATGTCCGTGATTTCCAAAAATAATTTGAAGCTTTGATTTGTGTGACCACAGGACAATTTTTCATTTCACCTCAGTCCATCTTAAATGAGCTCGGGCCCAGAAAAGTCGGCAGCATGTCTGGATCACGGTTAGATATGGTTTCTTCTTTGTGTGGTAGAGTTTTCATCATGCATTTGTGGATGCAGTGACGAACTGTATTCACAGATAGTGGTTTTCAGAAGTGTTCCTGAGCCCATGCAGTGATTTCCACTATAGAATCGTGTCTGTTCTTAATGCAGTGCCACCTGAGCACCTGAAGATCACAGCTATCCAGTATTGGTTTTCCACTTTGTTCCTTGCGTACGGATTCTCTGAAACCTTTAGTGATATTTTGTGCCATACATGATGAAATTCACAAATTCTTTGCAGTGTTACATTGAGGAACATCATTCTTAAAATGTTGCACTATTTGCCCACACAGTCTTTCACAAAGTGGTGAACATCTCCCCATCTTCACTGCACAGAGGCTCTTAATACCCAATCATCTTACAGACCTGTTGCCAAATAACCTCTCTGGTTGTGAGATATTCATCCAGGTGTTTTGTTTTAGCATTACACAACTTTTCCAGTCTTCTGTTGCCTCTGTCCCAACTTCTTCGAAACATATTGCTGGCATCAAATTCAAATTGATCATACATTTGTTATAGAACAATAACATTTCTCACTTTCAACATTTAATATGTTGTATGTGTTCTATTTTCAGTTCAAATTAGGTTATATGACTTGCAAATCAATGCATTCTGTTTTCTGCATTTCACACAGCATCCCAACATCTTTTGGAAATGGGATTGTAATATACAAAACATCTAAATTATGCCCCTGCATATACTAAGTTACTACTGTACACACTGGGAGCCCTACGTTTTGGACCCATTATTAAAAATGCAAAATTAACAACACTGAAAAGTTAAAAAATTATGGCAAGAAACGTGAGATTCCATGGTAACAAAGACAGCCAACGTGAGGCTGTTTGCTGAGACAAAGATGGGTGGCTTACTCAAGTCAAGCTTTTCTTTTTAACTGAAAATAACTTTTGATATTAAAGGAATAGCATGCACTTACTCTAAACGATATTAGGTAATACTATTATATATTATATGATTTTTTGTGATCCGTTTTCTGTATTGTTCGTATATTATTGGCTTACGCATCATCTGCGAGTTTCTGCGATCTTTCAGAAAGCTCCAAAAATATTCCCATTTCATTGTTCTTGGCCAACGTGTGAATAACCAAAACCGTAAATGTCAAATTTACGAATCCGGAGGGTCCGACTGTATTTGTAAAATTGTTTAGTAGGTAATTACAAAACTTCTGTGGTCAGTTGTTTGTTGGCATAAGACCAGTATTTCAAACAGAAACAAAATACATATGGATGATACATCCATACTTATTAGTGCATGCATTTACTTTGTTTTATGCTGTAATGTGACTATAAATGATTCTGTATAAAAATGTAGTGTTTCAAAGCAATTTTTTTCCCCATAGAAACACAAGAAAGGAAAATCCCGCATCTTTGAATGCAACAGTCCACAGGATCACAGCAAGATGACAATGGCAGACCTCATTTACTATTTGCCAGAGACAAACCCAATGAAGTAATAACTTGAAATGAAAGCATTTTTTTTTCTTTCATCTTTTTGAAATTTCGTTGTTTGTTCATGCTCAGCTGAAATGCTATAATTTATACTTATCCTGTTGAATGGACAGAAATATATGTATGCTAATTTCTGAACAGATCATACCAGATGGAGGAACCGAAGCAGAATGAGAAAGAGAGCTCATGGACACCGACCAAACAGTAAAATCACCTGTTTCCTTGCATGTTGTTTTTATAGAATCAGTGTATTTGAACCAACATTGTGCACTATTTCTCAAACATTGCGTTGCTGAAAAAAGTGTTGTGCAGAATCTGTTTATAATTTTATCCAATTATTATATTTTAAGGGTGGCCGAACAGCCGCAGGAAGCAGAGGAAGAGGATGATGTGGAGAACGGTGATGATGAACAGGGTGAGCAGCTGGTGGTACCCAGGGTGAAGGTAGCAGAAGACGGCAGTTTGATTATTGACGAGGAAAGGTACTGTAGATCACCATGGTGTCATGCAACACCAGACTAATATCGATATTGTAGCCTTCCTGAGAAATCTGTATAAAATGTATGCGTTTTAGGATAAATTACATGTCAATGTATTTTCAACACAAATCATATGTGTGTTTCAGTTTAACTGTTGAAGTCTTGAGGGTTCAAGGACCTAATACGGTGGAGGAGAAGGATCCCATTTTCGAGCGTGGTTCTTCAACAACTTACTCAAGTTTCCGAAAAGCCAGTTACACCAAGCCCTGGTCTAATAAAGGTAGGAGAGTCTGGTCCCTCTTATTACACACTTCTTTATGTGCTTATTAAGAGTTCCGAGCGTGGTTTTTAGGGTAGTGTAACTTCTAAGAAAATGGTGTGAATACTGTGAAATATATTACTGTAAATTAGTTTAAATGCATTGTATATATGTATGTGCATCTCTCATTATCTTGCCCCTGCAGAAACGGACATGTTCTTCTTGGCTATCAGCATGGTGGGGACAGACTTCTCCATGATTGGCCAGCTTTTCCCTCACCGTGGCAGGTCAGAAATCAAGGTATGTCACCCAGGTCCTTAAATTGGTACCTTGTATTACTGTATAATTATCCTATTATTTGAAAGAATCTGTGACTTATCTTCTTCCCCTTTCACATTAAGCAGAGTCCTAACGCTAAGATAAATTGTTATAATTAACTTTTAATGTAGACCTATTCCATCTGTCCATTTTTTAGAATCAGCCATAGAATTATTTCGACTAAGGGGCTGCTTTATTTTTTGGACAATAGCATGTGTGATCATTCAGTTTGATACCTCCTCAGTGTTTAAATAGATGATTCTACATCATTAGATTAGATTGAATTGGAATATTATATAACTCAACTTTACAGTATATAAAGAATGATGCCTTACCAGCGTTTTGACTACCAATAATAACAGTGTTATATTGTTCAGTAGGGCTGTCACTTTTTAACCAATAATCTAACATTCGTTCAAACGCGATTGAAAAATTTATATTCAAATGTTAATGTGTCACTGTAGTCCATTCACTGCCAGTGACTTTAAGCAAGATGGCTAGGTTAGTGAATGTGAAGTGTGCACACAAACACTGAAATATATTACCGACATTGAAAGATATTACAGCTGGAAAACTGCATACAAAGCTAGCTTGACCGCGATGTTGTTGTTAAGGTTTAAACTGGAATCCGCTTTCTGGAATATTTCAGTATAGATCCTCATGGCCCTACATAAATCATCAAGCAAGAATTCCAGGGAGGGGTTAGGGTTTAAACCTTAAGTCTGGCACCGTGGTAAAGTTTGCTTTACATTCAGTTTTCCGTGAATAGACACAATGCAATTAATAATAAATACACATTAAAACACAATATGAAAGTTATATGGTATGCATTGTCCCCCATAGTTTAACACTTAAAGCACACTTAATTAGACATGTATGTTTTATTTAGATTTATACGTAGTAGCCCATTAATTCTTTGGTTTGTATTGTAAACAGACACAGTACAGTCAGTATTAGTAACGCAAAAGTATTGCGAGGGACCAGAAAACCTTTTCATGAAATATTTAGGGGCTCTGTACAAATGTGAAGTTGTACGGGCTGCTAATAAAATACTGAGAAGAATTATTCTGTGTTGGGTTTTTTTTTATGGGGTGGGAGTATATTTGAATATATTTGAACAAATTGCTTGTCATTTGAAAAAGTGACAACCCTAGTATTCAGTATTAACATAATCTTTACAGTATGATAGCCCTCGGCAACTCAAGTATCGCTTCTTGATTTCAGATTTTAACAAAGAATAGTGATTTTATGTTATGCATTTTATATTTATGCATAACACTATTATGTTATGCCTAGCTAGGCTGTCTCAGCTTGTAAGCACCATTGTTGCCCTGTCTCCCCTGTCACAGAACAAATTTAAGAAAGAAGAACGAGCAAATTCTTGGAGGATTGATAAGGCGTTCAGTAAGTGTCCTGTTCCTCAACACTTCTTTTCATTCCTCTAAGCTGTGCTGAATGTTGGACTCCATTACCAAATCCATGTCCTGCTTCATTACACTGTCTGTCCTGTAGGGGAAAAGCGTCGCTTTGACCTGAGTTTCTTCAGTTCCCTCCTTGAGAGGATCCTGGCTGAGGAGCAGAAAAAGCAGGAAAAGTCTAAAGCTTCTGCAGAGAAACAAGTTTCAAGAAAACCAAGGAGTAAGGAAAACGGTGATGATTGGCTGCCTGACTTTGAGAATCCTTTTAGTTTTGAGATTTTTTTTTAAGTCCCCTTTGTAATAAGTTTAACTTTGGGATTTGAGTACTTTTTTTTGGTCTTCCCATAATTTTACTCCCAGATAAGACCAGAACCAGGATGAAAAGCAGTACCAACCAAACTTCAGAAGAGGAGATGGATAGTATGGGGGTAGAGGGAGACTTGGAGACGGCAGAGAAGGAGAATGAAGACTGCTCAAACTTTGAGACTGTGGAAGAAACCACCATGTCCCAGAAAAGAGCCAAAAAAACTAAGAAAGGGGACACAGGACCGTCGTCCCTGGAAAAAGTGACTGATGAAAGAAATTCCAGTAATGAAGGTGTGGCAGTGCAGTCTTTTTTAATGAATGGCCATTGGCTCCATCATAAGTACAGGAGCTCCTCCTCTTACACATTGTGCTAACTGTGCTCTCAGCAGGTGAAGCTATGGACCACGACTCCAGTGACGTTATTACTGAAGTTTCAGCTGATGGAGATGTGCAAAGGTAGGAGCTGGGTTAATGTTCATCAAATGCTACCCCAGCTTTGAGGAATAGTCTGCTCCTCTTTGATAAAGTTATTCTGATACTGAAAAATATCTTAAATTAATAGATTTGAATATTGCTGCGTTTTCACTCTGTTAAATACATTTAATGTATGTTTTGAGGAATTAAATAATGGATTAAATTGTCTCTAACCGATACAGCTTAAGCCCAGCCAATGGGTTGGAATGAAAAGCAGCAGATCCTTAACCCACTAGGAAACACCGTAAGGTGTTCTAATGTCCTGTCAGCTTCTGACTGCATTTAATAGCCAGTTTGAAGACGAGTCACTTTTGGAGTGGAAATCAGGTGCTAGCAGGGTTGTTACTTTAGAAGCATGTGGATGGGAGCGTGTTCTGCAACCTGTCCTGCAAGAAATGTGTTTTACTAAAACCAGGTCAGAGAGACCAGACAGTTCTGCAGAGAGATGGAAGAGAGCTGTGATCAAGCCAGCCCAGATCTCCACAGGGCGTCTTCAGAAGCCTATCCCAAACCTTGGACGGCGAGGGGACAAGAAGATCTCGGAGCCAAAGGAAAAGACCAGTGATTACAACACAACAACTTGTGAGGAAGACAAAGAGTATGATGGGCATAAGGTACAGAACACACTGTATAGATATATTTCTCAATTTATCTAGTGCTTGAAAAATGTTTCCCATTGAAATCAGTGGTATTTACATGTCTGACTAATGAGATTTCAGCTTGAGACAATTTCGAAGAATTAATTATATTCAAGCGAGGCTAACCTGAAATTCTATATGCATGTTTGCCTAATAAGTGTCCATGTATGAATATATATATATATTTTTTTTAAGTATTATAATGACAACCACTCCTCGTTTACCGACTACGTTCCATTTCAATGACCAGAGAATTAAATGAAATGGTTGCCAAGTGAAAATCAAGGTAGCCTAGGTGTAACTGCGACTGCTTAAGACTTTGCTTCAGCTTTCCATACTCAATCTCTTTTATCTGCCATGAAGTGGACATCAACAACATTTTGTACATTCTGCTTCAGTGATCTCTATTACCCCGGCACACCATACTGTAAGGCGTACAAAATTTGGCCGTAAATGCACGTTGGTCAGAATTTTTTTTTTTAAATCTTTTTATCAACGTATTTGCAAATGGTCAGTAACTAGGTAGTTGCTAAACGAGGAGAGCTGGTAATGTATGTTTTCACTTGGATTCTTATCAGAGTAGTAATGTTGAAATTTAGGCCTAACTTTGAATGTGGGATTGATGGTGTTTGAATGCTATGCTGCCCTTAAGACTGAAAGTGCAGCTTCAGCTGGGAAGAGGATGACGGGGGCAAAGCGGACCGCCGGGGTCCTGGCCTCTGATGAGGAGGGGCAGGCGGGCAAGGCTGAGGAGGAGCTCAGTGTCACGGCCAGGCAGGAGCACATGCTGAACAGGCCCACCCGGTAGGGGGGGCACTTACTTTGATTACGCTATGCATCTGCATGTTAATTTACTCGTCCACATTCTAACTTTAGCATTCTATGCTTTTATTTTTTAAGAATATCTTATAATAGATTGGGGTGCTGTGCCTGTGATCAGAAGGTCACTGATTCAAGCCCCCTTGCTCTAGGGTGATTTCACTATTGGATCCCTGAGCAAGGCCGCTAATCATTAATTGCTCCAGGCTGACCCTGTTTTCTGAGTCCGTAACATTTGGAATGTTCAAGTGGAAGAGCGCAGTGAGTGGATTGTGTCTTGCTGGACAATAATAGGTCAGGGAGGATCCCCAAGATGTCCCAGGCGCTGCAGCAGGCTGGGGATGAGGATTCAGCTGAAGAGCCTTCACCTGCCTCCGAGACTCAGGGAAAGACGTCCCCCCAACATCGGTGCCGGAAGCCGCCTGGGTCCAATCAGAGGAAAGCCAAGCCTGCAATGGGCAGTGTGCCGCAGAGGTCCAAGAGGTCCAAGCTGGTGACACTGCGGGCCCCCCTACCGGAGGGCCCTATGGAGGACAGGCTGAGTGAAGCCCGGCCCGACGAGATGTATAGCTATCCCACGAATCCCGAGGAGCAGAACCAAGTGCCAGCCTTCGTCCCTCTCAGTTTGCGGTCCCCAGAGCCCATGAGGCTGGAGGTTGAGGAGACCATGGAGGAGGTTAGAACCCATATCTCATTTAGGAGGTTTTTACAGTCGAAGGAAAATGTTGGTGTTCTAAAATAGGGGCTCTGTGGGTTACTGCTGTTGCGGAAGGTTGTCGGTTCAAATCCCATTGTCCACAGAGTGATTGCACTGTTGGGCCCTTAAGCAAGGGCCTTAATCCTGATTGGACCCTGTTCTCTGATCCTCACTGACATTGCTTTGAACAATAGGATCTGATAAATGGAAAAAAATATAATATAAATAAAATATATGTAAAATTCTTAACGTGTATTATTGTAGCTTGGTAAACTAAAAATATTGCTATTTGGTTGGTCATATAACCAACCAAACAATGAAAGATGTTGCCAGTCATTTATGTTACACTCCGATTGCTACTTCTTAAAGTATTTGTTAGAAAATGGCCACCAAGATGATTTTTCTCAACTTTTTTTTTACGTAACTTCTGTTTCTCTTTTTACATTGACACAGCTGGAGATTTTAGTCAATGTTCCTGATGCCCTGAGTATGATAGAGCCTGAGGATGTGCTGTGCCATCCATCAGAGTTCCAGGGACCACAGAAGGAGGTTCCGGTGCCACCTGAGCATCAGCTGGGCGTGTTCGCTGTATGGAATCCGCGATGATCTGCTATTCCTGACGTTACTTTGGAATTTGTTTATACACACAAATGAATGTGGTTTCCTGTGCTTTTGTTTTGATTATAGGGGGTGATGAAGTGTTTGTCTCTAGATCATGTAGAGGGTACGTTGTAATGAATTCATCTTCATGCCTGATTACTCATCTAAGTGAACATTTCAGAAGCATGTTAATCTAGGGAGTTTTTTCTCCACTTTTACAGTTTCGGAATCTGAAGAGAGCTGCAATGAGGCAGCGAGGACTCTGTTGACAATAAGAAATCCTGAACTCCTGTCTCTACCCCTGTCCATGACTGTCTCAGGTGAGAGAAGATCTTGCCCATCGTCTGCAGGCCCTGCAACAGAACAACTGCTGGAGGGCAGGAGATATATCAGATCATATGTGAAGGAATCCAACTTCTAAAGACATCAAGGTTATAGGAGGCCTAGAACCTACCTGAGGCAGCATAGGGCTTTTCTGCATCTTGAACTTGATGCAAATTGCATTAAATAATTAAAAATATATTAATTGTGGTGATTTTTTTTTTTTTTTTTTGTATCCTTACCCAGAAGCCATTGACAAAGAAGCCAAGGCTGAAACACAGGTTGCTTCTGAGCAAGAAAAACAAACGCAGTGTAGTCGGGATACAACATCTACCACGACCCCCGGCTCTCCAGTCAGGCCATCTAGGCTTGCGGGTTCGGACGTGGCGCTGGAGCCTCAGAATTCTCAGGGCCACCTTCCTAAGAAGGACGAACCTCACCCGGGACAGGGTGTGCAGAATCGGTAGGGGGAGCTCCAGATGAGGGATGGGAATGTTACTGTAGTGCTGCACAGGTACTCTAAAGTGGCTTTTTTGGTTTCAGTGTTAGCTGTACAAGCAGTGCTGAGGCCAAACCAGACTCCATTCACAGTTCTTCGCCTCCCAAAAAGAGCCACTTCCAGAAACCAAAACCAAACCTGGTGCTTGCATCCCGACCCGCTTCAGTGTGTCAAACTCAGAGCACGGTCACAGTGAGCTCAGGTGAGCACCCTGCAGAGTGTATATTCAGTTAGCCAGTCATTTTTTAAACTCTACTACTTGATAATTTTACCCCCATACTTCTGAGTATTGCATTTAACTTTCTGGACAACAGAACTGCTTAACCATGTTTTTTCTTGTATTTTTTTTTACAGAAAAAGTAGAAGTGACTCAATCGGAAAGTAATGAATCAGAGACAATTATCAACAATAGTGCTTCAGAAGGAAGCAAAAATGAAGGATTGGAGGTTGAAAACCCAAAAAAGAGTGAAACATCAGTGTAAGACATTTCAGAATAATCTAGCAGTGACAAGGGCAGCTGTGCCCAGAATTTTGTGCTCAGTGCATTTCGGGGTGTCTGAGTGTTTGTGTGTCTGTGTGTCTGTATGTGTTTAGTCCTGAAATGTCTCAAGAGGCCGGTGTGAGTTCTGAGCCCATAGCTCAGACTGGACCTCAGAGCCGGAGAAGCCGATTCCCAAAACCCAGACCGAATCTTGGACGTGCTGTTCGGAACCTGCGGCCAACGGCGCTGAGCCCTGCGACGCGAATGACAGGTAAGGGCACAGGCCCTATATCAGCCAGGGCATGCTGGTGCTGTGCTCTTTCCTTTTTTGAGCTGTACCACAATATTCTGGGACAAGTTGAAGATGATTTTTCCCTGCTTCGTACAATGGACTGTTGTATTCCTTTATCATCATTTGTTGTCATACGGTCAGCTAGACTTTTGAGTAATTATTTTGCACTGTGAAAGTTCCAGAATATGCATAATTTTCAAGCAAGGTATAAACCAGTCTGGGTATGTGCAGTAACAATAAATCCTTCAAGAAGAATTACTTGAATGTTCCTGTAGCCAAAAACGTTTCAGAACTTATACAAAATGCATGGTATTCTCCCATAAGTAAAGGTACTCTGTAGAACCAGATATAATTAAAAACATATAGGTTTTACTGATTTTTCTACTTCTGTAAAACTGTAGGGCTACTGCTAAGGTACTTGGGTAAGGGCATCTGTAAACAATCTGCATCACTTTTCAGCAGACGATAGCGGGCCATCTGAGGAGACTCCAGCAAATGCCAAATCAAAGACACATGTGGAAGCCAGAATGTACGTGGTGATTTACTTACTCAAAAGCATGGTTTCATACCCAGGCTGTAGAGCTCATGTTGTGTTACTGGTAGCTGTTGTCATGTGGGGATTTGTGTAATGTCCTTTCATGCTCTGGTTGCATAGGGTCCCAATAGCTCAAACTCCGGCAGAACAACTTGTAGCTACCAGAAGTCCGAAGATCCTTGGATCAAATGAGGTTTCTGTTGCAGAAGGGGAGGAGCCGTCTGACATGCCAGTGGACCCTGACCCTGCCCAGGTAAGCTGAAGCGGGGGGTGAATTACAGCTGAGCTCAGCCTACTTTCACTTTTACCTAACTGGCTTTTAGACTGCTGTATACTTGTACTAATCTGCCCTGCTTGTACATCACTTTGCACAAAGCGTATGCTTAATAAATAAATGTAAATGAAAATTCAGTGCATGTGCTTGAAAATTTGCAGATGTTTTTCTGGCAAATATGTTTGCAGATTTGTTTAAAAGCTCAGCACACTTGCAAATCTCATTACGCATACGAATCTGGTTATGCACACGGATTCTGAATACGAATTAAGATTCCTGTACACATTTACAAATCTTATTACACACACGTGGATTGAGATACATTCACACGAAACTCCCTACACATTTGCAAATAAGAACATAAGAACTATACAAACGAGAGGAGGCCATTCAGCCCATCGAGCTCGCTTGGGGAGAACTTAACTAATAGCTCAGAAGTTGTTAAAATCTTATCTAGCTCTGATTTAAAGGAACCCAAGGATTCAGCTTGCACTACGTTATCAGGAAGACTATTCCATACTCTGACTACACACTGTGTAAAGAAGTGCTTCCTTAAATCCAGTTTGAAATGTTCTCCCGCTAATTTCCACCTATGGCCACGAGTTCTTGTATTTGAACTAACGCTGAAGTAACTATTCGGTTGAACAGCATCCAAACCTGTTAGAATCTTATAGACCTGGATCATGTCCCCCCTCAGTCTCCTTTGCTTGAGGCTGAACAGATTTAGCTCAAATAACCTTTCCTCGTATGACATTCCTCTAAGACCAGGAATCATTCTTGTGGCCCTACGCTGCACCTTTTCTAAGGCCGCAATGTCCTTTTTAAGATATGGTGACCAAACCTGCACACAATATTCTAGGTGAGGTCTCACCAAGGAATTGTATAATCTTAGCATTACCTCCCTTGACTTAAACTCCACACACCTGGAGATATACCCCAACACTAATTGTAGTACAATAATAACCCTATATTGATACATGTGAAAACATACTGTAGTGTGGCTCACTGGTTTGTCTGTTTCCGTTTAGGAACAAGCTATGAGTTTGCACAGTGGAGACGGCTTCACATTTGTTAACATAGGTGACTCTACTGAAGGTATTTACTCACAAGAATCAATTTTGATCCGTGACGCCATAGCAACCTCTGAAAGCTCTGCCTATGGAAAATTCTGTATTGGGCTGTATTGCAGGAGTCTCAGGGGAAGACGACTTCACTCACAGTGAACCCACTATTATCCTGACCCTGTTTGAAATCCCTCCGACCTCTGTCAATGAGTATAAGTCAGGTTCTGCCCCAGTGGGTGCTGTCACTGCTGAGCTGCTCTCGCCGCTGGTGTTTATAGATGCACAGTCTGAACCACAAAGGTAAGGGACGTCCCAGAAAGGCAGCCTCCATGCAATGTTGTAGGAAATGCCTGTTTTATGTAACGTGAGTAGCAGCAGTAATGTTAAGCAAGCAGTGGGTTTAAAAAAAACAGCTGAAGTAGCGATTAAGGAACTGATTACAGATCGAAAGCATAAAAAGAGCCTTGAGATGGTATGCATAATCAATTTTGGTTAATGTTCTTCATTAAATAATGAAATACAGTGGTACCTCAGAACTCAAACTTAATCCGTTCAGAACTCCGGATCGAATCCTAAAAAGTTTGAGTTCTGATCGAATTTTCCCCATAAGAAATAATGGAAAACCAATTAATTGGTTCCCGGCCCCAAAAAATTACACCGAAATATGGTTTTTTTTTAGCATTTAAACACAAAATGAACCGGATAAAACAAGAAGAGCATATACAGTACTGTACTAAACACATCTAAGCACATTTATCAAAACAGTCACACAAGCTCGTACAGTACAAGTTAGGTCGGCGTTCACGGTTTGACTTCTGAGATTCAGAACGAGTTCTAGGTAAAAAAAATTTCAAACGGGTTGGTTCGACTTTTAAGAAATTCGAGTTATAATAAGTTCGAGAACTGAGGTACCACTGTATATAAATGACAAAAATGTTACATTTATGCATATAATGTTTAGTCCTCACATACTATATAATGATTATCCATGTGTTACAGCTCCGGGCCAGTTGCTGATTCTCACCTACTTGGTACATTGCCTGGGAGATTGTCCCCTTTAACACGGTTGTCCTTGTCCAGCAGTGAGGCCGTGGCTATGGCTGATGCAGAGGTGCCTGGGGCTGGCAGCACGCTTTCTCACTTCATGGTCAGCGAGCCGTTGCATCACTTGAGCCATTGTAGCACTATACATGAAAAGCATTCATCTTCTGCAGTTCTCACAGTAAGTGTCTGTGCCCTTCCACCCCCACAATGTATGAAAAGGTTTGTATTAGATTAATACCACTTCTTTAGTTCTAAATGTTTAATAAATCTTGATGTCTTTTTTTGTAGGAGTCCAGAAGTCTAGACAAGACAGATGGTAAGACTTCCTATGGTGTTGTGTTCCCTTTGACATAATGTAAGATATGCAGTGTAACAGAGAACCATCTTATATTTATTGTGGTTTATTGTTTGATTTATAAAATATTTTAACACAACTTTATTCATAGTCAGGAGTGTAATTTTAAAATGGGTGGAGGGACACCCATTTTGAAGCAGTTTGTCTTGGAAAATGTGGGGGCATGCTTACATTTCTCTGAAATTTGCAGTTACCTCATGTCTCACACATCCAGATAGTAGTGGAGGTTTGTAGTAGTAAGGTTTTTCTCATTAGATGAGTTAAAATACAGTAATGTTACATTGTGTAGAAGAAGAGGAGAATGTCAGCCTTTCTTTGGTGCCAGTGGAGGATTTGAATGAGGCTCCTGAGGAGGATGATGATGCCCCCCCTCAGAAAAAGAAGAAAATGCCCATCAAGTCCAAAAAAGGTAGATGGGGAAACTATGGCAAATGTTACACTCAAGCCTTGCCTTATGTTAAGCAAATGCAGACACTCATGGAAAATTACACTGACCAAATGCAGACAAAAAAAATGTAACATCTGAAATGGATGGTAAATACTGAACTGTGGATTTGTCGACTTTTGTCAATTTAGGAAAACCCAAAGTGAAACCTGGCTCTTTGAAAAGGACGTCGGTAGAGCCCACTAAAGATGCCAGTGAAGAATCTGAGATGCCTCCTCAGATCCTAGCCTTTCCCAAGGAAGATGACCTTGCAGTGCCCAGTGCTGGTGACCAGCACAACCCCCCAGCCAAGCACGGAGGGGGGCTTGGTGACGCTCTGCCTCGGGACCGGGACACTCCTCTTGGCTGCGGTGGCGAGATGGAACCTCAGCATCATGTGTCACCTCTGCCCTTGGATAAGCCCCTTATTAGGTTAATTTGGAGTCTGATATGTCTTCTACAAAAATATGGTCCTAATTTAACTGTTTTGCCATTTTAAAATATTTCATTTAATAATTTATTTGGTTGTCATTCAATGTGCTTTCTTTTCTTACATTGATGATGCTTTATCTTAGCTGGCTGTGTCCTGTGCATCACTAGATGTGCTACAGATCTGTACTGGAAGACGGAAGCTTTAAATGAAAATTTCTCGGTTTTGTTCTTGAAGGCCTGGAAGAAAGCCCAAAGGATTCCTCTCGTTTATGACCAACAAGACCACCACTGGCCCTGCTGGTACTTCAAGGACTTCCAGACCTGCACCTCATGTCAACACTTCATGTATAGAAAGAAGAAAAGCCTCCCTGCAGGCAGCCATGGGATGTCCAAGAGAACCCCCCCCCGCCATTAACACCCGCCACTCCACCCCTGACACCATCACATCTCCAAGTGTATCGGCACATAAGGTAACCTGAGAAGGAGCTTTCCTGCAGCTTAACTCCTTATGTCAGGCAGCCTTAACTTTCAGAAGCTTACTTTGTATATCCTCTATAGCTAACACCCCAAATCAAAAAGGTTTTTAAATAATAAACTGTATTGGATAATCCAGGTATACTTTTTTCACGTATAGCTTATTTTTCCATCCAGATGGAACCTCCAGAAGTATCAAAATCGACAGAAGGTGACTTCCTCTGTGTCAACCCCTCTGATAAGACTGAGTATAAAAAACCCACCAATGTGTCAGAATACTTCTTCGGGGACATCTTCACAGAGGTCGAGGAGCCAGACTGAGGACACGGTGCTCCTAAGCCACACTGAGAAGATAGTTGGGCGTATCATCTCTCTGACAGTAGCATCCCTGGACTTGGCTCGTCATCTTGCATATGTCATGGCATTTCACGTTAAACTGTTTCCCATTTGAACATTTGTGCACAGGCGTGTCTGTTTAAGCTAATATAACATTTTATCAGAAGTGCTGGCAATATAAAATAAGTCGGAAACTATCAGTATTTTGACCTTAAATGTAATTTTAATTGACAATTGCTAAATTTACTAATTTTTGCAATGTTATGGCCTTTGGTCATCTCATCTAAACAATTGCATATAAGCTGGCAACATTACTGAAATTATGAAAAGTATTACAATGTTTAGAACAAAATTTATGTCCTGATACCTTAAAGTTGCATTTTGATCCAGCAGATTTAGCACCGGTGGATGACCTTATTGATCTAGCTGTATCATTTAGCAGCAAATGAGAGCGAGTGATAACTATAAACACTAGTAAACAAAGCTAACGTCAACTTATCCATAACTTACCCACTTATACACTGAGCCAGGATATCAAGCATGCTTTCTAAAGGCCAAATATTGACCACTGAAAATTGTGTTACATTTATATTTTAAGTTTTTTATTCTCTCGAAGGATTATGGAGCATGCTTCTTGTTTTATTGTGCGTTTTATGTACAGTCTTAGACACTTGTCTTAACTGGCGTAACATTTCCTGTCTGCTGTGAAGGTTTCTTATGTGATGTTTCAGAGCAATTTCATAGTTGTGATAGATCCGGAATGCATTCATACCATACACCTCAAGTGTACAGCAAAGTATCTTCGGGGAGTGCTCTGTGGCTCAGTGGATTAGTATACTGTGACTGATTGTTAGGTCGCTGGTTCACATCCTTTAGTCAGCCAAGATTTCACCGTTGGACCTTTGAGCCAGGCCCCAATTTCTCTAGGGACTTTGAATTGCACGTTGCTTTGGAGAAAAGTGTCTTCTAATTAAAATGTAAGTTATGTGCTAGATTCTGTCCAGAACATATTAGAGATTCAGTGCATTGCTTACTATAAGGGTATGTTGGAGGCAAATTTCCAAATTTTAAAGCTGCCTAGGATTAAGCTTTTAGATTATGCTTTAATGGAGAGAAAAAGTAAACGTATAAATAGCAAACATCAAAGATAACATTTTAGCCTACCCCGTGTATCCAGTATTTATTTTTCTACTGCTAGTGACAGGTTGTATTGTCTTTTTTTACACATCTGTTTAATTTTATTCCAGTTGTCGTATAATTGTAACTTTTATATGTCCTGCTATAATGTTATGAATGTATTATACTTTAAAACTAGAAAAGATGGGATGACCCCTCAAGATATATCTGAAAAGCCCTTCAACATGGTATTAAGGTTCTTATAATTTCTTAACTTCCTAAGTTTTTCATTTGCGTGTAAGATTTGAGTAATTTCATCTTAGACATTTGGAGGAACGTGACTGGACACAAATGTGAAAGCAAGGTTTTGAACATTTCAGATCAAATATATATTTGTTTCATTTTATTTGCTTAGTACCTAAGATGTAATTTATGTAAATTGCCAATAAAAATTTTGGAGTTAAAACTAAATTTTGACTTTTAGGTTGCTGCTTTATTTGTTTGTTTCTACAGTTTCATTTTCAGTTTATATGTAAACCACATGTAAATTCAGGTTCCATTTGTGAAATTTGAATTTTCCACGTGACTGGCTTTACATCCAGTGTCCTCTGCCTCTTTCCCTGTGCTGTGGTTTATGGATGAATGGGTGCTAAAAAAAAATCAGGTTTGAGTATAAGGTGAAACTTGAACAATGGAAATTGCTTTATTGCAGCAGTTTGTTATAATATGTTGCCTGATTAATTTCAGTAACTCTTAAATGGGTATGTATGTAGATTACGTTGAATGAAAAGGTTAATAAAGGAGGGTTGTTACATAATTCAGAAGTTGAGCAGCTAGGATGTATGCCAGGTATATTAAATAAGGATCACTAATGGGTAGGTTTCATTTCCTGTTTAGGTGTTATCACATAGAGTACTGCAGTGAAAATCTCGTTTTAATCTTTTCTTTGAAGTGATCTTTACCACTCTGTAAATTTCTTGTTTAATAAGTGCTAGTACGATTACTTTTATTTTAACAATGCAGTTTTGATGCATTATTGACTATTATTATTATACACAGACTGAAATTTTTCTACTTGACTTTGGCACAAGAAATTTTCTGATCCTGCAATGCAGGCCAAACATGCACAGTTGGGCTGTGATCCCAAATGCTAGGAGCTTTGGCTGGCAACTGAAATCACTCCAGGTGATAATGGATATGGAAAATTAAAGGGAAAAAAAATGCATCTGACCCCAATACATGTTTCCACTGTGTGATGGTCCATCCCAGATGCCTCTGAGCCCGGGGAAGTCGACGCTGCTTCTGGACAAGGTTAACATAACTTTACTGTGCAAAAAAGAAACCTTAAGTGGCATTTGTGAATGTAACTCTGGATAGAATAGAATAGAATAGAATGTGTCATTGCACATTTTCTTGCACAGCGAAATTAGCAGAGCAGTCCCTAGAATGTGCATATATCTAGTCATTACAACATAAAAAAGAACGTCCTCTGTAAATTTAAATCAATAGATTTGCATTGTTATTTCACAGCAATCATAGATTTCATAATATCCATCCATTTTCTGAAACTGCTTGTCCTATATAACCACAAATTTGGCAACTCCAATTAGCCTCGGCATATTTCTGGACTGTGAGGGAAAACCCCATGATGACATGGAGGGAACATATAAGCTCCATACACTCCACACCCTGGCAGAGACTTCAACCATAATCCCAGAGCTGTGAGGCAACAGTGCTAACCACTGCACCACCATGCCACCCAAGTTGTTCTAATATTAGTTATTAAGTATTGCCCAGTTTTCCTAGTATTACACAGTCATTGAACCAAGTATGTCTTGTTAGTTTTAATCTGACTGGAGTTCAGTTCAGTGACAGCTCTGGAAAAAATACTTTTTCAGCCTGTTAGTGTGGGGCTTTAGGGTCTTGTAGTGTTTCCCAGATGGTAGCAGGGAGAAGAAGTGATGGCAGGTGTGAGTTGTGTCTCTTAGGATGTTGCTGACTCTGCAGAGGCAGTGTGTCCTGAAGATGTCCTCCAGTGAGGGCAGAGGAAGTTCTATGGTATCTTGGGCTGTGTTGCTGACTCTGTGTATTGCTTGCCTGTCTGCCGCTGTGCAGTTGGCATACCAAGCTGTAATACAGTATGTCAAAACACTCTCAACAGAGCAGCAATAGAAGGACACAAGCAGCTCCGCAGCCAGTTTGGTCCTCCTAAGTGTCCTTAAGAGGTATAGCTGCTGCTGAGCCTTCTTGACCAGAGCAGCGGAGTTGCTTGTACATGTGAAGTCATCACTGATGTGGCATCCCAGAAACTTGAATTGTAGTACTTGACAAAGATTAGCTAAAGTAATCCCGTGCCCATGTGGTTATGCGAGCTATTGATGAATGATGGTTCTTGATGCAGTGCTGTCTGAGGCATTGGAGATCATGGGTGTTCAGCTTAAGCTTGCACTCTCGCCCTCTTTCCACTGAAACTCCTCACGATTACTTTAATCATTCACTGATATTATGGACTGTCGATGGAGAAATATGGAAATCTCTTCCAACTTTCCTTCCTGTGGTCCCACCACCTGCAGGGGGAACCACGGGGGTCGGCTGCAATGTAGATTGGGTGGCAGTCAAAGGCAGGGGTCTTGGTGGACTGACCATCAGCTACCAAACTAGCTCTAGGTACAAGGAATGTAACCTCTGGTGGGAAAGGAGCCTGAGCTGGTGCAGGAGGTAGAGAGATACTGACTAGATATAGTCGTGCTCACCTCAATGCACTCCATTATTCTGATGGGGGACTTTAATGCTCATGTGGGTAATGACAAAGAAACCTGGAAGGGTGTGATTGGGGTTGGGGAATGGCCTGTCTGATTGTAATCCGAGTGGTGATCTGTTATTGGACTTCTGTGCTAATCGAAGTTTGTTCACACCAAACATCAAGTGCACCTGGCACCAGCACACCCAAGGTCGTATGATCAATTTTGTAATCATATCGGAAGATCTGCGCCCATATATTTTGGTCACTTGGGTGAAGAGAGGAGCGGAGCTGTCAACTGATCATCCACTGATCTTCAACTCACAGCTCCGGCAGAACTTCTCTGCTCTTCCAAGGGAATCGGGGGACATGGAATCGGAAGCAGCAGGTACTGGCAGGCTAAACAAGAAGTGGCTTTGGCGGCTGCTGAAGCAAAAACTCGGGTGTGGGAGGAGTTTGGTGAGGCTATGGAGAAGGACTTTCAGTTACCCTTGAAAAGGTTCTGGCAAACTGTCAGGTGACTGAGGAGGGGCATGCAGTGCTTCACCAATGCTATTTACAGCAGGTATGGAGAGCCGTTGACCTTATTCAGGCAGTGGAAGAAATATTTTGAGGATCTGCTAAATTGAGGTTCTTGTTTCTGTTTTTGCTGCAGCAAGGTTGCAATTGACATTTATTCACGGACTTGTCGCTGAGGGTTTCTTTTCAATAAATAAATAGATAAATAGACAAAAATGTCAAGGGGTTTTCGTATTTTACATTCATTCTCTTATTACATTGCAAGGAATATGTTTTTTCTACGACTCTGGAGCGCAATGCATCCGCAAAGAAAATATAGTCTCATGAAATTCAATTTTCATAAATATAGTGGTACCTCAGAACTCAAATTTAATCCGTTACTAAGTAATTATTATTATTATATACTAAAATACATTTTAAAAATAAGTACTATCATTGTCTAAATGTATTTTTACTGTCTAAATATATGTATTCAGCTATAGTGTAAACATATGCACGATGCTATCACAGCTAATGCAAGGCTGAGACTGAAGCTTTACCCTTTGTTTCCGCTGAGAAACGTGCTGCGTGATTCATTTCCCCGCGCGTACAAGTTAGGTCAGCGTTCACGGTTTGACTTCTAAGATTCAGATCGAGCTCTTGGTTTTTTTTTTCGAACTGGTTGGTTCGACTAATGAGTTCGAGAACTGAGGTACCACTGTAATACTTTAAACACTTTCGAGGGAGTACTCCTTCTGGATTACAGTGTCTTCTACGCGTGGAAATGGATTAGTGCCCATAATATTTGAATGCTAACCATTTCACAGGGTATCTCACTCCTATTTGGATGGGGGCGGGGCGGTTTTCAAAACTTTCTTTTTATTGTCGTTTCCAGCAACAGGTGACCTAAGTCACTAAAGTGACAAATATCAGTAAAATGTTATGTAAACGAGCAACATGTAATGGTTACTTAGGTTCGCTAAATTATGTGATTTATGTAACACTCCAGAATTAGTATTAACCTCGGGTTTATTGAGATTATTGAACCATTACATACAGTAGACGCACTGCTGTTTCACCAATAGGGGTCATAAGTGCATTTGGCGAGCAGATGGGAAGCTGATCACCTGGGATGTTAGTGGCAGCCATGCGAGGGGTGCGGAGGGAGATCGTACTTTCCTAGTGAAAGTGGTGCTGTTTGCGGATTACAGGCGGAAATAATTAGTTCTTCTTTCCAGTATGGAATACTGACATTAGTGACGACTTGGTCGGTATCGGGAATACGTACTTCATTAATCTTCAGGAAAGCTGGTTGGTTATATATCTGTTACACCTTTGCACGTTTTATTGACTCAAGCGACAAAGCCATGTTTTGCCGAAATCAGACCACAAGGGCTACAGTGGCGAGGGGGTCTGCCCTGGAAATGGAGATACGACGGGGGAAGTTCAGGATGAGTATATTCATGGATTCATCACAGGTGGGAAAGTTCATTCTTTTCTGAATTACAGTGTTTCTTCGACTCGTTTTAGTAGTTTACCTTTGAGCTGAGTGTGACTTTACAGCAGGCGTTTCTGATACAGGGCAGGAAAGACTTGGAGTTCATACGTCTGTGTTCATGTTTTTTATATTATTTCTGGAAATGATAAAAATGCCAGCGCCACTTGGCGATAGAAAGTAAGTGCTTTTTTGCGGAATACTTTGCTAAAAGCCTTACAAGGCATAGCACTAACCGTTTGTGAACTGGCCCGGGATAAACTGTTGAAATAACAAAATAATTATATTATTAAATTTGTTCTTCAGCCATATATTTGATATTTGATGTATTGTGAACATCTGATGTTGCCATTTAGACCTGTTATATAAATGGATGTAGCCTACTATAAATGAACAAATGACTGTATCAGTGAATAATATTTTGAAAATAAAATTGTAAGATTCATGAGGGATAAGTAAATATTATATATAGTAACTGTCCACATATCCCTGTAAATGGAGTGGAAATCCATTCAGGGGGCCCCAGCATGGACAGGAGGTGGGGGCCTAGGGTACGTGTTTATCAGGGGGATCAGGATTTCGATCTACACTCACCCATGTTTATGTGAAATGTATCATTATATGTAAAATATCTTGTTGATCACATGAATTGCCTTATCGGTGCCCTCGGGCTTGTAAATATTACCAGGATTTACTGGAATAATGCGTTAACAGGTTTATTCAGCGGTGAGTCACAAAATATATGTTGCACCCTTAAGCACCACATTTTATGAAATGAGCAGTTGTTAAAATTTTCTGTGTAGTAGGGATTTCTGATAAACTGCAAATCAGCATAAAATGTAAGTGATTAGTACAATACTGGAGAATAGATGATCTGTATTCAGTTTATTGAGCAGGCACTTTTATATAAAGTGGTGTACAACTGGCACGAAACCAAGATGAGATTTCTATCCATCGACCACTGGGTTGCGGGTCCAGTACGTTTCCACTGCACCACTTTGCTTCCCAGAAGACATCATACTTTTCCTTTGTGAAACAGTTGGATATTTTATTGGCTGCATTCAGGTAAATTACCATAGCTAAATCCACTTCTCTTATATGAAAATCTAGCACCATGTGTTACGTATGAAAAAATTATGTGAAATCATGTTATATTTGTATTGTGTAATGATTGTCGTGTTTTGAAAAACCATATTGATTGAGTGTTTAATTTGTGTGAGATGCAATATAATAGTAATTGTTATAACAAAATAATAACCACAATAAATGTTACAATGAAAATAACAAAAAAAAAAAACAAATGATGTTAAAAAGTTGGATACTGGGAAAGAAAGAGCAAGATATACAAAAGGAGTCTCATATCATGCAACACGATGACAAACATTGGATGTTTAATATACAAAAATACAGAAAATCATAATCCCAAAAGAAAAGACTAGCTCACTTTTGGAAACATTTCTGAGACAGGATTTTCCTCAAAATGTAGCAAGGCAGTATTATTTATATATAAAATTATACGTAAAATAGTGCCCAGTCAAAAGATGCTGGGCGCATTGCCCAGAATATTAGTGTACCTCCATTAATAATAGTTTACATAAATCTTTTTAAAAATGCACAGGTGCATATATATGTAACGTTTATTATTATGGATTATGTGAGTCACTCTGGATAAAACCATGGTATGCATAGAAAACAGCTACAGTAATCACAGCATCACTTTTAGCAGTAGTAATTGTTATTTATATATTACATCTATGTTAGTTATATATTACTGTGAAAAACTCAAATGAAGTGACACATCCATAATATACAAGTAATACTTGATCGGGCAAGTTGTTCTTCACTGTTTTTCTACGCCAACATGCTTTTTAATAGTAATGTTTTTCTTATCTTCGCACCAATACTTTGACAACCTTCTTTTGCCTATACGTGCTGCTATCCTTGGAAAACCGTGGTGTAATTGAGATAATTACCCTTTTTAAGCTAAAGGCTAAGAGTGCTTTTTCTTCTGCAGGAGTACTTAGGCTCCTATGTTCAAATGCAGCAGTGAAGAATCCACTAGACAATCTGGGGAACTAGACATGTCCCAAACAAACATCCCTTTAGTATCACACAGAGAATTCTTATGTGTTCTCAGATCAAAGATGCAAAATATTGTAGTTTCCTTTGTTTTGTATGATTCACTTTAGTGTATGTGTTGTTGTACTTATACAAGGGTGAACAAACTATTTCATGTGTTTTGCTCATCACTGACTTTAAAGTTTGTGAGGCAGTGAGACAATGAATTGTGATCCAACCCTTTTAAAGCACACATCTATGAAGACCTTGTTTTATACAGACATGAAATGCTAATAATTAAACACAATAGAACCTGGTTTAGGATATCATATATAGAGTCCTGGTGGACTGAATATGATACAAAGCTTTAACGATACAAAGCTTTGTTGTACAAATCTCATCATGTACGTATCAAATTTTCATGGACATAACACTAGTGAAAAGATTAAACATGGAGGCTGCTGTGAGTGAAATTGAGAAAACATGGTGCAATAATTTTATGCATTATGACTGTGGATAGTAGGGTAGTGAAAATGTCTTTTGAGGAGAGGTTAGCAGAGCTGAATCTGTTCCAATTTTGTCTCATCTCTTCAAAAGACATTCTGCCACAAGTCTTTTGACATGTTCAGGTATATTTTGGAACATATCAGTCAGGCTTTCTCATGCCTCTCTCTCAGCAGTGGGGTCCTTTTGGGTCTTCTACATAACCTTCTTTGACTGAGATGGTGATTGATGGTGCAAGTCGAAACTATTATATCTTCTGCCTCAAGGTAAACTTGAATCTCTGTGGCAGTGATTGAGTTGCTTTCTCAAATATTTAACAATCCTTCACTGTAGTCTCTGATCAAGTTTTCTCTTTCAACTCTATCCACGGAGGTTGGTTACATTGCCGTGGGCCACAGACTTCTTGATAACTTTGCGTATGATGGAAACAGCAACACCAAGGTTCCTGGATAATCTGTGATTATCCACGTTTAGCCACGATTTTTTCTCACTTTGACCGTTTCAAATAATTCTTTTGTCTTCTTTCTTTAGTCTATGGTCATTTCAGGACACACAGAGGTAAAACAGGAGAGTAAGTCCATTTTCCTGTTCAGACTTGCAGAATGGGTTAAATTTATACTGTAGGCACCTCCAAGTGATGACAGATGAGTTCTCCCCTCAAGTAAAGTAGAATCACGTGCTTGAATTGTATGTACTGCCAGTAATACTGTCCCAGCCATTTTAGGATTTCTTATGCAATGACCTAAGAGTTAATTAACTGCTTCACTTGTTTTGATTTGTTTCATTGCATATCCAAAGAAATGTATATGTGATATACGATATACTAGAAGTTTTTTAATTAACAATTTTCTGTAAATGGCGAATTGTTTGCAGAAAGTGCATGAGTGCCAATATTTTTGTCCACATACGAGCCTTGCATTTTCTGTTTCAGTAAAGGTCCCTCCCTGTGTCCCATTCCCTCTCAGTACTGTTTATTTGTAGTTAAAGTAATGTTTGTGTGTTTTCGTGTCATCAGTGAGTGGTCCGCCAAAGGATCAGTAAGCTTTCTGGCCTCCTCATGCCCCTAACTTAGTGCACTTGTGTGGCATGTACCCACAAGTACAGAAAGCGTTTACAAAGAAGGCAGGAGGTATGCAAACCACTCAGAAGCAGGCACACCCTAAACATTATCATCTTCTTACCCCTTATCCCAGGCAACACAGGGAGCAAGCTGGATGAAATGCCAGTTCACCACACGGCACGTACATGCACGGTGGTTTACAGGCAGCAGTTAGCCTAAATGTATGCCTTGGCACTGTGGGAGGCAAAGCATAGACAGTATATACATGATACACTCACAGATCAGAGGTGGGATTCAAACCAGATTGAGGCAACAGTGCTACCCATTGTACCGCCCACACACTAACCAGAGTATTTGTAATGAATGTCTAGTGTTCATTAAAGTCTAATCACCCTTTCCTGGAGCTTCCGGATTCAGTAAATTGTGAGATGCAGAGATCCACAGGACAAACACTAGTGAGTCACCGGTGATCTCTGTCTACTGTCTGCAGTTTCTCTCCCACAATCAGTTATCTCACCACCTCTCTCATAAGTGTAATACCTTTACTGGCTATAAACTGGTTTGTATAAGATTTTCCACTATAAGGAGAAGGCAAACATGTTTATGTACAAAACTTTATAGATCCTTCACAGCTGCTCTGCATGTGTATTTTCTAGTTCAACTGGGCTTCTTATTAAACATTTTGCAAGTGGTTTTATTTTTTTTCTGGGAGCTTTGGAGTTTGGGTTTTTGAGATTTTTACTTGGCGCAGGACCCTTGCACTTGCACTACAAATCTGCTGTAAGTGTCTGATCTGGGCTCAGACACCCGTCAGTAAACTGGTATTAACTGCCTATGTTCAGGAACTCACATTCATTTTCTCATTACGCAACCCAGCAACTCTTCTCCCACCTTGCCTGGATGTGACATATAACCCTCAGATATGTGATATAGTACGAATAGTACAGGTTGAGACATTGGCTTGTTAAAAGCCCTTTGTAAGAAATCAGCCAGCCAACCAACCAGCTTTGACTGTATTCTGTGTCACTCATTCATTGGAGGGAAGTCCCAACAACAACAGAAACTTGTTCCTGGGGGACAGGGTGCATAAAAAAAAGCTGTGATTCTATACTCTAAATGTGGATTTTCCAAATGGATTCTTGCTTCTCGTGGTGTCTGGGACTGACTCATAGCTTGACTTTACGTTTTTCAAAGGACGATGTGTCATTTTTTCCTTCTGTTTGCACTCACTTCTTGATTGGTCACTGTTTTATTTAGTCAGTCCCACCCAGTCATTCAGACTCGCTCCTCCTTGATTTCAGCTATGTAACCTCTTTGTAATTTCTGCAGTGACCCCTCCCACCTCCACTCCCCATTCTACCTTGTGCTTTCATGGTGAAAAAGCAACCCTGCTCCAAATGCAGCTCATGCTTCTTTGGCAAGATTGTGCCTGTAGTGCTCATGACTACATAAAAACAGTGTATTACCACATTTCACCACAGAGGGTCATTTGAAAGAGGGGCACAACATTAAAATCCCTTTGGGACAATTTCAGACAATCCACTTCTGCCGTATGTTACAGCCATGGCCAGAAGTTTTGAGAATATCACTAGTATTAATTTTCACTGATGCCTGATTCCTCAGTTTTTATGATGGCAATTTGCATAGACCCCAGAATGTTATGAAGAGTGATCAGATGAATTACAATTAATTTCAAAGTCCCTCTTAATCCCATAAAATCAATTTCCGCTGCATTTCAGCCCTTCCACAAAAGGAACAGCTGACATTTCAGTGATTCTCTCATTAACACAGGTGAGAGTGTTGATGATGACAAGGCTGAAGATCACTCTGTCATGCTGATTGAGTTAGAATAGCAGACTGGATGCTTTAAAAGGAGGGTGGTGGTTAAAATCATTGTTCTTCCTCTGTTAACCATGGTTACCTGCAAGGAAACACGTCCAGTCATCATTGCTTTGTGCAAAAAGGGCTTCACAGGCAAGGATATTGCTGCTAGTAAGGTTGCACCTAAATCAACCATTTATTGGATCATCAAGAACTTCAAGGAGAGAGGTCCAATTGTTGTGAAGAAGGCTTCAGGGCGCCCAAGAAAGTCCAGCAAGCGCCAGGACCATCTCCAAAAGTTGATTCAGCTGTGGGATTGGGGCACCACCAGCTTGCTCAGGAATGGCAGCAGGCAGGTGCGAGTGCATCTGCACGCACAGTGAGGCGAAGACTTTTGGAGGATGGCCTGGTGTCAAGAAGGGCAGTAAAGAAGCCACATCTCTCAAGAAAAACATCAGGGACAGACTGATATTCTGCAGACCGTACAGGGATTGGACTGCTGAGGACTGGGGTAAAGTCATCTTCCCTGATGAATTCCCTTTCCAATTGTTTTAGGGCATCCGGAAAAATGATTGTCCAGAGATGAAAAGGTGAGCGCTACCATCAGTCCTGTGTCATGCCAACAGTAAAGCATTCTGAGACCATTCATGTGTGGGGCTGCTTCTCAGCCAAGGGAGTGGACTAAGAACACAGCCATGAATAAAGATTGGTACCAAAACATCCTCCGGGAGGGCCCCACTTCTTCCAACCATCCAAGAACAATTTGGTGAATAACAATGCCTTTTCCAGCATGATGGAGCACCGTGCCATAAGGCAGAAGTGATAACTAAGTGACTCGGGGAATAAACCATCGACATTTTGGGTCCATGGCCAGGAAACTCCCCAAACCTTAATCCCATTGAGAACTTGTGGTCACTCCTCAAGAGGCGGATGGACAAACAAAAACCCACAAATTCTAACAAACTCCAACCATTGATTATGCAAGAATGGGCTGCCATCAGTCAGGATTTGGTCCATAAGGTGATTGACAGCATTGCAGAGGTCTTGAAAAAGAAGGGCCAGCACTGCAAATATTGACTCTTTGCTTAAACTTAATGTAATTGTCAATAAAATCCTTTGACACTTATGAAATGCTTGTAATTATACTTCAGTATACCCTAGAAACATCTGACAAAAAGATCTACAAAACACTGAAAACCAATACTTGTGTCATTCTCAAAACTTTTGGCCTCGACAGTCCTATTACCATCTCTAGTCAACAGGTTCCTGTCACAGATGATATTTCAGTGCTGAACCACAGACCCCCCAAGTTCCTGATTTGACAGTTAAATTGAGAGTTACAGGTGCAAGAGTCAATGAAGCAGCTGCAGCCAAACCATACTATGTTATTCTTGGCGTGAAGAAGTGAATGTTGTGCCTGTTCACGTCATGACAAATAAATACAATATATCTGACCTGCACCTGTAATTTGTATCACATTAAATCCCATCATGCAAATTAATGAAAGCAATACCCGCCTTGCTTTTGACATGTGTTTTGACATTATTTCTAATTGACCAACAGAGTGCGCTGCTTTCCATGAATGTAAAAGTGAACTCTAAAGAAAATTTGGTGCCCTCCAGTGGTGAATAACCTGACAAAGCATTTCATTTTATTTATTGGGTGAGGCATTGTGTCCTTAAACCTACAAGACTTTAGGTTTGAGTTCCACTTCAATTATTTTGAGGGTGAAGTATTTATGGGTCTCTTCTGAGGGCTTACATTTGAAAGACATGTAGGTTAGGAGAATCGCTGTCTGTAAGTTTCCCCTAATATATCAGCCTAGGTTTCATAGTATGAGCTCCAAGTTCACTGTGACCCTGCATAAGCAGTTATGGATAATTAGGGCAGAATTAAGTTATTATTTTGTACATTAAATATAATCAGTGCCAAATTACAGTTTCTGTGTATGTTCACACCACCTCATGGTCTGTCTCCCATCCTGGAATGTCCCCTGCCTTGTGTACTGTGCTCCTGTTTTAGTATAAGATATGTGGAAGCCCATTAAAAATTAAACCAGGTCTTTTAAAGTGCATAGAACTTCTCCTTGGTTGCAGATATGAAGCAGTTTGATAGAAACAGGATTTCTATTGATATTCTTATCAGAGGAATGGCTCTGATTGGTGTGATGGTCTCGCAGTCATTGTACTATCATTCTCACAGCTCAAAAGCCATTCGGAATAGTTTTCATCTACTTCCTGGCCCAGATGTTTGGCTTACTCTGCTCGGATCTGTTAATTTCCTTTTCAGCTGCCTCTTGCTGAATGTCATAGTCCAAAGTGAGAGTGACCATCTCAAAACAACTCAGCCATGTATAATTGAGATTAACTTAGTTTTCATATTATCTCTCCCCTTAAAAGCCTACTAAGCGCAAAATAACAATGTGAAGTAAATGAAAGGTCAGTATGACCTTTGGTTACTGTGCTAAACTGTCAATTCAGTGTATATTTGATTAGCCTACTCCTGCAAGGAGGACTTAATGTAATATAGAATATTTATATTATTCTTGAGAAGAAGTTGGATTTCCTAGAGTATATAATTTTTCTCCTCTTGATAAACTTGTCTTACGGTTTTTATAAGCACCTCATTAGTCTCCTACATGTGGTACCATAATCCCCAGGAAGGTTCATGCCATAGCTGTCGGATTCTGAACTGTAAAAACACAATCAAAGTCTTTCTGTCAGGCAAGTGTTCAAGACGGCAGGCTTGAGTGCAGCAATACAAAGTGGGAGTTTGCGATAAGGCTATATGGCCTAATCTCTCCTGTTTTAGACTCTCTGGGAGGGCCACGCCCCTCAGTGCCTATTTTGTGTCTGTAGAATAGCTTTCTGTTTCGCCATTGGGTATTACTGCATCACTGAAGTGATTGTGAATGATTGTGCTGTAGGAGGTGGGGGATTTGAAGAAATCAATTGGTCATAGAGTATATTCTTTGATTCATTTGCCTGTTCTTCATAGTGGCAGGTGTCAGAGTTAATTTCTATTCTTCAGATAGTTTTATCTCTAGGGAGCTCAGAACTTGGTACGGGAAATGTTTCTATATAGCACAGCATTGCAAGTCTGTTTAAAGCTCATTGTAAGCATTATGTATGTAAAAGCTGTATGAAGTCCCAGACCCTAAACATCACCCAAGACCTGGGTAAACTAAAATGATAACAAAGAGTTTTTTTTAAATCTCAAATAGTTATAGCATGGTGAGTAAAATTCTTTCAGATCAGTATTGAATATGAAAATATATCAAGATGCGTTTTAAAACCAAATGTACACAGGGCCAAAGAGACACACAGATTTGTAGATCTCATAGTCACATATTGATTATTTCCGCAGTTTCCTTCTGTGTGCTTATGTCATGCTGACTAAGGGGTGAAAGGTCAAGTATGTCCATTTGCCTGGGGCTTATTAAGGGAAATGCCTGAATCCACACAATCTTGCACTGGATGCATTCCTTCATTATTCTTCCAATAATGAATTCCCATGATAACTTTGCTGAGTGATAAATTTTGTCATAAGGGCCAGTCCGGCCCTATCAGTGATTTAATTGCATATTTAATTAAAGCATTATGTATAAAACAATTCTAATAACTAAATTGTTCCCGAGCAGTGCTTTCTTTTGTACTCCATGCCTATACTGTTATGGCCCCCACCCCGTAGGAAACCACTTTTCAGCTATTCATCAGGCACAAAGATAAGAATAACAGGGCGAAACCAAGAACATTGTAATGTTTATTACATTTAAAAGAACCAGCTTCCTACAATTATGAGGAGATATTTTTGTTAAAGTATTTGATTTTGAGTTATGGAGGAGCTTAGTATAGTACTGTAATTGTATTCACTGGATTTGTCAGTTGTATGCTTAAGATTAATAATGCCTATACTCTTTGTTCTAGTTCAGGAGTTCAATCTCTCTTCAGTTTATTTAACATATGTTTCATTTTTTTTTACGTGTTTATATTATTGTTGTTTGACGGCATGCAATGACGTTTCGAACATGTGGTCTTGCCCCTTTCACGATATGAAGGGGTTCAAAGTGGCTAATACATTAATTTCTTACGGAAGCGTTCT
Organism: Paramormyrops kingsleyae; assembly: GCF_048594095.1. Lineage (NCBI taxonomy): Eukaryota > Metazoa > Chordata > Actinopteri > Osteoglossiformes > Mormyridae > Paramormyrops > Paramormyrops kingsleyae. Next base: position 20,649,287 of record NC_132803.1, read on the forward strand.
CAGATGCAAACTGACTCCCTCCTTTGTAACTGGTTTGAACTCAGCTGGAGCTCTTCGAACAAGTTTAATCACGCATAAAGTCTATGCCAGATGAAAAAAAAAAATCTGTATTCATGCAGCACATACGTGTCCAAGTTCGAATGAATATGTATGTATATATATGTCATTTACAATAAAACAATGAACAGAGATGGATTTAAAAGTCGTTTGGAAGTTTTCTGATTTAAAAAAACCATAAGAAGCATTATATAAATGGATTTTATGTATACTGAACTCTAAATTGCATTGACGATGAATGCATGTTTGCTCAACTACACCAACTACACGCATGGTGAACATTGCATTCGGTTTTGAGACTCCAGTCAGACACTAGAGACTACATTAAGTAATTGCATATTTACCATTAATAAGAACTTGGTATTTTGAGTAGTCTATGTTGTATTCTCCGTCCATGGTTGGATCTAATGAAAAGGTCGACAGAAGCATTTTATGCGTTTATGATGGCCAATCATATTTTCCCTCGAACAGAGGAAGCTCTTAGCAAGAACTCGTTTATTTACAGTAAATTAATTTACATCAACTTTTGTAACAGGGCCGGATCTCAGTCGAACGTTAATGGAAAATACGTTTATGGTGCGTTTCAGTTAGGTGCGTGCAATATTGAAATAAAATGTAGGACTATACATTTTATTTAATTTATTTAGCGATAGGGGGGAAATTTAATTAGTTCATACAGACAGTAACAGCGATGTTTTTTGTTAGTTTAGAAGCCCGAAATGATGGATTTGTCTAAGTCGATTGATGTAATTTTTTCTCTCACTCATAACAAACCTCCGTTGATAACGGTGCTTCTAAAATTAGTCGTATTTATTCTTGTCTTATCGCAGTTCACCGCATCTTATAAGTGTTAACTTAAGCTAGGCAAGCCCCGGTCTCCGGCTATAGCCCCCGCACGTTGCCTGTAGGCTAAAGCGTCGAGTCTCTCACCAGGGGAGCTATTTGTAGACACCATCGCCTGCTGAATCGCGGTTCTCACTGGACTCACGGCAATGCAACTTCGCCTTACGAGCGGAAGAAAAGAAAACCCTGGCGTCGCAAGACTTTCATTTTTCGGAATCTCGATTGCTTAGATACAGGCAAAAGTTTTGTATTCGGAATTATTAGGGGAAACTTCGTCAAAACAACTTCTGACAGAAGTTGCTCTCTTCAAACGAATCGTTTGTGCAGTCTGCTGGGAATGCCGTGGGTCGTTAGGTTGTGCGAATACGTTATTTGATCATAAATCCACTTTTAATGGACGAATTTCGTTAATCTTTGTGGGCGTCGTTGACAGAGATGATTCTTGATTACATTTTTTGTTCTCGTTGTCTGCGGGATGCAATCGTGCGCTACACCTTTCTATTGGCATGGGTTTTTCTGATACCGGGGATTTGGGAATCCTAATTTCAGAGACTTTCCAATATTACATGAACTGTAGAACAGTAACTTAGAGGTCAAGTAAATCTGCTTATCCTGAACCGATCCTTCTTAAGGGTATGCCAGTGAACAGAAATGGAGGAGCGAATGAGAATACTGGAAGATCTCAATATGATCTACATTAGGCAGATAGCCCTAAGTTTACAGGTAAGCAGACCACTTGAGATTTGTTGTATGTAAGTCAAGTATGTGTGAGGTATGAGTGTTGAGAACATTATAGTTAAGGAAAAAAATCAGAATACTTTCCCATTTTATGATTAATTAAATATTTAAGATATTGATCAAAAATAAGCTAGACAACTAAATTGAAATTGAAATGGAGGATGCAAAGCTTATAGGCCTATAGGTTTTACTTGGTGATTTGTTTGATAAGCTTGCTCAAAAGAAATATCTAATAAAAATACAATTTTGAACTATTATTATTAGCGTTTGGAGAATGTAGAACAATCTTAATGCTTCATTAACTTCTAGTAATCGATGTACAAATAACAGCAGCGTGTGTGAGAACAAAACAGTGTGGAATGGCTGAGTTCCAGCAGGGTCTCTATATGTTTAAATGTTTTGTGCTGTACAAAGGAGGATGTCGCATGTGAGGACTTGAGCGTTTCCTGTTTCCCACAGCTGATTCATTCTGTGGACTGTAGTGAAGATTTTTGCTTAATCGTTAGCTGGTTCAAAGGTTGAGGCCCATTAAACATAATAATTTAAATACCTGTGAATGTTTATGTGGGCATAATCAGGTGGCTTCTCACCAAATTATGTTTGTTTATTGTTTTTATTTTTGGAAACTTTATGTCTCTGGCACGAATAAAACTGTTTTTACTCTGTGTGAGGGTCGACCTGTAGTTTTCCAAATAAATAATTCCCGCCTCAGCAGCTATATGAAAATAAGTGAAAATATAATTATGTTAATGATAGTAGCCATGTTAATTTGTACAAACGAGTTTATCTTACTTGTGTTGGTCCTTAAGTTTTTAATTGTATAATGGCGGCTGAGTCTTCTGGGATGCCCCTTCTGGTATGTTTCTTCAACAGTGTTTCTTTGTATTTCATAGAATGATATCAGCCCACAGTGTCCTTTGGGGAATTTATGCTAGGTTGGGGCTCACTGACAAAGGTTAAGCTGGGGGCCAGAATGTCATCATGTATTAAGTCTCTTTATGTCCCAAGCTAACTGGTATTAGTCTAGTTTTGTGTTGTGCCAAGATTGTTGTACATGTGTTACGTGAAGACAGTGATGTCACTCTGCTGATTTAGGACGAGTACAGTACTTTAACAAGAGTTTGCAGTCATTTGTCTCTTGCTACGATACACTGCATGTTCCCTTGTACCTTTCAGTTTATATGAAGCAGACATTAAGCATGACAAGTTGTATTTACATACGCACATACTTCTTATATGTTTATTATGTCCATGCTGTAATGGACTGCAGGTCATATCGTGGTTTACAATGTCAGCATGCTCTCAGAAGATTTTCTTTTGTTATATCAGTGAGTGGTACTTGTTCTGCTAAGAAGCTTTTTTGTTGTTAAGAAAAACGTACACCAAAGACGGAAATAATCGCTTATAACTTCTAAATATTTTGAGTTTCTCACATGTCACTTTCCTGGGCATTAAAAAGCAGTAGCTGAGATCTCACAGTAAAAATAAATACTGTTTCATATTTATTATATTCAGTTCATTCTGTTTAGTGGTGATGTTCTTGTAGAATGTGGAAATGTCTGAGACTCGAGTAAGCAGTAGTGTGAGTAATGCAGGAATAAGCAGCGGTGTATGGATGATTCAGAGGGATCCGCTTGGACGGTTTCATTCTACCATGCTTAAGTGTACAAACCAGCGGAAGTGGAAGTGATTCATGATTCAGTGAGCACCCAAAATTTTCTGCTCACATGCACTTGGAATGAGATTGCCAGCCTATAATAGTATAGGCATATATTAAAGCCATGCTTCATTTTGTTACATTGACTGTTTTCTGTACTAGTAGGGAGGTGGTAATTATTGTCAGTCCTCCCATCCATTCACCCATATTCCAACCAGTGATCCTGGTTAGGGTTGTGAAGCAGTCTGAAGCCTCCCCCAGGCAGCACAGAGCACAAGGCCCCACCCTGGATGGGAAGCTAATCCACAGAGCACATACTGTACACAAAGTCTAGAGACACCAATAACCTGAATGTCTTCAGACATGGGGAAGAAACCAGAGTACCCATGTGACAAGTGACAAATTTCACACACACAGAGCAGAGGCATGTCTGAAACCCCCAACTCCAGTGTTACCCACTAGACTATATATAAAGTTTTATAATATTTTTTCTTGTTTATCTGTGTTTGTAATTTGTAGGAAATCCTTTAGCCTATGTATTATACTCAGGCTCCAGTGAACTATTTATTTGTTTATTCATGTGTTTGTTTGCCTGCTTGCTGTTTTGCTTATTTATAGTAACGATTTGGATCTTGTATCACTTGTTTTGGCATTTTAGGTTCACATCACTTTCAAACTTAAAGGTACTTCCAAAACCATCATATCCTGATGCGTCCAAAGCTTGGAATCCAAAGTGCGTTTAGTGGCCTAAACACAAAACACATTTTGAGTGTTGATTATGAGTTATAATAGAGTAGACTTGCATAGTGCTGCGCCTTTTGGAGCAGACTGCATGTATGTTACTTCTATTTCTGTATTTCTGAAACTGTTTCACCATTGTCATTTTAAATGGTTTCCCACACACTTTCCCAGTAGAAAATACTAGCCATAAATAGGCTCTCAATGAGCTGTTTGAGGTACTACAGGCTAGAACATACAGCACAACAGACAATGAATGGCAAGAATTTTTCTCCTGCTGATGTCTGAATCTCTGACACCATGGCAGGTGCATAATTCTGCCCTGTGAACAGGTTCTGATGAAATCGGCTGTGGTCACATGGTGTACGTGTCACCTGCTGCAGCATTGATGCAAGAGGCAACGTTGTGGCGAATCTGAGCACACGACACAAATCAGTGACCTTGCTTCCTAATGTCTTTTGCGAGACACAGGGGCACACAACTGTTTGAGTGGGGGATTGACAGGGTGTTGAAACCTAGCAGGATATTCAGCTGACTCATAGCTGAGCTGTGACATATTGCTATAAATACTCTTGGTGGGTGACATGGGAGGCTGCCTCCCAAATTTTAGCATGCCTATGTCACACAGTGTAGCCACTCAATGACTGTGCATCATATCTAAAATGAGCTGGGTAGAATTCCTGTTTTTTCTTTTGTTTATTACTCCTCTCTCAAACTGATGTTACACTACTCTACTTTTTGAGATTGAGATGAAGATTCACAGTTCTTGAGAAGGGAAAGTGTATTCAGTTTGAGCAGCTGTGGGATCCTTTTGTATGATTATGTTGTTTAAGTAATTATATGGCAGCCTTTAAGTCCCAAAACACATTATGATCATTCCCTTCCCATGGTTTTTATTGTGCTGAAATTCCTATAGAGGTCTGTGCACTTATCCTTTTGGGTAGATGCTGTGCTGCTTTGTGTATTAATATCTGAATGTAATAAGTCTTCGTTTGTAGGTTGGGTGGAGAGGGAACTGGGAATTATATTGTATTCTAGATAAAGAGGGATTGTATATTTCTTGTAGCTTGTTCAGCCCCCTTTTCTGATAAAGCCCTTGAGTAGAATGAATTCTTTGTTTGATGAAACATCTCAGCATCTTACATTCATGCCTTGGGATTCTGAAACAAACACATTTCGTTAAAGAAGATAGTGATTCCAGATGTTATGAAGCTGCTAAAATAAAGGTCAGATTTTGCAAGGAGAAAAAAAATCACTGAATACCTGTAAACCTCCACTACCCTCAAATCCTCAGATGTCATGCATGTAAGCAGGGAGATGAATGGCATCATTTTCATGACTGTATTACTGCACAAACACTAGAACACACTGTGCTGTACAACCTAGTAACACTGAAGTTCCTATGTGCTGAGCCAGCCTGACTTGGCAGGAGAGTCTCTTTGGCGGGGAACTTTTCAGCTCTGTTGACTCAAGATGCACACGTGTTCATAATTGCTGGCCTGTATCCCCAGGAAGCCCACGTCAGGGTGGGAAAGCTTGGCATTCCAGTTGGAAATGCCTTTCCTTTTGGCAGTCTGAGTAAGCTACACTGACTCCTGAACAAGGAGAATTGGAGGCAAGGGATAAAAGTAAAAGAGAGATTTATAAAGGGAATTCTTTTTTTGCAATAAACAGTCTATTGTTAGAGAAATATACTGTCTGTTTTCACAGCAGCTTTACAGCATTTAATTGTAATCAGTGATGACATTGGCTAGCACATGTTTTAATGGAAATTCAAGTCACTAGACAGAACTTGCTGCTTTGTTTTCCTGTGTTTCTAGGGTGTGAAACTGTTTTACTTCACTGTAGCTGGAACAAAACAGTGGTCCTAGAACATGTGTTGCGTGACTCACAAATTGCTGTAAAATGTTCTGAAGTCAAGTTTTATTGCCAGCTTAGCCATGTACAGCACACAGTGAAACAAGATGACGCTCCTCCTGTATTCACTGTACAAGTTTCATGACAGGACAGACATTATCGTATTAAGAAACAAACAGAACTTACTGAAGGAAAGGATGGCCAGTGTAATAACCGAGTTACCCCATGTTTTTTCCACAACCCTTGTCCTGGGTCGTAATGAAAATAAAACTGAGTAGAGGCACCTGCGATGGTGAGATCTACAGCTCCATGGAGAGCATTGCTGGTAGACTGGCCAGTGCTGTTATTCTCCCCAGTGCTCAGCTGTGTTACTGTACTTACTGCACCGAAGGGAGAGCTGGGTTTCGTCTTCCCTGGTGTGTCATACCATGCTGCATGTTAAAAGGCGGGACCGGGATTATGTCTTGGTTGTCTATCAAAATTTTCCTGAAATGGCCTTGTGTAATTGGAAATATGGAGATCATAGAAACAAAAGACGTTACATTTGCTTCAAATACTGAAAATAATACATTTCTACAGCATAATAAAAAACAGTTCATGGTATATAGTTTACTTACAATATGGTATATGTTAAGATTCCTATAGCTTTAAATTTAAACAGCATATAAAGAATACAAACTTATGTAACACCTTATACTATTTATTCAGCTGGATATTTATACAGCTGGATATTAAAGGTACATGCCATTCTAAAGTCTACAACAGATGCTTCCTTAATATCGCATCAAATGCCATAAATGTTACGTCAGAGGTGGGGGACCAGAAGCAAAAAGCTGTTAACGGCCAACTTTCACACCACTTTTTAGCACTTGGTTTTTTCCTGTTGTACATGCAGAATGCTGCTGGGCTCAGGCCAGTGTGCATGCAGAGGAAAAGGAACATATCCTTCCTGAACCCAACATGCACAGATCTCTAATTCCTGCCATTCTAAAGGTTGCACTATGATCTCATCAGAGTGCAGGCATGCAGGTTTTCAGTCTTTCATCTCACAGAGATGTGGGCAGCTGACTGTTATTGATACCTGTTCAGTGAAGTCATCAGAGGTAATGTTGCCCATAAGTAATATATACTTAATGCAGACCATGCAGGATGATGATGTCATGTACTGGATGAGGGATTCAGGAGCAGGCATGGTGGTGAAACAAAAAGGGTTTTTTATTGAACTTAATGAACAAGGGCTGGAAATAAACTGGATTGCAAGGAATCAAAACATGAGGACTGGAACGAGGCAGGAAACAGGCAACACGTATGTACAACATCAATGACTGGACTGGGAAGCATATAAATACGGAACAAACAAGGGAGGGTATGAACGACAGTTAGGAGTGATTAACACGAGGGCAAGACAAGTTACAGGCTTGGATTGTTAGTAGGCATGTAACAATGAATCGTGAATCGGTTAAAAATCGATGTAAATGTATGACGATTTAAACCGGCTTATGTAGAAAATGAATCGCTACTTTAGGAGTACTTCACGGTACTTTACTTAATAAAAAAACTGGTGTAATATTACATTTGATTTCACGACGTCAGTTCGACGTCAGATGTCACTGCGTATTCACGTCGACGACGTACGCTTTTGGTTTTTGGTTTTGACCGAACGCGAGATGGCGAGCGAATTTGAAATTGAGGACGCACCCCCCGATCTTAAATCGGTGGTGGGGCAGCATTTTAGCTTTCCGGTAATCACAAGCGAAAAAGGCGACAAAAGCACAGACAAGACAAAAACTGCGTGCAAACATTGTAAAAGACTGATAACATACACAAATAGCACAACGAACATGCTTCAGCATGTCCACTGGCACCACAGTGAGCTCAATTTACCACCGCCAGAGCGAAGATTTTTAAACGGGCAAACCACGCTAAAAAGCTGCACATGCAAGCCTTAGTTTATTTGTTAATGCTTTATATTAAGTGCACCTTCATAATGCATTCATTATGCATTTATAGAACATGCAAGTACACTTTAACATCCTAACATCCCTCAACAGCTTTAATATACATTAATAACAAACATTACATGATTATACAATTGTAATGTTTGTTGTTATATAATCTTTGTTTTTAATGTATATTACAGCTGTTAAGGGATGTTAGGATGTAAAGGTATACATGCATGATGTTTATGAATGATTTCTGAATACTTAATGAATACATTATGAAGGTGTACTGAACGTTTTATGAATGCAATATAAAAGCATTATCAGGGTTCCCGCTGCCGCTCGTCACTCTCGTCATCGACGAAAACGGAACCCATTGTGACGAAGAAAAACGGCATGAAATCGTCACTCTGGCGAATTCAATTTTCAAATGACGAATTTTGAATTTTCGAAAAGTCGAATTTCATTTTTTCCCAATTTTCAACCGTAGCACCCGTAGGGCCTAATCAAAACTGGCCCGGCGCCCCGGACACAGGATCGTCGATCATCCATGTCAAATGAGCATGGGCCGTTCTAAAAGTAGCAAATGTTATCGATCGGTGTGGGGACATTTTAAAACGCTTAATGTGGTTTAATGTACCAAAATAGCGACCAATAATCACCAAATTTCGCACACACACATCTGGTCATAAAGACTTTCACCTGACAAAAAATCAAAACCGAAATACTTCATTTTACCTTAAGCGTTTTCCCCTCCATTGACGCCCATTATAAGGAAAAGGCTTAATGTAACTTAAAGTACCAAGACAGCCACCAAAAATCACTATATTTCTCACACATATATCTGGTCATAAACACTTTCACCTGACAAGAAATCTAAACCGAAATGCTAAGAATAAGGGCTTTATACTACGTTAAGCGTTTTCCCCTCCATTGACGCCCATTATAAGGAAAAGGCTTAATGTAAAATAAAGTCCATATTCCTTGTATTTCGGTTTAGATTTTTTGTCAGGTGAAAGTGTTTATAACCAGATATATGTGTGAGAAATTTGGTGATTTTTGGAGGCTGCTGACAGGCGGAACGCAGCTTGGGCAGTTGCGGAAGCAAAAACCCGGGCATGGGAGGAGATTGGTGAGGCCATGGAAAGTGACTTTTGGTCGGCCTCAAAAAGGTTCTAGCAAACCGTCCGGAATATCAGGAGGGGGAAGCAGCTCCTGGTTCCTACTCTTTACAGTGGGGATGGGATGCTGTTGACCTCACCTGGGGACATCACCCAGAGGTGGAAGGAATACATTGAGGACCTCCTCAACCCTGCATCAGATACATCTATGCACACCGCTGAGACATCAGAGGGGGCTGGGGCGGACTTGCCAGGGTGGTTAAAGAGCTCCTTAGTGGCTGGGCCCCGGGGGTGGACAAGATTCATCCGGGGTGCCTGAAAGCTCTGGATGTTGTGGGGCTGTCATGGCTAACACGCCTTCTCAACAGTGCGTGGAGTTCAGGGACAGTGCCGCTGGATTGGCAGACCGGGGTGGTGGTCCCCTTATTTAAGAAAGGAGAGTGTGTTCCAACTACAGGGGGATCACACTTCTCAGCCTTCCTGGGAAAGTCTATTCCGGGGTACTGGGAGTTTGCTTATCCAGTGTACATGTGTTTTGTGGACTTGGAGAAGGTTTACGACCGGGTTCCCCGAGGTGCTCTGTGGGGTGTGCTCCGGGAGTTTGGGGTTCAGGGCCTGCTACTGCGGGCGAATCAATCCTTATATGGAGCAGAAGCTTGGTCCGCATTGCCGGTGATAAGTCAGACATGTTCCCAGTGTGTGTTGGGCTCTGCCAGGGCTGCCCTTTGTCACTGATCCTGTTTATAATATCTATGGACAGGATTTCTAGGCGTGTTGAGGGTGTCCAGTTTGGTGGCCTCAGGATTCCGTCGCTGTTCTTTGCAGATGACGTGGTCCTGTTGGCGTTATCTGCTGGGGACCTTCAGTAAGGTCTGGGGTGGTTCACAGCCGAGTGTGAAGCGGCAGGGATGAGGATTAGCACCTCCATGTCCGAGACAATGGTTCTCAACTGAAATCGGGTGGATTGCCCTCCTCAGGTCAGGGAGGAAGTACTGCCTCAAGTGGAGAAGTATCTTGGGGTCTCGTTCACGAGTGATGGTAGAAGAGATCGAGAGCTGGACAGACGGATCGGAGCGGCGTCTGCAGTTTTGCAGGCGCTTAACCAGTTCGTTGTGGCCAAAAAAAGAACTGAGCCTGAAAGCAAAGCTCTCGATCTATTGGTCCATCTTCGTTCCTACCCTCACCTATGGTCATGAGCTGTGGGTTAGTGACCGAAAGAATGACATTGCGGATACAGGCGGCTGAAATGAGGTTTCTCCGCAGGGTGTCTGGGCTCTCACTTAGAGATAGGGTGAGAAGTTCGGATATCCAGGAGAGTTTCTGAGTAGAACTGCTGCTCCTCCAGGTCGAAAGGAGCCAGTTGAGGTGGTTTGGACACCTTGTGTGGATGCCTCCTGTGCGGTTACCTGGAGAGGTTTTCCGTGCATGTCCTACAGGGAGTGACCCGGATCCCGGACAAGCAGGTGATGATGGATGGATAGATGGGTGGATTTGCATCGGGTAAAGAAATCTAGGGAACACATTCATTTTTATAAGACTCATCCTTCCCATCCACTAAAGTGGGAGTTTATGCCATCTTTCCAGATCCTTCTTTACAGCTGTTATAATTGGTGAAAAGTTGAGTTTCCATAATTCTCCCAAAGTGGGTGACACCTTAATGCCAAGATACATAAATCCAGATGTGAACCAACGAAAAGGGAAGTTGTCAGGAGGGTCTGTTACCTGAGAGTCCCCATGGGGCATAGCCTCTGATTTACTATAATTTACTTTGTAACCAGATATTAAGCCAAATGAGTTTATAATCGATAAAAAAAACATTTGTTTATTATGTACCGTGTTGTGCACAGTATTACAGTGTTTCCCACAGGTCTGGCATGCATACTTGTGATGGAAAGGGCCTGCAACACCTGCTGGCAAAAAATGGTCTACTATGTGTAATAAACAACAAATACATTGATAACCTTTAACAAAATATTTTGATTCATTGAATATTTCTGCTAATTTGCCCTGAACCCTCCACTCTGTCTTACCACGTGGGAATACAAAGTAAAAAAATAACTATAAAACTCTTTAGTGTGTACAAAGATGGCACTGTTTGTCAGAGCACTTCAATCTATCTGGGCTTTTCAAAGAACTCCATGGCCTGTGCATATGGGAGGACTTCTGGAGGCTTATGCATTTATTTATTGCCACTTCACTGTGGTGCTATGTGTCTCTCTTCCTCTTCCTCATGCTGTTTTCTTTTAGAATATTATTAAATATTCAATCTGCTGGGTAAATGCATTAGTTGTATAACTTTAGCTAAAGTTAGTCTGTGTCATTCTAACTGCCATAGCCCGAAAGAGAAACAAATTATAATTGCCACAACAGGTAGCTGCCCTTTGCAGCCAGCTTGCTCTCACCAACAAAGAGCAAGTTGGGGGAGACGTAAAGAGAAATTCCCCACACGGATCAATAAAGCATCAATCAATCAATCAATCAATCAATCAATCAATCAATCAATAAATAAATAAAGGCTCTAAAACCAGAAACCTGACAACCAGAAAAACTTAATGATGAATCTTACATTTAAGGTATAAGCATTAAGTAAAAAATAATACTGCACATTACAATATTTTTATCCTATGTTTGCCTCCATATGGCATTTTTTATTAAATTAATTGTAGGTCTCTTAAAAATCTTTGCTCATAATATTCTCCCATTTGGGAATAGAAGTGTTGCATTCATCAATTTAGTTCAAAGAAATAATGAAGCGTTATAACTTCAAATTTAAAGCAAGGCATTAATATGATAAATTTCCAAGTTCTAATAAAAACATAAAATAAAAACATGCCTAAAATATACTAAAATGGTTTGCCAAATATACTTTGCAACTGTTAATATACCTTACACCCAAGTAAAAACACTGATTGTTTTGTAAAATGCAAAATGATGCGACTAATGGGGCTAGCCTTAATTTTACTGCCAATTTGAGATACAGGAATCATAGACAGTAAATCCAGCAAAACAATTTGAAGGCTAGGCTACTCCGTAAGGCTGAATCACATGTAGCTTTTAATTGTCTTTGGCAATCCTCTCATTATTGGGTGAATCCTTCAGATCTTAAAATCCCTGAATGTCTGCATTTTCTTTCACTTTTAATGGGAAGTGCTCCCACAAAACTGATGCTTTCGCTCTTCCATTGGATCCTCACCTGCTACGCTCTATCTTCCTTCCACCATGTTGTCAAGTAATCGAAAAGACAATTTTTAATCGATGCATTTTAAAAATTGAGTAATCAGGTTTAATTGACTAAACATGACAGCTCTAGTTTCCTGACACAGACACAGAATATTATAGTTAGATATCTGCTTTAGTTCAAAGTTCATCTATAGATCCTTTTATGGCACCTCAGCCCCTTGGCTAACAATAGTCATTACACTAATTAAACATAGCGCCATACAAATCAGGAAAGCACTGGATTACAGTGTTTATAACATCGGTTTAAGGTGTGAGGGAAGTGAAAGACATAGAATACCCATGTCTCCTCAGGAAAGACAGTCTAGGAATGTTTTCAGCAGGCCTCAGAAAAAAAACCATTGGCTTGCTCAATGAGGCATTGTTTGATTTCTTGATATTACAGGGGTAGGATCTTACTTTAAAAGACGGAAGATTAAAATTCACTTGCATTTGTAAAATGATTGCATAACTCCAGTACATCCGTGTTTTTCTGTTGTAAAAGAAGACTGTTGAGATCACCATACTTTAGGTATTACATAACTATTAGCATACAAATGAATAATGAAACGTAGCAGCATCATTTTCTATGAAACAACACTTTACTCATTATACCTTTTAAGATGGTAAAAATAAGATGAAAGTAATTTACGAAATTTATTTTTGGAGAAATGATAGGGGTTAAAAAATAACTGCAGTTATCTTTGACCCAAATTAAATTGTGGCAGAGGAGCTTGAGTTGTGTCCTATTTTTCGCAGCATATTTACTGAATACCAATAAATTTGATTCTGGATCATTTATAAGAAAAACACCTTCTTTTATATGACTGAAGCCAAGATTCCAACTTTTTTTTTTTTTACACTTCAATGAGTTTTGGGTCATTGGCTGGCTGAAAATTGAACAGACACCAATTTTTATCCTTTATGATTTCTATATATCCATTTTTTCCACCAGCATTATAAATCATTCCACTAGTGTCACCTCAGGTTGAGGTGTCTAGGGCATTGTGCAGGGTTTATGGTAAATGTAACATTGAGTCTTTAGAAAAGCAAGTTCAAGGTTTCATCTCCATGAACTATATCACCTCTTTCAGCATTGTTGCAGGACCATGCAGGTGCTTTCTTGTCTTAACTGTAAACTGTCTTTCTGCTAAATTCTGCCAAACAGATCACTGGCACACACTCTCGTGTCAGCTTATATATTGTCTTTGGTTTCAGACAGGAATCAATCACCAGTGTTTTCTTGTCGGGTTTCTTAATTTGGATATATGTACTACCATATCTAGGTACTGTATAGGTGGTGCAATTGCTTGTCTTGATATTATAGAACACCATGCATGGAATGCCAATATTTAACACCATTCTTCAGATCTGTATATTTCATCTGTATAAAAATAGTTGTTTCCCAACCAGACTTAACCAATCTATCTTGTTGAGTTATTAATACTCCAAAAATTATTTAAGAATGTGTTTATAAAAGCACAATGTTTGAATGCTTTTTGAAAATATGATGTTAATTTGAAAAATTTCTATTTTATCATGTCATCAATTTCTTTGATGTTTTGTAGGAGTTTGAATATATTTGCAAGGCATTAGATGGTGAATTAGATCTGTCTTTTTTCAGTGACAGATTAACTCCGCCAATATTGCAATTGAGTAATGAGTCGCTGTTTGGATAGTCTCAACGTAACCAGTCACCTGTTCACCAGCTCCATTTGGAGAGTGAGTTGAAAACAAAGGACACTTGATACATGAATTTGAATAAATAATTGCTGTATAAGCTGCATTTTCTCACATAAATAGATGGATAAGTGCCTTGACCGGCGCTGCTGTTAGGAATGGCAAAGCTTTTATAGCAAGGGTCCATAATCTCTACTACTTTTTTATTCTGTTATGACACACGCACACACACGCGCGCGCGCGCACAAACACACACACGGAACATTAAGATGCATAAATGCATGCAAAATTGGTTAAGTAAAACTAAGAAATATGGAATAAAGGCATTTGAAAGAACAGTCTTATCAATTTAAACTTCGCGATGATGCAATACTAATACCTGCAAAAAAATTGAATTTTAATCGTGGGATATACTGATCAAAGGGTGGCACAAATGCGCACTGCTTTCGTACACTGCATATATAGCCTACCTTTTACTGTAATGTATAATTAATGTTTCGACGAAAGACGCAATTCTATTGAAAATCTATAACACTAAAACGGGTAACCCCCCCATAACATCATTGCTAAAAAAAGCCGCCTACTCTCTCACTTGTGCTCTTCTGCAGTCCATGTGTCTTGTCCACATCATTAAAAAAATTCAGGACGGCGAGTCCGATGAGAGGAGGATGATGATGATGATCAAAAGCTTGTGGTCCACCGAGATTCCGGACGTATCACTTCTCTGGTCGGTAAAGCACCACTTGCTATTTATGTTAAAACCGCACACTTTGGATCGCGCCGATACGCTATAAGAGATCCTGCGTTTAAAATTACATGTCTTTCTGCTTTCTTATTGGGAGAGTTTGATGTCGGTGGAAACATGATCAACTCAAAGAATATCACAGTAAGTGGACTGCATTTGTATGATCTCTTCATGGCATCTGACAGCGCTTGATCAGCAGCTAGCGATGAATGGACACGGATTACTTGGATTGGTAAAACAGAACGCGGTGAAGCGATATGGTTCACTGTCAGGTGCAGCTACGCTACACAAGGTCAGACGATGCACCTCGAAGCGGTAAAAAATAAATGCTTTATTAAAAAATAGGTTCATGTAAACCGATTAGAAATGTCGGTAACACTTCAGGGTACTTGACGAGACACAAATACTTAGTAATATTTCAGTTACTACTGAAGTACAAATTATGAACACATATTCGGTACTAGATAAAAGATGCGTCACGATTCATTAATGATGAACAAACACGAGATCAGTATTTAACTTCTGTTATTCATTACTTGTTCCTTGAGTAGTTCCTTAGTAGTTCCTTCAGTAGTTCACAAAGGTTTATAGAATTAACAGATATAATAATAAATATAATAACTGCTTGAGATAAAAGATGGGTCACGATTCAATAATGATGAATCAACATAAGATCGGTATGTAATTTAGGGGCATTGCATTGTACTTAGTTTGTGGCTAATTAATACAAATGTAATAGTACAATGCTAAATTATTTGAGCCCCATCAAGTAAAGTGTTAACAAAATGTTTAGAAAGGTTCAAATACTGATACAAATCCTAAATTATATTTAACATATCTGAGCAAGAATCCACATCACAATATTACATAAAAACAAGCACAACAATTATGGTTGAGTGGACTGTAACCTCTACATTATGCATCAATATACTGCTGTGGTTGGAATAGGAAAAATACTGGTCAGTTTGCAGCAGTACCTTGTATTGGTTTTAAATCAGCAGTCATTAAAGTTTTAAAATGAACCATTTACATGTACTAATCCATTCCTGTTAGATATTGAGTTTTATTGTAGAATTGTACAGTATTAAGATGTTATGATGGTTTATGTGGAATATGTTGTACAGTCTCTGTCTTCATCTACATGCTGTACTTGAAAGTGTGATGTTTTTTCGATGTTCCACCCGTAGGATGTTCTTATGTCTTGTTTCATTACTGGAACATTTAGACAGTTTGACTTTTGCTCAGTCTGCATCCCAATATACTCACGGTATGTTTGTATCTGTTTTTGAGTTACATCTGTGAGGCTAGAAAAAAGGTTTTTAGCAAAGGATCACTGGGATGAGGAACCCTGGTTTGAGGAAGATTGCAGCAGCCTGCTGGTTTTTCGTGTGTGCCCCCTATTCATTCATTACCTTTAGTGATTTCAATTAGAGTATTTCTGTATCTAGACAGCGTCATCTGGCATTTTAGATATAAATCAACCTTTAACTGAAATGTCTCAAAACCCTACTGGCTTTGTGGCCTTTAGCACACATTTCTGCAGCTGTACTGTATGGTTACACGGACATTAATGTACCGCACCTGAATAAGCAGCTTGATGGATCCATGGGTGGATGGCTGTTCAATCTTTTGATTGAACAAGGAAATCTTATTGCTTAGGCTGTTGTTGGTCATCAGTTTTCCATTAGCACCCTGTGTGTGAGTCAATCCACATTCCTGTCACCTGTTCCTGAATATGACTGGACTCCATTCTGGAATGCATTTCATCTCCCATTGCATAACATTAGGGTTCCATTACAGTGGATTTGCATTATACAATAAATTGGATCATACCTTACACAGCTTTAAATTCAGCTGCAGATGCAGGCAATGGTGATCGCGTCTAGCTTGCTGCCACACAAAACCTTTCACATTCATCTCGAATATAGTTGTGCGAGTTGTTTGGCTCCCAAAGCACTTGCATGACTTTTTCCATTACCTGTTAGAATGAAATCAAACACCCAAGACATCCAAAGCTGCTGAAAGAACAGAGACATTATAACAAGGCCCTGGACTGGGGTATGGACGGGAGGGGCAGGTCCCTACCAATTTTGTGGGAGAATCTTGTGTGTTTAGGGCGTAGGGGTTTTGGGGCTGATTTGGTCCCCACCAATGCTCAAACCAAACTTTTGCATTTGCATTATAACTACAATAATTTAAGAAACACCACATTTCTTTGAGGTTTCTATGTTTCTCTGCATCAGCCTCTCTGATATTTATTGTGTGAAAAGTTAGAAACCAAAATATTTATCAATATCACTTGTCACTGGATATTTTAACAGGTTTCTCTGGAATCCCGTGATTGTAAATTGCACTCTGCAGAAGTTGAAACTCATTTCCTCACATAACCATGAATTGCTTTTGCCTGTTTAGTTGAACATACAGTATATCTTTACCTGTTATTTGTTGTGTAGGGTTTTTTTTGTTGTATATCGAGGTATCTGTTCTGAGTTTTCAGGCAGTTTGTATCTTGCATTGCTGTGCTCTCTTGGCTTACTGTATTTTCTTTTGTTTTGCTGTGTCTCACATATCTAAGTTTACACTGCTCCAGATCTGTGGTACTTATTGTGTGCTTCGGTTGATGTTCTTTGTCTGTCACTTATGGGACTTCTAATTTGCACTCACCAAGTTTGTTTGTTTGTTTGTTTGCACTGTTGTCTGAAGTTGGTTTATTATGTTTTATTAGAACTAGTGATCTCAATGATCACACCCGAGACACCCGAGAAATACTTAAGAAGGTTTTTAATGAATTTTTGTGAAAATTTCTATTCTTCTTATTATTCTTCCATAGGAGCGCTGATTATTGTTCTTTTATCAGTTTTATCAATTTAATATACTATGAAAATGCTTTACAGCACATATTGTTCTAGCATTCTATATCCATAGCAACAACAGAAATCTTAGAGAACATCTGAACACCCACAATACAATGCCCCTAGTAACATTTTGTTTTCAGTTTATGATCTCATATGGTAAATAAAGTGAATTTACATGGTTAATCCTTGGGTTTTTAAAAAAATGCTTAATTAACAAGGAGTAGTCTCCTTTTAATAAAAAGAATCAGGTGGTCTTAAGTGGCCCTGTTTGTAAAACGAGCAAGATAGGCTAGCTAGACTTCTAACGTTAACTTTGTTAACTTCAGGTCTCTACCTTTCTCAGTAGTAACCATTTATTCTTTTTTTATTGATGACCTTACAATAATTAGGTGTGTCTAACTAAAGGAAAGCTATTAAAATTGCAGTCCTTTGGCAGCTATGAATGATATAATAACTGTTATTTGGACCTAGATTATTATGTTTTTTTCCTGTACAGTGCTGGGCTGGTATGCATAAAACTTCTCAGAAAAATTATTTAAGAGAGCTGGAGAGGACTCCTAAGCCAGTTAGGAGTTGAATGATGGCAGCTGCACTACGCGCACCCAGACGGAGGCCGCGCACTTTCCGTCAAAGAAAGGACGTACTGTAGTGTGACCAGATAATCCATGTCAGGGAGGACACTCTGAGCTAGGACAGGAATTGTAAATTACCATTTCAATTAAAAGGACCTGGATTTCACTTGAGCACTCAGCTCTTGCTGTGTGCTGATTGGTCAGTCTCCTATAATCATGCATGTGTCACTAATGCTAATGTGAAACAGCTGGATGAGTCTTTCAGTCAAGGAAACAAACCAGTCAAAGCACAAGAAGAGCTAAACTATTTAGTCGAGCACAGGAGCCTTTCAATTAGAAAGTAGTTTGTAAAACCCGAAGTAGCTCAAAGTGTCCTCCCTGACATGGATTGTCTGGTCACCCTAACGTACTGCGAATTTACGATGATAACGAGTTGATAAAAAGATACAGGGTTGATCGTGAAGGCATTATTTTTGTTACCGACCTAATTAGGAACCGGATAAAATCTCCTACGTCACCTAAAGATGCACTTACAGTTGAACTGAAGGTGATAATGATGCTACGTTTTTGGCAACTGGAAAAATATAATAATAATAATTATTATTATTATCATCATCGTCATCATCAAATATTATAGCGAGGGTCATAAGAGCAATATAAGTAATGACACAAACCTGTAGCTTGCATGCTTGCTTTATAAACTGTGATTTCCTTTCGCGAGGTCGATAGAACATTATACCACCTTTTTTCACATTCCTCTGCTGAACACCTTGTCCGAGCCTCCTAAGCTTTTTTTGTCCGTGCTTGTAACAGCTGGGCCAAACTTTCGTCGCACTACCTCCTTCCATTTAAGCACCAACTGTGCCAAAAGAACCGTTTTGTTTGTCGTCCAGTTTGGTTTTCTTTTAGGATCCAATGTCTTGCTATGAGTTTTGCGTTTGACCCATAATTTATACTACATGTGCATCTATTAGTGGAAATTGATTGGTGATGTGCTAGGTAGATTTTCGTACAACCAATTAAAGGTATGATAACAGAAAGGTATGTTGTATAAAGCTGTACATTAACGGTTTAATGTCACTAATATATTCACCGTGCAGGTCCTCTATTGGTTGAACTCAGTATTTGGGGCGGGATTTTATTTGTAGTCCTCATTTCACGACACTTAAATGCTGGCTCCGTCAGCACTTAGGAATTGGGGCTTAGACTTTGCTGAAAGTTACTTTTAGCAGCTTTATACAAGGCTCTAAGATCCTACTTTTTGCTAAGATTTTTTTTAACTCTTAAGTCAAAGTGTAAGACCATTCTTAAGACCATTCTTAGGAAGTTTTATGCATACCGGCCCAGGTCTTTCGTGGGAGATACTTTTTGCATATTTAGTGCAAAAAGTCAGACCTTGTTTTCTCAAAGTGGTACAGCAGCCCCTGCAACCTCCCTACAATTGTGTGCAGACTAACAAATAAAATCCTCAAGAACCCAATAATATTACTAAAACCCTTCTGCGCTATTCAAAATACACAACAGAGTGTCCATGCATTCTGCCTGTGGGTGAGGAGATAAAGCTGCGCCCACAAGCTGGCCTTCATGTTGGGGCGGTATGAGTGGGAGAGTGGGCACCTCGGGGACCCGATCCGGCTGCTTTCCTAATCTTACGTCCAGAACATAATTTGGTACTTTGTAGAATCACTGCACTGCACTGGTACTGGCACATCATTAATTCAGGCAGCAGCTGAACAAAAGCATGTGAATAAAAGTGAATAGTGGAGGTTCTAAGGAGTTAATATGGATAATATAGTAGTAACCAAGCTATTGTAATTTTTCAGGGAAGTGAACATTAAATTAGCATTCTACCGAAAAGCAACATACATTCATACATTTGCTGATTTGTCATATTAATTAAATGTTTTTCATTTGTTTCATAAAATGTTAATCGTGACTGCAGTTTATATGTTTCATTTGCTCCCTTGTTCTCTGTATTGTTTAATTTTTTCAAAGATTTTTAATATTCAGTCAGAGTCAGAGCAATTATATTTGTGTACAATTGTGTACCAGTTGTCCTGAATGTTAAAATATTTTGCCCATAAGGGAAGAATGATATTTGATACCTTAAAGGCAGAGAAATAAAGCTAATGTATTAAATGATTGCAGGAAACAGAGATGACTCGTGTTTTTAATTTTGAAGATTGCCTGCAATGCAGTGCAATAAGGATTATTAGCCAAATGTACTCTTTTCGTTGTTATAGAAATCACATCAGTGCCATTTAATATGAGCTTTGCATATTAATATGATTACAACACATACAAACTCCCACACAGGGACAGTGACAGACACAAACACGCAGGCAAACAGAAGGACATGGAAAAATTCAATGCCCACAGATCACTATACTGTAGCTGATGCTCACACTACCTTGCCT
This sequence comes from Paramormyrops kingsleyae, assembly GCF_048594095.1. Lineage (NCBI taxonomy): Eukaryota > Metazoa > Chordata > Actinopteri > Osteoglossiformes > Mormyridae > Paramormyrops > Paramormyrops kingsleyae. The sequence goes on from NC_132803.1 coordinate 20,669,723, forward strand.
TCTAGGCTTGCATTTTAAAATGGGGAGGTTAGCAAGCTACTAAAGGTTAAAATGCATTATATAAGCAAAAGATATACATTATATTATTTTACTAGGAAACCAGCTTCAGATTAGCAGTCCCAAACTTTGTCTGGCATCAAAGACCCATAAACAACATATGTATTTGTATCACAGGAGGCTTGTTATGGGAAACTCTTTAGAACATTTGAATTCCATAGCTCATCTTCAGTAATACTCCATAGCTATGTTTAACTTCTTAAGACATTTGCACATTGAGTTGTTGCATACATAGTGAATTATAATCATAGCTAACAAACAGTCAAAGTGACAGCTATTTTCAGTTTTTCTTTGGTGAAATATTTTTCCACCTGCATTGGATAATTAATGATATTAATATTTGTTGCAGTTTCTTTAAAACTGTGATGCATCGAGTTTTATTAGTTATCCATAAACATTTTATTATAGTACCTTGTGTACCTGTTGACAAGCTACATATTAACTGATTTTCTTTTCTTTTGAACTTCAGAAATGACATGAAAAGTAGGCAACTACAAAGAACTATTTTAAACATTACATTATTAATTTAACTATCTTCAGATTCTACCATGTCCCACTGTGTTTGTCATGTGGCACTTTGGACAGCATCTGTGTCTTTGGAAGGGCGTGAATATGTGCTACTGGCTCCCCAGAGCCAGCAGTTTGTCAGTGGTCCAGTGATAAGGGACATTAATACCACCCAATATTAATCAAGTGAAATTAGTGCATCAGCGTGATGAAAGTAGGGCAGGCTGAAAGCAGGTTGCTCAAAATTCCATCAGTTTGTGCTACTTCTTGTGATGATAATCGTTGACTTGGACCGGTTTGGGGTAGATCTCGTTTCAGCAGGAACCTGAATGGTGATCAGAAGAGTGTGAGGTGTGGTCTAAAAGTCTTGCTTGATTATGGGTAGGAGGAGTACTTCTCTTTTTCTCTCAAGCGATCGTGTTTGCATCAAAGACGTGTTATCCATCCACTCGCCTGGTTGTTGGTGTAGAGCAGGGTTATTCAACTCACGGTCCTCGAGGTCCGAGCACTGCTGGTTTTCCAGCCTTCCTTTACCTGTCAGTCAGGTGTGAAGCCTCTGACCAATCAGAATCAGTAATTATTAAACAACTACCTGGGGGAACTGAAAACACGGCCTGGATTTGGAATCGAGGTCCAGAGTTGAAGAACCCTGGTGTAGGGTATCAGCACCTTTATGCCTCTGACGATCTGCACACGTCCCTCTGCCAATCCAGCCAGTGACAGGGATGCATTGCTTAAATATGTAGACAGACAAGTTTTGATTTTGATGCATTTTGAATGTCCACGAGTTAACATTTTAGTCTCGTCTCGTTAACCAATGTTATACATTTCGTCACAGCTTTATCATCAAAGATCTATTTTTAGCTCGTCAATGTCCCATCTTAGTCATGGAAAAAAGGTCATTGATGAACATTTTTTTGTCATTGTTTTCATTAATAAAATTAACACTGCTGTTCTCATATTCCACCTAAGTAACAGATATGCAGGTCTCATGGCACAATGGTAGCATATGTGACTCCAGATTAGAAGGTTGGTATCGGGTCAGTATATAGTTGGGGTGGTGTGTGGTGCTGTAGGTTAGGACTCTGTGATTGGAAGGTCACTGGTTCAAATCCCATGGCTGGCTGAGTGATGTCACCGTCGCACCCCTGCGCAAGGCCCTTAACCCCAATAGCTGGAGGGGTGCCGGGTGTTAGCCGGCCCTGGACTGTAACCTCCAGATTTGTTCTCACCTGTATAAACAGTGGAGTCCAAAATTTTTTTCCATTTAAGTTTTGGCATGGGGAAAGGAATACCAGCGTTTCACAGTGGATCACTAGAAAAAAGTCCTGTTTAAGGTTGAATCCAAGTTTGAAATTTCTGGCAGTAACAGAACAGTTTATGTAAGGAGATGAATAGAAGGGAGATTGATACCACAGTATATCAAAACAACAGTGAGACATGGTGGTGGAAATATTTAAGTGTGGGGGCGTGTTGCCTACTCTGAAAACACGCACTGAATTGACTACACCATGAAAAAAAGAAAAGTACCACATTTCAGAGACATGCTGTACCCTCTGTGAAGAATGGTTTGTACTGGAGGAGAATAACCCCAAACATACATTGAAGCTTCACAAGAACTAAGAAGAGCAAGGAGTACTGACTCATATGGACTCTCCTCCAGAGTCACCTAACCTCAAAGATGTGGAACATTTATGGGGGCACCTGATGACAGTGAGAACCAAGCATTCAGTGACATCACAAGTCATATCAAATACTAAGAAATTATGAAATGTACAGTACTGTGCAAAAGTCTTAGGCAGTTACAGAAAATTATGTTTAGATGATCTTCATGTCATGCTCCGGACCCGCCGCGACCCTAAATAGGACAAGCGTTTTTAAAAAATGGATGGATGGACAGATGGATGTATGTATGATCTTCGTGTTGGCGAAGACATTATTATTAACATATAAATATACTTGAACAATTTCAAGCCTGGATGAGCTGTTGGGACATTATGTCTGTCTGTCAGCTTAGTCATTTCAAAACATCTCCTCAAACTACCACAGTATTTGAAGGAGCCTTTCAATACACCCATGTATTTTTGGACTCAACCACTACCCCGCATTGTTTGGCTAATCAATATCCCATTGCGTTATTTAATAAGTCAAGGTAATAAATTAATTGAGCTGGTGGAGAAATTTTGCGAACACTGAGGTGCCCCTAAGGAGAGGTTTGGGAGTTTATCCAGTATATCATTCACAAAATATCAGTAACTTTTGTAGAGCAGACAAAATTCTTATTAATTTTTATTGTGTTACCATTAATTTGGATATGTTATGATGTTAAATTGTTTTGTTTTCTGAGCAAATATACACATGCTACCAAGATTAATAGCCATAAATTTTTTCTTTGACTGCCTAAGACTTTTTCACGGTACTATAACTGTTTTTTCTCAAAAATTAAACTTTTCACTCAAATCGCAAGGCTGTGTAACTTTTTGTATTAAGTTGTATTAAGAAAATAGGAGCATTTTCACTAGCAATCTCAGATTATTGATGCTCACTATATGCCTCATGATGAGAGAGATAGTCAAAAGACAATTTCCACATGTGGTTGAGTAAAGTTGGTCTCCTCTATTCATATGTTTATCTCAGTTTTTGTTGATATGAGTGTATCTGGTCAGAGCTGGTTGGTACTTGAACATAGACAGACATTACTACATATACAAGCTAAATGAAACCACTATATAAAGATGTTATGTGGGGACCTGTGGCATCTGAATTGGACTCCAGCGTGTGGCGCTCAGCAAATGGGGCTTAATCTGCATTCCCCAGCCCCCCACCCCCAACATGTACACTCACTGCCTTTGTGTGTGTGGGAGCAGCTGGCTGTGGAGCCTCTGGAGACACAGTCTATGGAGCCACTGTCATACAGAGTCACGCACTGAGCGAATGGAAACCTTGGCCCGCCACCCCGGTGCCCTTTGTTCACAAATAGAGAGTCACTCTGACTACTGGGCTTGTTGAAAGGAGAGATATTTGAATTCACATAAAGCCATATGCATTGAGTTAGCCACTGTGTATTGAAACCAAAGCTTCTTAAATATTGAGGTCTTTCAGCTTCTAACCTCTTGCAATTTCACATACACATGTACCTTATTGGAGAGGGTATAGCCTGTCTATGGGTAATGAGGGACTGTTGGTTAATGTGCTGGTGTAGGAAGGGGGTGGTGGCCTCCCTGGTAGGGAGAGCTTGTTGCTGCGGCTTTTCTTGCTGATTAGTAGCACCTATCCCTTGTACCCACAAACATTTTGTAGTGGTATTTCAGCTGGGAACCCTAACTAGGGGTTATATGAAATGCCACAGATACAGTAGTGGTCTGATCAGAGCTCTAAATGTGTGTATGTGTCTGTGTGCATATACTGATATGTAGTACCACAGATGTTCGCCACTTCTGCTCAACAATAATGCATCATGGCCTTTTTTTTCTTTTTACATGGCATGTATGAAATATTACTACACTAAATTGTCATGCGTTCCTAGAAGGAAGTAGAATGGTTGGAACACATCCAGCATTATAGATCTATGGAAGTAATGCAGGCTAACAAAACTGCAAATGGTGTGAAGAATCAGTGCTGTGTGTCCTGATGACCGTTGACCTCTCCTCGGTTAGAAAGCAGCCGTGTCCTCTGGATGAATATGCACGTGAATATTCATAGGAGAGACACACATGGAGCATTTTTGCATATTCAGTCGGTGTGTGTATGACAATTTCTCATTTTAAAGAGAATTTCCCCATGGGGATCAACAAAGTATCAATTATTATCGTTATTTATTACTATTATTATTTTGGAAACTTGGTCAGAACATCTTAACTGTTGGATTCAGTTCTTGCCAAACTTGTCAGACGAGCCTTTGTCTTACTTTGCAGGCTTTGTTTTCTATGGCTATATTTACTGAAGCCTCACGGTGACGCTAAACGAGCATAAACTGTACTGATAATAATTTTCTGTTTGCATTTGCTAGAGGTATAACAATTTGGATTCACCTTTCGAAACAAATCCAGCTCCAATTTAGAAGAAAATTTGCCAGAAACCGATAAAGCTGTCACAAAGCTGACACAAACATACAGACACTATTACTGCATGTACTGTGATGTTTTTCCACCTCACTATCAGCTTTGGGGTGGCATGGTGGAACACTGGTTAGCACTGTTCCCTCACACCTCTGGGATCAAGGTTCAAGTCCCTGCCATAGCTCTGTGTGTGTGGAGTTGGCATGTTCTCCCTGTCTTGCCCTGGGGTTTTCTTTGGGTATTCCAGTTTCTCTCCCACGCCCAAAAACACATGCTGCGGTTAATTGGAGTTTGTAGGTGTGCCCTGTGATGGTTTGGTACCCCATCCTGGGTTGTTCCCTGCCTTTTGCCCTGTGATGGTTTGGTACCCCATCCTGGGTTGTTCCCTGCCTTGTGCCCTGTGATGGGTTGGCGCCCCATCCTGGGTTGTTCCCTGCCTTGTGCCCTGTGATGGTTTGGTACCCCATCCTGGGTTGTTCCCTGCCTTGTGCCCTGTGATGGTTTGGTACCCCATCCTGGGTTGTTCCCTGCCTTGTGCCCTGTGATGGATTGGTACCCCATCCTGGGTTGTTCCCTGCCTTGCACCCAAAGGCTCCAAACCCCTTGTGACCTTGAATAGGTTAAGCAGTTACAGAAAATGGATGGTTGATCAGCTTCAGTTACCTAGAGGCTCAGATAATATTGGAAGGATAAATTGAATACAATGACTTTTTTTTCTAAAGAAAGAAGCATTTTGAATACACTCCTCACTTAACAACCGACTTCCATTCCTATTACTAGGTTGTTAAGCAATTTGGTCAATAAGTGAGATGCCACCCCTTACCGATATTTCAAGCATACTGTACTGGTACTGGGTTTTTATCAACCATGTTTGTTATTATTTTAAAGATACAAGCCCCCCGGCTATATCTTCTGCACAGTGATATGACTGGTGTGTGGAGTTCGGTAGAAGAAAATAGTTTGTATATTAAACTGATCACTACAAAATCTGTGGATTATCTCGACTAACTATGTCATGATTTCTGGTAAGAGACATTGCTGTTGCATTTTTAACATGTATTTTTCTGGCGTTATAATCACTACAGAAAGGATGCCATTTTCTCCCATTATATTCGAGAGAAGCCCGACATGCCTCAAATCTCCAAAACTCAGCAACTCCCAGCAGAACAACCTAAATGGGTAGATAGCAATGAAACTGCTGGAACAAGGCTGAGACTGAGAAAGGGTGATGTGAGATGAGATGCTTGATGCTGATATGCTGTACTGCTGAATCCATGACCAAAGTTCTTCTACAGCGTACAATACCGGTTGTAGAGTATGTTGTAAGCCCATGTGGTCATTAAACAGTTAGGTCGTTAAGTGAGGAGTGTCTATTCAAAAGTAGGACACCTCAATTCATGTTCATTTGATATAAATTGTATCCATCCATCCATCTTCTGTTTATCATGATTAGGGTCACTGGGGGACTGGAACCTGTCCCAGAGAGCATAGGGCACAAGGCTACTGTGCACCCTGGATGGAATGCCAGTTAAATCATATCCAATGCTTCGAATCATGTTGGGTTTTACAGTAGAGCATGTGTCTGGATACATATTCATGTGAGAAGAAGACATTCGTGGCCCTCGTATTTACTGCTGTGGTATGTGTACAGCACGTGTGAAAGGGGGAGAAGCAGCACAGCTGTTTTAGATTTTTGCCCCTTTAATATGTTATGCATGTAACCCCCAGTGAATGCAGATGGAATTTCAGTGCCTAGCGCAAAAGGACACAGAATGTTAATTTTTCTTGTGCAACGAAGTAAAGTAGCAGAGCTCTGTTCTGCTGAAATGTCAAGAGGAGGAAGGGACAGCATGTCATTTAACACAAGCAAGTTGATCAAACATCTAAAGATGCATCATAGAAGAGAGTACATGGGAGTTTTCTAATGCTAGCAGAGAAAGACCGTGACAAATTTTAGAGGAGCGAGAGAAAATGTATAGAGACAACCCACAAACAGTAAACATAACTGAGGCTCTTAGTACATTGCTTTCAATGACCAGCCATTGTCAGTTGTTGATGATGTGCAGGGCTCCAGACTGCAACCAAAATGGTCGCAAATGCAACCTTTTATTGCAAGTGTGCGACTTTAAATTCCACTTGGTTGCATCTGATGGAGAGAGGGTGAGCCAGAGAGGTCCGGCGACAGACACAAGTAAGAACATAAGAACATAAGAACTATACAAACAAGAGGAGGCCATTCGGCCCATCGAGCTCGCTTGGGGAGAACTTAACTAATAATGATGAGAGTAAGGTTGTAAGATTATTAAAGCTAATATTCATATTAAAATATTTTGTACGAACAGTAATATACCCCCTTCACATTCACGCATTCGCGGTTTATGTCATTTGCGAGTTGGCCGTAAACATATTTTTGGAGCTTGCTAAAACGTCGCAGAAACTCAGAGCATGTGTAAGCCAAAACAGTACTTAAAATGATTTTACCAAAGGTGTTCGATGTTGTGAAAAAGAACATTAGTGGCATGCTGCGTAACGTTACAGCCCTCAGCTTTACAAGTGTTATATGGAGTAGCAGATCTCTCTCCTCAGTTTAACTGCACAGTGGATAGATTAGAAAGTCACATTGCAAGCAAAGCCGTTTCGGTGCTCGCACATCAGCCAAGCTATAGCAGGCGCATTTGTGGATATGCTTCAGACCTGGGGCATTCTGAAATATTGGTTGGAATATTTATTTATATTTGGTTGGAAATGGCCTCATGTTATGCATTTTATTTTTATTCATAGAAAGAATTATTTATATGAAAATTTGTCTGGACCCCATTAGTTCATTTACAATTTTTCATTTGAGCATTGGTCTGGTTATGCTAGGTTAGGTCATTGTTATTTCAGTGCCTAAAGTACTCATATCAGTACTCAGCATCGGCAAATACACAAATATATGCACTCGTATATGTACTTGGTATGAAAAAATGGTATTAGTGTAACCCTAATATTTATTATTATAACAACATTGGTATATATTTTGAGAACTTTGTACCTATAATAATACACACCATGGGAATTTTGACATGTGCGTAGTCTCTCCGTGAGTCACCGCAAATAAAGGTGCATAGGTCACCGTAAATATAGCAGAAATGATATTCATGCAACCTTATAAAAAAAATAAAATAAGCACCATAGAAGCAACACCAACTCCCACATGTTGTCATGGTGCGGTAAGGATGGAGGTGAAGGCAGGCGTCGGGGCAAAGTAAAAGGGCTTTATTAAAACAAAAGCACAACATAAAAGGCAAAAGGGAATGGACTGCAAGGGGTTAAAACAAGGCGGATATAGCAGGGGGGAAACACAGGGCACAGGGTAAACTGGGGGGCACATGCAGTTAGCAGCAGAACATTACAGCGTAACAATACAATGACCGGACTGGAGAGCTCAGGACGAGGAGGCACTACGTACACCACAGATGAGGGAGCAGACGAGAGGCACCGGGGATCGTCCACACGAGAGCTGAAACGAGAGGCACCGGGGATCGTCCACACGAGAGCTGAAACGAGAGGCACCGGGGATCGTCCACACGAGAGCTGAAACGAGAGGCACCGGGGATCGTCCACACGAGAGCTGAAACGAGAGGCACCGGGGATCGTCCACACGAGAGCTGAAACGAGAGGCACCGGGGATCGTCCACACGAGAGCTGAAACGAGAGGCACCGGGGATCGTCCACACGAGAGCTGAAACGAGAGGCACCGGGGATCGTCCACACGAGAGCTGAAACGAGAGGCACCGGGGATCGTCCACACGAGGGCTGAAACGAGAGGCACCGGGGATCGTCCACACGAGGGCTGAAACGAGAGGCACCGGGGATCGTCCACACGAGGGCTGAAATGAGAGGCACCGGGGATCGTCCACACGAGAGCTGAAACGAGAGGCACCGGGGATCGTCCACACGAGGGCTGAAACGAGAGGCACCGGGGATCGTCCACACGAGGGCTGAATCGAGAGGCACCGGGGATCGTCCACACGAGGGCTGAAACGAGAGGCTCCGGGGATCGTCCACACGAGGGCTGAATCGAGAGGCACCGGGGATCGTCCACACGAGGGCTGAAACGAGAGGCACCGGGGATCGTCCACACGAGGGCTGAAACGAGAGGCACCGGGGATCGTCCACACGAGGGCTGAAACGGGAGGCACCGGGGATCGTCCACACGAGGGCTGAAACGAGAGGCACCGGGGATCGTCCACACGAGGGCAGAAACGAGAGGCACCGGGGATCGTCCACACGAGAGCTGAAACGAGAGGCACCGGGGATCGTCCACACGAGGGCTGAATCGAGAGGCACCGGGGATCGTCCACACGAGAGCTGAAACGAGAGGCAGGGTTCAAGGAGGAACAGGTGTGGCTCATTGGTGCCACACCACAGGGAACCCAGTGGAAAAGGCATGCGGGGCGTGACACTTGTAATAGCACTGCTGTATAACCAAATAGCAATAGAAGTATTTATTTTCAGTCACGGACCAATTTTGCCTTAAAACATGGCTATTTCGTATTTTATTCATTATTCCATTTGATTGAATGTCAATTATTTATATGTTAAGATCAAACTTTGTTTGAATTTCAAGCCTGGATGGGCCATTGGGAAGTTTGGGAATTTTCTTTCTTTCTTTCTTTCAACATTATATAGTCTGTATACCAGGGTTGCCAATATGTAAGTTAATCTCGGTGAGTTTCCAGGTAGATTGCAAGAGATGATTAATGGATAATGCTTTATTTCATTAGTGGCCAACCAGTTGATCGCAACCAGAAAGCAGCAAAAAATACCAAACCCCTGCCATCCCCTTTTTGGTCTGTGGCAAGTTCCTGGGCTGCTTTTTGTTGCCAGCATCTGCCCTAGTGAATTTGTGTTCGGCAGCAAAACCACCGTTTTCTAAATACTAAACTGAAACTTAGTTGAGGTGCTTATTACTCTATAAAATCTCCTGTGCACTTTCCCTGTGACGATACTCAGAGTTGTGTTCCAACTTTTGCAGGACAGTGACATCCAGAAAAAGATAGACCATGAGATCCGGATGCGAGAGGGGACCTGCAAGCTGCTGGGAGCCTGTTCCCAGAAGGACCAGGCGCTGGAGGCCTCCAAGAGTCTGCTGACCTGCAACACACGCATCCTAGCCTACATGTCAGAACTGCAGCGCATGAAAGAGGCCCAGATCTTACAGAGGGCAACACGCAGGTCAGAGGCCTGGGCAGGCTGCTCTGTAGGTGGCTGTAGGGTGTTGGTCTGTGCACTATGGGAGATAAGACATACTTTGTTGATGCCAAGGGGAAGTCTGTAGAGGGAGATGTTCAGCACGATACACGATGGTATAGACTCATAAAGGGAAATGCACTACTAGGTGTGTTGATGTGGAGTGTCACGTAGGGAAGTAAATATTGCCATGCTTCTTCCACAGACCATCGGACTCAGCACCACTAGATGAACGCCTCCCCTGCAAGGGAAAAGTGGCCATCTCGGGTATGCTACAGACCATCTATGGCAGGGTTCCCCAGTTCTGATCCTTCAGGACCAGAATCCAACACAGTTAGCAGTTTTCCCTGTTGAAACACATCTTAATCAGCTAATTACCAGGTTTAGTAAGTTTTGAACAGAGAAATCTCCAAACTGTCCCCAATTCCAGTCCTGGCCCTCCAGGACTGGAATTGGGGAACCCTGATCTATGACATATTTAAGCTTCAAACATGGTCATTAGACATTGATATTTTGGGTACACTACCTGAACAACCAAGTTCAGAAACAATGTGAAACAACAAAGGGAATAAGCCTCTTAATGTTGGAAAGTATTATGGAAAGTATTTATGTTGTGTAATCTCTTTTCCAAACTGGCAAATGTGACTTCAGTGACTTACATCAGTTGTTGCATATTTGTGGATTTATTTCTAATATTTACTATATATGATTATTGCAATAAAACCATTATTTAGTACTAATGAATCACTTTGATATATATAAAATACAGCAAGGCAGTGAGCATTTCTCAGTTTGGATCTCTGCAAGCAGGGTATGAATATCAATGAGGCTAAACGTTAATTATCTGCATAGCAACAGTTTTTTTCCCAGATAAATGCTGTATGCGTACTGTATACACAAAGAGGCCGACACTTATGTGTCGCCCACAACATGCCCTCCCCCTAGTGCCAGTCTTGATCTAACCATCGTCAACATCGGAATATATGACCCCTTAGCTGGACAGTTCTTAGCAAAGGCCATTGTCTCCCACAGCGTCATTTTGGTTGATTGGAGTCTGATGTGATGTGGCTGCTCTGACAGGCTGCCTGTCTTTCAGTTGTCGGCAGAGTGACTCATGCTGCCATGCCTTTAACACACTTGTCTGGTTTTCATGCAGACCTACGCATCCCACTGATGTGGAAAGACACAGAATACTTCAAGAACAAGGGAGGTAAATTAAAAGATGGCGTTCTGGTGCATCCAGTTCTCTGGCATTCACCTCATCAGATATCATGTCTCTTTAATACCCTAAATCTGTTACAGACTTGCATTTGTGTGCGTGTTTTAGCACCATGTCGGAGGAAACATTATCTGCATTCCAGTCAAACCTCAGAATCAAGGAAAATGAAGCCTCAGTTCCTTCTCTTTGACATCATGTGACCACATCACATGAGCTCTTCTGGAAATGTTAATGTACAAAACTGGGGGTAGTTTTGTTGAGAACTCATTGTCACAGTAGCTTGTAAATTTCAAGATCTGTTCTCATTTGATACTTATTGATGCAGAGCAGAGAGCACGATATTATTGATGCACATACCTAACAAAAAAATTTAATCCATACATAAAACATGCAGTCATTCCTCATACTGTATGCAAATATACCTTTGTATTTCAGTCTTTTTTCAGTTCTTAATCCCATTCTAAAACGCTAATGAGCCAATGAAGGTAAAGAGCAAACAAAAATAAATTCTTATAAATACAGAAGAACAGCCCCAGAGTGTGAGATTAAGATTTGTTTCTTAAAATTTCACCAAAGCAATAAGCCATATACATAATACAGTATGAGCTTTACACAAAAAAGTAATCCATATGCATAACACAGTAATAACCATACACAAAACAGTAAGCCATATATATAAAAACAGTAAGGCATATACATAGGACAGTAAAAACTATGCACAGAACAGTACGTCATACACATAAAACAGTACGTCATACACATAAAACAGTACGTCATACACACAAAACAGTACGTCATACACATAAAACAGTACGTCATACACACAAAACAGTACGTCATACACATAAAACAGTACGTCATACACATAAAACAGTACGTCATACACACAAAACAGTACGTCATACACATAAAACAGTACGTCATACACACAAAACAGTACGTCATACACACAAAACAGTACGTCATACACATAAAACAGTACGTCATACACACAAAACAGTACGTCATACACATAAAACAGTACGTCATACACACAAAACAGTACGTCATACACATAAAACAGTACGTCATACACACAAAACAGTACGTCATACACACAAAACAGTACGTCATACACATAAAACAGTACGTCATACACTTAAAACAGTACGTCATACACACAAAACAGTACGTCATACACACAAAACAGTACGTCATACACATAAAACAGTACGTCATACACACAAAACAGTACGTCATACACATAAAACAGTACGTCATACACACAAAACAGTACGTCATACACATAAAACAGTACGTCATACACATAAAACAGTACGTCATACACACAAAACAGTACGTCATACACATAAAACAGTACGTCATACACATAAAACAGTACGTCATACACACAAAACAGTACGTCATACACATAAAACAGTAATAGCTATGCACAAGAACAGTAAGCCAAATATACAAAAACCATATAGATCAAAATAGTAATAGCTATACACAAAAAAGACATCCACACAAAACGGTAAGACGTCTCCTTATAAAAAGTAAGAGTTATACCTAAGTATGCATGCGACCTTACACACTTTATACTTTGTCTGCATATTACCTCACCAACTCCCTATTTCCCTCTCCTCTGCCAGAGCTCCACCGCTGTGCTGTCTTCTGCATACTGCAGCTGGGGGGTGAGATCCACGACACAGACATGGTGATGGTAGATCGCACTATGACGGACATCTGCTTCGACAGCACCATCATCTTGTGAGTGCCCTCGTGGTCCCACATCTCTGCAGTGCTACACGGCCCTTTTTCACCAGACTCCTATAAATACATTAACAGGGATGGAACACCAAAGCCCTACTGTTCTTTTTTTCAAAAATATTCCATTTATAATTTGGATAACTAAAACCGTCACTCTTGTTGGTATCTTCACAAATATTTAAATGTTGACCTTATTTTTTCACTGTTGCTATGGTGACTCATAGAATTCTTTTTACATTTTCATTTGTACTGCAATAATATGTTTGCATTATACCACCAAATTATTGGAGCCAATGAAAAAAACTGTATAAGCAGTATAACTATCCATCCATCCATCAAACTATGCAGCTTCCTTAACTGCTTATCTGGAAAGTTAAGGTCACCCGAGAACCTGTCCCAGAAAGCACAGAACACAAGAAAGACGGCACCCTGGATGGACGGCGAAGAGCGTTAAGAAAATCCGTTGCATTAGCCTAAATTGGTTAATGGGCCAATTTAAAGAACCATCAGATGTCCTCATTAGAGAGTACTAAGGTCCTTAGTAGTATATATCTACATACTCCTTTTGTTGCTTTCATTTAGTTCTTGGTAGAAGCATAATCACAGCTATTATGATAAATTCCTAATTTCCTTATCAGGTTTCAATGACAGTGCTTGGCCAGTCATGCAGGCGATCACCAGCAGATGACAAAGCTATTTTGATATTGTTACCATGAATGTTTCCTGACAGACAGCTGACAAACTGTTTCTTTGTCATTGTATAGCCAAGAGGCCTGCCCTGGGTTCGAGCTGCGAATGGAGCTCTACAGTTGCTGCTCAGAGGACGAGTCCTCCACGGGCAGTGCATCCCGAAAGCTGGCCAGCAAGCTCGGCAGCTCCCTGAGTCGCTCGTCGGGGAAGAAGTTCCGGTCAGGGCTGGAACCCGGGGGAGGCAGCCCGGTCAGCAACGGGGGAGGGGCCCCACTGCTGCTGCCTGCACCCTCCAACTCGTAAGGCTGCCTGGGCCACCTCCATGTGCTCAGCTGCATGCAGCGTCTTTGAAATGGTTCACATGGTTCACTCCATCACTCGCTATTCCCTATGTAGGACAGTCTGTGTAGTTCACAAGATGCCAGTTTTGGACAGCACATTTCAAGATGCTCTATATTGGTATCCTAGCAACCTTGATCAGCTGACATTTGCAAACAGCAAAATATATGGATGTGTAATCATGTAATAATAATAATAATAATAATAATAATAAACTCTAGATTAGGGGGATCTAGATCAACCTATCATTGCAGACAAGCCATTATTATTATGGTGTTGTTCTTAGTGAAGCTTTTTGTGAATATCTGAGTCTTTACCACCTATCACTATAGCTACATACACACATGCATACATAGTGCTGTACAGTGTACAGTGCAATTGGTGTTACATATACAGTGATAAGGATGTTCCATCCATGACAAACATGGCTGTCTCACATTTAACATGGTTTCCATGACACTCTTTTTGCAGTGGACCCAAGTACCACCTGCTGGCCCACACCTCTCTGGTGATGGCACATGTGCAGGATGCTTTCCGTACACATGATCTGTCTATCACTGGAAATGGTCAGTTGTCCCTCCCTCTTTTACTTCTCTCTCTCTCTTAGTTTTTCTTCTGGTTATTAAGGATTTTTAAAAGCATAGTGAAGCTTTTTAATAAGTTAATTAGCAGATTCAATGAAGTAAGCAATAAGTATGTTCATAGGATATGTCAATACCTTTAGTGATGTATTCATTATTTACACCACAGTCTTTGTTGTGTTTTATTATTGTTGTCACTCAATTTGTCAACATCTCTTCTGAAGGGTAACAGGCTATACAGGCCACAGTCCAGAATAGTTTATTATTGTGAGATTTTTCAATTATCAAATTTTTTTTCTCACTTTTCTAATTAGCAGACAGTTATGTAATAGCTCATATGCCATCTGTATATACAAATTTTTGTGAAGCTAATAATAATAATAATAATAATAATAATAATAAAACAGAAGTAGTCTTAAAATAGTTTGGGGGTACTCAAATGGTGGATTCCCGTCTTCATTCGGACCAAAAGACAATACCATCTGGACTTGGCAAAATTTAGGTTGGCAAAATTAAAGTCGAAATTAAAATGAAAATAAACTTTTGAGAAATTAGTTGAAAGTTAAATGGTAGAAACCTATCAGTGACTGTGAGCTGTCTGTAGGAGGGGACACATCTTACACAACCACACCACAGATATGCCTCACATTCAGCTGCTTTCTCTGTTCTTCCTGCACAAAATGAAAGCTTACATCTGCCAGGCCAGGAGAAGCTATCTGTGGAATTTAACTTTAACCTCAAAATTTTCTGCTTTCTTCTCTAAAGTTTATTTCAACTTCAATCTCAAAATGTTGAGCCTTAATCTCAAAATATTCTGCTTTTTTCTCAAAAGTTGATTTCCATTTTTATTTCAAAACACCTTTTTCTCAAAACTTTCAACTTTAATCTCAGATTTTTTGATGTTTTTCTCAAAAGTTTATTTCAACTATAATATGAAAATTTTTACATCTCAAAAGTTTAATCTCAAAATCTTTTATAATTATTTTTTTCCCTCTTAAGTGGTCCTAATGCTGTTCTGTAATATCCAGTTGATAGCTGCACTGGATGAAAAACAATGGAGTCCTTCAATAACAACAGGGACTGAGAGATGAGAAGGAACTGTAGTTTGACAATGGCTGCAGAGTTTATTCATCTCTCATCCTCTGTGTCTTCCAGAGGAGTGTTCATACTGGCTGCCCCTTTATGGAAGTGCGTGCTGTCGTCTGGTGGCACAGCCTCGCTGCATGACTGAGCAGATGATGAGCGGCCGCCTCAAGGTCAAGGTGAGCAGATGACTGCAGGAATGGAACTCCTGTCTGGTCTGACGGCCTTGTCTAGCAGTGCACCACTCTCAGTGCCATGCAGCAATTATCACTTCCCCTCTGGCTCTGTCTATGAATCACTCTTAATCTCTCACAGCACCTAGGAGGTGACAGCCAAAGTTGTAAGACCACATACAGTGTCCTGAGAGGGACAAAACTCTTCTGCTATCTTCAGGAAGACAATGTTGAAGCTGAAGTGGAGCCCGCTTTCACAATTGCCATTAACAAGGTCAGTCTTGAGAGGCTACAGCACAGAAACTAGTAAAATACAAAAAAAAAAAAAACAATATTATGGATGTATCTGGATGAACAAGTTGAGCCACAGGTTTACACAACTACATAAATCCATCTTTCCCATAATCGCTCATCCACCTTAACGAGCCTGTCGATTTCCCTAGGATATGCATAGAATACATATGTGGTTCAGTTTTAAAGCACCAACTGACCTCAACTCCCAGTTGAAAGACTGTGGGAAGAAACAA
Organism: Paramormyrops kingsleyae; assembly: GCF_048594095.1. Taxonomy (NCBI): domain Eukaryota; kingdom Metazoa; phylum Chordata; class Actinopteri; order Osteoglossiformes; family Mormyridae; genus Paramormyrops; species Paramormyrops kingsleyae. Next base: position 20,685,944 of record NC_132803.1, read on the forward strand.
AAGCAAACACAAGACTACCATGCAAACTCTACACAAGCAGAGCAGGGTGTGAGGCCACAAAGCTGCCCACTGCATCATTCTGTATGCTATTAAAGTTTCTATTTCCTCTTTTGGCGCTATTTTATTATTATTGTTGTGCCAAATGGAGTAACTTTACTGCAAAAACCATGCGTACTATATTTTCTGTAAGAGTGAAGCTCTAAAAATTCTATTCTGAAACAAAGTCATTGGAGTGTTATAGTTATATAGTTAAATTGCATGTTGGAAAATTGTTGTAAATGTGAACAATCCTGCTGCCTTAGTTTTGAGAATATAGAGAATAAAACATACATGAACTCAAAAGTAACTTACTGAACTAAGAGTTTATTTCAGAGACCTTTAATTACAATGACTTCAGAAGCTAAATGCAATCAGTAAGGATGTTATTTTTCAAGTGTTAGTTTAATGTATTGTCTGTTTTAACCACATTCTTGAAGCCATGCTCCACTTGTTCATGCTGTTGATGCTATCAGATGCTGACATCTGCTGGTAGTGATATGCATTGCAGCTCAATATCAAATCGTACATTCTACGCCAAGGGTCTCCAACTCCGGTCCTGGAGAGCTACTATCCAGTAGGTTTTCTATCCTACCTGGCTTCTGATGAGCCACACCTGTTCTCAGGTAAGTATCAGGAGCAGGTGTGGCTCATCAGAATCCAGGTAGGATAGAAAACTTACTGGATAGTAGCTCTCCAGGACCGGAGTTGGAGACCCCTGTTCTACACTATAATAGAGATACTTCTTTAATCCCTGTAGGGAAGTGCTCTTTTCACCTACCCCATCTTGCTCTCTATGAGACACACAGACTGGTAAAAGCAAGCTTGAGGGTCATAGCACAGGGTCAGCCAGCATGCAGCGCTCCTGGAGCTGGCAGTTAAGGGCCTTGCCCAAGGGCCCACAGTCATGTGACTGTTCTGGTAAGACCAGGCTCAAACCAGTGACCTTCCTATCACAGGCACAGAGTCACACACCACCACCAAAAACACTGCCAATGGAATTAAACTGCTAATTCAAGCAGGTCATATTTAGGGGTCCAAGAAGCGTGGCTGCTAATTGTTTTTTTACCAGATGCTTTTGTCCAAAGCAACATACGAGGGAGGATCATAGAGTATGGTTAGACCCTGGAGCAATTGGGGGTTAAAGGCCTTCTTCATCAGCCCCATGGTGAAATCCCTCTGTCAGCCACAGGATTTGAACCGCTCATCCATTCCATTTTCGATGCATGCTTATTCTATTCAGGGTCATGGGGGGTCTGGAGCCCATCTCAGAAGCTATGGGTACAAGGCAGGGAAAAACCAAGGATGGGGCACCGACCCGTTGCATTCCATTCATGCACACATCCCGATAATTTGACAACTCCAATTCACTTTTTGACCTGAAGACCTCCTAATCGCAGGGACCTAACCTACAGAGATACACATCCTGTTCTGACTCATGTTAACAGTTATTAATCTTTTTTATCCTGCTTAGTCAGTATATTATAATTAAAATAATAAATGAACTATATGATTTTACAAAATAATTTTAAAAAAGTAAGGCTCTGCAAATATTAAGATAAAGATTTATAATAAAACACAAATTTACTTATGCCCTAATGAACTAATTGGTATTGATATGGTGTTCCTGTAAAATGTAGCTGTGGAGATAACTGCTGCAATCGCCTTGACGGTATTCTGCAGGAAACGAGGATCCGCGCCACGGACAAAGATCCGCACGGCAAGGCTCAAAGCATCTGCATCAGCAACCGCTACGGGGGAGAGGAAGTGACTCATGTGCTGAGCGCTGAGCGGCGAGAGGACACACAGCGCTGGATGGAGGCCTTCTGGCAGCATTTCTATGACATGAGTGAGTACCGTAGCTAAGTGTCGCCACAGAGGGATTTTGCACCTAAGCCAGCAGACAAACTCTGACAGTCCATGATTTTTAGTCCATGATTGTCAAAGCCACTAACACTAGTAATTGTTCTTGAAGGAGAACAGGCTGATGACAGTGTTCTTTTATATGATATATTATTAGTTATGAAACTATTGAAAGTTACAATTCATGCATGTGGCTTTATCTGTATAAAGACCATGGTCATGTAGTGAATAAGCAGGATGGAGGGTGTTACTATGAAAGTTTAGGCAAACTTTGGATTCTATAAATTAATAGGACCCCTACCCATAGATACTGCTTACTGGTTCACGGTTTGGTGCAGTTTAAGTACAGCAGGGAAACAGAATTTGGTTTGTAATTGTTTAAAATTCAAACTGCAAGCATAATATGCCGGCCCCTGGATGATGGGCTCCCCCTTTGAGTCTGGTTAGGGTTAGGGTTAGGGTTAGGATTAGGGTTAGGATTAGGGTTTCCTCTGCCGGCCCCTGGAGGATGGGCTCCCCCTTTGAGTCTGGTTAGGGTTAGGATTAGGGTTAGGATTAGGGCTTCCTCTGCCGGCCCCTGGATGATGGGCTCCCCCTTTGAGTCTGGTTAGGGTTAGGATTAGGGTTAGGATTAGGGCTTCCTCTGCCGGCCCCTGGAGGATGGGCTCCCCCTTTGAGTCTGGTTAGGGTTAGGATTAGGGCTTCCTCTGCCGGCCCCTGGAGGATGGGCTCCCCCTTTGAGTCTGGTTAGGGTTAGGATTAGGGTTAGGATTAGGGCTTCCTCTGCCGGCCCCTGGAGGATGGGCTCCCCCTTTGAGTCTGGTTAGGGTTAGGATTAGGGTTAGGATTAGGGCTTCCTCTGCCGGCCCCTGGAGGATGGGCTCCCCCTTTGAGTCTGGTTAGGGTTAGGATTAGGGTTAGGATTAGGGCTTCCTCTGCCGGCCCCTGGAGGATGGGCTCCCCCTTTGAGTCTGGTTAGGGTTAGGATTAGGGCTTCCTCTGCCGGCCCCTGGAGGATGGGCTCCCCCTTTGAGTCTGGTTAGGGTTAGGATTAGGGCTTCCTCTGCCGGCCCCTGGAGGATGGGCTCCCCCTTTGAGTCTGGTCCCTCCCAAGGTTTCTTCCTTCTAGGGAGTTTTTCCTTGCCACTGTCGCCTATGGCTTACTCACTGGGGGCTTTGGGTGGGGATGCTGTAAAGCGCTTTGAGACGATGTAATGTTGTGATAATGCGCTATACAAAAATAAATTTGTTTGTTGTTTGTTGTAATATAGGAACAGTTGTAAACCAAACACACAGGCAATGTGTCTATCAATGTGTTTGAATAAGAAAACCTAAGAGACACTCAATTTAACCCTAAATCAATATGTAAAATAAATTTTAAAATCACATATAAGACGGCATCATAACAATCATAATGAACTATATCCCATGTTGTCTGCTACCAAGTGTGGTCACACACATCTTAAGCCCAGTCTAAATTTTCAAGAAGGCTTTGGCTGCAGATCTACTGTGAAGCAGATCCATTGACAGATTTGGGAGGGTGTTCCATTGTGGTGGCACGATTTGGGAGGGTGTTCCACAAATTAGGATTTCTCAGTTAGCTGGGTTAATTTAAGATAGAAGCCATTATTGTCCAACAGGAATGTTTCTCACCTAAACTCTTAATGGACGATCAATATGTCTTGCTTAGGTTAACTCGGCTAACTGAGAAATCCTGCTTTGTGGAACAATTCAGTTCAATTAAATTTTATTTGTATAGCGCATTTTCACAACATTACATTGTTTCAAATTGCTTTACATTATTCCTGCCCAAAGCCCCCAGTGAGCAAGCCAGAGAAGACAGTGGCAAGGAAAAACTCCCTAGGAAGAAGAATCCTTGGGAGGAACCAGACTCAAAGGGGGAGCCCATCCTCCAGGGGGCAGCAGGGGGAGTCAAATGAACAAGATGGCAAAATCCTAATATGCACTGTGGTACAGCAGCAGGGAAAGAAGGAGAAGCGTCAAAAGAACAGTGGAGGGTTAGGGTATGGATCAGGATACACTTCACAGGGAAAACTGAGTAATTATTAACATAGACTAAGATCTAGGGTTGGGCGATATTTCGATAAAATATCGTTTTGTGATTATGAACATGCATATCGTCATCCATTTGAATATCATGAGTGTCGTGATATGGCCTAAACACTTGCTTTCTTGCATAATTAACAGTTATAATACACTTTTAAACAAATTCCATCAAGGTATGAGTCTGTTGTTGGCCTCATGTATCATTATACCTGTCATACTGTACGCTCCATAACTATTAGTAAATCAATTTGGTCATCATGATTAGAAAAACTCAAAACCGCCTGTCATATTTTACTGTTTTTTACATATGAATTTTAAAAGACCATGATAAATATCGAAAATCCTGATAATCTCTGAAAATATTGTGATATAATTTTTATGACATATTGCTCAGCCCTACTAAGAACTACAGTGAAGTAAATTTATACACTGTAGGCTGAATGAAATGCATTTTACAAACCTTTCAATATATTCTCAAATGGAAACCATTTAACGATGTCAATCACAAATGATCAAGGACACAAGGGCCAAAACAGATGCATATTGGTCAACTATAGTGAGGACACTCATCAGCCTATTAAGTACGTGTTATTGTAACCACTACCGTGTTATTTAAACAGATATCTATTAATGGTTATTAAATTCATACAGGCTTTTTTACTACTGAAAGCAAGCATTGTGGCTACATGTCATATATGTGCCAATGAATAACCTTTTAAATCTAAGTCTGACAGTGAGTTCACAAGCATAGAAAATATTTAAAGATACCCTGCTTGAGCTTATAAGACTCATCCCAGTAATATACAGCTAATAGTTCTCATTCCTTTTGACACAACATGACGTGATAGTGATGAATGAGTCGACAGTATCAAATAATTCTGCTACTTTATCCTTTATTCATCACCATCCCCAGGGAGTTATCCAGAGACATCCTAGATAGATGTCCTTTCAATGCAGAGGAGCAGTGGCTCTACCTTGAGCCCCTCCCGAATGTCAGAGCTCCTCCCCCTATCGCTAAGGCTGAGCCCAGACACCCTGCGGAGGAAACTGCCCCTCCATGAATTGCAACCTTATCGTATTCCCAGTTCGTAGTTGGAAATTTCAACTTGATCGCCCCCTTCCAACTCGTGAACTTATGGAATTCCGACTCGTGAACTCGGAGGAATCAATACAACCCCGAGCTCAGAATCTAAGATGTCTACGCCCTTTATCAACAGAAATTAAAGCTGTGGTTTTATACTGTTATTAAATCGATCGTACACACAGTACTGTCCAACCACTATTTGTGGATGTGTTGCTACAGTGTTCTTATGCGCAAAATACCATGTAATGTGTTGTTATCCACTGATATTGCTAACAATGGCTGACAATTAACTGGGCAGGAGGGTCTTTGAGCTCTCAAGAACTACTGTAATCAACTGAAAGCTACAATTAGCCACGTTTTATTTGTGATTTTACATCAAACACGTAATTATGCGATCCAAACCGAAAATGATGTAACTGAACAGCTCATGACACATACGTGTACTGTAACAGCCCTTGTCTTTATTTTAAATGTAGACACAAACTGCTATTCAGCAAAAAGTATTTGTAATACATGTCGAAGCAGTTATAAATATAATATCACTTTGGTATGTATATGCAATTTCCATCCCTGGTAAGGAGGGAGGTAGGTATTCTGTCAGAAAAAAGGGTACAGCACTGTTACGGTTTTGTTCCCCAAGGTATAAACATTACTGTACCCCCAATGGTACAAAAACATTCCTTAGAGTCCATTTCTATACCTTAAATTAGACTAAAAGGTATATTTACACCGACTTAGGCAAACAGATAATTTTCCAACCCCTTAGGCAAGTCAAATTGTACGTATGTCAGATTCCCCCTCCTCCGGTACCACTCAGTATAGCCTTGCCTAGCCATTTGTCTTAAAAAAAAAAAATACACAATTAATATAATTCTCAGGTAAATATCAGAAAATTAAAAACTGTAATAAGAAATTAATTCTTTACTTTTGTATAAAGTACTACACTAATTAGAATAGAGGCTTTCACAATCCAAGACATGTGAGAACTGGGAAGATGCAGTTTGTCTGCCTTGTCTGGCTATGCCAACTTGCACTAATACAAACAAACAAACAGATTTATTTTTGTATAGCGCGTTATCACAACATTACATCGTCTCAAAGCACTTTACAGCATCCCCACCCAAAGCCCCCAGTGAGTAAGCCATAGGCGACAAGGAAAAACTGTCTAGAAGGAAGAAACCTTGGGAGGAACCAGACTCAAAGGGGGAGCCAATCCTGCAGGGGGCAGCAGAGGAAGCCCTAATCCTAACCAGACCCAAAGGGGGAGCCCGTCCTTCAGGGGCCGGCAGGGAGAGTCAAATATACCTCAGATGCTTTGTGTAAGCACTATCCATAAATATTGTGTACGGTGGGTGTCATGGCAAGGCATGGCACAGGCAGGAAAAAGGGGTGAAGATCAACTTGCAACTTGGAGACAACAGGGGTTTATTAACAAAATAGAACACAATGGGGAAGACACAAAATAAAAGGACTGCAAGGGGTCAAAACAAAATGGGAGAAATAAGAATGTAACAAAGAAATCATAAAGCAAATACACTGGGGAATTGAGCAACACAGGGAACAGGATTGAGCACCAGAACGGAGCAACAAACACAGGAACAAACCACAATTACAATGAACCATCAAAGAAATGAACCAGAACAGGCACTTAAATACACAGCTAAAGACACAATGCAGGACGGGTGAGAATCATAACCCATTAACCAATCAGAAGGAACAGGTGTGGCGTGTTACAATTAAACAGCACTGGACAGTAGGGAAAAACGAACAAACACTAAGGGTTAACTAAAGCAAGGAAAACTGGGTAAATAGGGGACAAAGTGCAAAAGACAAGGAACCAAGTGAAACACAAAAAAAAAAAAACACACCAAAAACAGGAAAGCACTGATAAGCAATAACAATAGGGAAAACCAAATGAAATAGATGAGGGTTGTTCCCAGCCAGCTTTGAACCCACAAGTCACAGGTTCTCAATGTGAGCTGCAAACTCAGCCTACTGAGCTATGCAGTGGTAAAGGGAATAGGGAAACCACATAGGGGCTGAAGGGAGAGTAACATGGAGGAAAACAGGATGGCCAGCAACACCTGCTGTATGTACCGGCTTTATTTTTTAAACAAAGCAGGTACATTTAGTGGTTCAATTTTAAAGAGAAGAGGATATAGTATATTGCACCATCTAAAGTTTAAATGTTTGGTTTAGCTCTAGTGTTACACACAGGATAACAAAATATTCTGCACATGACCTGATGAAATCAACTGATTTGATTTTTAACCTTTTTTTGTAACATATGAAATGATTTCCCATGTTATAACACTGAACTTCTCAGAAACTTGGCCATCCATTGTGGGAGGATTACTATGGTGGTCTCAGCTGGTCATGGTTTAGAAAGAATTGCGATATGCTCTCTCTGCATACCTTGCCTGGTGCTCCACGTCAATGTGGTCACAGTCCGGTGAGAGTACACTAACAAGCAGATCAAACAGGAATCTCTCAGGTACCATGCGTTTTTTGGTGAAGTAAGTTTGAGTGGAATCATTTTTAAGGTGCTTCCAGTTTATTTAACATGTGAAGGGCTTGTGTCTTGTTTATCACTACTCTATGTAGTTTGATCGTAGAATCTAGTATGATTTTTGACTTGGGAACAACAGTAACTCAGCCACGAAGTGGTAGGCCACGTAAAATCACAGAGTGGGCACAACGCATGCTGAGGTGCACAGTGTGCAGAGTCAATAGCTACAGACCTCAAAACTTCGTGTGGCCTTCAGATTAGCTCAAGAACAGTACATAGAGAACTTCATGGAATGGGTTTCCTTGGCTGAGCAACTGCATCCAAGCCTTCATCATCAAGTGAAATGCGAAGCGTCGGATGCAGTGGAGATGTATTCCCTGGAGTGACGAATCATGCTTCCCTGTATGGCAATCTGATGGTGTGGTGGTTGCCGGGAGAACAGTACTTGCCTGACTGCATTGTGCCAAGTGTAAAGTTTGGTAGAGGGGGGATTATGGTGTCATTGGTGTGGGGTTGTTTTTTAGGGGTTGGGCTTGGCCCCTTAGTTCCAGTAAAAGGAACTAAATTTTGGACAATTTCATGCTCCCAACTTTGTGGAAACTGTTTGGGGATGGTCCTTTCCTGTTCCAACATGATTGCGCACCAGTGCACAAAGCAAGGTCCATAAGGACATAGATGAGTGAGTCTGGTGTAGAGGAACTTGACTGGCCTGCACAGAGCCCTGACCTCAACTTGATAGAATACCTATAAGATAAATTCGAGCAGAAACTGCAAGCCAGGCCTCCTCGTCCAACATCAGTGCCTGACCTCACAAATGCTCTCCTGGAAGAATGGTCAAAAATTCCCATAAACACACCTAAACCTTTTGGACAGCCTTCCCAGAAGGGCTCAAGCTGCAAAGGGTGGGCCAACTCCATATTAAAGCCTATGTATTAAGAATGGGATGTCAATACATTGTGAATAAAGGCAGGTGTCCCAATACTTTTGACAAAATAGTGTGTAGATATATGTAGCATTTCAGCCCAACCATGCTGAGAAAGGTACTATATAAAACAGATTGAATTGAATTTAGAATAATAAACATCAGTCTTTCGTTAACAAATTTCCTTAACAAGATATGTAAAATATATCATTCTTTGAATGTAATTTTTATAATTAGTTGTAGTTGTCAGTATGTTGCAGCACTGTGGGCACCTATTGTGTTATCAGTGAATTATTTTTATTGCCTTTGAAACTGGACTTTTTAAAGCATTGCAGAACAAAATGTTTCTGTGTCAAATCAAGGAAACAAAAAGACATACCAGCTGATGTCTTGATAAATCATAATGACGATAGGCTTCTGTTATGGAACCTCACCTTCCTCAAATTAATTTTTTTTTTTTTCTTTTCGTATTTTTGCTTTCTTTTATGAAGGATATACTTCAGGTACCAGTGCATGATTTGCTGTTTGACCAGAAAGGCACTGCTGACTGGGTTCCTGCCAGAAATGACTTCTAACTGAAATTATTCTACTGGCATGGGGAAATAATGGCAAAACACACCCTTTTGTGGGTGGGATTGCAACCTTTCCATTCCAATCAAGGAAAATCATAAGAGGATAAATAACATTTACATTTATTTATTTAGCAGATGCCTTTGATTAAAGTGACATACAAGCAGGATATACAGTATTATAAGCATAAAAGTAAATAAACTGAAATTAAAATAAAAAAAAAATAAAGTGAGGTTTATTATATATATGAATTGGTAACTTAGTTTCAGTATAGTTTCAGTTTCTGATAATGCATTTCCAGACCTAGTTACACATAGAACACACTCAGAAAGAGTTGGAGCGATTTATAACTGGTTTTCCTCAGACAAGACTCATGTGCAGATTTGATAGCCCCAGAGTATTTACACACAAAACTGTACAATTGCAGTTATGTGACAACTTGAGTTATATATTGATGATAAAAATGAATGAATACGAAACCATGAATCAACTAGATAATTTCATATATTTTTTTAGTATTTCATTTTGAAAGTGGAGCAGATATTGGCTGCTATATTCTTTTTTTTGGAATAAGCTCATAATAACCTATAATTAGCCAATAAATCTAATTTATTCCACTGTAACCATAACAAATACATATTCTCTATTTTAATGTGTAATAGAGTCGGCCCTTCTTGTTGCACAACAGAATTATTAATTTTCTAATTGTACTGTGGCTATTCATGAACATAAATTAAAATGATGCAATACTAGGAAATTCAGGGTTCATCCATCCAAGTGCTGTGTTCATATAGATGACGTATGAATGCAACCATTAAGGCAATGGCAATGAAAGTCAAGTGTTGCAGGTCCGGTTTAATAACCTTTTTAATCAGTGTGGATTTTTTCATGTAAGTAACAAGAAGGGTTTTTTTTTTTGACGTCAGTCTGGACTGAGATTAAAACTTGTTTTGAACTTTCCATTCATGCGTAGTAGTGTGGTGCAACTGCTTCATCTTTGCTTTGGCAGTAGTTCAAATAAGATGGCGCTTACTGTAAGATTAGTGTTTACTAATGTTGCCATTAAAATACGGATGCTGCATATGTTTAAATAAAATGCGAAGTACTATAGTACTATTTTAAAAAACATTTATCCTCAAAATTGTAAAATCTATTATAGATGAATAGGTAATGCTTAATTTACACATAGACTTGAAGAAACAAGTGGTTTATGAATGCCATGGCAGTTTTTTTTTTACTTTGTTTGCTGAAAGTGCCCATTAAATGGCTATTTAGGAGATCTTTAAAAATCAGTTTCCATTGCTTAAGAAGCCGGTATTATTATTTATGTGCAGGACTTCCTGGAGTAGACCTAAAATATGATAAACATACCCATTTGACATGCCTTCCCAGCCCCTCCCTTCCCTCCCTGCGGTTACTAACAGCAGTGTGTGTCCCACATATGTTAGTATCAGCATTCCAGGGCACTTTCATTATCGTATATGGTGCTATATTGTCTATTGGAAAATGGTATTAATGGTGTCCTAGGTGATATTGTGATTCTAAACTGTCTAATCCACAGTGTTTACATTTTTTGCAATCCTTCATCCTTTGCAACTGTCATTTAATCAACATCTGCAATGGACAAAACATATTTAAAACATATGAGTTATTTCCTGCTTCACTTACACTTTGTTGTGCTCTTGATTTCATTCTTAATTTTTTTCTGTTTCTCTAATACAATAGTGTCCGTTTTCTTGTTTTCCTATTATGAAGAAGGTTATTCTTTACCTTTTGCTTTCTTTTCTTCTGTGATTGTACCCAGTATTGTGAAATTATACCCAAAATTGGTCCATGCCGTTAGGTATGCTTGAGATTAAAATTTATTTCTACATAGTGCATAGGGGTGTTTTTTACTTCTTATTCTTGCATAATTACAGGGAATATCTTTTATTTCCTCCTGTTGACTAACTAACTGCACTTTCTATGAGTATTGAAATATGCATGTGTGGGACAATGGTCCATTTCTCACTCTGTGTGTTTTGCTGTACTTATCGTCATGGAGAATAATGCTTGATGCATATGGTCTTCTTTACCCTCCAGGCCAGTGGAAGCAGTGTTGTGACGACCTGATGAAAATCAATGTGCCATTGCCACGGAAACCTACGGCCGTCATGACTAAGCAGGGCTCGCTATACCATGAGATGAGTAAGAGCAACCATTTTTTACCTCGTTTAGATATCCCAGTACTGCCTAGAGACACATAGACATGCTTTTCATTCTTTAGAGTCAGCTAGTCATTGATATTTAAAATGAAATTGAAATCGGACAATAGCTCTTACACAGATAAGTAAACATATATTAATATATATTAATAATTGTTATTTAGTCCTTGTTCTGCATTAATTAGTGATGCCAGTGGTCTATATTGTCTACAGTCCTTGCATTATGTTCACCCTCTTGGCGGTGAAAAGACAATAGAAAATATTGCCTAATTATAAGGGTATCTGGGTCAGGGACGTAATTCATTTATTCTTCCAATGTACAAATATCAAGACATTCTTTCCCTGAAAGCACCTGCTAGTAATTTTTTTCTCGGTTGATAACTGTCACGGCTGAAGGATTGTCAACAACGAAGGGGAAAAGCTGGTTTGAAAGCAAACAGCCATAAAAAAACAGATATAATGTCTTAAACAATTTGTCTACATTCAGCTTGACTATGGCTGGGTTTCTATGAACTGGTCTCATCCTATTGTTAAAATTACCTCTTGTCCTGAATAGTATTTAGAGCTGGTCCCAATCTCAAATTACACTGGGGTCTATAACCCTGTGGACTTCTCCAAGGAGGGCTGATTGAACGATTGCAAGAAGAAAAAGGTCCCATTTTTCCTCAGCTATGAATTTTAGCTATACATAGCCATCTTCATTGATGCTTGCTACCTGAAATCAAATAATGCTTCTGCTTAGACAAATGAGCCACATTTTCCAAAGGGGGATTAGACAGAGGACACTGTAAGAATTATCGGGAGAAGGACATCAGTCATTCTGCATCAGTGCTTTGATTCATTGTTCATAGTTTAGAATAATTTGCCACTAATGTGTATTCTTCAACAGTTAGGATACAGTGGATAAGATGCCTTCAACATTGTGCAGTTCTCTCTGGTTTTCCTTGTGCCCCCTTAACTGCTTTAAGCTCCATGATTATGTCTATTATGTCTGTTTAAAACGTGCATAGAACATGATCCTCATCAATGGAGAAGTGGCGTTATTTTAGAATAGAATTTAGTGATCAACTGTCATTGTTTACACACCACAGCACACTGTGCACAACAATGAAATTTGTCCTCCTCATTTAACCCATATGTGACAATGTGACATAGCAGGGGGCAGCTAATTCAGCGCCCGGGGAGCAGTACCTTGCTCAGGGTACCTCAGTGGTGCCTTCTGGTTGGGGATTCAAACCAATCTTACAATTACAAGTGCGCTTCCCTAACCATCAAGCCATCAATGCCCATATGTCTTGATGCCAGAAAATCACTGGTCTAACTTCTGCTGTAGCTTTTTCGATGGCATCACCACTGAATTCAGCACCTTGTTCTCTGAAAGACTTACATGTTGGTAAATGGATTTTTCCTCAGTAACCTGTGCTTTCCTTAATCTCAGTTCCCTTAATGCTCAGTGGCAAGTTGGTTTGGGCCTTGCTGATTTAGATTTAATTTATTGAGCTAATATCTGAACTGAAAAGGTTAGGTCCATTATCCACTTGAGATCATTAAGCTCAGAGACATGCAGCATACCGTCGTTCATGCTTTCCTTGACTGCCTGTCTCAGTTCAAAGAAACCTCTTCAGGTTTACTTCTCCTCCTTAGCCTGCACACCTCTGTAAATCACAAGATATTGCGATATGCTCTGTCAGTTATCTCCAAAAAGGCTTGAAGCTGTTGGTGTTGTAGCAATATTATGAATGACACTTTATTGATCCCTGAAGGGGAGATTCTCTTTTTTGCCTATCCCATCTTGCTCTCCATACCATGCATGTAGTGCCCATACAGCAGGGGGTTAACATATGACTATTATGGCAAGGCCAAGCTCGAACCGGCGACCTTTCAGTCAGAGCCCATTGACTCACACACCCCCTAAACCTCCTAGATCTGTAACTACTGCACTTTACGTTGACTGATATAAACCTTTCAAATGATAATCATTCACTGCATAGTGTCTGTTGATAAATAATTGCAACAGTGGGATTAAGAACATAAGAAATTTACAAACGAGAGGAGGCCATTCGGCCCATCAAGCTCGTTTTGGGAGAACTTAACTAATAGCTCAGAGTTGATAATCTAGCTCTGATTTAAAGGAATCCAGGGTTTTAGCTTGCACTACACTCACAGGGAGACTATTCCATACTCCAACTACACGCTGTGTAAAGAAGTGCTTTCTCAAATCCATTTAAAAATGTTCTCCCGCTAATTTCCACCTACAGCCACAAGTTCTAGTATTTAAACTAATATTGAAGTAGCCATTTGGCTGAACAGCATCTAGACCTGTTAGAATCTTATACAGTCAAACCTTGGATTGCGAGTAACTTGGTTTGCGAGTGTTTTGCAAGACGAACAAAATTTTTAAATAAATCTTAACTTGATAAACGAACAAGGTCTTGCAATACGAGTATTACGTATACACTTTGTTTGCCGAGCGTCACGTGATCAAAACTGAGCCGATGGTTCTTCTGTCTCTCTCACTGCGGGATTGTGGGTAATCATTTCCCATGCAGTGTCAGTCGGTGTGCCTCGCTCGTATAGTCAAAATTTTGTAGAAAAGCACCACCCGAATAAGGCCGTAGCAATGCGAGCAATGAATCTGTTTAACAACAATGCAATGTCCACATTTCCACGAAATCGAAAAGCGACTGTCGTTGGATAGGTTCCTTGTTAAAGTCGCGCGAAAAGAAAAAGATTCCAGTGAGCCAACAGATAGCAGTGATTCCGTTAGTTACAGTGAAAGTCGCCCCACAAAATAACACTCCTCTTCTCCTCTCTCTCGTCTCCCTCACATCATCCACAATTCTTTTCAAAGGTAAAGTGCAGGTTCATTTGTTTTATGTATTTTTAATTTATATTACATTTTATATGAATATTTTTGGGTTGTGGAACGAATAATCTGAGTTTCTTTTATTTCTAATGGGAAAATTCGCTTTGATACAGTATAAGAGTGCTTTGGATTACAAGCACATTTCTGGAACGAATTATGCTTGCAATCTGAGGTTTTACTGTATATCTGGATCATGTCCCCCCTTAGTCTCCTTTGCTCGAGGCTAAACAGATTCAGCTCAGCTAACCTCTCCTCATAAGACATTCCTCTAAGACCAGGAATCATTCTTGTAGCCCTACGTTTCACCCTTTCCAAGGCAGCAATGTCCTTCTAAAGGTATGGTACCGTAACCAAACCTGCACACAATATTCTAGGTGGGGTCTTACCAAGGAATTGTATAATCGTAGCATCACCTCCCTTGACATGAACTCCACACACCTAGAGATCTAACCCAACATCCTATTGGCCTTATTAATTGCTTCACCACACTGGTGAGAATGGGACATGGAAGCATCAACATACAAACCGAGGTCTTTCTCATAATCATCTGTCTTTATCTCAGTGGAACACATAAAATATCCGTACTTTATATTTCTGCTCCCTGCATGGATTACCTTACATTGTTCTACGTTAAATTTCATCTGCCAGGTATCAGCCCAGTCACTAATTAAATCAATATCCCATTGTAGCCTCTCTGCTGCTAATTCAATATCTGCTTCACCGCCCACCTTGGTGTCATCTGCAAATTTAACCAGTTTACTGTATGTATTGGTGTCAATGACATTAATATAAATTAGGAACAATAGTGGTCCTAAAATTGAACCCTGGGGTACCACACTATGAATGCAGGCCCACTGTGACATTGTGCCTCTAAGAACTACCCACTGCTTCCTGTCTGTTAACCAGTTTTCAATCCAAGCTGCCACAATTCCTAAAATCCCTGCAGCTTTGAGCTTAAGCAAGAGCCGTTCGTGGGGACAACACCAAAGGCCTTCCGGAAATCTAAGTAGATCACATCGAAGGTCTTTTTGTGATCAATTTCTCTTGTAGCTTTCTCAAAGAACATAGATTAGTTAAACAGGACCTACCGCTCCTAAATCCATGTTGGCTATTCCTCAGAATGTTATTTGAATCCAGTTATTCTACCATTTTCACTTGGATTAATTTCACTTGGATTAATTTCACTTGGATTACTTTTCCAGTTATGCAAGTTAAACTGATTGACCTATAGTTTGCTGGATTATCTCCTTTTTGAATATGGGAGTTATATTACAATGCTTCCAATCCAAAGGTACCACACCAGCAGATAAGGATTTATGTTCTATTCCACCACCTTTCCCTTGATTGGACCATTTTTTCTCCAAATCATTGGGCATCATTTGTGGTTGTTTCAGTTTATCCCAGGGCAAATCAGTGCACTCACTTGCAATTCATCTCATACTAATCATAAATACCCTTGACAAATATAGTTAGTATCATTTAAGTCAGTTCTCTTGTCAAGTGCCAATTAATAGCCCTGGATTTTCTCACTTTGATGTACTGTACCGCCAATTATTAATGTTATTTAACAATTCACTTATTCGCCCTGCCACTGTACTTGAGGTAAGACCGACATGTCAGGGAAAAGAATACCAGCATCTTGCAGTATGCAGTCTTTGGGCTGTATTTTGATGATATAATGCAAAGTGTAATGCACAAAGCGTGACGAACATTTATGGGCATGTCCAAATCCATTTTGTTATTTTGACTGTGGAAAAAACAGACTTTGCACCAGCACAAGGCGCAAAAAAGGCTGTCCTAACTCTCTTAATTATTCAGAGGGACGTTTTGGATGCAACATGCAATGAAGCAATTGGAATGGTGAGTCACCTCACATTTAAAAGGCAGTGGTGCATGAGCTACAGCAAGTTACTATTATCATGGCACATTTGCCGAACAAGTTAGATCGCTTATCACTCGAGGAAACAGACATGCTCATGCGCGAGGTGAAAAGGCACAACATCTCCGGGAGCACCACTGTTCCACACATGAGTTATTAGGTGAAGCAAGTGTGGGATGAGATATCAGCGAATGTTTCCTCATTTTCTGACATCGTTAGATGCCAGAAAGCAGTGCCAAAAGCAGTACAATTTTGTCAGAAGACAGGAAAAGCAGAAGCTCGTTGCTGAAGGAGCACAGTGGCTGGGAACAGGGATGTAATTATGCTTTTTTATTTTAATTTTGAGTCTGCAAAATTAAGAATAGACTCAGAAAATGTAAATAAAAGTGCAATCTTTGTTCAAACAAAACACAACCTACAGTTTTTAAGCGTTTTAAAATGTTCAAATTCGATAGGGTTGTTATTTTTCTGCATCTCACGATTTGCAGTGCCTGACAAAAGTCTTGTCACTTAACCAAGTTGTAGGAACAACAAATAATAACTTGACCTGTAGTTAATCAGTTGGAATCAGAAATGGCTTATAAGAAAAGGCAAAGCCCTCTAGATTATGCTTATTATACCAAAATAAAGTTTTGCATCATTCATTGAGTTTTGTCATGGAATTAGGACAGAAAGGTCAACTTTTGCCTGGACAAAAGTCTTGTCATATACAAAAATAATGTAGAAATTATACATATACTTAATTTAGAATACACAAACATGCTACAATAACATCAGAACATAAAGTCATGGTGCCTTGGAAAAAAAAAATTAATAATGTGTATGACTCCCATGAGCTTGGAGGACCACATCCATACGTCTTGGCAATGACTGAAATAACTTGTCGATGAAGTCATCTGGAATGGCAAAGAAAGCAGTCTTGCAGGACTCCCAGGGTTCGTCTAGATTCTTTGGTTTTGTCTTCCAAGCCTCCTCCTTCATCCTACCCCAGACATGCTCAATAATGTTCATGTCTGGTGACTGGGCTGGCCAATCCTGGAGCACCTTGATCCTCTTCAGTTTCAGGAACTTCAATGTGGAGGCTGAAGTATGAGAAGGAGCGCCATCCTTCTGCAGAATTTGCCCTCTCTTATGGTTTGGAATGTAATGGGCAGCAAGAATATCTTGATACTTCAGGCTGTTGATGTTGCCATCCACTTTTCCTCCACCAAACTTGACTGTTTTCTGGGTGAATTTTGAGTTCATGCGGGTTCCAACAGGTCTCCTGCCGTATTTGCGGCATTTGGTATGTAGTTCAATGGATGATTCGTCAGAAAAATCAACCTTCTGCCACTGTCCATCCTTGCTGCAAGCTGTGGGCCTTGGCAAATTCAACATGCTTTTTTTGTTGCGTTCTCGTTAATGCTGGTTTCTGAGCACTAATTTGGCCATGGAGAGTCATTGTAACAATTGATTGATTAGAAATAAAGTTATATGCCTTTTTAAGTTACTATGTCCTTATGTGACTAGACTTTTGTCAATGACTGTAGATTCCTTACAGGCTACAGACAATTCAGCTCTCCTGCCAGCTGATCCCTCCTTGCCCATGTAGGTACTGACGTACACTCCTTTGTTGGTATTAGCAGATGCAGTTGAGCATATCACGCCTTTTAAAGTCCTCTTATGTGTCCTCCTTTATGTCTAACAGACATCCATCACGCATGGCAATGTTATGCTGCATACAGCATGCCACAAAGAATGCCGTGACTATCTGATGGCTGTATTGTAATGTTCTACCTGACTTACTTACATATTTGAAACGCATTTTCAGTACATTTATAGTATAAGCTTGATTCTAATAACGAACTCGAAAGATTTTTTAATGATTCGGTTTGTTCTTTGTATATATAGTTTTTCTTTTGGAGTTTCATTAAACAGTATGATCACGTTGAAGGATCAGAGGTACTCTATAATAAAACATATGTAAATTAAATTAGTGAACCTCCAGCGTATAATAATGAGAGTCGTGCACCTGTACGACTCTAAAACATGCCGCTTAAATACCATTTAACAATGCAACACTGACTTTAGATGTGGTTTTTGTTGGTCAAAAGCAAAATGTCATTTTGCTGCCTTAAAACAGCAACACATCGAGAATGCGGCCAGCCACGCTTCATTTAAAAAACGCAAAATCGCGGGTGCAAAATCATTTGCTATTTTGACAACGTGTGTGCATGGCGTGAAAATTAATGATGCGTTTTTACAAGACTAGCAAAACCACTTCGTGTTGCCTTTTCAGCTGGTGGGAAAATAGGGCCTCTTCTGGGACTGTCCATGTGGAAATGGTTTGCCTGTTTTTGCGTTGAACTCGCTGACCATATAGCTACTCTCAACTGCTGCATTAGCCAAAATAACTCTGCTGCATAGACAGATGTCTTTGAAGTCAAATGACTCATTTCTCCCTCTGTTCTCCCTTGTACCTACCTTATTCCTCTGCAAGTTTAATGGAATAGTGACCCTTGGAATTGTATTCCTCAAGGACTAATACTTTTTCCTTCCAGGTCTGGCAGGAAGTGATAGCATTAAAGTAAACATAAAAATAAGCTGTTATCCACTTTTTTAGAAACTGTCTATCCTTCAAGACAATTTTAATTTTATGCTTCAAAAGAAACTTTTTGGCAAGGACAGGGTCACATTTGCTGTTACAAGCTAGCATACATGTAAACACAAATTTCTTTTTGTAGGATGCACCATACATACTGTAGTTCAGTTTGTTGAAGTCAGATTGTATGTCGGCTTGTTATGTGGGGGAAAAAACATCCCGTTATATGTTTCTGTTCTGCAACTATTTGATGACTTGATTTCATTAACAGCAAAACTAAAATGTATAAAGTGAACATTTGATTTGTGATCCAAATTTACATATATATTATGAACATATGAGGAACCATATGAAACTGTTGCAGGCGATACGTGGCCCACAGGCTACAAGTTTGAAATCTTTGATTTAGAGAATCAGCAAGAGGAACATACAGTAAGTACCTGCTCTAAATTCATGTGTACAGTAACAAACCGACTGATCACTTTTCCTTCTCTATTGATAAAAATTTTCCTTCTTTATTAAATGTATGGGCCTTTCTTGTGGAGTAACACTTTAAGCATGTCAGCTGTGGCCTAGTTACTTATTGTGGCTGAATTGGGGATGATACTGATTGACCTCTCGGCTTCTCTCCTTTCTCTTTTCCTCACATTCTGACCTGTGACCATCTGTCCTGTTTACTGTATCCCATCTATTTTTAATTTTGCCTTAATTATTTTAATTTTACTTATTGTTTTATTTTTTTATGCTTATTGCTCTACATATGTAATTAATATTAATTATGAAATCTGGCATTATGCGCTCCCCCTGCTTATTTGCATATATATTACTAACTCATTTCGCTTTTTAAAATAAATTACCATTCATGTTTTCTTTCCCCTTGCCTTCATTACAATAAACTCCCATTCCATTTGTCACCTTTGTTTCTTTTCCTGCCTGTTTTGTGTACCAATTCGCCCATCCACATTTGCATTGCACTGTGCCTGCCCAGTGAATCCCCTGTCTACTCAGTCGTGCCAGGGACTCCTACTCCAGGATAATACTGTGTCCACTGAGATACGCACTCTCCTCTCCTCCTACTACAGTGACAGGTGAAGTAACAGTTACGACAGCAATCGTTTGCTTCCCAATCTTTTTTTTTAGGATGAATGGGTCATTACTGTATTATACTTTTAGTGAGCTAATTAGTTATCCCCTAAAGTAATAGTACAAAATTTTATTTTAAAATCACAATTAACTGTCTGAGACAGCACTGGCAACAGCATAGACTAATAACGACTCACCTGTCCTCAATGACTCTGAATAATGTAAATAAAAACAATCCTGTGTTATTTTGCTATATATGAAGGGAATTTGAATACCAGTCAGTCAATTTAAAGTCAGATAAAGGAGAGTTTTCAGAAATACCTGTTGTTATATCACTATATAGTTATCTGAATGTTATATATATATATATATATATATATATATATATATATATATATATATATATATATATATATATATATATATATATATATATATATATATATAAATAAAATATGTTAACGTTAAATAAAGCAAGGGTCGTCAGCTAGTGACACCCTCCCCCCATGTACCATGACACTATGAGATTCATATTGCTGTCAACAGTTTCATATTACAGATGCTTATCTGAAGGAAGATTTCACTAAACTCTCCTCCCTCTAGCTTTTTTTGTGACTGCAACTTGTTTTTTTTCCAGGATTTTTTTTTTATGCCCACATAGTTGCATGTTCACTAGCTAAGACATGTTTCTGTTTTCACAAGCCGTTAAACAGTGTTGCACCCCGAGAGGAGTTTTGTCCTGTAGGGCATTAGTTTTAACCAGGATGGTTACACCCTTTGCAAAGCTGAAGGGCTGTACTGTCCTATTTTCTGTCTTTCTGGTGATATCAGAGAGCTCCGCATCACAGCAGTCTGTGAAGTTACTGGTGACATGCTGTAGGCAGGGAAACCTGAACAGGTTTAATTTCTGTCACATTTATGTCATTTATTGACTATCCTTAAAAAACCCCGGGATACTTCAAATAGTTTTGAATTAGCGTCTCACCGTGTGGATATGTGTGAGAACTATTTGCTATGTAAACAAGGGAAGACAAGATCATAAACTTGTTATTATTTGTTTGGGTGAGTCTGTTTGTCAGGTATTTTATGTCAAAAGTTGGTGAAGGGTTTTGTCAACCAGACAGGCATTCTGTCTAAGGTTATACACAAACGGTAGGTTAATGCAGAGAAAGGATGTTACCACCCAAACCATAACAAAGCAGAGAAACCAGCAGCAGAAGATGCTCACAGACCAGGTAAACTTCAGTGATAGAAAAATCTTTGTGGTTGTGGTTAGTGAAAAAACTGAAATTACTGAAAAAAGATTGTGACTATTATCAATTTAGGTACCATGACATTAATGGAATTGAATTGAAATGAATGATTAAGGTAATCATGCAGGGTGGCATGTTAGTACAGTGGTTAGCACCGTTGCCTCACATTCTGGGACTAGGGTCTGAGTCTCTGGCCTGGCTCCATGTGAGTGGAGTTTGCATGTTTTCCCTGTGTAATCATGGGGTTAATTGGTGTTGCCAGATTGCCCATTGGTGGGTACATGTCAGTGAGTGGTGTGTGATTGTGCCCTGCGGTGGGTTGGTGCCCTGTCTTGTGCCTATAGTCTCTGGGAAAGTCTCCAGACCCCCCCATCCCAAAGTTAAGAGTACAATTTCAGATATATTTTAATATATTTTATACCACGGCAATGTTGAATTCTCAGACCTGAAGGGTGTTGATTAATTTTCTATGACTTGACACATATGACCAGAATCACAGTAGTAAATCAATGTCCGATTATAATCTTTAATTCTAACTAATGTTACTTTACAGTAACGTAAAAGGCAAGAAATTGCTGCAAATCACTTAGAGAACAACAATGCTTCAGGCTGAGAACCAGGACCTGTGGTCAGTGATTAAATACCAAAATGAATTACTGATGAAATGTATTTGTTGTCATACTTTACAGTCCTGTTTAACCTGCCTAGGTGAGATGGTATGCAAGTCTGGTTTCAATAATCGGTAAACACTAAATAAGTTGGGTTTCACTTATAACGCAGCTGAATAACAAAATGTATATGTATGCGATTTGACTTTCCCTGCCGGCCCCTGGAGGATGGGCTCCCCCTTTGAGTCTGGTCCCTCCCAAGGTTTCTTTCTTCTAGGGAGTTTTTCCTTGCCACTGTCGCTTATGGCTTATTCACTGGGGGCTTTGGGAGGGGATGCTATAAAGCTCTTTGAGACAAAATGCCCCGAAGATGGTGGCGCAGGAGCTAGTGCTATCGTTCGGCTGGGTTGCAGGTTCGAGCCCTGGTTCCTCTTGATCCCATCAAAGTGTCCTTGAGCAAGACACTGAACCCCAAATTGCTCCCGGTGTGCAGGTTGGTGCCTTGCATGGCAGCCTCCGCCACCGGCGTGTGAATGTGTGTATGAATGGGTGAAAATGTGAGGCATGAATTGTAAAGCGCTTTGAGTACTCGTAGGAGTAGAAAAGCGCTATATAAATGCAGTTCATTTACCAATGTAATGTTGTGATAACGCACTATACAATAATAAATTTGTTTGTGTTTTTAAAATGTGTACTGGATGGCTCGTCGTGCATTAACCATCACTTAATGTACAATGCAGCGTTTGGTCGATCTGTCACTGGTATCATCACATCAGACATTCATTTTGTTATAAATTACTTAATTTTGAATTTCAATGTGTCTGTATTTAATAAATGAATTTCTTTTAAATAATTATCACCAATGATTACTTATAGACACATTTTTTAAAAATACTAAAATATAGATCTGTTATACATTTTTAAGGTATATTTATATTCCACAAAAAAAATCCTTGCAGACCAAGCATGCAACTTCAACAACTGAACGACAATATATCATTAAAAAGAACAAAAACCTTATCAAACAGGACTATAATGCCAGTGACACCATGTAACACCAGTACAGGAACAAAAGATTTTATTGTAATTTTATTTTGCAAAATAGAAAATTTTCACAGACAGAATATTAATAAAGATGTATTTTTTATTTTAATTAGCTTTTTAAGTGGCCTGATTTACAAAATGACATATTTTTGAATGTAGTACAATGCTAATGATGTATATAGGAAAAATGAACGTTTTAATACAATTTCATAAATTTGACATTTTATATTAAAAATGGGTTCAAATGCTGAAATTTGGTTGTGTGATGAACTGTTTTACAGGTGTAGAGCCAGTATGAAACATGATGAAAACAGAAAAACCAAACAAACCAAAAGTGTTGTTTAATCATCACCTGTATGAATGTAGTACATGCTGACTATGTTTTTAAGGCCTGCATCCTCGTCTTTACCTCTCGTTCATTAGAATCTCATTAAAATCATGAAAGATGTCAACAAAGTTAAACTTGAAAACAAGCAGCAAAATGTGCAATTGCAGTTGTTGTTCGTGGTTAATTTTATGTGTTAAACTCCTTGTAGAATACTCCTGGCCAGTTTGTTATTTTGCCCATATGATCTTTACCTTTCGTTCGACACATAAAACTGCGGAAAAATAAACCAAACTGTATGCAAATTCATGATGGGTTTCCTCTATAGGGTAAATTGTGAAGAAGATGCAACGGTGAAGGGCCACTGGTTGCCAGTCAGTAATCATGATCACATTTCCCATAGAAACATTGCGACGGAGTGCTGTAATGCGACAGACGCCGACACTTCTGTCATCAGTGCTACGATATTCTCTAAGGTTGACTAAGTTGTGCAATATGCTTGTGTACCCGGTGAACTACGTCAGCAATGGTACGCAGAGGCCTGTCTTGCCGATGGGCTCCTTGTCCCCATCCTGCTGTGATCACAACCTATACCAATGCTAAGAATTTATGCTTTGTGGGGCCTGGAATGTTCTGCAACTTCACGTTTTGATTGAGATAGCTGTCTACAGCTGCCTTGCACATTTGTCAAGTTGTCGGAAGGAATAATGTTTCTTTTTAGAGTCTCTTTTCATTTCCACAGATGCGAACCAGTGTTGAGTTGATTTAGGGACACATTGCTTATCCTGCAATTACCCCTAGCAGATATTTGCTGTTTTATGAACGTGTGGCCGATGGAATGTATTGTATCTTTAGATAGGTTATGTAACCAAACCAGACCATCAATAAGAGGATGAGTGTGCAGATAATTTTGTCTAATTTAGTACATAATGTACTTTCAAGCTTGTGAATGATAGGCTTGGCTATGCATTGTACTTTCTTTGCCATCCCTGGAAGAAATACAATTGTTAAAAAACAAGCCTTTCTTCTTTCTAGTTATTGACACGTCAGATGACATTGGGACGGTGACAGACATTCTGGCGCGGCGCGTGAAGGAGGAGTCATTTCTGAGCCACCCTGAAGGACCCCTTCATTGGATGTCCTTGTTTGGGGAGTCTCCACCCCCCTCCCATTCTCTCCAGGGAGCTGGGCTCAGCCCTCATCTCTACTGTCGCAGCCCTCGTGACCCGGGCCGCCATCAGCGTGGCCAGCTTTCAGACAGCCCCGGATCCCCGCTGTTCCCCCGCTCACGCCCCCGCACCCTCTCCCTGGATGCCAAGCTCAGCAGCCTTAGGGGCCGCGGCTATGGGAGCTCGCCGGCTCAGGCCCCTCAGCCGATCCCGTCCTGCTCCAGCTCGACCTCCAGCCACAGCTCCAGTGAGGGCAGCACCGCTTCAGAGACTGACAGCGTGCCCTTCCCTCGCAGTACCACAGCACGCAGCAGCCTGAGAAACCTGCGGGCAAAACTTGACCCTCGTAACTGGCTGCAGAGTCAGGTATAATGCTCCCCCCTCCCAAAAACCATGTGGTGTATACCGGAAGATGAACTGAATGGCTGCTCCATCGTGTACATAAAATTGGTGGTCACCTGACCATTATGTCTCCCTTCATCTGCTCTCTATTTCAAAAAGCCTGATTCTAACAGAAAGAAATAGAAACAGAATCAGTACATTTCAAGATTCCAGTGGTGCTTTTTAAATGACTAACATTTTTTCCCCCTTTGAAAAAAAAAATCAAATACACACTCTTTATATGAGTACATATAAACACAGATAAAAAAACGACTTTGCCTGCTATATAGGGAATGAAGATAACTATGTTCACTCGCCTGCATAATTTTGAAAGGAGTTGGGTAAAAACTCCACAAGTCATGGACCTTCTGTATATTTGGACCTCAAAACCGGCACAACTGCATTGATTCCCACTACTTAATGAACGCATCAAATCCTTTTTAAAATAAATGTGTAACATATTTAAACCAAACCGCATCGTCAATGCCTCAATTAAAAATGAAATGAACAAATAAAAAAGAAACGTACAACAAGTATTAGATGTTTGTGACTATAAATTTATTTTCCTGACTGTTTTTGGACAGCACATCAGTCCCCCTGAAATTTCAGCTTGCAATCTTGTTCAGATGCACCTAGAACAACATGGCACTCATTCATCTCTGAAAATACAAGTTGTGGGACGGAAAGTGGATTTCAGGGATGAAATTATGTCATGCAAAGACCCTGGTGCCCAAAACCTTTGAGTACCATCACTGAAATGTTTCCATAATGTGAAGCTTCTTAATCTGCAAACAGAAAAATAACTGAAATGTTTGACAAATGTATGTCTTGCCAAATGTTTTTTTCTAATTCAATAAGGACAATGCTAGTCTGTTCTGTAGTCAGCATTTTGAAACAGGACAAAATCAGGCATATTGTTGGTTAAATATTGTTTTGGCTTCTCATTTGCTGAAGCAGTGGTGTATATTGATGTATATTGTCTAAAAGGTACAGTAGTTATACATCTTTTAAACAACACTGTATGTACATAGATTCTGGATTTTTCCTACCTGATCCTGTCATTATAAAATATGTCTTGCTTCGTTTTAGTATTTCCCTTAAAGTGTCCCTGTTTTCATCTTATTTTCCATGATCATTTAATAATCAGTGCAAACACAGAACTAATTATACAGTTAGAGAAACAATAAACGGTACTTCTGCAGAAGAATCCAGTTATTCTTATCTAACACTTACAGTAAACACACTAAAGTCCCAGTGGTGAAAGACTGACAGATTCATTCTTCATAATTAGCTATTTTTCACGGGAGCACACAAAGGATAGATAGCCACGTGGTGAACAGCAGGAAAGTTACAGCTGTAGAGAGTGATGGGAAGCCTTATAGGGTATTTGAGGCATTTATTTGTGCGTTTCTGTTTTCAGCAACCTGTGGGTGAAAAATGATCACATCAAGTTAACATCACAAGAGTTACTTATTGTAGACTTGCACTGTAAACAAAACCTAAGAACTTTAAATAAATGAAGATATTTAAATATCTTTAAATATCCATTGTCAATGACAAATCTTCAAAGACATAAATTTAGTTTCTTTTGCAAGGACAATCAGTTACAGATATTCTAAAAGCCATTTTAGTAGACTTTATGCTCTGTTCAAGAGAGTATTCAAAAGCATTTAAAGTAGTGTTAAATTATGTGATGAAGCATGTCTTAGACAATGTAAATTACATGATCAAGGCTTACAACGATACTATTATTGGTTTGTTTCCACACTTCCATAACTATTCTTCCTTTTTTTAATCACTGGGCTTGTTCATCTATGCCTAGTTAATTTGTTTTCTTTGTTTGACAAAGCATTTTAAATAATCAACCTACTCAAAGAAAGCCATTTAGATTATGTGGGCATTTAATTTGGTGTGTTTTTACGTTGATGTTAAGTGTCATTGTCAGTGTTATCATGTGCTTATTCAATGTTTAAATATTATTCACAATTAAATGGTTAACTTTCATGAGTGTTGCAGTTGATTGACTAACCAACATGGTTTAAAACAGATGGTTCATTGGGGCCTTACTGCTGGAGGAAATCGAAAGGATAAACTGAAATCTGTGTATACTGTTATGCAAGGAGAGAAGAACCTATGGTACTATTTATGTTAATTTTAACCAGTTCTCTCAGTTTCCTTCCCGTTTTGCACTAATCACTTAATGACAGAATTTTAGAAGATTTACCATTAAAGACAGGATATACCAGTATTCTTTCCTGAAGTCATAACTGATCATTGTGGGATAACCAATATTCCTTTTTTTGTGGTTACCCACTGAGCCACCCTGCCACACCTCAAGTATAAAAGTATGTGACACTGATGTATTCTATACTGATTTATATTTTAAACTCCTTGTCAGGTCCGATCGAGTCCAAACTCAGATGTTTTCTCGTTATAAGGGTTATCATAGATTTAACCAAACCTTTTCATCACTAAGCCTTCACCAGTGTGTTACAGTAGTTATATAATATTCACTTTTTATATAATCCTGCTTGGATGAACGGTGATTCTTAACAAGGTGTTGCAGATTTTATTATTTGCATTTCACTTACCTAGCAGATGCTTTTATCCGCGTGCCATTGGCAATTCAGGATCAGCCAGTCCCTGGAGCGTCCGGATGTTTGGGCCTCACTCAAGGGTCCAGTTGTGAATACAAGACTTAAACTGGTGACCTTTGTTCACAGGCACAGTATCCTAACCCACTGAACAACAGACCTTCCTATTCCTTTCATTTCTGTCTGTGGCTTCAAAAGTTTAAAATGAGTCTCCTGAAATTACCATACAGGCTGCTTGTAGAATAAGCTGCCATTCATCAGTTACTGTTAAGCATTAAATATGTTCAGACTTTTAAACATTTTATATGTGCATAACAATAAACTATACAATGCCTATTGATGTTTGCCATAAAGGAGAAGAAAAAGTAAAAAAAAATAACAACAGAAACCAGGTGTCAATGCAATTGTTATAATTATAAACTGGTTAGCCTTAAGGTCCTGCCCACCTCTTAGAGCTCAGAGCTGTTGTTAATTTATGCGCTATAGATACTAAGCTGTAATAAAATGCGCACAATGAATGCACTACCCTACCTTAATAGAATATTGCCTCAGTCCTGAGTAATTAGTTCTAAGTTATAGTACTTGGAATTTGAAATATATTTGTGATTCAAGTACACACCCTGTCTTTAACTTGTCATTAAATTAAAAAACAATACAAAACATGTGAAGTCAACATTTTTCTCTTCTAATGAGTACCTGAATCTGAAAACAATTTTCTGAGAATGAAAAATCAATTAATATCAATTTTTAAGAAAATTCGTAGGTGTATCTATATAAATCAATTAAACATTTAAACACCGATCTGCTCATATGGCATTTTTTCTTTTTTCTTGTTACAGTTGTGCTTCCAGTCTGGTCCCTATATTCATTACTCATCCAGCGTATGTTTAATATTTAGTGAAACTTAAATCTAGGTACTTCACTGAGGTCAACAAAATATTTGTAATATTTGTTAATATTCATTCATGTCAGTTTATTGGAATCTAAAATTAGTGCCGTAACTGTAAATGTTAACCTAGTAATATGACATATCAGTTAACTAAAAAAATAGGTTCATATAGATGCATATAGTTCAATTTAAAATACATAAAAAGTACATAATTCTGATTTTAAAGTATTTAAATTCTTATTTGAAGTAAATTTACCCTGTTAGTATGATTCCTGTTTTGCATGTATTTCAGCCAAAAAACTAACAATTTATATTTTATGTTCAAAATGTGTTATTCCAGGGCACAAAACACAGCGATAAATAACAAAGTGTGTTGGGGAAAAAAAACTACATTTTCCTTTCATGTTGCATGATGCAAAATTAAATATTACAAAGTCAAATTGAATGCTTTGCTATTACCTTGCTATTATTACACAAAATAATGCAGGATAAAAGGCCAATTGTTTTTTTTCCCCAGGAGCAGAATCTAGAGTCACCTGGAAAGTTCACAGTAATTTGATCATATACTTATAGTAAAGTAGACATGACTTTTAGAGATTGTGTTTCACCTTTCAGAATTTGGGAGTGTGGCATGTTGAAACAGTTCCGAAGATATAATTCTGAGAACTGACAATTTTGCATGCTTCACAAGATTGGATGCTGCACTGGGTTTTAATTTCACACATGCACGCACATACACGCACGCACACACACACACACACACACACACACACACACACACATGTTGGGTAAACATATCCTTATGGGGACCGCTCATTCATTTCTATGGAAAAATGCTAATTATGACAACCTTAACCCCCACCCTGCCCTAACTATAATCATAAGTAACCAAGCAAAATACAAGAGTTTTTGCATTTTTAGTTTTTTCATTGCAGTCACAGATTTCTATTAAATTGAGTTTCCTGGTCCCCATAAAGAAAAAAAAAAACGGGTATTCATCACATTTTGGGGACATTGTGTCCCTATAAGGTAGGGTATACCCGCTCACACAAACACACACACACGCACACACTCACATGGTAGGTTTCCTCCATAGAGCAAATATAGAGTGTGTGTATGTTAAGAAACAACAAGCAAGTTCATGTATGTTTCATATTTTTATGTTTATTTTTTATTATGTTTCCTTTTTGATATACTCCTATATATAAAGATTTCCCATTGTATTCATATACATGGATACATATATAGTAATTGATGTTTTTTATTGATCCCTGTTGGGATATTCTCTTTATACCTCCACCATTTTAGAATGAGCTTGATTGTGCAGGGTGGCTGACTGTCGTGGTGCTCAAGGAACTGGGGGTCAAGGGCTTTACTCAAGTACCCAGAGATGTGCTGAAACCAGGCTTGAACCACTGACCTTCTAATCACAGGTAGGGAGGCTTGGCCCCACTGAGCCGCATGCTGGTCCCCAATGTAGCTTTATTCATAAAAAAAAACACACTTGACGTGAAAGGCACTCAAGAGAAAAGCCTAAAGGAAAAATATTAAACTTTTACATTAAGTTCACATTTTGCCATATGTGGTAGCGTTTGGCTTCAGTAGGAAATGTTTATTGCTTGTTGTTTCTTAATAAAAATTTATATTCCTTTTATATTATTCTAATGGAATACATGCATGATCTTTCCACATTCAGTTGGTTGTTTAGAGAAAATTCAGTGAGATTAGCTTAACTATGTTCTCAGAACACAAAGTGAAAGCATCAACTGAAAAAGGATGTTTCCTTTTCAAAATACTAATTTCAGTTGTGTGTAAACACTGTCCATGATTCAATTGAGTTCATTCAAAGAATGCATAAAATTAAAATGTTCATTCAAAACATTCATTTAATATATATTGTACATCAATATAGGACATATACGTCTAATGACACATTTGACACTAATGACCCTAATGGTACATTTAATATAGATTTTACTTGAATGTTTGTAATTTCATATGTGTTTTACATTTATACAGAACCTATACTTAAAAAACTTTTTCAAAGGGGGCCCTAACCTTCAAATGATCTGCTGGAATAATCTGTGAAAAATACACATTTGTTAAAACTGTATACAGTATTTATCATTCACATAAAAGGTCATTATTTTCCGTGACATAGTGGTCAAAAACAATTAGCATTACCAAATTACCTGTGGGTGTGCTCTGGTATTAGTTGGTTCCCGGTTCCCCATCCAGTGTCATTGCCTACCTTCCTCTCGTAGCTTCTGGAATAGACGTGCAACTCCCGCAACCCTGAATATGACAAGTGGTTACAGAAAATGGATGGATTACATATTTATTAACCGAATATGGTATGCTAGTGGTTAAGTCAATGAGTGTATTTAATGGTTCCTTCAAGTACTGGGGTGACTTTAGCAGTGGTTTTGAAATGGCTAAGCTAACACACTTTGACAGATATCAATATATATATCATTTTACACCAACACGAAGATCAGTTCAACATAATTTTCTTTGACTACCTAAGACTTTTGCATAGTACTGTATATAAATAATTAGCAAAAGCAGAAGTGAAAGACCATTACAGTCATCTTCCAGTTTCTTTTGCCTGTCACAATTACAGTAAGTGTTGATTTGATGTGACTTTTTTTTTTTTGAATGAAGATAATTGCCATCGGGGCTAAAATACTCGGGCCTCGAGTGATCGGACCTAATGATGCCCACCCAGTCAACTTTTTTCTCTGTAAACAGTAAGTCACTCCATGCGTAGAAACATTTACTTTCTACCTATTTAGCAATGAGTGAATCCTTCTTAACTCAAAATTTCGATTCGAGTCCTCTGCTGAGTTGTTAGCTGTGCCTTTCTAGCCATTACAAGCATAAAAATAACAAATATTAATGAAAGATTCTGACTTATCAGTTGTGATACAGTGTAGAGGATTGAAACAAGGAGCCGACAATGCATTAAACCTGTCACAAACTGACCTGAGACAAGGCAGACAAGTGGCTATTGTTTAGTTTATTAAGACACAATCAAGAGAGGCCATTACATTAGTTAATAGAATGTGAATGTCAATGCACTAAATACAGACCTGATATGTCTTCAAAACCAATAGCTTCAGCCTTTGTGGCTAAATAATGTGTTACTACAAGCTGTAAAATACTATAAACATTCAGGTACATTTGTTTTAAGTATTTCTAATATTTTCTTGCAGTAAAAGTTTCACAAAGCAGTGTATTGTTTGTTTTTTTTAAAAATATGAGGGTGGTCCCATCTGGTCTTTACTGTGTGTGTGTATTTATATCTCACAATGATACCTGGAAATCTGCTAAATTTATTCATGTTCAAATAGCTCATAGTTCAACTACACAACAGCACCATTGTAATAATAAACAACATGCATTTCACATTGACTGGACCAGAGGGTGCATACTTTCTTTTGTTAGACATGTTGATATTCTTTGTAAAATACCATGGAATTTTTTTGCTTGAGAACAAAGAAAGCATCAATTGCTGTAACTGCTGAAAACTACATACCCTAGGGCAGGGGTAGAGCAGGTCCAGTTAGAGAAAATTTCTTGAAACAAAGGTCCGGAATATCATAATGTCTAACTATTTAGTGTGATATATATTTAAGTAGCCTATTAGTTGCATCAACATTGCATTTAATCAGTACCTGACTGTCAAATCAAATTAATTCAGTACAATTCAAAAACATTTTGACAATATTTATTGTTACGTGACACAGAACTTCGGCCAGCTGGCTGGAGTGAGATGGTCAATTCGAGATGTCTGCACACATGTAACAGTTCTTATCTTGTAAATAGTCTGCTTTTGTATTTAACCGTGTAAATACACCTTTGACGTAGCTAATTTTAGGTTTTATAATGGAATAATGTAGATTTGCCATAAGATTTCCAGCGTGAGTCTGAAAGCACGAGTATCATGCCAGATGCTTGAGATTTGGCAGCCATGAAAACGTACATTATTTATTTCACCTGAGGTTATTTATATAACAAATAACATTATTTTATACATATGTTAAAAAGCAGAAACTTCAACGAACATGAAATCAACAATAAACTACGTCTATTTATCCAACATGTTATATAATACATACTGTATTTAAAAACTTTTCAGCTGTATGATTTCAGGACAGACCAGTCACTCTGTTAGGAACATTAGGAATTTTTGGTTGCGGGTTTTAGCTTCACTGCTGCTATTAACACTAATGGCACATTAGCGCAGACAAAGGGCTGCATGAGCCGAACTACGTCTATCTTGGCGGTTAGAGGTGTTTGATGTTCATTGGCGTGGGAAACGGCGGTTCTACTGCTAAACCACTACCGAAAAGACCACAAAAGCTGCGCCGGATAAAATAGAAGTGTCAGGTTTGAAATAATAACTTAATGTTTTGGCTATCGGTCCGGGTCCGTATAGGACAGCTTCTGGGTCCGGACCCGGACCGCGGACCGGCTGTAGGTGACCTCTGCCCTAGAGCCTAGATAATGGAAAAAAATAATAATAACAATGCTCATGAAGGAACATTTACAGTATTAGCACAATCATTATAAATGTTTGGCTGGGTGACAAAGATTAACTACCAGCAAAATGGAAAATAAAGTAAAGGCAAATGGAAGAGAAATGGAGAATATGAACAACATGGGTGCACATATGGGCACAAGCACAAGAAGCAGGGAGAGCCCAAGCCATCCATGTTCTGTAACCGTTTGTCCTGTTAAGTGTTGTGGGGGGTCTGGAGTTTATGGGTGCAAGGCGGGGAACAATCCAGGATAGAGCAACCCAATGTAGGGCACATTCACACCTATGGGCAATTTGCTAATGCTAATGAACTTCCCCATGTTTTTGGATTGTGGAGGGAAACCGGAATACCCAGATGATGACTCAAGGAGAGCATGCAAACTCCACGCAGGAAACACTGTCAGGGACTTGAACCCAGGTCCCAGGTCCAGTGCTAACCCCTTGTGAGCCTGATCCACAATCTGATTATAGCCCTTGCTTAGTGGTGGAAATTCAAGTTACAAAGCCATTTGTAACAGACAGAATTAACAGGAGACAATGATTTCTCACAAGTTAATTAGATATAAAGTACGAGGCCCAAAATTCCAACAATGAATTTGTGGTAATAAAAGATAAACCACTTATGAACGTATTTAGAAAGTAGAGCCTTTTTTCTGCAGTCATTCACTGTATAGTCCAGCATAATACAAGCAGGTTTGGTAACTGTTTATTTGGTAAAACAAGTTTTGTAACCATAAAATATGTCCTGTACTAGTAACAAGGAACCTGTCATACCATGTGTGCAAATTGTGTCACAATATCCAAAATGTGCCATCTACAAATTTCTTTCTCATGATTATAATTTACAAATGGGAAACACTGATCCGTTTTACACCCTTTTCATAGTTTCATAATAAACTCATTTGGGAGCTTAAGCTTAAGCATTGTCTCATTTAGCATTTCAGTCTGTTTCACCTGTGACTAAAATGAGAATGTTTTTGATCAGCCTAAGGTAAGTAGGGGCATAAGGCCTAGTATGATACTAGCAATATATCAGTATGATTTGCCCGTTATGGTGCTCATATGGCGGCTTTGGATTTGCCCATTATAGTGCTCATATGGCGGCTTTGGATTTGCCCGTTATGGTGCTCATATGGCGGCTTTGGATTTGCCCGTTATAGTGCTCATATGGCGGCTTTGGATTTGCCCATTATAGTGCTCTTATGGCGGCTTTGGATTTGCCCGCTATAGTGCTCATATGGCGGCTTTGGATTTGCCCGTTATGGTGCTCATATGGCGGCTTTGGATTTGCCCGTTATGGTGCTCATATGGCGGCTTTGGATTTGCCCGTTATGGTGCTCATATGGCGGCTTTGGATTTGCCCGTTATGGTGCTCATATGGCGGCTTTGGATTTGCCCGTTATGGTGCTCATATGGCGGCTTTGGATTTGCCCGTTATGGTGCTCATATGGTGGCTTTGGATTTGCCCGTTATAGTGCTCATATGGCGGCTTTGGATTTGCCCGTTATAGTGCTCATTATGTTGAACCATGGGGCATGACAAAAAATAGTGACCAGGGTCCCTTTCCTTAGAACTCATGGACACTATAACTATCACTCAGAATACAGCGTAAATTGTAGACAATAAATTACAATCAGCCATAACATTAAAACCACTGACAAGTGAGGTGACTGACATTGATTATCACATTACCATTCTTGAAGTTGACATGTTGGAAGCAGGGAGAATGGGCAAACGTATGGGTCTGAGAGACTTTTACATGGGCGAAATTGTGAAGGCTAGTCGACTGGGTCAGAACATTTCCAAAATGGCAGGTCTTGTAGGGTGTTCCTGGTATGCAGTGGTCAGTATCCACCAAAACTGGTCCAAGGAAAGTCAACCAGTGAACTGGCAAAAGGGTCATAAGCCCCCGACACTCATTGATGCGCATGCATCAACCCATCTGGTCTCATACCACAGGAGAGCGACTGTAGCAGGAAGTGCTGAAAAAATTAATACTGGCTATGATAGAAAGGTGTCAGAACACCTGAGGAAGAGATCACACCAGGATGCACTATGAGAAGGAGGCAAGCTGGTGAAGGCAGTGTGATGCTTCCGGCAATGGAATCCTTGGGTCCTGGCATTCATGTGGATGTTATTTTGGCACGTATCACCTACTTAAACATTGTTGCAGACCAAGTACACCCCTTCACAGCAGCAGCATTCCCCGAAGGTATAGTGACTTCTTTCAGCAAGATATTGAACCCTGTCACACTGCAAAAATTGTTCAGGAATGGTTTAAAGAACATGAAAAAAGACTTAAAAAAAGTTGGCCTCCAAATTCCCCAGATCTCAATCCCATTACGCATCTGTGAAGTGTGCTAGATGAACAAGTCAGATCCATGGAGGCCCCACTTCACAACTTAAAAGGATCTGCTTCTAACATCTTTGTGCTAGATACCACAAGACACCTTCAGAGGCAGAGATATGTCTAAAGGGGTGACACCAGCCACCCCTGATATATGATTGCCCCCCAGTGAATATGTGTGGCCCACGGTGACCCTCCTATACCTTTGGTAGAGTACAGTCAATCTGACAATGGCCAACATCATTGGCTGGCAGCACTGTAAATCACTGCCTGATTCACTGTCAAACGCTGCCTGTAAATTTAACAATGCTCAATGCCATTGGATCAGAGCATAGTCAATAGCTGCTTGATTTTGGATGTGGAATCACACTGTACCACATTTTTTCAAACAGGAGGTGAGATATGATGCAAACTACATGGTATGTACACATTAACGCCTATGTGATGTTTTTTCGTTCATTAGGGATGGGTCATGATTTTCATATATTCAAAATGTCATTACATTTGTCATTGTCATGTTCTAAGCCAATTTCCAATGCTGTATTTATTTCTGATAGAATTTTCTGACCCCCCCTCCAAACTGGTGCTTGGTTGGCTCCTGTACCACTTTATTAAAAAAAGTTCTACAATCCCTCCTGTTCAGAGGTTTTGTGGAATCCATGACT
This sequence comes from Paramormyrops kingsleyae, assembly GCF_048594095.1. NCBI lineage: Eukaryota > Metazoa > Chordata > Actinopteri > Osteoglossiformes > Mormyridae > Paramormyrops > Paramormyrops kingsleyae. Next base: position 20,721,426 of record NC_132803.1, read on the forward strand.
CCATGCTTCGACGGGTAAGACCTGTTTTGGCAGCATGAGAGGGACCTACACAATATTAGACTGGTGGTTTTCATGTTATGACTGATCAGTGTAAATATAAGTACATTTTAACTTCAAAAAATAGAATTCAATTATATATTTCATTTTGGGCAGATTTTAATAATGTAAATTTATCATGTAATGAAAGCCTCAGAGTACAGGAATGTTGACAGTGTCATGGGACAGGAATGTTGACAGTTGTTTCCTGAAATAATTATAGTTTGCTTAGTACTTCCTGCTAAAGATCCTTGCCATCTTAAACAATACTCTAAGCCATGAACATAAAAAATCTGATGGGGGAATTACCCGTAAATAATACACCCAATAAAAATATTACTGAAAAAATGAGTTGAAAACATTAGACTACCAATGTGTAAATGGAAAATACAAACGGGCATAATATTTTCTCACTTTTTACAGACAATACAGGATATAAGTCAGCTTTGTAAGAACATTCTGCTACTGTTTTTTTGATTCGCCATCATCATCTGCTTTTCATCAGCAAAATCCGTACCTGAGTAGTGTTGAAAATGCCAATTGGCTGAACTGTTTGAGTTTGAAATTCTGCAATATATTGTGTCTTGCTAAAGTTGTTCAAATTCCTTCAGAATTACCCATCCATTTGGTGACATGTTCTTATCATTCCAAGTGACAGTTCTAACACAGAAAAATGATATAATTTGTTTTCCCTAAATGCGTCAGTCAAGTAGCATAACGAGAAACCTTGGCCCATAAAACGCATATAGAGTAGGCTTTTAACGTTTAAGCTTGATGTTTATTATGGAGCTGCAGCACACATTTCTATTAAAGTTTACTCAATGGAATTGTAAAAATACTGTATCAGAGTAAGTAGCCAGCCCAGTTCCCCCCTTGTGATGCAGACATACACTTTAGAAGGCTATGTGTGAGCTAAACTAATTTCCCAGCTACACAGCTGCGGTGTAGGCTGCAACATTTATTAATGCTGACATGATTATTGGCGTGTGGCCTTGCATAGTTCCATTTGGTCGTTTTACTTTGTTGTCTTTCTATAAGGAAGACAAAGTAAATGAAGAATTACCCTTCACTCCCCCTCATGTTTAATTACCTACTTGTATAAATAAGCAAAGTATATAACTGAGAGGTGGCCATTGCACTGAAATCAGAACCAGGTCATTTAGATACTTTATTTAGGAGTTCTGTCTGGCCTCACTCTTTTGGGATGGCACTATAGATTCTGAAATGAATGATTTGATGCCTGCATTGATACACAGTTAGAAAAATAAGAAGTGAATACGGATAAAATACGGTAATTGGATCCAGTCACAGGCTTTTTAAGCTATCTTCATGTGCACCTCTGTGTACCATTTATTTGACTGGCATCTTGTATTTGGTTTTTATTATTACTTATTCTACTCAGACCATTTAAAAAAGGAAGGTTATAAAGGTGTCAGAAAATGGTAATCTTGCACTCAAATCAAAAATTCCCTGCGACTGGAATGTGGTAGGAAAGGAAACAAAGAACATACCTGATGCCTGACATGTATTCCCTGAAAAATAACTGTAATTTGCTTTTTACTTCCTGATAGACTCCTTATTAAACAGCTTTTGAGTAACAAACAAGTAAACAAAAACAAAAAAAACAGACTTGGAAGTGCGAGGCAACTGTGTACCCCACTCAAGCACTATGCCACCCCTTATTATATTATAAATTTATAGATAGGACTCATTGAAATGACACAGAAATCTCTTGCAGATAATTCAGATGTAGTCCGATTTATCTGAAAGGCATTAGATGTTTCATTTGTGACAGAACACCAGAACGAACTCTCATAAACACAGGGAGGAAATTTGAACTCCAAATACGCACAACTGAGCTTGATTTTAACAACTTTAAGTTAAGTTAAGTTCTCCCCAAACAAGCTTGATGGGCCGAATGGCCTCCTCTTGTTTGTAAATTTCTTATGTTCTTATGTTAACCCACTAATCAGGATACACAAAAAACTATGCTATCCACTTAGCCTTGGGTTCCTTTCCACTGTTGATTTTTTATATATAGTTTGTATGCTTTCCCTATAATGGGGTTTCATCTGAGTTCTCTCATTTTCCTACAGTCCAAAAAAACACTAAACTGAAGTTGGTGAATTGTTGGGAATGGATGATTGTGTTTGCCCTGCCATGGGCTGGAACCCCCTTGCTTGCATTCTAGACCCCTGTGACACTAGATATGACAAGTGAGTATGGATGGATGGTAAATGTTTGCTGATTATAGTTGATAATTAATCTGGCAATCTACCAGAAACCACCCTGAATCCTTCTTTTGTCAGTTTGCATTCAACACGCTTCTTTATTTTATGGATAAATCTTGCAAATGGGGATTCTAATCACACAATGTGTGGCGCCTTGGAAATGGTTGCCTGGAAATTTGGGATGAGGTATTAGGCCTGATATTTTATCAAGCTGAGATAAAATTTACTACTGTAGGAGGAAAAAGGTGAAGGTTTTTTATTTGGTTAACAATGTGTTTAAAGGCTTGATTATTTATGCAATTCATGTGTTATAAATGATTAATTTTGGTTTTTTCTCCAGCTCCTTTCCAATGTGCTTTTGGCTATATAACTAGATGATTTCATTTGTAAATGCAGTCAACACATTTTGCATCAACATATTTTCTAGCCTTCCTTTGGAGGCTTAGGGAATAATATATTTAACAATGCAACACTGCATTGTTATATAACACTGTGAATTAAACATGGATATTATGAGTTTAAGGTAATCAGTAAGGCAGTTCCTAGAACAGAATAATCCATTTTTATTTCTCCTGTGGTCTATCACTTACACAGCAATCATTAATGAATTAAAAAAAAAATTCATACAGAATACTGCACCAAAGTATCTACTCTACTTCTTGTTCTTGAGAAATATTGCAAAGGTCTTTTATTGCAGTGATGTTTCAATATAAAAAAGCCACTATTTAAAATAATGAAAAAATGATTTTTATTTTGTAAAACAACAATTTTGTAAAACAGAATAGAAGTCTTCATATGATTGGACCTAGCATAACACAAATAATACAAAAATGTTTCACACAAACTTATACAATTTCACTACTGCCTGCTCTTTTACATGGGATATACAATATAAGTGGCAAATATTTGGGAACATAAGGAAATATTACAAATAAGGAGAGGTCATTCAGTCCATCTTGTTTGTATGGATGTGTAATATCTGTTGTTAAAATATTATTAATTATTAAAATATTATTATTAACTTTGCCTCTATCATTAGCTTACTGAAAACCAATATTATCGTTTGAAATAGATGTTTTTTAATGTAATCTACAAATATTTGTGGCAATGTGTATCAAAATGTAAACCATTCATTGCAGCTTAACATATTCCAAGACTTGGATAGTACAATTAGCTATTCTTCAATTAATATATATTGCCTTTGTTCAAAACAAACTACATTTAATCCCTCAACCTGTCTTTGTATAGACAAGAAAAGAACAGAAAAGGGTGTTAATGTATCCCAAGCAGAACATAATTCTTAACCTAAATCTTCACTGGAATCAAGATAAAAACAAGTATAAAAATTGAATTATGTATAAAAACCTTACAAACATGAATTTAATTCTTACCTCTGTCAGTTTATCAGGGTGTACATATGTACATATCTAAGTTCATATGCTTCAATGCTACTTTCATTACTGTGACAAAATAACTTAGGACCTATTCCTAAAGTCAGCCAGTCATAAAAAAGACTTCTGCTTTACATAATTTTTTTGGAATATGTCCATAACCATCTAGTCATCTAGGATAATTTGAAGTCTTCTTACTGCTTAATAGTGCTATCAAACAAAAACCTACATGAGAACTACTTCACAGAATTACAAAGGATATTTTAGCAGCAGAAAAATTTAACAGTATCGAAAATGTCACAGAAGTTAATTAATTTATGTATTTTATGTATTTTTTGTTGACTTTATGTGTGTGTGTGTATGTGTGTAGGGCATCAAACAGCTTTTAAATTAAGAATGTAGGTCTTCACGATAAAACAGAATAGACATAACAATGCTGTGGTATCGTTAGCTGGAATTTTACTTCCGTTAGAGAGTGGTGCATAATTCCAATGTGTCAGAAAAAAAATCCACTCTCAGTACACTTACGGAGAGCTAGAAATAAGTCTTCTGAGTTTCAGGCATTCCTCTAGGGTTAGGGGCATCAGGGATGGTGAGGCAGGGTTGACCATGAGCATTGAATGTCTTTCAGGTATTGCCAAGGGCATGCCTTGAAAATGCCTGGACAGAGGGTCCCTGCTATGTAAAGTATCATTTACGTAAACTGTTGCCTGTGGCCGCTTTATCTCGTGTTCTGCCACATGTGAACCTGGGTTCAACCACATGCGTGCCAACTGGGCCTGGCTAGAGTTCCTGTCCAACATTAAGTCCTGAATCTGGATGTTCCTGATGGTGGAGGGCTTCTGAACTTCATAATCCCTGTCTTGTGAGCACATCTGGCGGTACGCAGCACTACCAGCTCCATTATTTATAGGCATGTTCAGATGGGGCAGATTCTTCTTACATTCTGATGCCGATTCCCAGTCATGTGCCTGGATTCCCAAAGAGACATGGTAACTGTCCAGGTGACTTTCCCTACCAGAGGGGCTGGCCACATTTGTCTTTTTCTTTGGGCTGCTCTTTATATGGTCTGCCTCTTCCAGTGAACATTTCCTCTCCTTCACTTGGAGAGTCAGTGGTCTGGAGCCATTTTCCTGGGGAATGCTCTCCAAACTTGCCTTGTGCTCAAACGTGTCTTCATTAATGATGACCTGGCCTTTGTCAGGCTGTGATACTGGACTACTTGACAGAAGTTGGGAGCCCACTCTAAATTTTGCATTCAGCAAGTCCTGTAACACTGCCAGTGGGATCTGGATCTCCATTTTACCTGTGGGGTCCTTAGGTGAAGTAAGTATGGGATTGCTCATATTGAAGGGAGAAAGAGCAGGATGTGAAGGTCTCTCAGCTTCCTTTTGCATCATAGGATATGTGCTGTCTGAATCATTAGGTCTGCAGTTCTGTAGAGACATGCTATTATATGCCTTCATATGCACACTGGGAGTTGTGGCTGGAGAGGTATTCTGGTAGGTGGTAGAGGAAAGATCAATGACGTTTGGTTCTTGGATCGTAACTGGACTGTGTCGTGGGCTGGATCTGTTTGGACCTTTTTCATTTTCCGTCCCATCAGATACCTCATCTTTAGGTAAATTCCAGGCTGGGTATAAAGGAAATACTTTGTTTAAGAACCTGGGCATCTTGTTGCTGTTGCTGCCAGTTGGGGTGAAAGAAGATGGCTTCTGATTGAGACAGTCTGCAGCTCCATCTTTGCAGCTGAGGTTCAGTGGCTCGGCAAATCCCGAAGATGAGATGTACTCCTTGGCTAAATTTCGGAGCAGGACCAGCTGTTGCTTCGGCCAGTCGCTCTTCTCTTGGGGGGGGTGTATGTGGGATATGGGTGGGGTGAGATTAGTATGAGGGGGCTGGACCATTGGGGTCACTGGGTGATAGGGGGGCAATGAGGGGTGGTTGTGGAAGTACTGCTGGAAATGCACAGGCACAGGAATGACCCCCATGCGGCTGTCCACTAAAAAGTCATGAGTGTCCTGGATAGAAAGAAATATAACCTTAGAGCTTTGTCTCCCAAAACAGTAGGCAGAGTAGTGCATATGTATACATTTGGCATTGTATATGTTCTTAATCAAAGTATGGGGAACAGGATAACTATACAGAGGGAACATGAATAGTCCTCATTTGGTTCTGGCAGACTTGATGATACCTGAGAGGCCAATGCATGCCGGAGTCCGTAGCTCATGCCCCGCTTGGCTCCTCTCAAGTCTTCCTCTTCCTCATGCGGGAAGCTATGGAGGCGTGATCGTTTCTGTTGGCGCGGAACAGGCAAGTCCTTGTCGTCCTTCCCTCTCATGTGCCATTCAAAGGGCAGTATAAGCCTGGGTATACACAAGACACCCTGAGCAAAGGCACACCTCTACACCTACACTGAATACCCTTCTATCAGGCCTCATCCAGCTAATACAGCAAACACAGGACAGTAGCAAGGTTTCAGGTGCTATTAAGATTAAATGAGCAGAAGTGCAGCTCGCTCCAGAATTTCCGAAAACCATCACTCACTTTTCATAGTGCCGGCGCGTGCAGGTGGCCGCACTGGTACTACGTGGGTTCCCACCTAACTCGTTATACACCTGCTTCCATAGCTGATGTGCCGTCACCTGGAAAAAGAAAAATGAATTCAGAGAAGTGCCTCAATTATTTTTTTTAACCTCCATTCAAGTCTATCTAGCCGCAGATTACAGATTCACAAACCCCTTTCCTTAGACTGATATTAAAGGATAATCAAGGAAATACTTGCACACATACTGTACTAGTCACTATGTATCTTTACTATTTTGGATAGTAGTGTTACATATTGAATACTGGAATAGTCCCCTGAAACATTCCCCTGTATGACATTTAAATTAGTATACATTGAAATTTTTGGAGAAATTGCATTACTAAGTAGTTTGTATCATTGTATCAAATTATTTTTAAGCTGCTCAAGTGCTAATCCTTTTGATGGTAAATTTACTGCCAATATCTTAGTGAGTCTGCCAGTCTTTAATGGTTAATTTTGATCATCATTAACTTGAGGCTCCATATAATACTATAATGATGTTTCATGACACCAGCCTCTGAGAAGGATGCATTCTTTAGAATCTATTGCCAGGTAAATAAGAGTAATGTGATAGCAGTATTGATGTCTGATAGGCTGTTCTAGAAAGTTGTTTTGAGCAAATTGTAATGGAGAACAGTCTACTGTTGCAAAGATGAACTCCAATACTACATTCTAATGCCATAATGACAAAATAAACCCACCTATTTTGCCAGTAAAATAATTTCCTGAAGAATTAAGCTTTTTTGCTTAATAATTACTTTTAATCTTTTAACATTTCACTGAATCATTGTGAAACAGATTACATAAAACTGCATTTTCAAAACCATAAAAGACAGCAGAATTGCCTTTACCTGACTGTAGCCTCCTAATTTTTGCACTGTCTTGTACATCAGAAAAAGGTCAACTGTAAAAAAAAAAGCATGCAAATAAAAATTCAAATTACGTTCCATCTGTAAATGCATTACATTGCTGTGTTTCTGTGGTATATTTGGCTGATTATACTTGTGCATTTTGTTGTGGTAGTATGTTCATGTTCTCTGTCTGTATGTGAGCATATTTACTTGCAGACATCTCCACTCACTCTGCTTGAAGCCCAGGTGAGGTATTCTCTCGATGGGTGTATCTCTGCTCTTCATGAAGAGATACAACTCTTTAAGAAAATTTTCCTCATTTAGTTCTGTCTTATGTTCTGATGATGGGCCTTCAAGCAAGCTCTCCTGCGACATGGCAGCCTACACAGGCACAAACAGGTTTGCGTGAGCACTGCAGATACTGTATTCCTCGACTGGACAGAATTCAGCTAAATGAAAAATCCACCAATGTAACTGCCTTTAATCTGAATTGCGCAATCCATTTTTAAGAGCTCATTCGTTGAATTTATAGTTAGAAACAGAACAAGAAACAAAAGACAAAGGGGCTGCTATAACGATGACTGGAAAAACCTGGTTTAGATAACTTGTGTCACAGAATGAGGAAGACAGAAACAAACGTATGCACCCAAGAAAACAGGCAATTTCCACTATATTTGTTTCTTCTAAACATACATAATAAGGACAAATTCTGTTTATAGATCGCAACCCACATCTAATAATTTTGCAAATGCATGCATTTTACGCATGGCAAGTAAAAAATCCAGATACAAAAGCATCAGCAATGTGGGGCCAATGTGGTTTAGTTAATGCCTGCATATACTATCCTCAACGTAACATGCCGCGACGAACTGTGCAGTTCTAAATCTTTCTCCAGTAGCACCTTCCCAGCCCACAAGTTGTTCAGTTTGCAAGATGAGTTGGCAAGCTGAGACACTAGACATGTCAAGCTGATTTTAGGTGAATGCAGCCTTTAAACTAACTGTAACAATCACACATACAGTAAGTATAAAGGTCATACAAATTTCCACCTCCTTCCTGTCACATTGTTCCCACTGCTGCCTGGGAGCCAAAGCATTATTTTACATCACCCTGTTCATACTGTTTCTCTAAAGAGAAACGTTTTTCTGTATTCACTCGAATCTTTGGAAGATTGTAACTACAGTAACTGTGTCAGGCAATGCAGGTGTTCGAAGCTTTGGCAGAGAGATATCTTGTCATATTTATGTACTGTAAATAACAAGATATCATTATGGCAGTCATTACATGATTTTTTGAGCATTGTGCCAAGAAGAACCATAACTGGCTGTGAGTACCGTTCAGTTCATTCCCACCCTTTATGCGAAAATCCCATAAGCAGTCAAGCAGCTCAGCCAGTACTCAGCGTTACAAATTTCTTTTCCAGAATGTTAAACACACACAGCTTTTTTTGGTGGTGGTGGGGTGGTAAGTGCTGGTTATTATCCAGAAATCATGACAGTGCAACATTTTTGATAGCAGAAAAAATCCATACAAACACAATAAAATGCTTGAAATTGCAAGTCCATTCATCCAGCTTACAGCTCTTTATCCTGAATAGGGTAATTTTTCCTTTTTTCTATTATTGTATATTTATAGGACAATTGTCGCTTATATCCACATTGTTTTCATTTATTGTAAAATAAAATAGAATAAAAAATCAGAAAGCACTTCCTTGTTGCTATCTATCACAAATCTTTGAAGCCAATAATGTAATAAAATGTCAATAATATTGCAGGTTTCTCAGTTCTTCATGTAATAAAATTCAGCATTGTAATAATTGGCCAATAATGTAATAACAAAAAATTATTGGTTCAAAAACTTATTACACTATTGGCCAGATATTACATTTACTGACTTTTATTACATTAAGAACAGAGAAATGTATAACGTTATTAGCATATTATTACATGATTGAGTGCTATAAGAATGTGGCTGTAGCATTTCAATGTTGTGCACAATTTTATTGTCAAAGTCTCTAAGTCAACAGAGCAACAGCAGTTGCATTCTAAAATCAAAGTAGCCTTTTGCTAAGGCTAAAATAAAATAGATCCATCTTAAAACCACCTGGTCAGGGTCATGGTAGGGCATGGGACCACTGCCAGGCACCATAAGGCTGGGGTCCACCATAAAGAAATCGCCAGTCCATCATAGGACACATACTCACATTCACATACTATGGACAGTTCAGAAGCACAAATAAGCATATCTGGCAGTTTTTTGACATGCAAGTAGAAAAATCACACAATATAGAGAGATTATACAGAGGTAGGATTGGAACTCCTAACCCTGGAGTTGTGAGATAACAATGAGCCACCATAAAATGCCAGATAACATAGATTAAATAAAAGAGATTGCATTGTGTTGGTATTATTTGTTACATAAATATATGTGTTTCAAAAATACCAAAAGAAATGTTTTAAATAATGCCTGATACTCAACCAAAAATCTACCAAATGGTAAAAAGGAAAGATAAAGAAAGGTAAAAAGTAAAAAAAACTAAGGATGGTCTTAAATCAAAATTAAATGGGGAACTGTTAGTGTGAGTGCGTGACATTATTTGCTGATAAACATGGTACTTCTTGTAAATGTCATAATATTTTGGTCTTGTGATCAACACCTGGATGCGTAATAATAAATAATAATTAATAAATCATAAACAATATATGATAATAAAACAAATAAGTCCTACTATTATTTTTTAGCATTATATTTGTGTAAAATATAGCTTATTACATAAATTTGCATCAATATAAATTCAAATATTACAATATACTGGCAGTTTATTTGGATACAAATAAACAGCATTATTTCTTACCTATAATTTCTAAATCCTACTTATGTATATATGTATTATCAAATAGCAAGTCAAAATTAAAACAGAAATTATTTATTTATTTTTTTAATATTAAAGAAAAAATGCATGCATCTAAATTCATGACAGAACATAGACAAGTCAGGTTAAGAAATATGTCCATACGTATCCACAGCAAAACCATCCCAGATTTCAATGCAAATGCAATCACCAATATTGAACATTTTTGGTGTCTCTGTCACAAAAACATTGACAAATATTGTTCTACTTACTTGAGTTATCAGCAGAACTTCAAAATGAGTTAAACACCTGTCTCTGGCGATGAATAAAACACTTTACTTTCTTTCCTCGGGACTGATAATAAGACGAGTGTTCGGTCACACCTGTGTTGATTACCCAGTGACACTTCTGCGGTTTGAGGAGTGTATTTTCCTCACTACCCACACATGTGCTTGAATCAGGTTTTTCCTGCTTGTGGAACTAAGTTCAGTACTGAACAATAGAGTTATTCATATAATTAGGCAGAATTTGAAGTATTCTTAAGATTAGGGTATTGTGTTAGGTAAAGTCATCTAGTTCCATATTCAGTTACATATTGAAAATATATTTGGGGGTGGGGGGTGGGGTGGACAAAATAACAGAAGCACCACATGAAAAAGTACTTTCAAGTAATTAAATCACACTTATACATGTAGCTATAAAGGTGAGTCATATTAGGTTGAATGCCAGTTAGTATGTGTCAGTAATTAAAGAGGTCTGGTATGAGTTTTAATAGCAAAATGAGGCACTTAACAGAGTACAAAAGAGTTTGAATAGGTGGTTCCTCTGAACAAGAACAGCAATATTATTTAATATGGCAGAGCTGTAAGCATACATACAGATATATATATATATATATATATATATATATATATATATATATATATATATATATTAAGGGTATAATTAAAGGGTTTTTTTTCCTTCTTTTTTTCCGTTGATCATTCAGTTACGTCATTTTCGGTCTGGAATGCATAATGACACAAATGAATACATTGCTTGGCATGAACAGAACCTAAATTCCCCAACACAGAAAATATTATGGTAATTGTGGCTGTGAGCTGTTTATAGCTAATGCTGGTTAATGTCAGTCATAATGGCCAATTTTGGATCATTTTCATGTCCCAAATATTTACACCGACACTAGAGAAACCAAGACCGACTGTCAACTCTGTTATTTTAATTATTATTATTACTGTAGGCTGTTGTATGATTATATTGCTGGAAACATATCTGACATGCTAACTCAACTGAGACGACATCATCTGAGAGTGTGTATGACTGGAGTAAGGTAGAAATAGCCTCTGCAAGTTAGTCTCCCCGTAGCATTTAAAGCGCTTTTGCTAGGAAATTCAGAAACGGCTAAACAAATAACTACGGCTACAGGGGTATTTAGCACTACAGATATACAACCATACTTAGTAGTAGGGAACATGGGATTTAGTTCATTGTGATTATCATAATGCAGCCTTATTTTTGTATTTTTATTTATTTTACATAATGTGAATTTGCCATTTGAGAAAAGTATCCAAAGCAATCAAGAAAAACTGTAATTGAAACAAGTGGTTGCATTTATATGGAGACAGACTGACAACAGTTAAAATTGACATTACAGTCACATTAATTCATACTTATCTCCTTGGGTCCAGATTTAGGACCTGGTGAACTGATAAAAATTGTATGGAAATAACCCAAAATGGGGGGCCAATCCATCTTAGGGCACACACAACATTCATGCCTATGGGGAATTTAGCAACTCCAATTAACCTTAGCATGTTTTTGGACTATGAGGGAAACCGGAGAACTTGGAGGAAACCCCACAACAACATGGGGAGGGGCCTGCCAGTCTGTGGGCACAGCCCCTCCTCTGTCCATCCACCCAGCTCTACCCCCACCCAAGCAGGCCTGCCTCCTCTATCCATCCACTCAGCATACTCTCTGTCCTGTTGGCTGTACAAACCCAGGCCACTGCATACATTTGTTTGACAACTTGTTTAGATTAAATCTGCACAACGGTGTACTTACACTGACATATTTAAAATATATCTAAGCATTTTGACTCTCATGGTTAAAACAATGTTGATCTTAGTTGTGATTTTGGTGCCATTGGCTAATTCATTGGTAGAATTATTTGCTTTTGATACATGAGTACAGAGGTACCTTGGAACTTTGTTCCAGAAGGCTGCTCAAGTTGCAATTTGGTCGAGTTCCAAGTCGAATTTCTCCATAAGAAATTACGTTAATTAATTGAATTCATTCCAGACCACCAAATGATTGCCTATTTAAACTTGTCTACCTACCTAACTAATGATAAAAAACATTAACAATCAATATAAAATTAATACACACATGAAAAAACACACATACAAAAGCAATATGAAAAATATTAAATAAATGACAGTCATCTGAGGTCCATTTAAGGACTAACATAAAGAGCATCTTTGTGGTGATCCATCTTTCCTCATCGGAGATGCGCCATGTGATGCCTTTGTCTGCCTGGCGCCAGAGTAGGTTTCATGAAATATGCCAAATGTTGGCATATGCATGAATTGCTTTGAGAAATGCTCTTATTGTCATGAGAATATACAAATGCATGTGAAATGTGCCAACGCAATCAAGAAAAACTGTAATTTGCACAAGGGTGTATGCTCCTGAACTCCACAATTCTGAACGATAGCCAGTTCCCACTTTCTCATTGTCACTGAATGATCATTTTTCTTTAGCAGACTGTTACTTATTCATATCAAAGATACAGGTTTCAACATTGCAAGGCTCAACACTACAATATGTAAAGTTCACTGGCAAGAGAAAGCAGTCACACACACATATAACGTCTTCAGATCTCTAGATACAGTACGACAGCAAACAAAAAAGTCACACAGAACGATATGACACAAAAACAGCAAAATGTGTGTAAAATTATTAGTGCGAAACTTAGATATCATTTAGATTTTCCAGTGACATAAGATTGAAGTTTGAATAACATCTCACTATTCTCACCAATTTACAAAATGTTAGATAGATAGATGTAGATAGATAGCAGATAGATAGATAATTCTAAAAAGATCGGCATCAATGAGACCATTAGTTCCATTATTCATAAACTCCCTAACTATTAACCACTTCACATTTGGAAAAGTGATTCTGCTCCCTGTTTTATCCATACTAGGATTAATTTAACATAGTATTGCGAGTGACGTGACTCTTCACATGTGACTTATGGCGAGGGACTTGGGACACAGGCAACAGGCAGAGCCACCTGGGGGAGGGTGCATAGTGAAGATGCCACAGCAATGCTGATAAACAGTAAAAAGTACAAACGGCACGTAGCAGGTTCTTGTCATTTGCTATTTCAAGATTGATGTAATTCTGATTGTTGTCAGATTTTGGTCTTCGTATGGCCACTTCCTAGTTACTGTGCTACAGCAAATACCTGAAAGCCAGTTAGCATGTAGCCCTTATATTGTGTATCTAAAACTGATGTCATAATGCCTCAGAACCTTGGATTGATGAGTTCATGATTTGACTAATGCAACCTAAAGACATAAACTACAGTACAGATAAAAATAATCTCTCAAGGAACAATTCAACTAAAAAACAGTACCAGATCCTGGCTTTTAATAATTATCAGTTTGTGATATTTTTTGGGCCTGCTGATTGTAGTCTACTTGAACATTTCCTTATCTGTTTGTTTCCCAGCCTAAATACTTTTGAGAAAGCAATGCAGGAAATACATACTCAGCATACCAGAAGACCAAAAGATCTTTGTCTTTGCAATTTCTATAATGCAGCATTACAAATAGTAAATATGTATTACTCAAACAACTAGCAACAATTCTCATTATTATTACTATTATTACATCAATCTGAAATAATAATGCTTTATTTTAATTATTATTACTGTAGGCTGCTGTAGGATTATGTTCAAAATGTATTCTGATCGAAGTTCGGATTATGCTACCTAGCAGACATTTTCCAGAAATATTTGCAGGAAAAGCACAAAATCAGCAACATAGGAGAAGGTGAAAATCAGGACAATACCGTATTTGTAAAAGCTTTAAAAGTTGAATCCGATGTGTAGCATCAAGAGATCCCCCCCTGTTTGACCTGCCTTACCTCATGAGTTGGCCCACCGCCTGAAATGTCAACAGGCGGGAAACAGTGCAGGCATGCTGGTACATGCCAGAATAAGATAGGAAACCACAATAACTCCTTTGTCATGGCTCCTAACGACCCTCTAAAACATGATTGTGACAGTTCAGATATTTCAGTAATGCAGTTCATCTTTCAGTAATCATACGTACTGTGCGTGATGTGTGGGACATCGGCCATCAGGAATGAATAGGTGGGAATAGCTGTCACAAACTTTGTTATGCAGAAAATTGTTGTGATTTGTGTAATTTCAGAACATGTCCTGATCATTTGCTGGATTAGAAGCTTTTTCTTTGCAACAGACTGCACATGGAGCTGCTTAACTGGTTTTTGCCTTTGTGAGATAGTGATGTTATGAAACACACTGCACACTAAGATTAGCCAAAAAATTCATGAAAATGATGGATTATTTAAATGACATACAAAGGACTACCAAACATGGGTGTCAATACAAATCTGGTTTGTATTAAAAAATCTTTAGCTCAAGCACTCATTTTAATCATTTAGAGTAAGCATGAGCTTAAGTCACATTTACGGAGTCATAGTATCCTGACTAAAGGTATCAAGTAGAACATCGCTATCCAAAACATGAAATATCATAATACTGTTCTCCCTATATCATGTATGCGTACAACTTGTTGTAACTGATTGCAAGGCAAAGAACAGATGGATAGATTTATGGTTTTATTCCTATGAGTAACAATAAAGCTTTGTGACAGTGACAGACAGCAGCATCCTTTCACTATAAATAGAATGAATGTGGTGTTTGTGTATGTCATAAAATCTTAGCCATGCAGTTGTGCAATGCTAACAAACACTGAGACCTCTCATACTTCAACAATACAGTATGTGTGTGCTGTGTAGGAAAACAATGAATAATAAATATTGCATCAATAATAAAACCTTTAATTGTAACCATAATTATGTGGACAATATGAAGGCTATATACTGTATGCCACAAGCAACAAAAAAAAACAAAAAATTATTCAGTTCTCAAGCTGAATAGCTATGCACCAAACCAGTATAAACCACTGTGCTTGGACAAAAAAGACAGAAAAAGATAACAGCATGATACAGTTATAAAAGGTAAATATACTTTAGTACATTAAATCAGGTATGTTGACTGCTGAAATTTGCTGGAACAAAATCATGCATTTTTAGTGACATGTTTGAAATGAAAATGGAACTGTGAGAAGATATATACAAAATATTTAGAGCATCAAACACTTAAGAAAGAGATGGCATGGTGGTTAACTAGTTAGCCCTGGGACCTGAGTTCAAGTCTCTGCCCAGGTTCTAAGTTTGTGGTGCTTGCATGTTCTCCCTGTCTTGTTGTGGAGTTTCCTCTGGGTGCTCTGGTTTTCACCCCTGCAGTCCAAAGCATGCTGAGGTATATTGGAGTTACCAAATTGCCTATATGTGTGTGTGCCATGCAATGGGTTGGCCGTCCATCTTAGCTGGCTCCCTGCCTTATGCCCATAGACTCCAGACCCACTGCAACCCTGAATAGGGCAAACAGATACAGAAAATGGATGGATGGACATTATAAAAAATATACTTTAAATGAGTATAGATGCTTTCTACACACAGCACTATAACCAGCATTATATCATTTTATTGAGCCAGGGGTGTTGCTTGAGCTTTTTACTAAATGCCATTTAACCCACTCCATGGACAAAAAATATATGATTCCTGCATTACCCATCTCTGTTAACTTGAAGTATGATTGCATACTTCTAATTTGTAGGTGTGTATTTGTAAGGAATTACCAATTTCTGTTCTACATACAGTGCCCTGGGTTAGGCTGAGTGGAACACAGTTTATTACTGTGTGATTCAGCTTAAGCAATTACATATGATATGTGAACTTTCTTTTCACTGGGGAAAACCATCATAATAAAGAAGATATATAATAGTATTTCAAATAAGAGGATGTAATTTTAACCCATATTCCATATTTCAACATTTCAAAACCAGGGAAAATTGTTTTATTTATATCTACATTAATGCTTGCACACATGTTTCTTAATAATGCTTATTGTCAGTGAGCCTTTTGGGTTGTTTCTTCTCAAAATAGGCTCTACCTTTCTATCAGGCCTTGTCTACAGTTTCCACAATGTCAATGCGGTCCAGGGATGTTGTCTGCAGGATACAGAGAGAGAGAAGTCAGGTCTTTGTATTTCCATCCTCACTGGAAGCCAGCGAGAGCTGGTGTATCAGCTGGGGTGGCTCACTGATTTGCACCAGTTAGCACAGTTGCGTCCCATCACCATGCGTAGGTGTTTGAATCCTGCATGCTTATTTAGTGTGTAAGGAATTCCCATCCATCCAGAAAATCAGAGTGATTTATATACTCTCATATGCTGCTAGGCTTGCCCCCTCCTTCCCTGATTTCCCCTCAGGGATTAATAAAGTTTAAACCCACAGGACTGTTAGGCTGTAAAGGAAACCTGCAAACTGAGGCCATACTTTGCCTTGCAAAACTGGAGCAGCACTACTTGCTGGGCCACCATGTTATACCAACACATTTTTGAGCATGTTTTACTTTGAAAATATATTAGATATTTGCTAACTTGCAAAATATATATGTGTATATGTCTATATGAAAAATATGCAGACATATTTTTTGAGCATGTATATTTAAGGTCAATCAGCAATTTAAACAAACAACATAAGTTTGGTGGAAGAGCAGTGTGTGAACATTTGAATGTTTGCTCATGCTGAAATTGCTAAAGAAAATAAAATTTAAGTAAACAAACAGTATATGTCTGCTGTTACTGCTACTGATGCTGGCATGAAATAGTCAGACAATGAGCACATGCAAACAGAGCCAGTGTAACCCCCCCCATCTACCCCAGTCCAAGTCACTGCTCTCAGTTGTGCCATACATGGACACTGCAACCTCTTCAACTACTGTACTCATCCCAGCTTTTAGCACAAACCGCAGGGAAAAGCTCTGCTGCTTAACCCAGACTTTTGTTTTATTTACACTTCTATGCTGATTCAGAAATCTCTGCTAATGGTGGAATCTGTTCTTGTTAAGTAATTTGAGATTTTGACAGTGAGGTTGCTTAAGTTCATCAAGGGGGAGGAAACTGGCACTGGTCGGTTCATATTTGAAATTTTGGATACCTTCTAGATTACATTTTAATCAGCTGACATCTTTATCCAGAGCAACACGCATTTCCATTTAAAAAAAATAAATCAAAAACATGCCTACTATATGACAAATTTATAACAGGTGTAAATATTACTACAGCCATTTATCACATTCCTATAATACTCATCAACCATAAAAAGAATGACTCTCTATCAGGCAATAATACAACTTTTGTTCTCAGCTCCAGTCCTGGGCCCCACTGTTATTGGCTGATTAAGAGGTCGTCCCAAAAACCTGCACTTACCACGGCTCTCCATGGACCCGGCTCCCCACCCCTGTGCTACAGTTATGTTTAGGTTGTTTTTTTCGTTTTAGTCAGGAATGTCAATACAGGTGACCAATTTAATACAAGGAATGAAACACACACACACACACACGCACACACACGCACACGCCCGCACACACAATGTGATAAAAACCTGTTATTTTGATGTTGTGGGGACCATTTTTCAGGTCTCCACAAAGATTTGTGAATGCAATCAAAAAACTAAAAAATTCTTGTATTTTGTTTGATTACTAATAGTTAGGGCTAGGAAGGGCTTGAGGTCATCATGTTGGGATTACAGTTTTCTCCATAGAAATTAATGGAGAGTCCCCACAAAGATATAATTACTAACCTGTGTGTTTGTGTGTGTGTATGTATATATGAAAGCATGTATACCCTGCCCTGCACCTCTGTCTTCCGGGACTCCTGTGACCATACAAAAAGGATGGATGGATGGATGGATGGATGGATGGATGATAATACATGGTTCTATTCTGTAACACCATCCTTCATATTTATCTGAGTGAAGATATTCCTGACACTTATTCTCTGGAGCAAAAAGGGTGGATTAGAGTTTTATTCAAAATAACATGAAGCATGACGGTATGTTTTCTTTAAACATTGCATAAAGCAATGCTTGATGTTAAGCTGATGTACGTGCCTAGAATACAAAACAGGCATTGAAGTATGTACAGGCAAGATGATCTGTACTTAAAGAATATCATACCTAAAAACACAATAACTGTAGAGTGACTGAAAGAAATAATAGATGAATTTTGGAAGATCTACTAATCTGACCCACATATACTATAAGGGTGTTTTGTGTATAGCCTAAAAATGACTTCCCTAATGCGATATAGCTATCAGCGGAATGTGTTTACAGCCACTTGTAATGAAAAGGCAACACCTAGCTAAAAAAAACAGCATGCTATTATCTTCCTGTGTGAGTGGAATGTGTTGTATGCATGTATTGCATATAAAAACATTGAGAAAGCAGTATAGAGAAACCTAGACATACACACACAGATGATAGAAGATAAGTTTGACCAGACAGTGGTAAAAAAATCCCAGAAAGAAGCTGATCTTGAAACACAAGATTTTTGTTCCCCTGTATTCTCCACATTAAGATTGAGACAAACAATAGCCTGCAATTTTCATTTTGTGAATGTATGGGGATAAACTGTGCTGAAATAGTTCAATATGTCACAAGACAATATTATCATCTATGAAACAAATTTCTGTGTATCATCTATATATACAAAATAAATAGAAAAAATAGGGTACATTGCTACGCACATGGGGGCCGATTCTTCATACGCTTACATCAAAAAAGGGCGTAGCTGCACATTATTTTCACTTAACGCTCTGTCCCATTGTCTGGAGTTATAGACGTGTTTTGGAAGGAGAAACACCAAAATATGGGCATGTCGTTTGTAAATGATTTTGCCTTGCATGCATTGCAGTGTTCAGAAAGCTGAACATGTAACAAAACAAAAATTTTTACATTATACAGTAGGCCTACATTTACAAGTAAATGTTACAGTCAAAAATGCTTGTGAATAATTCATATAATTATATAAGAATTATATATGAATTATACAACACAATAGTATACAGAAATATATAAATATATTCAAGTATATCACCATAAGGCGGGATTCAAAGGTTTCAGTCTGCCTTGTCAACACGCCTTGGAAGCAAATCAATTAGGCTAAATGACTGGTTGATTAATCTTTAAAAAAAAAAAAAAAAAAAAAAATCAAATTATAGGTTTAAAGGAATTTCTGTGTCCTAGCAATCCTAAGCCGCAGTGCATCAGTACTTGCACTTCTGGGACAGTGAGACAGAGACACCCAAATATTGATGCAGTTGTAGTGACCGTGGGCCATCAGGTCCCAGTGTAAACGGAGAGAGAGTTTGGTTCACATTGCGAGCAGTAAAACTCGTTCCCAGTGAGCATTGGACTCCACCAGGGCTGCGTTTTGTCATTGATTTTGTTCATAACTTTTATGGACAGAATTTCTAGGCATAACCATGGGGCGGAGGGGGTCCGGTTCAGGGGCCACAGGATCGCGTCTTTGCGTTTTGCAGATGATGTGGTCCTGTTGGCGTTGTCGGGCTGCAAATGGCACCATGCACTCCAAGTCTGAGGCCATGGTTCTCAACCCGAAAAGGGTGGATTGCCCTCTACTGGTGGTGGGATGAGTTTCTGCCTCAACCAGAGGAGTTTAAGTATCTCTGGCTCTGGTTCACGGGTGAGGGAAGAAAAGAGCGGGAGATCAACAGGCGAATCGGTGCAGCGTCGACAGTAATGCAGACGCTGTACCATTCTGTTGTGGTACAGTAAAAAGAGAGAGCTGAGCCAGAAAGCAACATTGATTTATGTTCTTACTCTCACCTATGGTCACGAGCTTTAGGTGGTAACCGAAAAAATTACGGATACAAGTGGCAGAAATGAGTTTCCTCTGCAGGGTGTCTGAGCTCAGCCTTAGAGATAGTGTGAGCAGCTCATACATTTGGGAGGAGCTGCTTCTCTGCATCGAAATGAGCCAGTAGAGATGGGTCGGGCATCTATCTACTGTAGCATGCCTCCTGGATGGTTCCCTGGGGAGATGTTTCGGGCATGTCCGACCAGGAGAAGTACCCGGGGCAGACCCAGAATATGCTAGAGAGATTATATCTCTCGGCTGGTGTGAGAACACCTTGGTATTGCCCCCGGTGGAGCTGGAGGAGGTGGTTGGTGAGAGGGAGGTCTGGGCATCCCTGCTTAGATTGCTGCCCCCACGACCTTACCGTGGATATGCGGTAGATAATGGATGGATAAATGTTTTTGTTTTTTTAACCAGAGCACTGCCAGATTTATGCAAATAGGTGCCAGAACACAGACAGTCAAAAACACAGAGGTCCTGGAACTCATTCGGGCAGGATCTGGCACAAATTAATAACTTGCTAGGGTAAGCCAGAATATTGCTGTTGCTAATCCTTTGCCTGCAACTTGATATTTCTAGCAATGATTATGGTGTAAAAAACATTTGATATCATTAGCATCTAGTGAGGTAACTAAATAAAATATAAAGATTAAACATTCAAAAAAGATGGTGTACCTCAACTTCATTGTCTTTGCTTGTTTCTATCATGTTTTTGGAGTCTTCTTGTATCCCATCTTGCCTTGTGCTGACATATATCAAGTCACAGGACTGGTCCTCTTTAATGGAACGGAGGCTTTCTACTGGAAGAAAATGCAAATCCATTCATACCATAGCCCTGATTTAAAAATGACAGTCTAAACCAATAAAACCAATTAGTTGCAAGGCATACCAACATCATCGCAATCCATGGGGGGATCATTTATATTTTGAGATTTCTGTTCATTGATAATCCCACATTTTGAATCCACTGTAGGCTGTACCTGCAGTGTAGACTGATCTACATCATCAGTAACTTCATCTGAAAGAAAAACAATGGTTTACTTAAAGCTATATTCTTAGTGATTTATAAACATTCATAGTGCATTATGACTGCCATAGAGCACTATAGATACATGTATAATGCAGTACAAAGAATCCTTACACCGATTATTCTAATGCATTATAAATGTAATATAGTGCATTATAGACATTATAATACATATGAGTATAATGTGTTATGCCTTTTGATATTTATAGCTATGTTTATAATGCTTTATGAATGCATTGTTTGTTATGAATGTGTTTATAAATTACTGAAAAGTGGTCTTAACTAAAGTGTTACCAGAACAATATTAGTCACATAAGGTCCATTAATGTGCAGCTGTACATACATAGCACTGTTTGATTAACAGTACTGGGAACTCACATGTCTCCTCTTCATCTGCTTGTCCAAACAGGGTTATCTTCCCGGTCTCAGCTGAGGCCTGCAATGGAGACTCAGACCATTGCATTTCCTCCCTTTCTCGGTCTTCTGAATCAATGAAGGGTTCTTTGAAGGGAACTTTTTTTTCTGTAAAGTCATTTTTTTCTATAGACATACATTCTACCTGCTCCTTGAGATCTGTGACTAGCATTGCTGACTCAGCGTCAGGATGATGATCGACGAAGGCAACTCCATACTCCTCTGTTGAATGGATAGCCAAGTCTGTTTTAAGTGCTAGGGTATGGGGGTCTGAGCCTGTTTTTAAGTTGAATAAACCTGCTTCCTCTTCCCCACACTCTTCATTTTCAACTCCTTTTGTGATGCCTAAGTCTATTTCAAGAATGTCCACCTTCAAAAAATAAGGAAATCATTTATGCAAGACAGACTTTAAGCTACACTTGATTGTGGTTTTTCCTAATTGTCAATATTCCTTTAAGCATTGTACAATATATATGTATGTGTGTACATAAATATGCACACACACACACATGAAGGGTAAACATATCCTTATGGGGACCGCTCATTCATTTCAATGGGAAAAATGCTAACGCTAACTATGACAACCTTAACCCCTACCCTGCCCTAACCATAAGTAACCAAACAAAATACAAGAGTTTTTGCATTTTTTGTTTTTTCATAGCAGTCACCGATTTTTATAAAACAGTGTTTTCCCTTATGGGGACCAGGAAACCGGTCCCCATAAGGGGAAAAAAATGGATATTTATCACGTTATGGGGACATTGTGTCCACATAAAGATAGGTAAACCCGCTCACACACACACACACACACAGAATGAAAATCATTTAAGTTGACTTGGGAAAAAAAACAGATTTATAAACAATGTGTGGTCAACATTACATATTTTTAAAACAATATGAAGGAAATCTCTGTTTACGAATGTTGTGCTTTAACAAAATAAAACAATCCACTTTAGATAACCTAACCTACAAAATAAAGTTTATATACAATAAAGCAAGAAGTGTTTTATTAAACATTCTGACAGTGTTTGTTCAGGTTCACTTCTTTTTTGTGCTCAGATTGCAGTGCAGTGTGATACGCACCTCAAGATCTTCCAGATCCACATCACTGCTTTTCAATGAACTTGCATGTTCTGAAAAGAAAATTCACAAGGAACTGTTAAGCTATACATTAAAAAGTCCCTTTGTAACTGACATACAGCATTCAATACTGATGTGCAGAAGCAGCTTCCTGGAATTTGCTTTACTGGACCATGAGTGTTTCATACTTCTATAGAATGCATGTGATATTCACTATAGAAGTTATATGTGGCATTGTATAGTCATATAACAGTACACCTTTCTTCTTTTTGAAAATCTCAATATGTAAAATATCATATTAAATTAAAAGGGAAACCGTATACAAAACCCATGCAGCGTAATATAGACTATTCTACCTATGTTTGTGTAGATTTTCCCTTTTTGTAGGTTTTCTCCAACTGTCCAGGAGTTCTGCAGAATTTGTGAATTTTCAAGAACAGACTTCTCTATTGACAGGTAAATTACAGCAGATTTGAAATGAGGAGAAAATTCCTGCTGTGAATTCAGAGTACAATGCAAGTCCTATTTCTGTTTGAAAGTTTGTAGGCCCTAAATGTTGCTAGGTGTTATGTAGGAGCCCTTGTGGATGTATATTAACATGTCACAAAGAACTGCTTAGAAAAGGTTGCTTAGTAGAGGCTGGAAATGCATAACTGAAGGGCAAAACAGCAGAAAAAAGACTTTTAAAACAGCCAAGTACCGCTAGGCAAAACATTAAAGCATATTTTTAGATGTGTGTATTTAGCATAGTGATGGACAGGATGAGGCTTCAAAACCCACAACCAAGTCAGAAGTATCATTATTTTCATCTTCAGTGATATGATCCCTGGGTCATACACTAAGATGAAATTTCAATCTCATGGGTCATAGTGCAAGAAACAGTAATAAATAGAATATAAATATGTAAGACATTCACTGACTAATTTAAAGCATTTCTCAATCATTATTTTATTGGTACCCCATAAGAAGTGATATTCTGCTATGTACAGAGTATTTTTTCTAATAGAAATTTCTGATTTAGTACATAAAAGTCCATCCAGCATATCAAGGCATTACCACTAATGTAGATGCACCTATAACTTTTTCTATTCTAAAAAAGAATGCAGCCCTGTTTTCAAAATCCTGTGTTATATCATACATGCCTGAGTTATGTGCTATGTCTGAAACAAGGCCCCAAATAGGTCATTATAACTAGCAAACAACAAGCTACTGCTTAAGGTTGTTATTTTAGCCTAGAGCAGGGGTGTTAAACTGAAGTGCTCGCAAGCCTCAGGGAATGCTGTCTTTGACGGAAGACAAGTCAGTAATAATAATCCTCTTTCTGCTTTGAGCTGTTGATTGAACAGAACCTTCTACTATCCGTTGCCGATTAAAAGTATTAAATTGTTTTATTTGCAACAGTAAAACATTTAAAGGTATACTTTTTAAGAAAGCATACACTCAGTTACATAATACTGTATACACGCAGTTACATAATACTGTAGCAATGCTATTTGTTTCTGATTTCATTAAACGAAGTTAAAGGAAAAAAGTTCAAGTTAAATGAAGTGAAAGGGAAAAGGAGAAAACTACTTGGAACAATCTGATAGTAACAGTTAACAAATACACATTATCTCCACTAGTATGTGTGTAAACTGTGGAGTTGTGGTTTTTGAGCCCATCTTAGAGGAATGCTCTGCTCTGTGGTACCCTCTGCTGGAGCTGTGGAGTTGTGATTTTCAAGAAACAGCTCAGTTAACAATGATTGACATTCCATTATGCTACACTGTGAAAAATGAAAGCTCTGTAATCCTTTGGAATCAAGGCACTGGACCTACTGTATATGTTTAGAAGAATAAAATAAGTACTTGTCCTCTGTGCCATTTTTAAAATGTCATTCAATGATTTTATTATTATTCACCACTGAATCAACTTTTTGGATTCTCATATAATGCTTCTCGTTTGGAAGATGCAAAATTTGCTTTTCCCAATATTACTCTGGAGGAATTGTCTTTTTCAGTATAAAAGGACTCCACCACACACTCATTTGTTCTCTGATGTAGATGATGTTTTCCCCTAAAAATGGCTCTATGAAAGTTGTGACTACAGACACTCAAGCACTGATCTCGAGGCTTGTTGAACACCCCTATACACATAACCTTTAGAACGTAAAAGGGTATTATGTTGCATATTTGGAAAAAAAACCCACTATATTTAAGGCAACAGGACAAACAGTCTGATTGATCACATACATGCACAGTATGGTAAATAATGTCAAATTCCTTCTAAAAAAACTGTAGTCTATATATCTTTCTTCAGAAGCATGTGGACAATAGACAGAAAGCTACCAATGTTTTATTGTCCTCACGACCTGAATGCAACAAATTTCACAATCTGTACATTTTCCACCTTGACAAAACCAACTGCAAATTGTGAAACCTTACTGTATAGTCAAATCCTACTGAATGCCAAATTTCACAATCTGAATATAATCCACCTTGACAAAACCAATAGCAAATTGCAAAGCCTCATTTTATAGCAGTACTATAGTCATCAAGGCTGCATCCCATTCTCATAACTGGACGCTACTGTTCTTCACTGTTTTACTAGTTCGTAATCTCAGCTTCTTTGATATTGATTTTTGCTTGTGTTTCAGCCTCCAGTGAGAAATGTGTTGAATAGACTATTACCAAATTTCCTGTCTAATGTGTTACACAGGCAGGTACACCAAACTCCTGCTGAGTAGCTCGGGTGTAATTTTTATTTCCATTTATAGAGGGGTGTTTGTATATCTCCAAATGATCCTGATCCTGATTTTTAATTAATTCCACTGAACCATTTTCTGTATTTGGTGCCATTCCCTGTGCCATGCATTCAGAATGAAGTGGCCTCCTTAAGATCTTTAGTTTTCAACTGACACTTTAGCCTTTCCATTATGTGCATGCAAATGTTCTTCTCTGTAAAACTGTATAGGTTACTTGCATACTATATTAAATTATTATCATTCAGTCTTTTATTCACACAAATATTTCTGGACAATTTTCTTGAGAATACAGTTATAATGGGCAGATTGATAGGCATTGTGTATGTACATATGGAATAACTTGCCCTTGCACGTTAGAGAAGCCCCCTCACTGTCCACCCTTAAAACACGTCTTAAAACTGACTTATGCTTTGGTTTTTGGCTCCAGCAGGAGTTTTCTTTTAGTTATCTGACTTTGTTTTTGTTTTTCTTTTCTCTCTCCAGTGCTCCAATGTACAGCACTTTGTGTCAGCTATGGTTGTTTTAAAGTGCTTTTATAAATAAAGATGGTATGGTATGGTATGGTATATAAACAGGGGTGTCAGCAAGGCATGGATACCCTGGCAGATTCAGGGGACCCGGCACTTTACAAGGGCCCTTGCATACAGTATGACAGGGGGTTTTGTAACATATGTTAAACTGGGCAGGTGGGTCAAGGTGACATTTTTTTCAATGGTGCAGAATTTCTAGGTACGTCCCTGGATATAAATAAATCATTTACATGTCATCACTAGTAATTTTCTGTGTACAGTTCTTAATGCTAATTCCAGCTATTGCTACAGTAAAATGAAGAGACCTCATTGCCTTATTATAAACAATTTGTTTCTTCACTAAATTTTGAATCAAGTTATGGAATCTATATTGTTGCACCTACTTTTTGTATGAACAGCATTGTGCATCACGGTGACATTGAGGGTTTCTGGGCTTAGCAGGATGTCCACATCTGCAGGTGACGGGTCAATGGAGGCCAACAGTGTAGAGATAGATGGAGCCTGTGACTGGCAAGCAAGTAGGTCTGGGGTAGTTGGGGATGAGGGTGGAGACACAGATGGAGAAAGAGGAGAAGGGTCTGGAGCAGTGGTGGCATGGAAGGGGGCTGTCTGTAAAGAAGGAGGCAACAGATCTGGGGGGGATCTTGATGGAGGCAAGGTGGAGGATGGAACCAAGGAACCAGGAGAAGCAGGTGGAATACTGGGTTGGTAGTCTGACACAGTATCAAGGATATGTTGACTGCATTGGGTAGATGCCTGTGATGAGGAGGTAGGGCTGAAAGCCACTGATATCTCTACCAGGGGGCTGCTCTTGCTGGTGGGTGCCGGCAAATCCGACTTCTTAAAAATAAAGGCTCTTTCAGTTAAGCTGCGCTGAAAGTGCCGGAATGGAGGCTTTCCTGTATATAAAAACAGAATGGATTAAGAAGAATGTATGCATTAGCTTCAAGCTAAATACTCTTTCCTAAAGCAACCTACTGTATATAAGAAACATAAATCAGGCCACCACCATTAGCAAGAATCCACTTGTTAAGTCTGACACAATGCAAGACATAAAAACAGGGCCTGACAGTTCAAACAAACCACAATGACAGAACCGGTATCATTATTCAACATAAAAAGCCATTGTTAAGGATGAAAAATGGGCTAAATTCCTTTATTTTAAACAGAGTGATGAGTTTAGCTGTTCTCCCAGAAGGGATTAGCGGTATATCGGTACATGGTCAATACATCATGAACGGATACATTTCTTGACACAGGTGGAACCTAAATTCACAAGTACACAATCAACATGGAAAACATTATGGTAAATGTGCCCTTGAATTTTGGTTTCCCAATGAATTACATCAACACTGGAAAGAGAGTAGTTGATAAAACCAAGACTGTTCATCGGATATGTTGCTGAATACTCATACAACATGCTAATTCATTTGAGACAACATCATCTGAGTGTGTGCACGACCTGAGTAAAGCAGAAACAGCCTCTGCAAGTTAGTCCCTCTATGGCATTAAGCTAATTTAGCCACAGATGGGCGACCATACTTGGTAGTAGGGAACGCAGGGTTTAGCTTCTTAGGACTGTTATGATGCTACATTTTCGATTTTTCGATTTATTTTTTAACAAGGTGCAAATAAGCATCTCTTGTTATTCAGACACATTGATGGACGCATTGCCATCGGTTTACAACTTTCTGTAAATGTGTTTGCAGTTTTAATAATAATAGAATAAATTATGTTTTTCCTGCGTTACAGAAATTGCACCAAAACATAACACTGCAGCATACTGGCTTATACAGTAGTACCTCAGTTCTCAAACTCATTAGAACTTGAATTTCTTAAAAGTCGAACCAGCCAGAACTACCTAGAACTCGATCTGAATCTCAGAAGTCAAACCGTGAACGCCGACCTAAAATCACGCGGCACGTCTCTCAGCGGAAACAAAGGGTAAAGCTTCAGTCTCAGCCTCGCATTCGTTGTGATAGCATCATGCATGTTTACACTAGCTGAATATGAATATTTAGACAGTAAAAATACATTTAGACAACGATAGACAGTAACAGTAATTATTATTATATAATAAAATACATTTAAAAATAAAGATTTCTTATTAAGTATTTTAATATTAATAATAAACCATTAATACATTTAATTATAATAATATTGTCGTGCCGAGCGGGGACGGAACGGAGACAAAGGTGCAGACGTCAGGGTATCGGGGAATACGGGGTTTAATTACAGGTAAGTCAGGCAAAAAGCAGACGGGCAATACAATGACCGGACTGGGGAAAGAAACTGAAACACGGACTAAATACAGAGGACTAATGACAACAACCAGAAACAGCTGATCACACGAGGATTCCACACGGGGTTAACGAGGGGGCGTGGCACACGGAAGGAGTGGACGATCAGGGCAGGACACATTGTTTTCTTTAACTTTACACATTGTTTGGATACATTTATTTTCTTACTTTACAAATTACTGTTTTGATAAATGTGCTTAGATGTGTTTAGTACAGTATATGCTCTTCTTGTTTTATCCGGTTCATTTTGTGTTTAAATGCTAAAAAAAAAACATATTTAGGTGTAATGTTTTGGGGCTGGGAACCACTTAATTGGTTTTCCATTATTTCTTATGGGGAAAATTCGATCACAACTCGAACTTTTTAGAATTCGATCCAGAGTTCTGAACGGATTAAATTTGTGTTCTGAGGTACCACTGTACCCAGATTGGCCCTAGAAACAATATAGTCACATTAGTTGTTCAAACCTCATGACTTCAGTCAGTTTGAGACTTTGAAGCCACGGTTGGTGGAATTGCTGTGCATGTCAGTCACTGATTGGTTTAGTGTAGTACGAACTAATACGCTAATTACGAGTGGGTGAAACCAGTCAGAGTGGGTGAAACCTGTATAACATTTTTCCCACCCATCTCAATTTATTTTGACTAACAATCTCAAAGCTGCACAATTTAAGTGCATCTAGGGTCATTTGACAGTAATATTTATTCTTTTCAGCCAAATCACAAGCTTAGTATTACTGGTGAACGCTCCACCCTCCCTCTCACCTGTAAGTGGGGAGGCAGGGTTTGGAGGATCACAAGAAGATGATGAAGACAGCTGCCTGAAGAACTCCAGTGGATTGATGGAACGTTGCGAGACCAGTGCTGCCGCCTCCTACAGAATGGGAGGAGCGAATACTGCTTTACAGTTCTAACATGTATGCATTGGACCAGTGTTACTGCTGAATTATTCAAAGGCCAAATATTAAGACTACAAAACATAACTCTTTTAAGATAGCTTCTTAACTTACTGCTGCCTTCTCAATGGACTCACTCCGTCTGAAGCTGGCTCTCATCTCTTCCTCATGCTCCTTTTTCTGCTGCTCCTACAGCAAACCCCAAGGCACAAAACTGGAATACCTTCATCAAATAAACACATCTGGTTCTAAAATATTACAAATCGCACTGCCCACACCCATCCACACCAAACTTAAAACTAAAATCCTTTTTCTATCAAATGTATAAACAGAATAATTAAACTATCAAATTACATTTTAATAATTTAGCAGTCTTTTTACAAGGTTAATGAACTGTCAGAACACCTCTGTCACTCTCATCTCCTATTACAATTATTTATGCAACCAAACATTGACGGCACTTGCCTTAATCCTGTTGTGCTTAATCTAATTAATGTCGGTATTTCAAAAGGAGTCTTTTTTTAATCTTCACATGCTATTTGTAACTGACATAAATGCTCAGTCATTCACTCTCACAAGGCCAGCTCTTTTGAATGTCACCATATGCCACTAACTCACCCACTGGATCATCTCCTGTTTTTGTGCTGCTGCCTCCTTCTCTTCCTCTATTCTCCTGTCAAAACAGAACATGAAAGAACAAGAACATTCGGTGACAACACGATCTGGAAAATATTGTAAAACATTCTAAAAGATTTCATGAATCACCAATGACAAGTTAATCAGTCACGAGAAAAAAACTAAACCACTTAGAAAGTTCATGAACAATTCTAATATTGGATAAACTGCTGCAAAATACAAACAAAGAAGATTAGATAAGTGTTTCAGCATTATTTAGAGAATATTACTACTTGGAAACAACAGCAAAGTTTTTTTGGTGGGGAGGACGGGGGGCAGACAATCACTACACCATTTTAGCAAAGAGAAATCTGAGAGCAGTCTGTCTGCCAATCAGTTCTGTTTCCTGGAGTGATTTTGGACCATGAAAAATGAATGAAGGTTGTTTTGTTACCTACATGTAACTAAAATCTGAAATTAAAATGACAAGTTCAAGTTAAGCTCCAGCAGAGAGGCACTGCTGCTCACAGGGGGCTCTATCACAAAATAGGCTGCAATGTTTCCATATATTGACATCCAGACCTCCTCTCCTGTATCCTATTCTCTTTCTCAATCATCTTCCTTTCCCTCTCCTCTGCCTCTCTGTGCTCCTGTTGTATTCTTTTTATTTCCAAGAGCCTCCTTTCTTCGAATGCCCGTCTCTTCTCTTCTGCTTTCCTCGCATCTTCCTCTCTCTAGCGAAGAAAGTGAGTTGGGAAAGGGTTACCTGGAGTTGAGACCACATCATTTCAGCTGAAACCTTGTTTGTGTGTAACACATAAATTCTTATACTTCACCCAGGTTGAGAAGCTGATCACAGTGAACCACTGAATTCAAATATTTTGGTACTCACATCTGACCGTGCCCAAAAGGACTCCCTCTTCATTCTTTGTATCTCCATCACAGCTATTGTCCTCTTATAGTTAGTTCCCTGAAAGGACAAATGAAAGAGATCAATCACAAACACAGCACAGTGAAGTCCAGCCATCACAATACCGTCGTCATCTTTGCTTCTATATGGGGAGCAAACATCCCAATACGAATTCCTTTTAGCGAATACAGGCATGGAAAAAATTAAGAGACCACAGCACAATTTTTTGTTTGACTCAATTCTCAATGTATGGGTGTGCATCTATGAGTAATATACAATATATATATATATATATATATATATATATATATATGCGCACAGTGGTACCTCAGTACTCAAACTTATTAGAACTCGAATTTCTTAAAAAAAAATTACCTAGAACTCGATCTGAATCTCAGAAGTGGAACCGTGAATGCCAACCTAAGATAACTTGTATGCGCGGGGAAATGAGTCACGCGGCATGTCTCTCAGCGGAAACAAAGGGTAAAGCTTCAGTCTCAGCCTCGCATTCGCTGTGACAGCATCATGCATGTTTACACTAGTTGAATACATATATTTAGACAGTAAAAATACATTTAGACAATGATAGACAGTAACAGTGATTATTATTATATAATAAAATACATTTAAAAATAAAGATTTCTTATTAAGTATTTTAATATTAATAATAAACCATTAATACATTTAATACATCCCATTATAATAATATTGTCGTGTTGAGCGGGGACGGAACGGAGACAAAGGAATGCTGCTTAGTGCAGCCTTCTGCCAGCAGAACCACAACTAAACCAAAATTTAAAAATGTAGATTTGTTATAGAGTGGTCTAAATTTTTTCCACAACTGTATATTACCACTCCATGCTTGCTTTAATTTGAATGTTGTTAACTGACAGCAATGAGTTTAGTAGAAAATGTATCAACAAATACTGAAGCTCGGACTCTCACCACAGATTCTTCTTTGTCCACAGAGCAAGACCCACTCTTCCCATGCACTGCTGGGGTGCCCATTGTGCTGAACATGGCACTTATCCGATCCTCTGTCACATCTTCCAGTGTCTTAGCGCTGACAAACATGTGAGCTTCCTGGAAGAAAGACAGTCCAAAGGTGAAACAGGATAACCTCAAAAATTAGGGTAGGAGTAAGGGCCAGAAAATTGACTCCAGGATTGTTCGCGTAACCTATATGTCCACTGATATCATCAGTTAATGTATATTGTAACCATGAAATTAGTGTTGTCAACTATGCAGACCATGCAAATGGTCTTATTAGCACTTGATGAATAATGGCAGTTAGTTTATGTCATCACCAGGTACTATTAATTACGTTGACATGTTAAGTTCACAAATGTTATTATATTATTTTTGAATTTCAGGGAGGGAAGAGACACGCACTGGCTTAAAAAAAGAATAACAGTACCTACATATTACCACTAGGGCAAAACTATTATTTTTGTCATAATATATATAAACTGGATCCAGTCAACAAAATGAGATGTAACTTATTTGTTTTAAGAACATAAGAAATTTACAAACGAGAGGAGGCCATTCGGCCCATCAAGCTCGTTTGGGGAGAACTTAACTAATAGCTCAGAGTTGTTAAAATCTTATCTAGCTCTGATTGAAATGAATCCAGGGTTTTAGCTTGCGCTACACTAGTAGGAAGACTATTCCATACTCTAACTACATGCTGTGTAAAGAAGTGCTTTCTCAAATTCATTTTAAAATGTTCTCCCACTAATTTCCACTTATGGCCACGAGTTCTAGTATTTAAACTAATATTGAAGTAGTCATTTGGCTGAACAACATCCAGACCTGTTAAAATCTTACAGTATATACCTGGATCATGACTCCCCTTCGTCTCCTTTGCTCAAGGCTAAACAGATTCAGCTCAGCTAACCTCTCCTCATAAGACATTCCTCTAAGACCAGGAATCATTCTCGTAGCCCTACATTATACCCTTTCCAAGGCAGCAATGTCCTTTTTAAGGTATGGTGAACAAACCTGCACACTGAGCTGGCCCCATAATTACCTAAGTCATTATTTTTATAGAACCATAAAATAACCTTTAGGACATATGGATTAAATGCAGAAGACACATTTTGTTGTTGTGCACTGTGTGCTGTGGTGTCTATCAACACTGATCTCTAAATTTGAATGCCCATTAAAATTGTCTCCAGTGTGTACTAGTGGTGGGCGGATCGATCCAAGTATCGATAATATCCATAGTAATGTTGGTATTGATATTGATAAATACCAGTTTAATGAGATCGATACTTTAGTTTCCATTTCTCTCCTGAATGCACTGTGGCTGTCTATATAAGCGCTGCTGCTCTCACTTGCCGCTCCCGGCTGTCACAGCGCAGAGCAGGCTTTGCTCCTCCTCCTCAGTCTTGTGATTTGATGTTGTACCGTCACGTGACTCAGCGGCGCCGGGCAAGCAAACAGGCTCACTCGTGCACGCAGACACACACGCACTGTTATCCAGGTAGATTATAATGGTGCCAGTAATATTTTAGTCATCTTCAATATTAGTTAATATTAAATTTTCAAAGTGTAAGTGGTTAAAACTCAAAATGAATAAATTATGCTAAGACCTTTTTTATCATGGATGCTAGTGCTAGCATCTGTGTCAAATAGGTAAATGGTTTGGGTTAACGTGATAATTCTTCAAAGTCACCGTGACCAGAACCACGGAATGCGGTTAATCAAAGTTATTTTTTTAACTCATTTTTTTTGTTGATTAATTAATCAAAATTATCGTTTTATTTGATACAATTTTATCCCATTGCCCTACGGTGGCCCCTAGAGACAAAACACACACAAAAGAAAAAGCAGAAACAAAATGAAAATGCGCAGCAAATTAAAAAAACACACAAAAGAAAAAGCAGAAACAAAATGAAAATGCGCAGCAAATTAAAAAAACACACGCAAAAGAAAAAGCAGAAACAAAATGAAAATGCGCAGCAAATTAAAAAAACACACACAAAAGAAAAAGCAGAAACAAAATGAAAATGCGCAGCAAATTAAAAAAACACACGCAAAAGAAAAAGCAGAAACAAAATGAAAATGCGCAGCAAGTTAAAAAAACACACGCAAAAGAAAAAGCAGAAACAAAATGAAAATGCGCTGCAAATGAAAAAACACACACAAAAGAAAAAGCAGAAACAAAATGAAAATGCGCTGCAAATGAAAAAACACACACAAAAGAAAAAGCAGAAACAAAATGAAAATGCGCAGCAAATTAAAAAAACACACAAAAGAAAAAGCAGAAACAAAATGAAAATGCGCAGCAAATTAAAAAAACACACGCAAAAGAAAAAGCAGAAACAAAATGAAAATGCGCAGCAAATTAAAAAAACACACACAAAAGAAAAAGCAGAAACAAAATGAAAATGCGCAGCAAATTAAAAAAACACACACAAAAGAAAAAGCAGAAACAAAATGAAAATGCGCAGCAAGTTAAAAAAACACACGCAAAAGAAAAAGCAGAAACAAAATGAAAATGCGCTGCAAATGAAAAAACACACACAAAAGAAAAAGCAGAAACAAAATGAAAATGCGCAGCAAATTAAAAAAACACACGCAAAAGAAAAAGCAGAAACAAAATGAAAATGCGCAGCAAGTAGACAATCCCAAACCGGAAGTGCTCCACCACGCTAGGGGGCGCGGTGAGCTCATGTGGCACAGTCGCTACACAGTAGTGATGGGAAGTTCGACTGAATTAACTGATTTGATTCTTTCGAGCTGTCCGTTGTAATGAATCGATTCTAAAATCGATTCTGTGATTCACTTTTTTTTCCGTCTTTTTTGCGCCTGACCGTATGAGTCAACGAATCATGGGATCGGATAATAAATCAAACGGTGTCTCAAGGTTACGTTATTTGACTGAAAGATGGGGCTGGTGTTCAACAAAAATGTTCAGCTTGACTATTCACAATAAAAAAAACAATATATAAAAAGCAGAAAGGGTGTCGATGCTGAATAAACACGCGTGTATATATAGTTCTTATTTTCTTGACTTTAGCCAAATTCATGTGCATGAGTATCAAGGACTACATCACAGTTAACAACTGCAATATTACCAATACAATCACACACACATACAATGAGCATGAGTAAACTTGCATACGTTGTTGTGTAAACGTCAAAGTTAATAAATATCTTTGGTTTTTGATGAAAGACATATGGTTTTATTATGCAGAAATGCAATAATTTACTGTTGTGAACGCCGCAATGGCTCTTGGGATCGGTTCGCAAACCATCCGTTTGACTTGCCGACGGAGTGTCCAAGAGTCCGTTCGATGAACAAATCGTGTAACTACGCCGGTCACAAGGGAGTCAACGCTTCATACTGATGTTCAAATTCCCGTTTTATTTTATCCTCTTCTTGCAAAGAACACCGTGAAAACTATGGACGCAAAATAAAGTTTTTCGGTATAATACACACACATATATGTACATCTTTATACAGAAAATAAACATATCTGAAATATTTATGCAACAAACAAAAATAATAATTACCGTGTTGCCTCTTTGACCAGTCGTAGAAAGAGTCGTAGCTTGCCATTCACTGTCTATTACTAAATGCCCTTACGTGAGAACTTCCGGTTCAAAGCCACGTTGGTCATGTGACTTAATAGCTCATTCTTATGCAAATACTTTTAAAACTTCAAATAATGTAGGCAACACCACAAACTCCTTTAAACAATAAATAAAATTAATGATATTATTTTAACTCTCTTTTGGGAAATTCACTTTAACAGTGTTGTCATGGCAAAATTAACACACTTCTTAGTGTCAGCTACACTCCCACCAAATTACCTTGATTTAAGACCCGTTTGAAATTACACTGTTGACATCACAAATTTTACAGAAATAAATCAATGGTAATTTCTTAGTTCTTAGTCAAACACATTTGGAGTAAACATTTCAACATATACATATATAACTCTTAACAAATTCTTAAATCAGAAATACTGTATTGATTACATGACCAGAAGTATAAACTTTAATGTAAACAACATGGAACTCAATCTTTGTGGATCAGTAACCTTCCCTCAATTAAGTACTAATCAAATAATATCTGGAGCTCTAAAGAGTTTTCAATTGCTTTCCACAAGAACCACTAACTTTTGAATAGGACGTTCTAAAATGGTTGGTTTGGTAAGGCGTTCACCCTTTTTGCCTAATTTCGCTTCTCCCATCTGTATTGTCACTTTTCGCACCAGTCCGTCATCATCTTTCTGGACATCAATATCTTTGGCGAGTCTCCACTGACAGCGAGGAACCTCTTCATCTTTAACAATGACAATGTCACTGACTTGAACGTTTCTCTTAGGAGTATGCCATCTTTGTCTAAGAGTAATGTTGGCGAGATATTCTTTTCTCCATCTACACCAAAATTGTTCAGACAGGTACTGTACTCGCCTCCACCTCCTTTTGGCATACAAGTCTTCCTGAACAAACTTTCCTGGTGGGGGAAGTAAAGTAGAAGACTTCATCTGGAGCAGATGGTTAGGTGTCAAGGGGTTTAAACTTTTTGGGTCGTTGATACAGTCAACAGTAAGTGGACGGCTATTGACAATGGACATAGCTTCGTAAAAAAATGTCCTCAAGGAAGCATCATCCAGTCTCCCAGCACTTTGGGCAAGAACTGAGCTTAGCACGTTCCTCACTGTTCTAATTAGTCTCTCCCAAACACCTCCTACATGACTTGAATCTGGTACGTTCATAATAAAGTCACATTGTCTTTCTGTCAAATATACAGCCAGTCTCTCTTTGTCCAATTCATTTAGGGCTCTTCCAAATTCATTTTTTGCTCCGACAAAATTAGATCCTTGATCTGACCTAATTTGTCTAACAGATCCTCGGATTGCTATAAAACAACGTAAGGCATTGATCAATGCATCAGTTGTCATGTCTTCTAGCATCTCTAAATGAATTGCTCTGGAGCTAAGGCACGTAAGAAGTAGTCCATATCTTTTGTGCTCTTTACGACCTTGTTTGGTATGAAAGGGACCAAAGCAATCCATACCGCAGTAAGAGAAAGGCGGTGAGGGATCGACACGATCGGTAGGCAGGTCTGCCATCCGTTGCCCTTCTGCTGGTCTACGAGCCTTCCTACAAGTAACACACTGTCTTATGTATTTAGCTACTGCCCTGCTGCCTCCAATAATCCAGTAACCACTAACCCTCAACTCATTCAGGGTTTGACCTCTGCCTTGATGCTGGATTTTTTTGTGACAGTGACTAATAATCAAATTTGTGAAGACAGAGTCTTTGGGAAGAATTATCGGGTGCTTAAAGTTGTGAGGTGAAGATGCTCTCCTTAGTCTCCCTCCCACTCTAAGCATGCCATCTTGTATGATGGGATCGAGCTGATACAACTGGTGATTAGATGGGAGCTTTCCAGATTCTTGGCTAAGAATATTCAGTTCCTCTTTGAAAACATTTTGTTGAACAAGTCTAATGATTGCAGCAGCAGCTCGCTCCTTTTCTTCCACATTTAAAGGGTCTGTCTTCTTGATCCGCTTAGCTAGTCGTTGAATTCGAGCAACAACATTTACTGCAGTGGTCCACCTTGAGAATCGTGACAGCCTGGTCAAAAGGCCATCTTCCCTTTCAGCTATTGTATTTAGCACTTCAATAATCTTCACCTCTGGATCTCCTATCAACAGCTCTGTAGTTCCTTTGTTTGTTGGTACTTCTCTTTCCCATAGGAACTTGGGTCCTGTGAGCCAATTGGAGCTGATAAGCTCCGATACTTTGAGACCCCTCGAAGCATGGTCAGCCGGATTCTCATCTGTCTCAACATAATACCACTGTGCTGGATCAGTGGTCTCCCTAATTCTCTGAACTCTATTTGCTACAAAGACATGAAACCTTCGAGCCTCATTATTGATGTAGCCCAAAACAACTTGAGAGTCAGTCCAAAAGTACTCTCTGTCAACCTTGAGCTCTAATTCGTCTCTTAAAAGGTTGCTCACAGAAGCAGAGATTACAGCTGCAGTTAACTCGAGTCTCGGTATTGTGACTACCTTTGTAGGTGCGACTCTCGCTTTGCCCATGATCAGAGAGCAATGTACTTTATCCTCACTGATGAATTTAATGTAAGAACACTGCCCATAACCATGACTACTGGCATCTGAAAAATGATGCAGTTCAACTCTCAGGATCTGTCCAAGGTTTAGGGGTACAAAGCATCTTGGAATCTGAATATTCTGAAGGTTTTCTAAATCATTGAGCCAGCTCTCCCACCTTGGCTTCAATTTGCCTGGCAATGGTTCGTCCCAGCTGATACCCCTTTGACACATCTCTTGGAGCACCCTTTTCCCTGTTAGGAGAACTGGGGCCAAAAAACCCAATGGGTCATACACAGAGGCCACAGCTGAGAGGATTCCACGTCTAGTTGCTGGTTTCTCATCAACCGAAACTGTGAAGGAGAACATGTCACTCTCTACATTCCATCTCACTCCTAGCACTCTCTGTACAGGAAGGTCATCATAATTAAGATCTACGTCTTTCTTTCCGGTTGCTCGCTCAGAGTCACAAACAGACTCCAACACTTCTCGATTATTAGAGATAAATTTATGAAGACGCAGGTTTCCTTTAGCACATAATGCTTGAGCCTCCTTCACCAGTTGAATTGCTTCGCCTACAGATTCTAGACTTATGAGGCCATCATCAACGTAGAAATTTTTTCTAACGAAGTCTGCCGCTAAAGGGTACTCACTCCCATTTTGACTAACAAGATATTTCAAGCCAAAATTTGCACAACCTGGAGACGATGTTGCGCCAAATAGATGTACTCTCATGCGGTATTCTGTGGGCTCTGAATTTGTATCTCCGTTCTCCCACCACAGAAATCTTAGAAAATCTCTGTCATCTTTGCTAACACGAAACCTGTGAAACATTTTCTCAATGTCACACATGACTGCAATCGGGTGTTTACGAAATCTACAGAGCACTCCAATCAGACCATTCGTAAGATCTGGTCCTGTCAGCAAATGATCATTTAAGGCAACACCCTCGTACTTTGCCGAACAATCAAAAACCACCCTGATTTTGTCAGGCTTTTTGGGGTGGTAAACACCCTGATGTGGAATATACCATGCATTTCCCGTTTCCGGTTGATTGTCAGCTTTCTCTGCGTCACCATCTTGGAGGACACCATCCATAAACCTCACATAATCCTTCTTGAACTTAGGATCTCTTTCAAATCTCCTCTTCAGATGCTTCAGTCGCACTAGGGCAAGATTCTTGTTGTCTGGTAGCTGAGGACGTGCTCTGAAAGGAAGGGGCATCTCCAGGTGGCCCTGCTCATTCTGCTTGATTCCTTCTTTCAGAATGTGTAGGAATTTAATATCTTCCTGCGATACACTCCTTTTCATTGAGCCAGTATCTGCAAAGTCAGACTCAAGGGCCTTAATGACAGCCATCGGGGTCACGGGTGGTAGCTCTCTGACAGATATACGATGGCACAGACCTGTCACTTGCTTGGAGTTTACCCTCTGTTGTGAACTTCCAACGATGCTCCAACCTAAGTCTGTCTTAATGGCATAGGGCTCATAATCACCTCCTGTGATTACCTGTCGTGGCACC
This sequence comes from Paramormyrops kingsleyae, assembly GCF_048594095.1. Lineage (NCBI taxonomy): Eukaryota > Metazoa > Chordata > Actinopteri > Osteoglossiformes > Mormyridae > Paramormyrops > Paramormyrops kingsleyae. The sequence continues at coordinate 20,760,532 of NC_132803.1, forward strand.
AGAGCTCTAGAGCAGTCATAACCAATTAGAAGTCCTACACTACAATCCATCAGCGGAGGCACTTCATGAGATATGACTGAAAGGTGTTCCCACTCCTTGGCTGTTTCACAGGTGGGAATGTGTGCACGTTCAAGAGGTATAAACTCTGTGGCATAGGCTGGAGGTAGGTCGATAAAGATATTTGAGAAATATCCTCTGGCTCTGAGTCCACTGACTCTCTGACTCTTCACAACAGAGTCTCTTCCCATCATTGTAGAAAGCCTGAGTTTTACTGGTTCCATTGTGGTCTGGAACTTTCCACAGAACTCCAGATCAATGAATGTGTTACTGCTCTGTGTGTCTAACAAGGCATATGCAAGGGTTTCTGTTCCAGGTGAATTAAGTGACGAGATCCATACTGGAACGATCATTGATGTACTGCAACCCTTGCTTTCATTCACGGCGCATGACAATGCAGATGCGTTTTCTTCAACTTGAAGGTTACTCTGTGAAGGAGTTTTGTCCACTGAGGGGCGATCTTCATGCAATAGGGTCGGATGATGCCTTTTACATATGCCACATACGGCTTTTCTTTTACAGTCCTTGGAAATATGTCCTTTCCTCAGACATGCAAAACATAGTTTATTGTCATAAACAAACCGTTTCCTTTCTTCAACAGACCTTTCCATTAATTTTCCACATTTGTATATGAAGTGGTTTTCTCGACAGTAGGTACACACCACAGGATTATGATTGTTTACTTGTGTGTTCTCTTTCTTTAGTTTATCAGCGTCTTTTAATTTGATTTCATCCACATCGTTAGACTTGGCCTTTACGTTGATAGCAAATGCATCTGCTTTTGCACGCTTTGTCTCTCTTGTTGGCTTTTCTTCAGAGGGTTTTAAAGCATACAGAGATGATACTGGATTGCACGCTATACGCGCTTCTTTGGAGACAAATGAAGCAAAGTCTTTAAAACTGGGATAATCTCTGCCTTGGTCCAGCTGTTCTGTGACGTAACGATTCCATCTTGAAGTAACCCAATCTGGAAGCTTGATTAGCATTTTCTGATTTTCTTCACAATCGTTTAGTATCTGGAGACCTTTGACATGAGGCATGGCATCACTGCATGCTTGCAGAAAGTCCCCATACTCTCTAAGCTTAATGTACTCTTTAAAACCAATCCTTGGCCATTTACTAAGCTTTTCTCTAAATGCGCGCTGCACAACAAATGAGTGGCCATACCTTCTATTCAGTTTATCCCAGGCTTGTTTGTAGGCTTCTTCATCCTTTCTATAGAAGCTGCCTTCCAGAGCAAGCTTTGCTTCCCCTCCGATGTACCTTTTCAGATAAAACAATTTATCTGCTGCATTTGAGCAACGACGCTCTATAAGTGCTTTGAAGCTTGTGCTCCATTCAATAAACTTCAATGGATCACCATAGAATATAGTGGGTTCTGGAAGTGGAAGTCGTGTGAGGACCATTGTCTCCTGTATCGCTTGAGCTAGAGCTGTCTCACCTTTTGGAACACTCTCACAGTCAGTGCAGGGGGCAGGTGGACAAGGAGCAATCTCTTCACTGCATACTGATGTACATCTCTCCCTGTGCTCCTTTGACTCCTCCTCAGCATACACTCTAAGCTTGGCTTCTATTACCTCAATGTCTCTTTGGTTTTCCAGCTTTTTTAGTTGTTGACGTTGTGCATCAATAGCAGCTTCCATTTCAATTTCAGCCCTTTTTGCTGCTAATTGTGCGACTGCCTCTGCTCTCTTAGCTGAGAGGCTTGATGATTCTGAGAGACGGCTAGACCGTTTGCTACAATCAGTTGCTCTGGATACTGCGGATCCGTATACAGACTCAGCGTAATCCCTGTCAAAAAGTGTACGTAGCCTAGCCCTTTCAGCTTCTGCATTGAAGTCAACCTCAGTCAACCGCACTCTCATGAGTCCTAATAAATCTACTGTTACGGCCGTACATGCATCAATTTTCCTTCTGATTTCTTGGGATGGTGCTGCATGTTGTCGTAAGTTGTCATATGTTACTTTTAATTCCAACTCAAACTTCTCCACAGAGTCCATCATGTCACATAAGACACTCTCTGAGCATTCATGTTTTAGCTTGGTGCGGGTCTCTCTAATATGAGTTTTCCATTTTTCGTACAGTAAGCTGAACTTTTGTTCTCTTTGAGCACATTCTTGTTGCTTTAGTTCCTGCATCTTTGGTGTAAATCGTTTATCACGAGATGATCTCCTTAATACATCAATATTCGATGTGGCTGCATTAGACTCGTTAAGCATTGTGCTGAGTTTTTCAATTTCAGAATAATGAGCCTTTATAGCATTGTTTATTCTTTTCAGCTCTTGTGGATTGATCTCTGTTTTTAAGATTTCTTTCATCTCTAATACCTCTTGTTGCAGAGAATCAATCTGTCTACTTAACTCACTACATTGTAATGATGAATCACCATGAACTGACATTTCAGCTGAAAGAGTTAAATACTTTGTGAAGACAATGAAATGACAATAAACACGTTGCTTAAGTCAGCATACAAAACCCTTATAACTTAAATAATTACTTCACCACTTCAGGGATGTAAATTTAAACAGATGTAACTCTACTCTTGCAATTTGATTATCAACATATATGACAAAGCCTAAATAAGAACAGTACTTATCAACAAAATGTGTAACTCCTACTCGGTTTTTTCTTAAATTCTCTTTCACCTTTTTACATTTTTATTTTCAATTTACTTCGTCTTTACTTGTGGTAAGATCCGTACTTTATCCGAGGAAGCACACTGGAAACACAAAATCTGACCTCTTGAGTTGCAGATCTGCTCGCTGAAACGTGATCTTTCGCGGGAGAGAAAGCAGCGCTGCACGTTGAAACCGTTGGACAACATGGAAAAGACGCAGAGCTCCACGCTGAACCCGCGTACACGTGGAAATAAAGCAGAGTTGCACGCTGACGCCTCGGCAGGGTGGATTTCAGCTCACGTTTTCACTGTAACTACGCCGGTCACAAGGGAGTCAACGCTTCATACTGATGTTCAAATTCCCGTTTTATTTTATCCTCTTCTTGCAAAGAACACCGTGAAAACTATGGACGCAAAATAAAGTTTTTCGGTATAATACACACACATATATGTACATCTTTATACAGAAAATAAACATATCTGAAATATTTATGCAACAAACAAAAATAATAATTACCGTGTTGCCTCTTTGACCAGTCGTAGAAAGAGTCGTAGCTTGCCATTCACTGTCTATTACTAAATGCCCTTACGTGAGAACTTCCGGTTCAAAGCCACGTTGGTCATGTGACTTAATAGCTCATTCTTATGCAAATACTTTTAAAACTTCAAATAATGTAGGCAACACCACAAACTCCTTTAAACAATAAATAAAATTAATGATATTATTTTAACTCTCTTTTGGGAAATTCACTTTAACAGTGTTGTCATGGCAAAATTAACACACTTCTTAGTGTCAGCTACAAATCGAACTTACGGTTTTCGGACACTCGGTCGGTGACTAAAACGAATGGTTTGCGAACCGATCCCAAGAGCCCTCGCCGCCTCGCGGCATTTGCTGCGGAAATGCAGTTACGCTGTTGAAAGGAATAAAATTAACGCAGCTGTTCACAGGGCTGTCAACTTTGGTCAGCCGGTTGGCCAGAGATTTTCCATTTCAGACAAGTCCGCACACGCATTTACACCTTTGTGACAGTTTTATTCCCTTGTAAATGGTCTGTAGGGTTTGCAAACTACCCCAACGCTTTTGCTGCAGCTAATTTTAGGTTTATAATGTAATAATATAAATTTGCAGTAAGATTTCTTGCACGAGCGTGAGAATCCGAAAGCGTGAGTGTCACGCCAGATGCGTGAGAGTTGGCAGCCCTGTGTTCATTTATCACAACAGTAAATTATTGCATTTCTGCATAATAAAACCATATGTCTTTCATCAAAAACCAAAGATATTTATTAACTTTGACGTTTACACAACAACGTATGCAAGTTTACTCATGCTCATTGTATGTGTGTGTGATTGTATTGGTAATATTGCAGTTGTTAACTGTGATGTAGTCCTTGATACTCATGCACATGAATTTGGCTAAAGTCAAGAAAATAAGAACTATATATACACGCGTGTTTATTCAGCATCGACACCCTTTCTGCTTTTTATATATTGTTTTTTTTATTGTGAATAGTCAAGCTGAACATTTTTGTTGAACACCAGCCCCATCTTTCAGTCAAATAACGTAACCTTGAGACACCGTTTGATTTATTATCCGATCCCATGATTCGTTGACTCATACGGTCAGGCGCAAAAAAGACGGAAAAAAAAGTGAATCACAGAATCGATTTTAGAATCGATTCATTACAACGGACAGCTCGAAAGAATCAAATCAGTTAATTCAGTCGAACTTCCCATCACTACTGTGTAGCGACTGTGCCACATGAGCTCACCGCGCCCCCTAGCGTGGTGGAGCACTTCCGGTTTGGGATTGTCTACTTGCTGCGCATTTTCATTTTGTTTCTGCTTTTTCTTTTGCGTGTGTTTTTTTAACTTGCTGCGCATTTTCATTTTGTTTCTGCTTTTTCTTTTGCGTGTGTTTTTTTAACTTGCTGCGCATTTTCATTTTGTTTCTGCTTTTTCTTTTGCGTGTGTTTTTTTAATTTGCTGCGCATTTTCATTTTGTTTCTGCTTTTTCTTTTGTGTGTGTTTTTTCATTTGCAGCGCATTTTCATTTTGTTTCTGCTTTTTCTTTTGTGTGTGTTTTTTCATTTGCAGCGCATTTTCATTTTGTTTCTGCTTTTTCTTTTGCGTGTGTTTTTTTAACTTGCTGCGCATTTTCATTTTGTTTCTGCTTTTTCTTTTGCGTGTGTTTTTTTAATTTGCTGCGCATTTTCATTTTGTTTCTGCTTTTTCTTTTGCGTGTGTTTTTTTAATTTGCTGCGCATTTTCATTTTGTTTCTGCTTTTTCTTTTGTGTGTTTTTTTAATTTGCTGCGCATTTTCATTTTGTTTCTGCTTTTTCTTTTGTGTGTGTTTTGTCTCTAGGGGCCACCGTAATTGCCACATGTTATGAAATGAATACATTTACTGGAATTGAAAGAAATAAATCTGAGCTATATTATATTAAGTATGATTGACTATGATTACCCTTTTGCATTAACTATGTCATTGAGCGTGTTTACACTTTATTGTCACCAGTGCTCTATCTGCTTCAAATCTACGGCATCTACTTGTGGCTTTCCTGAGTGAGGGTTGGGTTCACACCATAGCTAGCAAACTTCTTATGATATATAAAATGACTGCTGTATGTTTTGAGGTGTGCTTCCCTCACCACTAGGTGTGCTTAAGTGGTTCTGTCGCAATGTCTGCACAAGGTTTAATCGTTAGTATACCAGTAGTTTTGTCCAAAATGTCACATATTCAGGCTCTGCTAATGCTTTGCAAATTTGTTTAGAAAGCACAAATTTTGGGTCCATTGCATTTTTAACATTGATATGTGCTTATAAAGAGTTCAATCATCAGGCCTGTGCTTTACCTTGAAGAATGCCTTGATGGCAGGCTGATGGCTGGCATATTCCTCTCTGCGGCATTTATCCACATCATCACCGATCTGCACGTGTGGAATCAGATGTCATGCTGGATCGGCAGGATCGCCCAGTGTTCGCAAAGGTGGTTAAAATTCACTTCAATGATAAATACATGCCCACTGATCATCAGCTACACCTTCATGATATAGCGCATAATAAAGCATTTCATGGGTCACATGGGGACAATTACTGTTTTTTTTTTTAAACAGACAACAAAAAAGACAACAGAAAAAACATTTTTTCAGTAACTGTGAATGCCAAGTCTATCAGAATCCATGAACACATTTGTTACACATTATAATGCATTCATAAAGCATCATAAACGTGGCTATTAATATTCATAAAAAGGCATAACATATAGCCATGTTAATTATGCATTATGAAGTATTTATGAAGCTCTCATCTACAATGCATTATAGATATCTTCATAATGCAATACAAAACCTCGTTAATTCTTACAGTAACTTTTATAATGCATAGTGAATGTATCTATAGTGCATTACAAACAAGAGCTTATGAAGTATTCTAATCAACACTATAATGCATCATAACTGTCAGAAGATGCTGTAATTCTTTATTAATTCTTTTAGCAACCAGTATAATGCATTTTGAAGGTATTTATAATGCATTATAGATGACTGCTTCAAGTAAAGTGTTGCCATTTTTTCCTTTCAACATAGTTTGCTAAACATCAGTGGTGTTTGGGGGAATCTAAGTCATGCAGAAAGATTACTGTATCGCTTCAAACAACTGACCCCATTCAAAATTGTCTCCGGTCTTCCCTATGTGATTGTACATCTTTTTGCCCCAAAACCAAGATTTTGCAGACTCACCCAGGAAATAAGAACAATATGCTGGTGTTCTGGCTTCTTCAAGGTCACCTGGCACAGTCCATAAAGTCCCCTATTTCTGTGGAACCTCTTCACAAGCTCCACCAAACCACCCACTACAAGAGCATAAACACAAGAAAAGTCATTACCAAACTACAGTTTTCAAGTCTTGGTGAGGTTCCTGCTTCTGTCACATGTGAATTAAAAGCATCTAACAAGAAACAAATAATATACATTATCTTCTGACAATACCACCCCCAACCCTTATAAAAAGGACACAACATTCTTAAAGTAATCTACTACTTAGTCGGTTGGGCATATTATACTATAGTATAAATGGTATGTTCTGCATTCAGCCAGTCCAAATTAATTAAATATAATTAATTGAAAATGTTTTCTTATTTTATATGTAGAGACTTACATCACCTGCAGTTATAGCCATTGTATTGCAGGAAAATGATCAGCTTAGCAGCAAACACACTTTAGAAGTGCAACAATGGATCTCTCTTTATCACATTAACTACATATATCTGTGTTACTGGAAAAAGGAATATCTTAATGGCACCATGCATGAGATCAGGTAGAAGACACGTTTGATAAATCATGTGAACTTACCTCCTGAATCTGACAGTTTTAAGTTATTGTTAAAGCCATCATATCTGAACAACGCCCTGCAATGAAAACAAAGAGACACATTACTTGATTTATTATTATGTTTTTTTAATACACAATCAATTTATGTACAACACAAACATTCCTGGGATACAGCAACTGCATACTTCGAGGTTACAATACCCACTTACTATGCCAAACATTAGAGAATGAGAGACAGAATTATCTGTGTGGCAGCTGGGGTTACAAGATTTCAGAAGAATATTTAGTTGCTGGTTTCCAGTTTATAGTAATGCGTGACTAGAAAGCCAAAACGCAGTGTTAAGTTAAATGGCTCCCAGATGCCATTTAAAAAGACAATAACATAAACATTAAAAACAAACACAGACAGTAATAACTGAATATTCAATTTAAAAACTATGCAACTAAAATCTTTACAGTCAGGATCAGAGAATGCAGTCACATGCTATACTCAATGAGTCATAGACTTATATATGTGGTAATAAAACGCCTTATATTTTATATTAAAAAAAAAAGTAATATTTTATATTTTAAAAATAATGTAATGTAACAGCATTTTTCTACATAAAAACATTTACATAAAAGCTATTTATAAGATGATTCTCCTTTTTTCAGATGTATATTTACATCTAAATCTAGTCGTAAAACCTGGATTTTTTCTTCTGTTTCTGATCTGCACCATTTAACTAGTATATTAACACAAGGCCAACACCCACCCTCACAGCTATGGTCTAAGAATTCTATATTTGCTTCTAAAGAGCCATCACTTTGGACTGGGGTAAAAGGTGGGCTGCGCACTTGAGGGATTTACTGTGTGAATCATGACCGCTGCCAAGCTTTCACATTCCTTGATGGGCTCACTAGCATATTGCTCCCTACTCCTCTATGATGGGGTACTGGGAATGGGATACACACCCGAGACACGAGGCATCCTAATCGTTAATTACTAATATTTCTTACTGAAAGTTTGCTGCTTCATATACCAGAGGGCTATAGGTCACCAACAGGTCCATTGTGGTTGACTGCAATCAAATATCTGGGGACAGGGAGGGGGTCTGAGCAGAGCAGGCGAGGACCCAAGTAGGAGGGGTTGCATGTCATGTTGGACTGGTTAAAGTATTTCATCCTGGGCCCAGGAATTATGCCTGGTAGGCCCATGCACCAATATAATAATACTCTTAACAAACAGGCAACACACAGCACATACACAAAGGTGCAAGGGAGGGGCTAATATTTATGGGGACACACCTTAATTATTAAAATACAAGGTTTGTTTATTAGGGTGATGAATGAAGCCAAATTAAATATCAAAGACACACATCCCCCTGGTTCCTATTCCCATGAAGACACATGCAAAATTATTTGAGTGTTTCTACCAAAAGTCAAAACAAATTCCTAATTCTGCATAGTCAAAGATTCTCAAATGGGTAGAAGAAAACTATAGGGATATTAAGATTCACTTTAGTTCCCATAAAAACTGAACAACTCAACAAACAGCTTTGTGACGGCAAAATTTCACATTGCTCACAGGTGTGTATGATAAAATATGAAAGAGAGAAATAATTTTCAGTAACACTCTCTGAGTGCCATGTCTATAAGAATTTATTAACACATTCATAACACATAATGTATTCATAAAGCATTATAAACATGGCTATGATCATTTATAAAAAGGTATAACACATTATAGCCATGTTTATTATGTATTACGAAGCTCTCTCCTATAATGCACTATTTATACCACCAAAATGCATTATAATCATAATTGGCAATAATAAAATTGATATTTTTCAAAGTGATATTTTCGTCTCTTCAGTTTAGCAGACAGATGCAAATCCAAGATTTGCGCATTATACTACAATACCTCCTTTTCAATATCCCTTTGCAACTGCTATTTAAATAATTAGTCCAATTTCTGTATGGCTCACATGCTTGCCAAATAAGGGCAAGCAGTGACTGCTTTGACAGAAACACATTGTAATTAACTTCCTGACTTCAATGACTCAGTGGTACTTTTGCAACAAACAGACCCTAACACTGTTAAATACTATAATACTTATGTTACTCATTTAGCATTTACTCATTTAGTCTGACAGCTGGTCAAAAGCATTTGTGATGTATGTAAATCCCAAAGATTCAGCACTTAATAGTGGTTTCCTTGAAGTGTTTGAAAGACTGAATACTCCTTTAAGCAGCGCCGAGCCCAGGAACTATTTCAGAGCATTCCTGAAGCACAATCCATATGGGTTTTAGATAGTAATCTATGACAGAAACTGTGAAACAAAACAGCGTAACTGAAATTGAGGAAATGGAAAGTGGTATGAGGAAGGTATATGGCTTTTAGGTGCTGAAAATATTTTGAGGCATTCCAGCCCACTTGGTACATTGTTCCTATTCTGGTTATGCGTGTTTTTGCAGCAATGGCGCTGTTATACAGTATAAAAGCAATACAAATATTATGTCAGATAATATTTGTAGGATTCATTTTAAATGAACAGTATGTTTCCATAAACAAACCTATTAAAAAGTTTAGGTTAGTAAATGATTAATGACATAATGAATGCATAATGACAAAATAAATTTTGAAAAAGCGGGAATACATTATTAATCTCACATACAAATCCATCCTCTGTTAAACACCAATATTTCCATGATAGTAATGGTGATAACAGCAGACTGCTGCTTCTACCTTGAATGTCACAAACTCCAAACTCAGAACGAGAAGAAAATTTGTCATCTCAAATATGATTACCAATATGATTATTTCCTTGATTTATTTTGCTTTTATTTAGTAGGCTGAAAGGAGTCTGAGAAGACAGGGAGTCTCCATATCATTCCAGCTCCGGATAAAATTCCCATGGGTTCCCAACATTATCTATCTGTAAACTAGAAGAGAAATTAAAATGATTCTTTCAGACTTCCTGTGAGGAAGGGAGAGAGACAGAGTCAAATTGCTTTCTTGAGAATGCAAAAAGAAATAAAAAAGAAAAAGAAGGAAATAACAAAGGAGGGAAAATTAAAAATGGGAGAAAAGGAAGTGCAGGATTTATAATGAAGGGAAGCATGGAAGAATGGGTGGGAAGAATTTGGCTACACAAAAATAAGCATAAATGAGAAATCCTAGCCTGAAAAAAGTGAAAGAATGAAATATTCATTAAAGTAACAGAAACCTTTGAGACTTTTATAAATACAGTACTCAGCTGTGTGCAAGTACAGGCAGTCCGCGGTTAAATAATGTCCAACTTACAGACAACTCGTACTTACGAACAGACTGCAATAATAATAAAAAAGTCTATTATATTAAAAATTTGGGTTAAATACAATAGTTCGTAATAACAAACGCTCACACGCTCATGAAAACATTGCATGGCTTCAGAGGTTTGTCAACTCAAGGTACAGTACAGTACAATACCGTATGTAGTTACTTTTATTTTTACAGTATATATTTTTTACTACAGTACTGTATGTATTGCATTATTATTTTTCAGACTTACCTACCAACTTGACTTAAAGATAGACTTAGGGAGTGGATCTCATTTGTAACCTGGGGACTGTCTTTACTACATTTTTTCCATAGTCCTTAAAATTCCAAGAATATTCTAGGCAGTATTACTGATGAAAAGAGTAAATCAGACAGGCCTATAATAAATAAACAGCTACAGATGCAGTTCCTCCTGGTACTCTTGATTTAACCCCATAATCCAAATACAAGTAGTGAGATCAATTAACTTGTCTAAATTGCAGATGTATGATTAGATGTGCACTTCTGATTGGCAGTGATTGACAGATATCCCATCCAGGGTGTTCCCCTGCCTTGTGCCCAGTGCTTATGGGTATGCAGTAGTGTGTCATATTTAAGAACTGCTTTGGGACTGCAAGATTAGTTTGATTAAAAAGTTATAAACCAACAATGTGAAAAGATTGTGACTAATTATCTTCTAAACCTAAACGCACTGAAAATTATGTCACCACTTCCTTTCCCGTCATAGGATGTTCCAGGTATGCCCTATGGCAATTATTCTTCTGGTAACTGTCACATGTTCATACCAAAGACTTCACCTAATATGTGATGATGGAGAGGTGTGACAGGGACCATCATGAGTGCTCCCACGTGAAGAAGCGTTTGATTCAGAAAGCGTTCTTTCATAAGATGTTTACATCATGTACAAGACAAGATATTGGAGTATTGTTTATAGTATTAATAAATAATAAATAACTACATCTCACTGTTCCCTTTACATGTAGACTTTTTCACATTGCAGTAAAATTATTCAAATGATCTAAATAATTTGATGGAACAAACTGCACATATAAGTGCACTTGTAAAAATACAAGTATATTTGATGCTTTTCAGATAGTTAAGTTTCTCAAAAGTATCAAGCTTCATTTCAGTATTAACCTTCAAACTTTGGGCTTTAATATTAACCTTAACTTTTGCATCCCTGACTCTTGAGCGTCTACATTACTCATTCTAAAATTGTACCCTTTTTACATGCCAGCTATGCTGCAGATATGACATCAGGACATTCCTCCCCGCGCTTGACTGCCATCAGATTAGATTATTCGGGGGTGCAAATTCCATTAACCGCCCCAGCCTTGAGAATCCACTACAAAGTCACCCAGAGACATTGCCTAGAACCATCAGACATCAAGCCCAGTCTACAAAGGAAACCCATGCTCAAATCTATGGAGAGGAAATTAAGTTCCTTTGCTATGACTTCATTGTCCTGCTATGCTACCTTGTTTACTACTGCATGATGCATACGTCTATGAGGATAAGCAGGAGAAAGAGTGGCTTTAGACACACAAAAGTCCTATAATCCCCCCCCAAAAAAAACATACAGACTTTTATGTCCTCCCCCCCAACATCCGATGATAGAGCGGAAAGTGCCTCTGGCCTGTATATTGTCCTTGTAAACAGGAGGTGATGAAAGAAAGGCTGAAATTCAATAGCCAAATAGATGTAACAAAGAAAAAGCATCACAATTAAATATAGTATCATCTCCTCCCTGACTGGACCAGCGAGTAAACAACCCCAGATGTCAAGCTGAGGGGTGTACAAGAATTAATACCATAAAGATATGAGTAGTGTAAATACTTTTCAAAAGGGGTTATGAGTGAAGTAACCCCATTACTTCTTTAGCTTAAGTTAGTCCATACTAATGAACAGCCTATTCAGTCTTTACTAGAAGAGTAACAACTGTTAAAATGTGTTCCCTGACTCCCTGTCCATATCAGCTGTTAATGAAACATAAATATTCCAGTGGTGTGATATGAACAGCACTGTTTATATGTCACAAAAGTAAGCTGCATTGATGCACCACCCCCCTCCCCAGAGAGATGCCTTGCTGATACCTGAAGGTAGTTCAGGTCCAGAAAGTAAAAATCCAGACCATGATTTAAAAAAAAAATCAAAACAGTTAAGTACTCTGTGACTATGACTTTTATATCGAACTGCACTTAATCCCTTCATGTCCTACCGCAAATCTTGCTTTATCTTTGTTGTTCAGTTACTTTATTTTTCATAGTTTTGTAAGTGGATTCCTTTGTGTTTGAGCTAATAAATACAGTGGAAGAGACTTGAAAAATAAAATAATTAAACTTAACATAATTTAATATCTGATACATCTGAATTATCAACCCAAAAATAATTCATTATGATGCATCCATAGTACCACAACAAACTGTAAGCAACAGATGGGTTTTGCATGGGGGATTCCATATGCTGACTTTCCTCATTTTATTATGTATTAATTCTTAACATATCTGGGCATTTTTATAATTTTACGTCTGGCTCCATGACTTTCCATGAGGTTGCATTGAAAATGTTTTATTTCATTATTTAAATTAATTAAAATATGTTTAAGCTCTTTTTTATGTTACTATGCTGACATTTCTACAGGTTGTAGTTTTTGTGCTTTGTAAATAAAAAATGTTATAATTTGAATTTTAAGACCTGACATAAATTGATGCTGTATTGTGCCAAATTCATAGGGTGATGACATACAGGGTCACTTTTTGAGAAATTTGCCAGGCAATGCTGCTGACTCATGCTGTTCAGCCACTTTCCCATTGATGCTGGGCAACAAATTTCTATTTGAAAAACTCGGCAGTGGGCAACTTTTTGTGATCATCCAGATCCAGATGAGTTGCACTTTGTCTCACCTGCTCGGCAATTGTCCGGCAACATTGCTAAAAAAAGTTACCCCATGTACCATCACCTTCAGGTAGTCAAAGAAAATGTTTATATCTATTTATCTGGGTAGTTAGTGTATATTTGCACATAAAAAAACACAATTTAACATAAGAACATATGTAAATTTACATTAACCAAAGAAATTTACAACACTTTCTGCTTTCTTCTAATAAAGTTACCAATATCTTGGTTCCCTTGGTCTAATTGGTTCCCAAACCTTTCCTCAGGAGTACCCCAGCCATTCCATGTGTTAATAAAATTTAACCACCAATGTATTTAATCAATTTAATTATTTAAGTAACTCAACGAGGTATTGATTATCCAAACAAGGTGTGCTAATGGTTGGGTGAAAAAGGTGCATGGGTATATTTTATGGTTGCTGCAAATTGCTGATTTTGGGAAAGGTTTTGAAATGGCTAAGCTAGCACACTTTGACAGACTTAATATGGTTTTACACCAACATGAAGATCATTAAAACATAATTTTCTTTGCCTAAGATCCTGGCCTGTCCATCTCCAGTTCCTGCCTCCAGATATCAGCAGGCTTATTGAACTGCACACTGGAGATGCATGAATGCTGGGGAAACGCCTAACCACTAACTACATTTAGTAACCACTTCCTTTGACTACTTTGCCATTATAATGGTAACAATGTGTTGAATTTGTTTAAAGCTGGTTCTACTTGGAGCGGAGTAAAGACTATGGAAATATTAGCAGTTGTTATACCCATTTTACTGCTGCCACCACTGCATGAAAAATGTATGTGATACTTCCTGTTAATTCAACTGAAATTTCTGTCTTTCACAATTTATGTGTGGAATTTTCTCTGGAGCTTCTTTGTGGATAATATATTTAACAGGCCCTTAATTTGCTAACCCATTAATGTATGAACAAGTGCCTCAAAATGGAGTCACATAGAGATGCATTTTATCATAAAGATATGTATAATGCAGTTAATTGCTTTATATAATTTACATATTATTAGTTAATCATTATGTCTTTGATTCAACTGTAAATGAATTTCAGTGTAAATTTCATCTTTAGGAAACAGTCACTAGGTTTGTGCAACACAAAGGAGAAATCATATGTACAGTACTTGTTATATATAGCAAAACAGTGTTTGCTGACTTTGTGTTCTTTAGTGAGTTTACCCAGCAATGTCTTATACTTGATTATATTATGCATCACCCCCATTCCATGTTTGCAGTTTACATAATTGTCATTTTGTTGAGCTAGCTGACCCTGAACTGGAGGCCTATATCTCGCTCCTGTTCTTGACACAAGCCTCCATGCCACATCCTGCCACATTCTTTAACCAAAGGCCTTTGTTGATGAGCTATATTTTTACAAATATTTATTTATATTTTTACAAATTTTTAGTTACCACTATCATAGCAGCTAAAATTATATTTATTCTATGACAGCTATTTGATCTGATTTTCAGCAGTCATCTCTCTTCAGCTGGGAGGTTATAGCTATGTATCACATAGATTTGAAATTAACCACCCATTGCCTGTAACTGCTTGTCCTATTCAGGGGGGGAGGGGGTCCGGAGCCAATCCCACAGGCTACAGGCACAAGGCAGGACAACACAGGATGGGGCAAAAACTCATTAAAGGGCAACTCGGTAACTGCAATTACACACATGGAGCCATGGCAGATACTCGAACCCTGGTCCCAGAGGTGTCAGGCGACAGTGCTAACCTCTGCACCACAGTGCTGCCTGAATTTGCATTTAGCCACTGTTAATTTTACAATGCATTCATTCATTTATTAAATTCCTTAAATTATTACTTACAGTTCAGTAAGTAAGTAAGATGAATATTGTTACATTGTTAATTTGTTCTTTTAAAAGGACCTCCCTCTAGTATGTATGGATAATAATTATTTTTTCCTAAAACTCTTTCTAACTAACTTTCACTAACAGCCTTCAAGCAAGGTTTTAAGTATGCACTATGAGCTGTTTTTAAGATAATTTAAAGTTTTGAAACAAACAAATAATCTTAATCTCAGTTTGTCTACGCTTAAAGCAATTCAGGGTATTAGATGAAAATAATTTCCCCAGTTTCCATACACCTGTATTTTATGTGGCTCATATGTCATGTATGTAGTCTTTTTTGTTATAATACTAATTAAAGAAAAAATGATCTACATAAGAAATATCATGACCATAACATAAGCAATCAGAATATGACTGGGTGGAAAGATAAATGCATGGATATGGACAGACTGATAAATTACATAACAAATGTGGGAAGTTACAAAAACACATCGGAGGAAAATGGTGGGACCAGAAACATCTATCCAGGATTAGTTCACTGACAGGGAATTTGGTGAATCTATGTTCAGCAGTACATGAAAGGTTAATTGATACAAATCCCTTAAGGCCTGAGCTTAGTATGAAAAAGAGGTACATTTACAGGACACACCTCGGCAGCATGCCTCCTGCACGAACATGGACGTGATAACATATAGGATACCTATTACAATCATCTTGACTGATCAGTAATTCAGTATTTGCTATATCCATAATGAGGTCAGTTAGCTTTTTCAATTGAAAAGCATGATAAAGGAAGTATGTAAATAGCTTGTGTAAATAGTATTATAGGGTATTGTGTTTTTAACAATATATATGAAGCCATGGGCGTCGCTGCCATTAAATCTGAGGGGGACGTGTCCCCCTCACATTTCATAATTATTCGTTTGGACCCCCCCACACTTAACATAAAATATTAGTTTTATTCCAGTGTGTCCCCCTGCCCCTCACATTCAAAATGCTTCTGACGCCCCTGTATGAAGCAACATTGCACCTTTTTTTTTTTTACCATATTAACTGATAATATGTTGTCTGTGGCATGCAACTGACCACTGAGTGTATATGCACTCTATATATGTATTTTCTTTGACATTCACCTACTAAAGAACCGCAATACAAAAAAAAAACTGCAATAACACTGTAAATAGGCATTAAGTAACCCAATGGTTATAGCCTACTCATGTATAAATGTACGCAATTCAAAGTCTGCAGTACATGTATAATGGTCCTGTAGAAAATACCCATATAACGGCACTGTACTTAGCGATTAAGATGTAAATCCGTCTTATACAATTATGTAGCCTTTTGAGCTATCATAAAAAGGCAAATTTCATATAATAAATACTCATTGTAAGGCATAAATTATAACGACTGAGACAAAAAGATTAATGGCATTATTTTGTGCAAATACTGGAAATTTAAATGATTTATAGTAACCAAATGTGTTGTACACATCAAAAATCAACGTCCAAGAGAACATTTACACGTCGGTTTAAAATACTTTATTACAGAGATCAGTGTTTGTTCAAGAAAACGTTGTTTTATATTCAAAGCCGGGTGAACATACCAGTCGGTTGAAGAACGAGGGTTCAAGACGTCTTCTTTGGCAGTCAGCAGGGATAAGTTGAAAGTATTTAGATTAATTGCTTTCATGTTAACGGGAGATTTTCGAGTCAATGAGTTTGCTTCACTGGCAAATAAAGTTCTGCAATAGCTAAAAAAAATTCTACACGAAAGCAAATGTTTATGCAAATTATTTCAAGCTCTTAAACTTTGGACACTGGTACTACTCTAACCAAACAGCTGGAAGACTGGGGTATGAGGACTGATGGGCATAAAAAGGTCCCGCCTACTTCGATAGAGGGAGTCAAATATAACGGGACTTTACAAAGTTTACCCTGCTCCCTCCAATAGACTCTCCCAGAGATGCCAGCCCCGCGGTTTTTTCGCTACTTCGAAGAGTAAATATTACTAGTTCGGGGGTTGGGGGGTTTTGGGCTGCTTTCGTAATGTTCCACGGTATCGGAGTGTAAGGGGAAAAGTAAATTATTATGAATGCAAGTGGCTCCTAATCCTGAGTAACAACCCTCCTTGCCTGCTTCAGTCTCAAGGAACAGGATATCTATTTGGACCTAGACTGTTACAGAGCTCTGCAGCTGTGGAATGGTCTCCCAGTAGATGTGTGAGATGCAGGCTCACTTTTAATATTGAAGTCTAGACTAAAAACACACTCGGAACTCTAGTTCTACCTCTAGAAAACTCCTCACTCTCAGTTAGACCTAGAGTATGAGGTGCAGAGCTGGATGGGGATTGGTGCCATTAGCTTTGGATGAACTGAATTTTCACTGCCTACCTACTTATGCTGCCCTGCCCTAGTCTACTGGGGCTTACATGTTACTCACCTAAACGTTTGCATTTCCTCTAGTCTCCCCTACGTTGGTTAATGTACTTTTTATTCCCCCTACCTTTCTTAGGGTGTTCTGCCTGGAGACCCCCTCCCACAAAAAAAAAATTAAAAAATCAATATATTCTGCCCACCCTGCTGCCTGTGATGCCTTTACGACCTGTAATGTCCTGCCAGCCTGCCCGCTCTTCTCCCAGTGACGTCTCTCCTTCCTTCCATGCTGCTGTTCATCCTGCCATCAGAAGCACCAGCACTTGCGTGCCATCACCGGCCTGCACCCCACAATGAGACTCAAATCTTAAATTTAGACAGTGTAAATTATGATTTAATAACAAGACAAGTCTACAGAAAAAAAAATCAGATGCCAAGGTTTTTTGAATGGATTTAGGGTATTTTGAGGGTGCTGAATTCAAAAATCCAATTACTTTTGCTGAGTTGGTTCTAGTTTTTAAGATAATGATCATCCATGAAAATAATGCATTCCCCCAATGTGACTTGTGTGTGATAACAAATGCAATAGTTTTTGGTCTGTCTTTTGACTCTGTAACAGTGTCCTAGTGTTGTAACCATGGGCAGAGCAAGCGATCGAGGAACGAGGAATCAGGGTTGGGTACTCGGAAATCCAAAAGGCAAGGGTTTTATTAGAAGAACGGCACAAAGACATGCTATAGACGTCAATGACAGACCTGGTTATAGAGACTTAGACGCGGACTTAAATACACAGGCCTGGACGGGTAAAACAGGAAACAGCTGTTCACAGGCAGGATGCACACGGGGTAAATGAGAGGGCGTGGTCCACATGAGGGCAGTACGAGCAGGTCCTGACAGAACCTCCCCCTCAAAGGCGCGCACTCTGGGCGAGCCTCAAGGGGAGCGGCAGACGAGACGAGACTGGGAAAACAGGGCCTGAAAAACAAGGCAAAAGCATCACCTGGGAACAGGAAACAGAATAGAAACACAGAACAAGCACAACGGCAAAAGCCAAGACAGAATCTGGCACAGAACAGGAAACGCAGACAGGCAGACCAGGAAAGGAGACACAGGGGGAACAGAGAATGGAGAAACAAAAGGACCAAGAGTGGACAGAGGAGACACCAAGGGACGAGGAGCCAAGACAGGAGGGACAAAGGAAGGATTCAGAGACATTGAGGACGGCGGACAGAGGGGAGCCCGAGGGAACCGCAGCAGGCGAGGAGTGGCAGCCGGAGGGTCCGCAGGTGACCATGAGGCCGGAGCCGAAGGAGACCTCGCAGGGGGCGAGGAGGCAGGCGGAGGGACAGGCGGAGCAGGTGAGGAGGGAGTCAGAGGGGGCACCAGGAGAGGCGAGGAGGAAGTCGGAGGGGACCACGGCGCAGGTGAAGAGGGAAGAGCAGCTGCAGCAGCTATAGCCGGAAAAGCTGTAGCCGACCGATGAGCTGTAATGGGGGGAGCCACAGACGCCGGACGAGCCGAGGCGGGGGAACCCGCAGGTGACCGACTAGGGGGCGGAGGCAGGACTGAAGGCAGTCGACGAGACCTCGAAGGGGGACCCGTAGGCGATTGCCAAACAGGAGCCGGAACCTTGAGGGGGGCAGGAGGTGGAGTAGGAGGCGGAGCTGGGACCTCGGGTGGAGCTGCAGCAGGAACCTCGGGCAGCGGTGGCGTAGGAACCTTTGGCGGCGGAGGCGGAGTCGCGACAGGAGCCTCGGGCAGAGGCGGAGCCACGACAGGAACCTCAGGCGGAGCCGGAGGTGCAGCTGGGGCCACAGCCTCCCTGAACAGCACGTCAGCTGGGGCTGGGACCTTCAGGACTGGCAGGTCAGACTCGGCCAACACAGGCAGGGCAGGATCAGGCAGCACAGGAACAGGCAGGTTAGGCAACACAGGAACAGGCAGGGCAGAAACTGGGAGAATAGGTGAGTCAGGGACATCAGTTAAAGCCGCCAGGGTCGGCGCCGTAAAAGGGGGTGTCACCCCTTTAAGAGCTCTCGGGATCCGCAGGATAGCATCGCACACAGCTCTGGCCCATTTATTAGCATGGCGTGCTTCCCGAAATTGGCAAGCAGCTAGTGGTGGCTGCTCTGTGGCGGCGATGTGAGCTTTTGGCACCTGCTGGGGCGAAGTGGTGGTGATGTCCGGGGTGAGCCCTGCTGGATTCTGGATAGGGAGGGGTTCCTCCCGATATTCGGCAGGGAGAGAAGCTGTGGAGAGAGAGCAGGCCCCCAGGAAGATTGTCGGAGCTTCTTCTGGTCTCCTCTCCTTTCGCTTCTTTTTCCTGCTCTAGCGTGTGCCTGTCAGCGGAAGTTGTGCCGTCTCTGAGTGGATGGACGGCGGGGCAGGGAAGGCCGCAGGGATCTGTGGTATCTGGGGTGAATTTCTCCAGGCTTGTGGTAAGGCAGTCCTCCTGGCATTGCAGGCAATCTTTGCCTCCATTTGAGAGTCAGGCGTCATCCCAACTGACTGGAAAACAGGAGTTGTAGTCCTTAACTGAAAAGGGAAGGGAGATCGCCTGGATTTCAGCAACTACAGGGGGATAAAACTGCTTTCAGTGCCAGGTAAGATCCTTTCTAGGGTCATCCTTAACAGGATCCGTGATCACGTGTTTGCCTGTCAGCGACCGGAGCAGTCTGATTTTACGCCTAAGAAGTCTACCATCAACCGATCCTTGCACTGAGGGTTCTCATCGAACGCAAGCGTGAATTTCAGCAGAGGTTCTTTGCAGCCTTTGTCAATTCATGTAAAGTGTTCAACTCAGAGTTGCCCTGTGGGACATTCTGAGACTTTGCAGGATCCCCTGAAGTTGCTGGGCATCATGGCCGGCCTATACACTGGTACTGTGAGTGCTGTGCAGAGTGGAGGGAGAACCATCTGTGTTCTTCCCAGTTGATTCTGGGGTTTGCTTGGGGTGTGTTCTTGCTCCCACTCTGTTCAATGCTTGTATAGACTGGGTGTTGGGCAGGGTGGCGGAGTCCGGCAGCTGTGGGGTTGGTGAAGAAAGATTTACAAATCTTGACTTTGCTGATGATGCCGTGATCTTAGAGGAGTAAATGGAATCTCTGATTGGGGCTCTCAAGAGACTGAGATAGGAGTTAAAGGATAAAGACCAAGATCCAGGCATTTAATGACTTCTTAGGCACAGCCATCAGTAGTGTGTCTGTCTGCGGGGAGAATATCAACCTTGTCGAGAGATTTACCTACTTCGGCAGTGACATTCATGTCTCTGGTGACTCTTCCTGTGAAGTCAGCAGACGGATTGGAAGAGCGTGGGGGGTCATGAGGTCGCTGGAAAGGGGTGTGTGGCACTCCCAATATCTTTGCAAGAGGACGAAGGTCCAAGTCTATAGAGTCCTGGGGCTCCCTGTCTTGCTGTATGGCTGTGAGACATGGACACAATCCAGTAAGCTGAGACGAAGACTGGACTCCTTCGGTACTTTGTCTCTTTGGAAAATCCTTGGGTACCACTGGTTTGACTTTATGTCGAATGAATGGTTGGTAGAGGAGTCCCGAATGAGGCACATTACCTGCATAGTGAGGGAGTGTCAGTTACGGCACTACAGCCATGAGGCACGTTTCCCTGAGGGTGATCCGGCTCACAGGATCCTCATTGCTGAGGACCCAAGTGGCAGGACCAGGCCAAGGGGATTCTCACATAACACCTGGCTGTGGCAGATGGAACATAACAGAAAATTAAAGTGAAGCGTTGAAATAATGAATATAGTTCAAGTTCTTAAAATTGTGAAATTGAATCAATTTGTTCAATCAAATCACAAACAAAAAATCAACCTAGATGGGCCAGGAACATGCGTACATGGATGGTGAGGATCAATGTCACAACCTGTTTGGTCCGTCCCCCTGTATGACCAATAGGGGTTGCTGCTGGTCCTCCATATCATTTTTGATTTTTCCCAGGTGTGTCTTTCTCATGAGCCCCAACCCTTGTGGAAACTATCCTCACCTGCATCATTTCACCCCCCATATATATGTGCTTACCAGTCCTGTCTTCCCCAGCCTGGTCATTGATGTCACTCTTCTTGTCTGCCCATGGCTGTCCCCATACTAGCCTTCTCGTTTTGACCCCTTGGGGTCTTGTTTGTTTACTTGCTCCCATTTTGTTTAAATAAAGCCCTTTTTTCCTCTCCCAACACCTGCCCTCAAGTTCTTTGGTTTTTGGTTACGACAATCAGGACTAGGAAATATTGTTCTATTGCTCTTTAATACAATGCAATAATCAATGTCTTCATCATACAAAAGCTGCAACATAATTCCTGACTAATGTATATAATGTATAATAAAAATGCACTGATGAAAATACGTGGAACTATCATAGAATATGTACACCTGGATACACACACATATACTGTACACTGCCCGTCCAAAAAAAAAGTCGCCATTTGAATTTTTTGTTGGGCCGCCTTTAGCTTTGATTATGGCGCATATTTGTCATGGCATTGTTTCCACAAGCTTATGCAACATCTCATCCTTTATTTTCATCCAGATTTGCATTCATTTCTCACCGAGATCCTGTATTGACAAGTGAGTTGAACCTCCATAAAGCCTCCTTCATCACATCCCAGAGACCTTCAATGAGGTTAAGGTGCGTGACGCGTGAAAATGATTCCTCATGCTTCCTGACAATTTGAACCCATTGAATCTTGGCATTCTTGTCCTGGAATATGCCCAGGCCAACAGGGAAGAAAAAATCCATTTATGATGGATGGCGGTCTAACCTGGCCATTCAGTAGATTCAGGTACTGTACTCAGCTGACTTTACTTTATTGCTGCAGAACGTTGCAGGACTGTAATAATGCAGGACGGGCAGTGTACATACGTACAGATACGCACTCACCGCATCCTCCCCCCAACCCACGCCTTCGCCGCTTCATACCCCCAGCGTGAACAGGCGGGTCTGTGACCGGCGCTGGATTTGGCTGCAGGACCGGATGGCTGTTTGTCTATGCTGGACTATCTCCACCTCCCCATTTCCCTCCCATGTTGCGAGTCACGACTTTTTATGTTGTAAGGTGTAGTGACTATGTGCTTATGTTGCTGAGGTGTTTTTTTCTGTTCCTACATTGTACTCCCTACTGGAGTACAGTCTGGGGGCTGTTTTTTTATTCTCCTCCTCTCTCCTCATGTAATTCTGTTTTCTCTGTTCTTCCTGTATCCCCCGTCTTCCTGACCTGTCTACCCCCTATAATGTGATGTTTGTATATGTATGGTCGGGTTGATGGCCAGTTTTTTCGCTGGTACTTGTGACTAGTGACATGGTATATTGCAACAGCAATAAAGGGTTTTCATCATCATCATCATCATCATCATCATCATCATCATCATCATCATCATCATCATCATCAGGTTCACAGACATCAGGAAACAAAACAGAAAACCGTCTCTCAATATAAGTGAATGAATTCTTCCGAAGGTAAAAAAAAAACAAAAAAACATGTAGAATTTATGATTTCAACATATATTCTTGAAGGAATTACTACCAATATAATCCAGTAGAACTGGTTTTAATACCATGAGGAAATAAAAACGTCATTATTCCATTGTTTGGTTTTTTTGAATGCAAATCATCTATGTTTCTATTTTTAAAAAGCCAATAAAACATTTTGCTGCTGCAGGCAGTGCTTCTGTGACAGGCTTGTATATCTAGCACAACATGTCCTCGTACTACAACCCTGAACTATCCATTGTACCAAAACCTCAGCTCAGAGTTTCGTCACCTAATCCACTCTCTCGGTTGACTTGGTGGGGCAACATAATCACAAGTCAGCCATAAGCTCTAGAGCCTTTTTGAAAAAAAAAAATCTAATAAAGACATCTAAAGCCTTAACTTGGACCAGAGACTCCTACTTTCCAGTCTTCCAAGTAGCATGTTTGAAGGCCAGCTCAGCTTATCCATGTCACTATAGATGGTTGGCTTATTTACATTTGAAAGGGCACCCCAGATGATTTGTGGGTGTGTGTACAATCACACACCTTGTACTGAGGCATTTGGCATTCCAGTTTAGGTCACTGTAAAGCTATGCAGTGTTGGTTATCAGCCTCAACAGCCTAAGCTCTCAATGGACATGTAATGTCATTTACACAGACACTGTATCCCTACAACCAAGCTTGGTACCGACCTCATAATCTGTAGGAAAAATAATTTAATCAAATATAGTACTGGAAGAAAGATCAGGCACTACTGCAAATGTGAGAATGAAAATTAAGGGGATAGAAGGTAAACTGGAAAGGTTTTTAACTTCAGAAACAATTTTGCTGGCCCACATTCCCATTGGCCCACAGTGAAAATGTTTGGTATGCCAGATGGCCAATCCAGCACTGCCACACAGTCTGGCCCAAATGGGACAATTATTATGAGGAATGATCAAACTATAACAGGAAGTCGCAGGATTGTTAAGTGACAGCAAACATGTGTAGCTGAAGAACTTCCCAATAAGAAATGTCAGGTGGCTAACTAAGCTTGAAAACTTCACTCCAGATGAGCTTGGATGCAATTATAGTGTGGAGACACCTGGATGCAGGCCTTTATCATTGAGCCATTATAAGTATAGTTACAAATAGACACACGAAGGCTTCTTTAAAAGCTTAGGAAAAAGTAAAATGGGATTAAAAGTTATCTGGATGGCATCTTTTAGTGAGAAATACCATTCAGGCATCTAAAAGGTGGTCGCTTCTCACCAGACAGGCTTTATGCCCCGTTGCAGATCTATGACATTGATTGTTTTATGTAACACCACCATTATTGTCACGTTTCTTGTTTGTCATATGTGCCTGAGATCCAGCAGTCTGTTTCAGACCTGTACTGTCATTGGTTTCACGGTCAGCTGCCATGGACACACAATTATTTAATGGCTTTAAAAAAAAACAAATCAGTATCTTCCAAACCATTTTTAAAGAGTAGCTATAGACATGGGTGGATTTACTTCTCTGGGGGCCCTAGGCTGGCATGGCTACTTGAGCTATTTTTGGAGCTGAAAAAAACTAATGTATCTACCCCTGGCTGTGGGTGAGAATTTTCTTTGAAGGATTAGCTTAGGGCAACTTAAAATGGATGCCTTCATACAAGGCCAAAGGTTGGTTATCAATATATTTTTTGCATGCTGATTCTAAGCATAAACAACATTTTGAAAAATGAGGTTTGAAATGGGATATTGGTGGCTTAGTGGTTTGGCACTCTTTGCTCACCCCTCCAGGGTAAGGATCCTTATCTCCCCAAAATGCTTCAGGGTTGCCTGACCCTGTGCCCTGACTCCAAGCTACCTTCTATATCAGGGGTGTTAAACTCCAGTCCTGGAGGGCCAGATCCCTGCACATTTTTGGGTTTCCCCTCATTTAACACACCTGATTCAACTGCTTGTGCTAATTACCACACAGCTCATAAGCTAAATAATTTGTGGTGGAGCAGGGAAAGAGCTAAGCTACACAGGGCTCCGGCCCCCCAGGACTGGGGTTTGACACCCCTGTTCTATATG
The DNA here is from genome assembly GCF_048594095.1 of Paramormyrops kingsleyae. Lineage (NCBI taxonomy): Eukaryota > Metazoa > Chordata > Actinopteri > Osteoglossiformes > Mormyridae > Paramormyrops > Paramormyrops kingsleyae. The sequence goes on from NC_132803.1 coordinate 20,785,453, forward strand.
TATAGGTGTATGTATCAAATGAGAGCAAGGTGGTATATGCAAGTACTAAAGAATTGCTACTTGTGGCATTGGTAAATGAAGCATTATTTCATTTTACGTATTCAACCCATTTTAGCAAACTGTGGCTCCACCTGTTGGTTGAATATGGAATAAATCTGACAATTATTTCAATAATTTATATAGTTGAAGAACACTTAAAATAAAAATACATAACAATAATACATCTTAAAAGAGATATACAGTATTTTCATAACCAGGGGTTAGTCATTTATCAGACACCCAAATATTTTCAACAAAACCATGTAAAACAGCAAAAACCACACAACTCATAAGTGAAAGACTTCAGCAAAAATTTAATAATAAAAGTCAAACATCAAATTATTGAAAATGCAATACATTTTCCACAGTTTTTATAAATGACACTGGTTCAAAAATATCACAAAGGAATTGTTTTGCTCTCAAGTTCTTTTTTAACACTTTTTTTTTTTGCAAAAGCACCAGAACACTATAAAAAGCCCTTAGAGTATGCTGATTTTTCTCACCTAAAGTCAGCTTAGAAGTGGTTACAGCTTATGTATCTGAACAATAATGCTCAATACAGACAGTGTGAACAAGAAACCCAATATGTGCAAATATGTAGACATCACGCCAAGAAAGCAACGTCAGCCACCCAATCAGATAGCACATCCAGTCAACAGGCTGGCCACATACAACAGTACTCAAACTCCAGAGGTTACTCAAACTACTGCCACAGGTTAGGCTCATCCATAGCCTAACTTCATTGAAAAAAGGGTATCCTGTCTGTGTGTATATCACAGTTTAATTAAATCATTGCTTAGCTTGTTATTTTTTCAGAAGTGGTGATGAATAAATTGTAAGTGTAGCAGACAGGTAACTGCAGACTGAGTAAGGCTGTTTCTGCACAGGAATGAGGAGTTAAAACTACAGTGGTACAGTGATGATAGAGGGACTAGCTTATTTTACATAATAAAGAATACACTCACAGTATTACAAACCTCCAGAAGAAATAAGAAGATGAAGGATGGGAGTAGATGAAATAATTATTTTGACATTTAAAAGAAAGGCATCAAAATAAAAAGGAACATTTGATTAGTGAGTTTGGCCAGATCTGGTTTGTGTCTGGTTAGCATGTATTTTCTATTAGAGATAATACTGCCTGATACTGCCTCGGTGCTTTAATCATTGCCATGATGTAATGGAATAGTCTACACTATTAGTCAATTACACTATTAGTCAATCACATTATTAGTTCCAAATGGTTAAGGTGGATAATGACACAGATTTGGTTTTGGCGTCAATACAATTAGAGTGTCAGGGCCTTAAAGCTATTTCGGTCTTCAGTTGCTGTTGATTAGAACTCTTCTCATATCAACAGGTGTGGAAACCATATCAGCAGGGGATGTGAATGGATGTAATGGACAATGGAACTACAGCTGTACTACTTTGTCAAGTTATTTTGCTTCAGATTTCAGAAGTTATAAAAGTTGAATGACTGTATTTGGATAGTTGTGGAAAGGACGTGAAGTGTATTAATGACTCCTTTGTACAGTTAGTTATTGCAAAACAGTGAGTCTATATTTTGGCAGATTAAGTGAAACTGCAGAGAGGCAGGGTGTGTGTTAAGGTAGGATAAAGTTTTGGCCCGTAGATGGCAGCACAACCACAGCACGACACAGAAGAAAAAAAAAGACTACTTACACATGGCACATGCCCCCAAGGTAAGTGAGGGTAACTGACCAGCTGTGTGTGTCCAGAACACTGGACAACCACCAGATATCAACCACAGCTCAGCCTCAAAGGGAGTCTCATTCAGAAACAGACCTTCTCCTTCCCCCAAGACCACAAGCACCACAAAGAGACAGGCAACGCTGTGAATGACAAGGCACAGGAGACGCTTGGGGGGAACACAAACCCGACATACTCCTTACCATAGAAGGCACAAGAACTATGTGGAACAACAAACAACAACAAAAACAAATAACACAATTAAAAGAGCAGGAAAAAAGTGGAGGGATGCTCTTGCTCAC